>NC_086196.1:65207500-65875000 GCF_035770615.1 Melospiza melodia melodia
GAGGTATGAAAGAAAGATCTCAGAACTGCAAGTAATAAATATGATTTTGATAAGCGCTTCTCCAGGAAAATAAGAAATTCCTAAAAAGTTTTCTGTGAAGTGCCTTCCTCTCCATGTCTTGTATTACTCCACACTTATAAATAATAAAAAAGGAGACTGATAACAGTAGTTTTATGTAAGCAAGCTTAGAAATCACACTCAGATAAGTGCTTTTGACCTAAATCTTGTAGCGCCTCGATCTGACATACAACCCCACAACTGTGAAATTCTGTATGAGATTTAGCAGTTTGAAGCTGCCAACTGACCCAGCCATAAAGCAGCCAGAGATAAGGATTTACGGTACGATATGATACAATTAGACATTCACCTCCCATTTATTTCAGTCCATTTCAGTATATAACCTATTTAAAAGTTGCAGGCTTTTTATTAAAATGTAAATGCTTGTGTGCTGTATATTTATAGGCAGCTAACAACAACAAGAAAAGACTCTTTTAAATTAGATTTCTATGAATGAAAAGGGTAAACAGGAGATGCTTCTGCAAAACTCTTCTAGACATGCAGAGATAAAGGATGGCTCTACCACAAAAATAATCAGATACAAAAATAGCTGTTCAGAAACAGCACACCTAAGGAGTACTTTAATCAAACATTTAGGTTACCTGCCAAAAGGACCATGATCTCTTCAAAATGCAATGCGGATTAAAGTGTTATCTAACACAAGCAGAAAACTAACCTTGGAGTGGAAGTTCGAAATGTGTTCATCATAATTTTCATGTCTTTGGATAGAGAAACCAGCTTTTTCAGCTAGATTGCAAAACTGGTTTAAAGTATTCCCTCGGAGTGGAGCAAATACCATTGCTTTTCCCTGGAACATTAAAAAGAGAATTTATACATTTTTAAAACTGGAAGGGAACCAGATATAGCATACACCTGACTAAGCTTTTAATATGTTCAAGCTGGAAAAGTCAATTGTTCTCTTGTTAAAATACTAAAATAGGGTAACACAAATACTTGTTCAAAATCTGCAAGATTTCTGTGATTAAACAAATGCAATCTAGAAAGTAATAAATAAATAAATATTTTCTTTAGAAAACCGCCAACTGCAATACATCTGCTTCTTTTCATATAATAAGGGTGTCTGTGGATTACCAAAATAAAACACAGAGGAAGGATACAGAACATGCACTCAGTGGAAAATCCATTTGTTAGCTCATGATCATGCAAAGACTGTAAATAATTATTTTCTTTTTTCTCCCTTGCACATAGAAGAGTACCTCTCATTTGCTGTCAGTGGAATTACAACAGTATAAAACAAGGCAAAAAGGGAGGCAAATCAGCCCAAATCATTAATTTTTCAAAGGTATTTTAAACTACCTGAGCAATGCAACTAAATTTGACCTTAAATTGCTAAATTGCATTTAAATCAAGAATTAATGTTCCTGAATACGCATTCTTGTTCTTGCAAGATGATCGGGCCATTTACGAAGCCCAGGCAATACCTTATGGTCCATTACCTTATTTTTTGTTCATCCTTCTGTATTTAAGGAAACAAAAATGACTGTACCTTGAACTGATTTTAGACACTCCGTGGAAAGTACTTGCCCAAAACCTAACCTACTTGATAGAGCATCTCTTGAAGTCTTATTTGCAGAATTAATTCTAATTCGCTGAATACTGTGTCCTGTCACATGGAATGAAAAGTGGTTGAAGAGCTGTAAACAAAGGTTAATATCAGCCAACAGCATATCACACTGAGGGGAGCCATGAAGTTTACTGTAAGTTCCTGTATTTAACTTCTATGTTAATGAGAGCTAAGATTAATTTGTGAGGTGCTGTAATCAAGCAAAGAGACAAAAAACAGTTTTGGGGATCTGAAAAACTTGTGAAAGGATTAGATGCTGTGGGAGCATATTTAGCTTGAGAAAACACAATCTGCAAGCCACAGGAGGAGTGATCAGTACAGAGAATTTCAATAGGAATGCTGGAAAGCTACAATGCTGACACAGACACTTAGTGAAGAGAATAGGGAACAAATCTGTGTCTCACACACACACACGTACACCGAGACAATGCACAGTGAGGCAGCAATAAAAATGCTATGTCAGTACCTATGGTGCTAATGTGCACTTAAAAGATTCCAACCATTAACACCACAACACTATATTTATTCTCACAACAGCTCGGTGAGATAGGGAAATGCTGTTACCCTCATCTTTCTCGTGGGAAATTAAAGCACAAAGGAGTCTTAGGGCAATATCCAAACCAACTCAACTTCTGCTCATTTGTGAAGCTGTAGCTTTAATTCTGTGGCAAAATAAGAGGTGCAAAGGGGTGTAACTCCCACCGAAGGCACTGGAATTGCTTATGTAAATGCTAGGTCTGAATATAGGCTCAGCTCAGGATGGAAAACATTAAACACAGGAAATTCACAATCGGTTCCCTCACATCCTTGGCATGCTTTAATGTCATCAGACAGAAGTGGGCAGTAAAGGGAGCCTTCAGCTGAGGATCCTGCTCCTCCTGCTGCCATCTCAGCTCCCCAGACTGTTGTTCTGCAGAAACCCTTCATGGCATAAGAAGGCCAAGACTCCTCTGGAGACCCTTATTTTCACGATCACTGTAATGGGAAAAATGTCCCTTATCCAGGGCTTACTGACCATATGACCCACATTGGAGCTTTAGATGTGACCAAACCTCATGAACAGAGACTGCTGGAGGTTACAGACCCTACACTGGCCACCAATCCAGCAGCTCTGATGAGGTGCTCGCACAACAGCATCCCTTTGCCCCTCTGGAGTCAGCAGTCCATGCGTTCCTTCTCATATTCTCTGAAGACTACTTTCAATTAAATTTGAAAGAGGAGTACAGTAATCAGTGTCCTGATAAATATGGGATATAATACAGAATCAATCCCCTGATTCTTCTCTTGAAGGACTATCCAAAGTTTAATTCTAATTCAAAAGTGTCTCCTAGGATGATATTTAAAGAATGACATTTAAAATACAAAATGGCTTTTCCTCAGATGGAAAAACACTTCCAGTAAATTTGTGAAAATAAAAAACACAGAGGAAAATGCCAGTTCTAATAGTTTGAAGTGTCACTAAAATGCTACAGTAAGACAATAGGACAGTCATTCATATTTTGGATATGACTTTACTCATCAGTAATTACTAAATGTGGTCTTGTTTGCTGGTACTAAGCTCAATAGCATCCCATTGACTTCATTGGCATTTTGAATAGATAGGCCACAGAAAAATCAAAGCCTTGATAAAAAATTGTTTTTAATTAGGGAAATATGCAAAAAACTAAATGCTTATTCTGAGATTGAAATTAAAAGTAAATATTAATTATATAAAAACCTCCTAATGCTGGCAAATCAAGTAAAATAGGTTGAGAGATATAAGATACAGCCATTCAAGAGAAATTTGTTCAATGTAATATTTCTGTGCCTAATCCTTTGAATGGGTTTAAAGGTGACATTTGCCTCTGTAACAAACTCAGATAGAAAATTCAGCCCTCAGTAAATCTGTGAGCTGGTCATTTCTCTCTGTGGACTTCTTCCTGCACCAACACAACTGTCCATGGGGACAGTACGAGGAACCAGATGAGGGAATGATCAGAGTCTGGTTTCAAAGCAAACAAAAAGTTAACCAGAACACATCATTCTGTGTAATAAGGATTCTAATAGTCAGAAATATCATTCTTATTGAAAAAGGAAATACCACAGATAAATTTTTAATTAACAGTAGGAATGGACTATGTGTTCTGAATCTCTCCTTCAAGAGAGCTTTGGAAGGATATCTGTTATTCTCTATTTATTCCACTTTTTCTGTTGCTAGTGTTGGTTATTTTCCCTAGACTCTTCTAAACTAGTTCTATCCTAGTTATATTTGAAAAATGACTTGCATTTAGGTATGTCAATTTTAACAATTTGTCAAAGTATTACCAAAATGGAAAGTTCTAATTTTGAGACAAAATAATTATTGTAGAAGAGTGAATTTAATAAAAGAAGTTTATGCCTTAGCTTGGGCATAAACTAATGCCCACAAACTATTCTTAATTATTGCAACTAGAAAATAAGTTCACTATTGATTCATTTGTCCTTTAAAAGGCTAACTATAGTGCCATTTAGTAAAGTGCCCTCTGACATTATCCTTAGATTTATACAGGTTAACAAGAGCAGTGAAATTGGTAACTATTTCATACTTGTGATGGCATCTTTTGGGATCTCAAATGAGCATACGTTTTTATTTGTGTCTTTCAAACCATGAAGACATATGCTCAAAGCCATCTCTGCTGAACACGTCCTTTTTGGACAAAAGAGCTCATTTCAGGTGTCTGTACTCCCAGCTCACATCCTATACATTAGTCTGCTGTCCTCTTAGTTAAAAATTACAGTAATTTGCAAGGCCATGCCATAACTGGATATCCATCCATACAGCCATTCATAAAGTAGATTAGGCAACTGAATTTAGTTAAAAAATACCCTTTGGATAGGGATCCAAAACTCTGCAACAGAAATTCCTGCATGGAGCATGAATTTCTTAAGTTAGTTTTGCTGAAAAGAAGTAGGAACCATTTGCTGTGCCTAAAATGGTTATTGACACTGACTATGCTATAGATCACAACGTGCAGAAGCAAACATAATTAGGAAGACAGGCAAGAAAAAGCCTTCTCCCTTTACCCCATCTACATTCACAAAGGAGTGTAGCTCATATGCTCTGAAATATAAAGACATATTCTTTGAATTTGAATTAGCTGATTGGAGTTGAGAGTCAGGCCAGGTTTGGCTTAAAGTCAGCCTAACAATTCCACAGTTACCAGGGCACCTCTTACACACTTCTCTTCCTCCCACTGTTGCTCTTCTTCCCCAGTGTCCTTTCATGGAGCCAGTAGAATGGCACATGAGAATACCTGAAGAACCAGTTGCTGATATTGATCTGGGCTGAAAAAAAATTTTTTGGTATTGCTTTAAACTGGGATCTGCTTTGTGTTCCAGATGACCTGTGGTCCCAAAAATTATTGCAGCTTGACAACTGTTGGTACTTCATGAAAGTCAGAATGCATCACTCTGAGCAGGAGCTGCTTAACCTCTTCTTACTGCCACTGACAGATATATCTGGGTAACCTTCTCCTCAGGGCGGCTTCATTTTTCCTGTCTTCCTGGCAGCCTTGCCCCACAGCTCATTAAAATAATTCAGTCTTAAGTAACTTGCCTTAGGTCACTCAGGAAAGTCTATGATAGAACTAAGAATAGAAACCTGATCACTCTAAGCAAAGAATGGGATTACTTACACAACTAAAATGACTCGGGTTCTTAAGCCTTTGCACGTTTGGATCTTCTATTCCTTTTACAGAGCAAATCTCTTGTACAAAAAGTACAAAAGTACTACAAATTTTAAATACAGTTTGGAAATTCACTGCTAGTATGAAGTGTTTTGTTTTCAAATTGGAAGTTTACCTTATTGGAAGATTTGGATGTTAAACATGAATGATAAAATTTCTGTTTCAAAATCCTACTTAGAGCAATTACTTAATGTTTTCTTCTTTTCTTCTTGGGATATCTTCCCTTCTTTAAATATTTGAGAATATATATATATATATTTTATATATGCACGGAACAGAGTTTTTCTTGCCTGCAAGTCTCTCTGAGTTAAACAGCCCAATAGATTTAAATTGATAAAATATCTTTTGAGTGACACTCATGTAGAACGTGTAATCATTTTATGAAGAACATAATTTCATTATTTTCTAAGGTATAAAACATGTAAACACAGGGCTTACTTCATGGAAATTGTTTTAAGCCACAGTATACATGTAAGCAATTTGCTCATTTTATATAACCATAAATGAAAAGGAAAAAATATTCTTTCATAACAAATAAATACACAATGACAAAGGTTACAATTGAAGGGATTAAAAATGACAGAAGCCAACATAAAAACTTTCAATATCGTATTTTACTTTAATATGAAGACATTATTATCAAAGGAAAATACTTGAGAAACGCTTTGATAAAAATAATCTGACGCTATCTTTGAAGCGGTTTCATTTATTTTACTACCCACTGTGTTCCTTATCAGAAGGCCAAGTATAAGAAGTTTCCTAGTTTATGATTAGGAAAGAATCTGATAGATTAGAAGACTCAATTGAAGTTGGACATAATAAGTATTAAAGTATTACATGACATTAATCCTGCCATTCCATTACTCTCTCAATCATTGTGCACAGACTAATTATTCTGAAGCCAGTGTTCAGGAGAAAATAGAAACATACTTACACTGGGCTGGAGTAATCTCTTTATTGCATCAACAAGGCTAGCTCTGTACCGGTCCAGAAACAGGCTGACATTGAGAAGAGAACAGAATCCAGATTAAAATGGGTTTTCAATTCTAATGATACTAATGCAGATAAGTACAAGGCTAATTACATATGTTTACACAATGCTGTAAACGAGAAACTGTGGTCTACATTTCTATGCAGTTCAGGTACTTTTAACATTTAAAAAGACATAAAAGGAAATACAGTCTAAACAAAACCTAAATTATCAGCATGAAATAAGTCTCTATATAGCTGAAATTCACCAGTCAGACATACTAGCTATTAAAGTAATACTGTATCAGAAATGAGGATCAACCCAAAAAGCTAGCATTTTACATGTACATACAAGGGGGATGGAGTTTTTGGAAATGTTTTCTATTGTATTTCAGGTGTTACTATTAAGGGTATTTTTTTCCCTTCTAACTTCACAGATTTGGCATTAATTCTTACCTATGATACATTTATGCTATATTTCTCTATCTATCTCTAGCTATCCTTGTAAAGATTTACAAGACCCTACCTCCTCCCTCTCTCCAACACTGTTGAAACACAATGGCCCAGATTGTGCAGAGTTGTCATCTCTCAAGAGTGCAACCCTTCATCTCCAGCATGGGTCCCGCAAGGATAGCAGCAGAGTCAATTTTCCCATGCAATGTTGCCAACACGCTCAGCCCTATTTTGGTGTGATTACCTCATGATTTGAGGGGATAATTCATTCTTCATGCCCCTCAGTACCTTAATGTATATACTAATAGTGGCAGCCAGGGTGCCAATCACTCTTGACTAGATATTTGTGGACATGTAGTTACTGTGGATGAGTGCATTTACAATGGTTAGTGAACAACCATCTGATAGCAACTGATGCCTTTCAGTCCTTACTACCGTGGGCTGCATTTATATTGGTGATTCAGATAAGAAACTCTATCAAGCAGGCCACAGATAATGTGATTTTTTTTCTTCTTTTTTTTTCCTTCCCCCCACATTTTCTCTGTAATAAAACTGCTTTCCAGCTTGTGTCAAGTTCAAGTTTCATACTACATGGCATTTTGTCCATTCTCTATGGGTTTTTTAATATATTCCCTTTCCTTTTATTCTCAAACTTCTTTTCTGAAGAGATGTGGGTAATTTTTTTTTCCAGTTTTGAAATTCTGAAAGAACATAAAGAATAGATGGAAACACTGAAGTGAAAAAAGTAGTCTGCCAACCACAGGCCTTTCATCAAGAATAGAAGATGTGTGAATGCAAGGACACTCCACAGCTACCAAGGAGAATACTGTATCATATGCCACAGAGGTGAGCAGCCATGCAAGAACTGTGAATCTTTGCTACTCTGGAACAAACAAAACAAAACTCGCAAGTGACCATACTTCATTAGTAAAAACTGGCAGAACCTCACACTGTTGAGAAAATATAGTAGAATGGATAGCTATATATCTTGAAGAACATTCAACATACCTATATATGTTGAAGAACACCTAATCCAGAAATATGATCTGATTTTTTTCTCAAGAATATGAATTACTAGCTAACAATTTTCCTGATAGCTTGGCTTACAAGAAAATTTGAACTTGAGCAATTGGCACGATGACAACCCCTCAGCCTTGATTTATCTTCCTGGAAGAACTTTACTGAAAACAGGGGTGCCTAAATTTAATTAGTTGAAAAAGCATCTCTTATCTCTGCTGTCTCTGTGGTATTTTAATGACATTCACCTCATGTTGATCCCTATACAGATAGATGATGTAAGACACTACTTCACTGGGAACTTAACCACCTGCAGAAGAAGTGGAATAGATGATTCCTCTCCCAAAAGAATAGTGAAAAGTAATTAATTTTTTCAACATGAAACATTGCAAGCATGCACACATTTAAGACTTCCTGGGATCCTATGTAAACAGAAGCACATTCTGAATGAAAAGTGCATTTATAGTATTTTTATTATTGCAGTGTAGTGGAAACACAATCTTGGGGCAGCTTAGCAGTGTTAAAATCCCCTTTTCATGGACCTGAATACCATTCTCTTTTTTTTTTTTCCAATGAGATAGGGGCACAATTGCTGCTACCAATCTTGTTCCTTTACAATGAGAACTACAGACCGTTGTTTGCCAAAAGCTGAGTGTCTGAGAACTTAGTTTTTTTCTGTCCAACCCCAATAAATATTTTGGTGGCACTGAAGGTATCCATCTTAGCTTAGGAAAGCCAGACAACCTGAGACAGTTGCCCTCCCAGAGACCTGTTCCTGGGAACATGACTTGCTCCAATTGAAAATAGTTTCTCATACTGTGGTTTCCAAACTGTTGCTCTGTGAGCCATGTACTCTGACCAGAAGGAGCAGAGAAGACTGGAAGCAAAGCTACTGCAATGCAATGACTCCAGGGAACATATCTATCCTCCCTCTGAGTCAGGGGGTGCCTTAAATGAGCAAAATCCTGAAGAAGTCATTAGGTAATCGGTGCTGCAGACAGGAACAGCACAGGATTTGGCCCACGCAAGGGGATTAAGTCACGCAGTTTTTCTTACCAGTGGAATTGTATGACTAAATATTACCACAGCAGACTGAAAATGTCCCTGAGAGCATCCTTCAAAGCTCACAACATGTGAGTTCCTGTGTCACCTGCTCTAGGTGACCCTGCCTTGGCAGGCAGGTTAGACTTGGTGATCTCCAGAGGTCCCTTCCAACCTAAACAATTCTGTGAACAGCTCAGTAAAATTAAATAATGCATTGTTCTAAACCACTCACACACAGTTCTCACACCTCAATTCAAATTTGGCTTAAGCCTGCCATTACTTTAGCGGTAATATTTCATGTTTATGTAGCTCAGGACAGGAATAGCAAGGTTTTTCTTGGGTCAGCAAGGAAGTTTCAAATCACAGCAACAGAAAGGTGAGAACACAGCTGATGATTTGGCCTTTGTTTAGGCAATGCTCTTAACCTGTGAAATCTGGATGAACAGGCAGGTGACATTGTCACCTCTCTACTCTCTTACTCTTTAATTAAAATTTTAAATTGCAATTAAAACCAAAATGAAACTTTATACCAAAACTGCAGAGAAGAAGCAGTAAGCCACAAGGAAAAAAATTTAAAAAAACAGGTAGATTCTTAGTTTGCTACATGCTAATATCCTTTTATCTTCTGCCTCACAACAAGAGACATATGTTTTATAGGCTATGATGTGAACTTTTTGGTTTTTTGCATGCTCTGCCATTGGTAAAAGAGTTTACAGGTGTACTTCAGATATTATTACATTCATATGTAGTGCCTAATGTATAAAGCCATTTATTTTTTTGTTCACTTTCAACTACATGAGTGACATAAACTAAAAAGACTCTTATTTCTGTGTCATCAGGTTCCAATGCACTTGAAAGTGTGTGCCAGAAATCAGGCCTAAAATGGAAAGACAGAGGTCTTACAGCATTCCTGCAAAAAGATCTCCTTAAAATAAGTCAAATAAACTAACGGAGACAAAATTGACGTATTTTAAGGTATTTAAAGAATACTTTAAGTTCAGGTCTACATTCCTGGCAAGGCCACAACTCCCCGTGACTTCAGCAAAAATCTCAGCAGTGAAAGTAATGTGGGATAGCTCCCCCTGGCCTCTGTTATGTGAATACTTATGCATGTGCCAAACTTCAAGAATAGAATCATTCTAAGTAAATAAAGTAGGATATTATGCATTTCCAAAACAATACGGGGTTCTAAAACTTATTTTGCCTCTACATCAAATTATTTGTGAAAACTTGCTTCACAATAATGTGAAAGATAAAGTTTTTTATTGTCTCAGTCCTACTGGCCTTTACTCTCTCTTTGGACTAAAAATCTTGGAACTTTTGTCCTCAATAAAGAAGAGTATGTACACTATTTAAATAATTATAAAATCTGAGGCCCTCAAGAATTTTGGGAGAGTCTAATGTTTGGCCTGTCCATTCAGGCACCTGTGATTTTTCCTTGTCTATTCAAACTCACAGTTCCAGCACCTGGCTTTATATCCACAGGTGTAGGTCAGATGAAAATCAAAAATTCTGAGAGCCCTCATTTGGCCTTAAAATGCCGCCTGAAAAATATGAGATGGGTGAACATGTTTTAAAGGTTCCATTATTTCAGTATTATTTTTTACTGTATCCTTTTTTCAAGTGTAGTCCCATATTTATTTTTTTACTTATTTTTATCTAATAGTTGACATTTTAAAAATTATTTCGGAACTGCTGAACCACGAAACTATTTTATTGTCAACATCCTGAATGGTTAAATAATGACTAGCTTTCATAGTTTGCCTCTTATTTATTTTATAATCTAGTTGAGCTACTAAATTTAGCTGTTAACTAATAGACTGTTTGTTCTGGGAAATAACTTATTTTCCACTCCTGCACACAAGGTTTATGAAAGTCTGACTGTAAATATATGAATATAAATATATCGCTGCTTGCTGTAATCATGTACATTTTTACTTGAATCTCCATGTGGATTTGGAATATGTTTATGAATAGAGCTTGTTTTCATGTAAATGGGATCAAGCAGTACCACTGGTTAGCTATTCAGAGAATCAGACAATATCACCCTTGCTGGAAATACTTCAATAAAAATTTATCCATGTACCTAATATTTGAACTCAGATTTTTTGCTTTCTAGTTCTCTGTTCTAATCTCGGATTTTATTGACTGACAATGAGCTACATGATGGTGTTAAACTAAATTAAATCTATTCTATCTGTTTTTTATCACTGCATACTTCAGGTTTCAGCTGAGAAGCTAGAAGAAAAGAGATTTTCTTTTTTCCTCTTCAGTGGCAGCCCAAAAAATTCAGAGAGCAAAAATTCTGCCAACAGTTCTCAAACCGATTATATATCGCTGAAGAGAAATACATGAAAATGAAAAGATGATTTGAGTTTGATAAAACATGGAACATTTCTTTCCTCAGCCTTTTCATATACCATAAAACCTAGTGTCCATAACTAAAAGAATTATTTCTAAAAGAAACAAACAATAAAGGGATTTTAATGTTTATTAAGCTCTATGCTATGCTCATATATCTGTGAGCACTTAAAATAAGAAAACAGAAATAATTTGTGCATAAATCCAAATTCCTTAAACTAACCTGCGCATTTCTATTTATTTTTTAGAAATCTATAAATATTTATACACTTACCTGCATCTTAAGTGCTTCAAAATAAATGTACAAAATGCAGGGATTGCAAATGCATTATGTATTTTACCTGTCATGTCTGATTCTTTGTTTCCTAAAGAAACTACACTACTTCCAAACAGACTGGGAGGGGTATTAGGCCAGAATATTACTGAAAAAAACAACTTAAGTCTCACTCCACTCTGTTGTACTCCCAGCACAAATAGGATGACATGGTGTGAGTATCAAGAATACAAGAGACAGCACAGCCAGGTTGTTTTGATATTTGTGTGAAGAACAAATTTAACTCTAAATCTCTTGGCAAGACCTTGCTTCACCCACATAATCTGGAGAACATCCATATGTGAGCCTTGTCTAAGCCTCCGAGAAGACTGCTGCCCTCCTGCTCATGTCCGCCAGCACTCTGATCTGACTTTCATACTTAATCTGATCTAATCCTGTCCAGCATTAACTTCATCTGTGCAATGAAACCTGGAGTATCCATTCTAATATTTGGTGAGGAAGGCATTTACTAAATTACTTGCTGAAATCATATGGTGTTGTTTAGCTCCTTATTTTAATCAGATGATGCATTTCTGAGGCACATTATCAGCGATTAGTTAGAAACCCTCCTCTGTCCTTTTTGGGAACAAAGAACTTTTCTGAAATTAAATGCTAAGGGAAACAAAGCACTGTTGCATTCTGAGAACAAATAGGTGTTAGAAAAAGGCAAAAGATCACTAAACACATTTTCTCCAGAGCTATACAAAACCAATAACTTGGTGAAATAAGAAGAGTTAGCTTTAATAGCATAATGTGAAAGAAAAACAAAAGCTTTAGAGGAACAGAAGACATTTTAAAAGAACATTGTTTTAAAAAACAATAGACAGCTTTGTACTTCCCTTCCCTTGCCTTTTCCTTTAACTATTTCTAGGTAAGGTACATAAATTTGCTGAACTGAGCAGTTCTAGGAAGTCTCTGCTTTCAGAATTTCATCTCTCACAACAGTTACGAGCCACAAAACACAGACAGCGTTTTTTTTTTGTTTGGATATGTAATGGGTCAAGAGCAAATATCCATGAAGGAAAGACAGATTGGTTTAAAAATATCTATTCTCCTAAATAAAATGTGCACAGTTTTATTTTTTTTCACACTGTCTACATTTATATAACACAAATAATTAGTAATGCACCATTTTTAAAGCTAGCATGCAGCAAATACAGCACAGCACAATCCCACAAATGCAGTATCAGAAAAGGGTTGTGTCAATAATCAAATCTATTTGCATAAATTATTAAACAAGATACCATATTGCTACATGTATCTACCTTTTCATAAATTAAGTGCTGAACTCTTATTTTTCTTACCATAAATTATCTTATAATTACCATCTGCCTGTGTAAATAATATAAAGCCTATACCTCCAGATATTGATGTCAAATAGATTTAAGGAACAGAATGCGATGGAGGTGGAAAAAATGGTTTGAAAATCTCTTTTTCCTTGGAAAGATTTTCCAGGGAGCAAAAAATATATCCCCTTATATCAATAGTCAGATCTTTCCTAAGAAGTAAGCTAATTGAGCTGTTTGTGTTGATAAACTCCCTTTTCTCCAGACTGTTCCTCACTGAGCCATAATTATTTGCAATTTGCCTAAGTCGTCCATTTACTGATACGTCAAGCATGAAACAGAGGCAATTCCAGAAAATGGAAATGCTTCTCAAAATCAATCTTTGGGAAATAATGTGGTAGAAGTTACTGTGTGATAGAAGACTACCTTATAACTGTCACATGGAGATGAATATTAATTTGTTGAGGTTAAGGTGGCTTTGTGCTTCATTTGTTGACTTTGCTTAGCCATCAGCAAGCAGCACAGTACAATTACTCCAGCAAAGCTATTTTTCTAACGTGAGTTTTATGATTTTTATGTACTTACCAGTCAGCACACATAACAATGTCAAAATGTCCTTCCAGTTGAGAGACATCTGTCTCATTATCCCATCGTAAAATGCTAGAGGAAAAAAAAGATTAAAAAAAAGAAAAAAGAAAAAAGGACTTACATTTTTCATCTTGAGATTTTTAAAGTATTAATATTATTCTTATATGAAACAGAAGTGTTTAAAAAAGTGCAAACTTGTTACTTTCAAAGATGAATGCAAAAATCTTATTCTGTACATTTTTAAGGATATAAATCTCAAAGCTAAAGAGCTATTTTTCATTACAGCAGAAGGCAATCCACTCAGATTCTGATGAGTGGATCACCAACAAATATGCATTTCTGAATTAGTGGCACATGCACAGCTTCAGTTTTTTACCCCTTAATATTACTGCATGAAGAAGTGAAGTCAAAGGACCGACAACCTGAATGAAGCACAAATCTGCAGAATAGATTTGATTTCATGGATCTCTGTTACAACTGGCAGGCAATTCAGTTTGTTTCTCATTGATGAAGTGAGCAATCACTTGGGCCGGAGGGAGGAGAGATGGGGTGAAAAAATGCCAAGCTTAACTTCAATGCCAGTAATGTTGCCTCCGGCAAGCTCAAAAATACAGCAGTGCTCACTCTGTCAACACCTATTCTCTCACAGGTGATAAACTATTTAATTCCAAGATACTCAGAGGTAGGCAAAAATTCACATACGTACAAAGTTCTTCTTTGTTTATAAAAGCTGTCGATTTATGTAGCTGCCATAAGGAATTTCAGTACTTTACTCCCATCTAAAATATAGCAACTAGTATTGGAATTTACTGCATACTTTAAATATCATTACCCCAAACATTTGAAGCTGCAATTCTATTTCTAGGCTATTTTAAAAAAAGGGAATCTATCCTTTTTCATTTCCTGGTTATTTATAATAGAAAGTAGATAAATATTTATGGGAAGAGCATTTGTGGGGGAAGGGTCTAATCTGATCTTGTCAGGTTGTGCATGCTTATCTCAGTTTTGTATGAGTCTTGACCAAATAGACCCTTTAGTCTTCCCGCAGCTATAATCTACTTCTGGTTAAAAGCCATCTCCATTCACATCCTACTCCTAATATTTAACCGAGGATCAGTTTGTAACGTGTTCATTCAGAAATGTTCCCTAAGTATACAAGAAGGGGAATTTTGTACATTTACTATGCTGTATGCAAAAAAGGCTCATAATTATGTAGATAAATAGACACAGGGCCATAAAGAATTAAGGTACCAAAATATGCATGTACATGTCCACAGCCACAAAATTTGAGACAGAATGCTTTTAAAACACGGAAATTATGAAAGGAGAGGCCCAGTTGGTTGGCAAAGCTTTGATTGTGTGGGGCTCAATGTAACCGAACAGATCAGGACTCATTAGCCCATTTGCCCTCCTGGAATTTACTGTGACAATCCAAAGACAGAAAAGAGTAGATTAATTTAATTTTTCCCCCTCAAATTGAAAGTAATCCAGATTTTAGAAGCCTAGGTAGCTTTGCACACTGGCACGCAGCAGGCATCCAGTAGTGGAAAGTGACAAAGGAGAGTTCTCACTCTCAGCTGCTGGCTGCCTGCTGGCTACCAGCGGCTTTTTCAACCCTGTTTCCGTGGAAACTTAGGTTAGAATGGTGAAAATTAGGTAAAGGTAAGTTTTGTGGGTTTAAAGCACGCACTCTAATACTTTAAGAAGCCTGAAGCAGAACTGGAAATTGGTAGAAGAACTGTGAGCCTTAAAAGGCCACCTTTGGTTCTCATTGCTACAGAAACAGAGATCTGATCAGTACCAGTATAGATATTTGAATTATGATTTTTTTTAACCCATATGTTTACTATCCTTCACACATGCAGTTGGGAAGGAAGCACAGGTGCCTCCTCCTGCAAAAAAACCAAAACCAAACCTAACCACCCTCCCTCACATTACTGTCAGCTTTCTGCTGGGCACCTGAAACACAGTATTTTTTGTGCACTCCTACTGTAGGCACAGAGGAGTTTGTGTCAAGAGGTAAAAGCTCATAAACCAAAGTGCTGAGCAAAGTATGGAATTGATGAGTTTCCAGGAGCATGAGCAGTGGTGCAACATGGCTGGCATCCCTATTGCTAAAAGGAGAGAGTAAGGGCACCACATCCACCCATAAGCCAATCTTTCTCCCTTTTTCTGACCTACTACAGGGGCTGTTTTTGGTCTCTAGCTTCAGTACAGCTGCATTCATGAAGATATCATAATTATGCAAAGGCCAATGAAAAATTTACCAATTCAAAATGAACTTTGCCCTGTATTTTCCAAAAGTACAGGAAAATCTTTATTTCTGCAGGGAAATCACCATGTAAACCAAACATTACTTGTAAAAACAATAATCACTAGTGGGACTCATCCTGCTCTGATTCAGGATGCATGCACACTGGTGGGAGAGATGGAAGTACAGGCTGTATGTATTTATCCATGCTATCTTTAGCTAAGTGCAAGCGTGACTGGTAAAGGAGACGCAGCCAGAGATGTGAAATGCAGTACTGGCTGCAACCTCCACAACAGTTCCAGCAGCTTACTCAGGGCTCCCCTATCTCCACTGTTACCTGCTTCCATAGATTTGCAGGAGCTGCCTTCAAACATCTGCACCTGCACCTGCAAAGCAGATACATCCCTGCATATCTGGGAATCAGAATCAATTCTGCTCAGAGTTGGCACAATTCTGTCATTAACACTGATGTCAGAATCAGCCTGGTTCTGAATCAGCTATTCTGAGTTCTAGTGCTAACAAAAACAGTGAATTACTTATGTAAATACCATCAACTAGCAAAAAAGTAATTTTGTTATCCAAATGCAATTCCTGACTGCAAAGTACAGAAAAATACACCGATATTACAAAACAATCCCGAAAAAGGTAGCTAAATGCATGTATCTATATGTAGTAAGGGGGTGAGGAGCCGTAATTTTTTCATGGATTACTGAGGATGTGACTCTTGGACTTAGTGGTCAGACCTGAAAGAAATACTGAAGGCACCATGAAGAATGCTGATTGCATTTCCATTAAAAAAAAAAAAAAAATTACTGCCAGGAAATCCAGAAAAGTGGTAGCAATGGAAATCTGAAAATCTCAGTTTTTATGAAATTTCCTTTTAAAAAGTAGAAGTAAGTATAAAAATACCACACCACAAAAAGTCTCTTAAATTGCCAGTATTGTGTTGAGTGCCAGCATCAAGAAAATGCAAGCCTACTTGTTCCCTTTCCTCTTGCTCCTTTACAAGTATAATAAATTAGTTTACCTAAGCCACATTTTTCTCTGAAGTCACTTTTCTTCCAGCAAAGTAAGTTTTGAAGCAACATTATTTTTATGCCTTTCTTTTGAGGGAAGATGCTACAGTACTAAGAACTGAAATTACACTGTACATTTGAGAAATGGGCTTTATTTCTGTTCAAGCCACAACTTCAGTGCTTTTTTTTTGTAAAAATCCCAAACAAACTAACACGCTTAAGGCTGTGTAAAGCCCACTTGACACTATTTTGTACTGACTAATTTAAGTCATGCAGGTTTAGTTTCTAACAAGTGAAAACAGGCAACTGAATTTCAGCAGAAAAGGGTCTGAGACCCAATGGAAATATAAAACAGTTGAGAGCTCTTTTGGTCTACAAGAAGAACATGAAAAATGAAATAGGGTGCAAGAGAAAAACACTACTGCACTGTTCAGCTACTATTTAGGTGAAAGTGATGGTAGCTGAAACTTGATACCCACTAATGGCCGATTTATGGCCTGTATCAAATGAATTTGACCAGTTTTCAGAGGAGAAGTACTACAATTAGCAATCTTGAGGGTAGTCCTGGCAAGAAGGACAAAGTCTAAATGAGCTATGGAAAATGAACCATCCTCTCACATGCAGAGGTGGCTTCTCCACGTCAGGGGTAAAGCATACTATCAAAATAGTCGGAGAAAAGATGTACTGATGCTTTAGTTTGCTAGGTTGTCTACCTTTTAACATTATGAAGAATTCTGAAACAAATTCATTTTAAAAAACTCCAAACACAACACAGGACACAATCAAAGAAACTCTTCATTTTTCCCCTGTTTTTTCTTTTTAATTGACAAGTCATAAAATGTGATTAAGTTAAGAATGAGAATTATATTAGAACATAAAGATCAAGTAAGAAAATATGAGACTTAAAGCACATAAATGTACCTCCAAATAGCCCCATGTATTTCAAAGAAAAAAAAAATTGTAATAAAATAGTTAATGTTGCAGGGATAGCTACAGCAGCCAAGGCTTCCCCAGTACAGTAATTCTAATTTATGGAGGATAGCCTGACAAATGTCAACACTCTTTTCCTCACACTGGTAAAATATCTCAGCAACCTACAACAAAAGACCTGATTTTACCAGGTTTTATTTCTCATGCAAAATTCTTCATTACTATTATTATTCAACTTCTGTTATTCAGTGTTTGTCTTCCTAGTGTGTCTAGGCAGGTAACTTATATGAGAAAAAACAGGTTAAGTCTCTGATTGTTAAAACTTGAAACATTTCCAAGACCCTCTGAGATGTTCTTATGATGAATGGCACAAGCTAGAGTAGCTCTCAAATTAGCAGATAAGTAGTTGTGCAGATAAAGACAAAAATTCAAAATTAGAAAAAAAGGACAAAAGCCTTACTTGCTTCAAAATGCATTAGTAGTTTTAATAAGGATTTTTAAAATCATCCCAATTAGCAGATGAACAGCTACCAAGAATCCCTATCTACCCACCTCTTCTTTTCATATTTTAATTTAAGTTTCAATCTTTGAAAAGCATTATCATTGGAAAGTATACAGGTTCAGGTAAAAGGTTTTGTCTGGAGGTTTATATGACTTTTTCTATGACATTAAGCAAGCAAGTTCATTAACACATTAACAAAAGGTATCATCAAGATGTTTCTCTGCACCTTGATCTTGGTTTGAGAGTCCTTAGTTATGTATAAAGATCAAGAAGACGGATTTTAATCTAGTGATAGAGGCAATGTGTACACCTATCATTATAATTCTTCTGGGAAATCTTGCAAAATTGCCTACTATAATTTCCCCATCTTTCTTATTATATTCTCACAAGGCTGCTCTTATTTCTCCGCCTTCTTTCACCTTCTGCCTTTCTTACTTTCACTGCTTTACTTTGCTTTGTGTTCTTATCCATTATCTCAATTGCTACAGTGCATATCTGGTTTGAAGGGACCAAAGTTAAGCTTTCAACTGCAACCATTTTTCCTTTCCTCTTAGATTTCTAAGCATTACTAATGTGATATTTACAATTGTCAATGGGCACATTCTTCTAACAATGTCCTTGCAGATTTTGGCAACTTCCATGTCACTGATTTGCTCTTCTCAAAGTATACCAATGATTTTTCTCAAGCTAGACTTAATATCTGCACTTTATTCTCAGTCTCTTGGACATTTTATCTCTCTTAAAACCAATATATCTTGTTCTTTGTTTTAATTCTTAATTCCACTGTTTTATGCTTGCGTTATTTTAATAGTCTTACAATTTTTAAAATATGCTCCTCTCAAGATTATCTTCAGACATTTCCCACATTTCTCATAATTTCACAATGCTCCACCTCAGCCTTTTCTTCCTCTGAATTTTATTTTTGGGCTATCTCATCCATAAAAGCTAAAAACCTACTCATTTCTCTACTTCATACTGTGCATACAGACCCTTAATTCAGTATTTTTAGAGCCTCAGTGAGTGAGAAGCTCATTGCATATAAAGTACCACAAGGCATTGTAACTACATTTTATGGATCATCATTTTGGACATAACCATGAATTCTAGTCTGTAATCTAGGCTTAGCTTAGACCTTTCTTTGTGTCTGCATAACTCAGCTCTGCTGGTTATTTTCTCTGCATAGTACCTCTCAGAAGTTTCTTACCAATCCACTCAACCTCTTGACCATGTCATCATCACTTACATCTAAACATCACAATATTGTTCTCTCTGTGCGTGGAAAATGCAGGCTTGCCATATTAATATTTATTCAGCAGGCTGCTACAAAGATTGTTTTTCTTGCCTACAACTCTGATCTTGTCATCTTTCTCTGTCCTGCTCCAGGTAAGTTGCAAGTTGTCATTTCCAAACGCTTCACAACAGTTCACATCCCTATTTTTTATCTCTCATTCAATATTGAAAGGACAAGTCCCTTCTTTAATCAGCCCTAATGTCAGTCTACATCTTCCACTTAACTTTTCAACCACACACCTGTACAAATTTCTTCTGCTATGTTATTCACAATATTCACAAATGCACTCCATTATCCTTTAAACTGTCCTTTAAAATAGCACCTAAAAACTGAGAAGAGGCTCTTGTGCCTCCAACTCTCATACTTGCTTCAATTATCCTTGTTATCCTTCCTCACCATATGTCTCTCTGGTTTTAGATCCTAGATTCTCTAACACAAGCTGCCTTTTTGCTCTGTGTTTATAAAGTATCTGGTACAACAATTCATGATTAAACCTCATCACATTAACATGGTAATATAAAAGAAGAAAAAAGCCACACCACCCAACTCTGGGCCTCTTCAATATTTAGATATTCTATGATTCCATGACCCTATCTAGATTTTCTGCCTAAAAGTTCCTTTTAAAAAGTGCATTATAAAATTATACACTTTCCTTATTCCTCATTTTAAGAACATATTTTCTCTTTCGTATTTTGTACAACATATTTTGCTAAAATTCAGATGGGAACATTACAGCTTTGTCTTCAAAACTAACAGTACTAACACTTACACATTTGCTGTGTATCAAAAGCTACTAAGTTTTTGGGACATAATTAATGCACTGCATGTAAATACAACTGTTGTAGAATAAATCTTTTCATTTTGTAGACACGTCACAAGCCAACATTCAGCACAAATATGGCTATTGATTTAAAAGAAGGGAGAATATCTTGTACGAAAAAGACATTAATAAAAAAATACCAGTGATGTTTGTGAATTTGCCTTTTCACATCCTTCCTCTACATCCATACATTCTAAATCAGTCTTTATTCAGAAACTGACTACCGCTTTTAGCAATGGCCATGAAGCACATTTGGGAAGAAAAAAAATGTTTCTCAATTACATGGTATAAAAATATATAATTTCAAAGTGCAAGACAGCATAGGCATATGTGACAGTACTGCACTGACAGACTTGTGTAAAAATAAGAAGGAAAAGATCAGTTTCTTGCTCTATAGTCTATTTAGGAAAATAGTCTACCCATGGGGAGGATAATCAAGGGAACCAGAAGAAAAAACCCAAGAATGTAAAGTGAACAATGCAGGTGCAGAAGCACTGAATGGAGGAAAACTTAAATACAGCAGAGAAGATGTAGCTCACAGGTATTTAAATTCTAAGGGCAGAAGACACCACAACATCCAAGATTTTCAAAGTTCTGTATCAAGCCCATATATCTCAGGAAACTAATACTTGTGTTTCAGAAAGATTCAAACACATTCACTGCTTAAGATACTATCACTTCCCATGGAAAGATGTTCCAATGTATTATCATTCTGTCAAATCTCATTTTTTTCTAGGCTCAATTTGCCTAGCTTCAATTTCTGTATCTTGTTAAGTACTTGTAAACTAGATTAAAGACTGATCTTCTGTTTAAGATTTATTTTTTTCACGAGACTTTCAGATCAAACTGAATTAATTTCTTAACAATCACTTTCTTTGACAAGTAAATGAAGCTCTTTAACTCTCTCATTTCCAAACCCTGATTCACTCTTCTGCCCATTTCCTGGACCTCATCCATTTTCAGTATCCTTGGTTAACTTTTGAATAACTCCTAATGAAATAAACAAAGACAACACTGTAAACATAATCTTATTGAAAATAAAGTTTGTTATGGCAAAGATTAGCTGAAACTGTGTAAGATGTACATGATGACTGCCTACTAATGTAGAGCCAAGGTAGACAAGGAAGGGTAGACAAAGGTACAATGGTAACATCATAAACCAGGAAATAACATAGAACATCACTGGAACGACGGATCCAAAAAAGGAATTGAACAAATAATCTTCAGCTCAAACATCTCAAGGACATTTTTCCTTTAAAGCCCTGGGAGGAAAGATCCACACCTTCTCATATCAGCAGTCTTCTTCTAATCTTTTTGTGCAGCACAAAAGAATACAGGAGGAATAGTTTTACCAAGAGAAAGTTTTTTAAGCTAAGATACAGTCAAAAATCTGAGGAAGAATGTTTTGAAATAATGGAACATGATACTTTAATGCTTTTTCTCCCTGTTATTCCAAACTCATAGAAATTTTTTTACAAAGCTTGGTAACACATTTTTTCTCCTTATGTATTCTTATCTGTCCTCATAAAGTCAGATGAAGGTATAATACAATTTAAAATGTACTTTATTAAGTCAACACAACTGGTGAAATACACAAATAGGAGAGGCTTGGAAGTTTGTGAATGTCAGCTGGAATGGTTAAATAGTATAAAAGAATGTTCAAGTATTCCTACAAAAGCTGAAGCTGCACCCAACTGAAGAAAAAATTACAAATTTGCAAAACTAAATATAATAATAAAATCAGGTAAGTCAAAATTAAGTAAACTTATCCTTTTGTTCTAAATCTTCCTATCAGCTGATGATTGGGATACAGAAAGGGGGAATCACAGAGGATAAGAACATTTCAGAGAATTGGAATTAATTCTTTGCAACAGTGCAAAATATTCTCTTCACTTTGAAAGAAACCAAAGACAATTCAGTATAGCAGCCTTTTTAGATATGTCTTCTGTAAAAGGAAGTCCTGTTTTACAAACCTTGAGCCCTTCAAAGGCATTAACAAGTATTCAGACAAGGGAGATCTGGGTAAGACAGCCTGCCTCTGATTCCAAAAAGCTATTGGCAAAGGCCCTCACTATCAACATTCTAGGAAAACAGACTGTCACTGAAGAAGAGGCCTGACAAGATGCTAAATAATAGAACAAAAGACAGGGAACAGGGTAGTAGCAAATGGTCAATTCTCACAATGGAGGGACATAATCAGTAGAGTTCTCCTGGGACCTGTTCTAGTCAACATGTTTACAAGAGATGAGCATTGAGGTGGCAAAGTTTGCTGATGTTAAGTCATTCAAGATAGTAAGGAAAAGACTAGACTGTGAAAGATTGCAGAAGGATGAAAGGAGGAAAAGGAAAAAGAAGGATGTGTAACTGGAGAATAAAATGACAAATTAAATTCAGTGTGGATAAATGCAAAGTGCACAACTGAAAAAATAATTATCCCTTGATGTAGAAAATGAAGGTCTCCAAAATGACCGTCACTGGAAAGCTCTTGATGTTGTGACAGACCGTGTCATGAAACTATTAGCTCTGTGCTCAACTGCAGTGAAAAAAGCCAATCACTGTTAAGCATTTTTAGAAGGGGAACAAAAAGTGTAATTATTCCACTACATGTACCTATTTATGCACACTTTGTACTGTGATCAGTACTGATCATAGTCATCTAAAAATAAGTAGATTGAAACAGAAAAAGATATAAAGCAGGGCAAGTACAATCAGAGGTGTGGAATGCTTTCCACCTGAGTTGAGTTTTCTGTGAAAAAGAGCTACAACTTCAGAATGGACAGGAGCACACATACCATTCTTTCCACTTATACACAAAGTGATCAAATTAAGTGAGCAGGAACCAGCAACTTTTTCTTCCTAACCAGAGAGCAGGAAATGTTCCTTTTGGCAGCTTCCTCCTTTCCTACAGATGCTGTCATGCAAGACAGTTACTTGAGGAGACTGGAAAAGTAGCTGGAAGAAAGAGATTCCTTTAGAGTTGCTAAGGTGACGAACTCAGTGAATTCAATAAAATGTTGGAAAAAGTTTGAATTTACCAACACTCAGGTCATTTTGATGAATGAAAACAGAGAGCAAGTCTGTCCCACATTGATGGAGCCTGTTACAAGACCAGTAGAAATTAGGAAGGTTGTGAAGTTGACATATTTGAAGAACATTGCAGTACGGTAAAATATTCACTTGTGCAATTATGAAGAGGAAAGTAATACAAAATGCAATCAGGACAATATAGTTCAGTGCTATGTCATTGAGATCTCATCCACTGTTATGCTGGATGCCATTCAGTATTTTGAAAGACTTTTTTTTATTATGGATTTAGTTCTGGAAACTTGTAATTGCATTACATTGGTAAGGAACACTAAAATCTCAAATAAAATTATAACCTATCTGTTGATCTTTAAGCAGAAGGTATTGTCTCTTTTGGTTACATGGTCATTAATTCTTGATGTGGGTTCTAAAGATGACTGTGGAATGAATAAAGTGTATATGATACACTATTACTAATCAAACCAAAGGGTGCAGTGCCACAAGCATTTCTGTTACTGGCTTGATGTTACATGTCCTTGTTTACATTCTCACATGAAATGGAATCTCTCTGAGGCAACTCTTAGCAAAACAATAGACTTCTTCACGGCTAAAACTCCACAGGTCCCCTATCAGCAATTAGAACACAACTTTTGTTCTTTACAGATTTCCATGTTCTCAGACAAGGGAATCTGGAGGAAGAACAAATTCTCTAGTCGGTAGGACAGACTGAGTCTGTTAACCTGCAGAATACATTGCAAGCCTTCCTCTTCAGTAAGTTTTTCCATTATGACATTTGTAATAACAACAACTTTTCAAACTTCTACTACTCTAACAGCTGTGTCAGGAAGATTTCCCCATTACAACAAATAGAAAACAAAGAGTGGGGATTTCTTGTCTTTGTTGTTAATTTAATGATTGGTGGACATGTTAAAACAATGATAAACCATATCAATGATGAAACATGTCAACCCAGTAACATCTGATGGTACAAAGAAACATATGCTAAGTTATAGGGTAAACAATGCAATTCATGGATAATTTCTGAATTGTAAAAAAATTAAAATTGTTGAACCCATACACAGTATTAATACCCTTCACTATGGCCAGACATTACTAGTAACTTGGTATTACTGTACCTATTTCTAGTAAACATAAGCAAGAAATCCTGAGCATATAAATGAAAAATAAAAATAAAATAGAATTGTATATCCACTGCAAAGTAAACTGTTTACTATTATTACATTATAACACACAATATGACAAACTGCCAGTTTGGCTTACATTACCATATTTTTAAACAATAATCAAGACTTGGCAGAGCGCTAGATAAGTGCTCATTTACTGCATTTTGTATAAATCTAAATAAATAAATGTATGGCAGCTTGTCCTAATCTAACTTCTCTTGGCTGATACCAGATTGTTCCTTTTTGCTTCATGCAGGTTTTGGCATACTTTTCAGGCAAAGACTTAAATATCCAGAACAGTCTCAAACTGACTCTCAGACTGATAATTTCTGTTCCTGTGCCAAGAACAGAGTGCAAGATCCTAACATAAGATGAAGGTGCTGTGAGAAGAGTCTATTCTGAATCATCTTTTATACAGAAGGAATCTTTTAACTTTACACTGGCCACGGTGAAGTTGCAAGACTGGACGCTGTCTAAATGATTATGGGAAAGAAGATGCCTTCTCCAGATTAAATTGATGCTTAGTAAGTCACTTACAGACATCACTATATTCATTTGCCTGCAAAATCTGATCAATGTAAAAGAAGTTACTGAATGTCACTTTGCATGCCAGTGTTGCATTCTTCCATCCAAAACACTACACTTTCTGCATTTTTTTGTGAGTTTTTTTAATCCTTTTTTTTTTTCCTCCCTTTTATGTAACTAAGGTTTTTCATCTGCAGGAAAAGTGAATCAAGGTTACTTCAGACTTTACATCAGCCTTTTAGTTCCCTCAAGGCATTAAGAATGGATCATGTAACTTTGTTACTGCACCACGTCATTACTGAATCAGAAGGACTGATCAATCCATTAGAGAGTCCTTTTATAAAACTTTATACTTGTACAACAAATCTGCAAAACCCTTAAGAATGTAGAATTAAAAATCGAGTGTTATAATGAGTCTTATGTTTTCATATAGTACTTCACATTATTTTGTAGTTTAATTATTTTATTTATGCAAATAAGGCCTCAAATGCTATTGCACTCAAGAAGTTAAACACTTGACATTTTTACTCCTTAAAATGCAACATTTTATGATGTCTAGATATGTTTATTAATTAGTGATTATTAACACCCGGTAAACAACATCTTGTCTTGTAAAAACACAATCTTTCCTCACAGCGTGAGGCTGAAATCTATTATTCACTGATTCCATATGCTGAAATACACTCAAATGATCACAAATGACCTTAAGCATTAGATAAATGTAAATGAGGACAGGGTAGAAAATGTGCTTTTGATTGATATCTAAAAGACCAGGTTTGAAGTCTTGACAAGGGATAAAATCTGAAATCTCACACAACACATAGAACAATTGGAAATCTAAAAAAAATCTAAGCTTCTGGATGGACATACCACACAGCCTCTCCTCAGCACAGTGTCTGAGACTGCTCACAAGAGGTGTTCAGCACATGGAACCTGAAAGACCATTCCTGGGATCCACACGGCCTCTGTCTACTTGGCAGGCTCTTATTAGGATGCAGAGACATATCTCTAACTTTTATGCACACACACCCTAATGAAGGCAGAATTTTTCTAGCCCTAAGTGCTCACTTAAACTAACTTCCCTACATAGAATGGCTGCATAGCCATAGGATTAAATGACATGAATGATAGTCATTACAACCATATGGATTTAACCCTCTATGTAAGTAAGTTTATTCTGTATTAACACTATGCCTTCCTCAGCCCCTTTTCAGCTTTACTTTTGCCAGTTTTAGAAGGACTGAGTGCTCCTCTGCAATGTGAGTCAACAAAAAAAAAATTTAATACACAAATAAGAGTGTACTATTTGCTCCTAGGTAACCATTTTCTATTTCTTAACCTTATACCATAAATATGAAGTGCTTTATAATTTACTTTTAAAGTACTGTGAGAGATGAATACACTGTTCTTGGTTCCAATCTCCCCACCTGTCTTCGCACTGACAACATAATTATCACACAAACAGGATGACCAAAAAACCTCCCATGGATGTTCCAACAACATCCACCTCAGGGGCAAATGGGATTTGTTGTCACCCTAAATTTTCGGAGCTATTTAAAATGAAATCTGACAGAGATTTAGATCCATTCATTCCAAATCTCATTTTCAGTACAACAGGTAGTGTTGACTTTGAAGGAGACAAATTTCAACCATGCACTAAATCATAGACTGGAGAGACAGTGTAAATTAAAAAAAAGATAAAAATGAAAGAGAGGATTTTTCACCAAGGTTAATCATACTGTATCTGCTATTTTTTAAAAATACTTTTAAATTTCTTTCTTGCATCACTTACCTACTTACATACACATACCTGTGTGAGCATCAGTAACAGGTCACATGTGTGCATACATTTCACATCTATATTAATACAGAAGTACTTGCAAGAATCAGTTTAAAAAGTACAATCTTACCAGCTTGACACCTTGTGAGTCTTAAATACTCCAGCATTTTGGTTTCTTGTGATGATCTCATTTACATCTGTAGTACAACTGTTAAGAATTATCTACAAAACTAGAGCAATAATAAAAATAACAAACCCAACTATTTTCCATTTATAATGCCTTCATAATGTTCTTGTCTGTTTGTTCCTCTTTGATCTGTGTTTTTTTCAAAAGCATACATTTTACATTGCTACTCCAGCACATCAGCCATAGATCTATGCAGCAATTTGCTCTTTTTTCCTACTTCTATTTACTCTTTCAGTTAAGGAATTTCTAACCCTGGAGCTATAGAGGGAAGTGAAAAAAAAAATGTCCCATACCTCAGATATTTAAAGGTAACTATTTACAAATATAAGAATTACAATCATGGAGAACTGAAATTTTTACAGCCACTAAATGTCCACTCTAGTTTGTGCTGCTTTTCACTTTTCACTGTTATCACTATACCTAATGCTGAGATTTTGGAGGTTTGTGTGTTTTAAGACCCTACCCTCAAGAGATACACCTATGTTCTTGGCTCTGTCTGGCCGAATCCAACACACAACAGGAGCACCTTAACCTAGAGGAAAAGGAGTTTCTAGTCCATTTGCTTTCCTGAGAATGGTTAGGAACCACCTTAAAAGAGTGGAAAGCAGTAAGTGCCTTAAATACCACAGCAGTACCTCAGGCTTGCGTCTCAGCTTCTTGTAGTTTGGAAGTTCAAGTCACAAATTTGGGTAGCCCATTCAGTCAGGTTAAAGCAAAGGCTGTCAAGGACAACTTTCAGGGGAAGCTGGGCCCAGTCATCTATGGCTACAAAGATAATTGTCAGGATTGATCACATGTGGTTAGTGAGAAGTGCACTGGAATCCAAAGGTGTTGTAAGTAAGTGAAAACTCTGAGAATATTAATTGTTACCAGTTTGAATCCATGCATTCCTGAATGGCTCACTTTCAAATGTAAATAATTATTTTAAAATAATTATTTTAAACAGACATTTTTGGTAAAGATGTAAAAGATCCTTCTTTTTTATTTAGGGTATAGGAAATCTGATGTTAATTAGGAGGATGTTTCTAGGTCCACAAAATATGTCAGATCTCTTGAAAGTGCTCTTATAAGAAAATTGAATACAAGAGTCAGGCTAATTTGAAATATTGTTGATAGACCTTTTGCTTTGCTTTGATATATCTTTTTCTTTGCTTTGCTGAAATCACATAATTTTCCTTCCTAATAGAGTTGGTTATTTAAGAAAAGTTATTTCAGGAAAGTCTCTATCCAAACACTGGAAAAGACAAACACTGGTAATTTGTGAAGTAAAAACTAGAAATGGAATGACAGAAAACTGGTTTAAACAAATCTCTGTAGTTTTGATGTGCCTTTTAAATAGTTTCCACAAAATCTAATGAGGAGTAGTAAATGAATGGTCTACACCTGGGCAGCAAAAGTAAGGCATAAATAACTCCATGAGCAGACCTTACTACTTTTAAAGAGGTGCAGTAATAGCATTGTTGATAAATTAGCTACACTGCACTTCAATTATATAACTGAGCAAAACTATTAATAATGGTTATAAACACGTTAACACTAGATTTAAAAAATAATTTAGGAGTCCATATTTTCAGGCATTCAGGCTAAACATGACCCTTCTAACCCAAATTTCCCTGGACTGTTGAAAGATCCGTACACTCTATTTTAATGGCCATTATAGTGCACTGCAACAATGTTTTGTACTATTGATGCTTTCAGACAGTAGTTCAAGTCACCAGTGCATGGTGTGAAATAGAGCTAAGGCAGAAAGCACCCAGCCTCTCTGAAATAGGAGACCATTTTTACTAAAAGGAATCTCATCCTTGGATTTGGAAATGTCAATGTGCTAAACATGCTTCTAGTGGTTTGAGAAATAAAATTTGGTCACAGATGTAAATTGAAAATTTCTATCTGAATGCATATCACCCAAAATTACAACAGGCGATGAATCTGATAACTCTGCTCATGTTTATCTCTATTATTCACTTGAAACGTCTATAGTTTTAATCCTAAAACTTTCCTTATTTAAATTATACTGAAAGAACTTAGATGAAACACACTAAATTAGCAATAAAGTTCTGAACAAAGTGGCAAAAGGAGTAACACCTGTCTTTATTTTATTGATTTTGCAATATAAACAATCTATTGAATCAATTCAAACCTGCTCATGATAAGCAAAAGGGGTTAGAGTGAAGTCTTTTAAATAGTTTAGCAACTCAAGTCATAGCATCCTTTTAAAAACCTCCATAAACATCATACATAAGATCACTGACTGATACAAAATATGGCAACAGATTTCACAATGAGAGGGTTGGAATGGCAACAATTATTGGATTAATTCATTTGTAGAAATTTTTAAACTTCTAATATTTCAATAACGTATCCTAATATGGATATTGAAAACACACATAGTGAATACTCCATGTGACAGTATGAAATGGAGACTAATAGGAAGCATGTCAAAAATCAAATGAAAAATCAAATCCTCAAAAGCTTGAGATTTCACAAAGCAAAGCTGTTAGTTATGCTCACTGAATAGGGATAGCAACAACAAAAACAACAATAATTATGATGATGTTGATAATACAAAGGCAGATTCTCAGATGCAATGCACTATTGCCAGGTCGATTTTCAATTACATTTCACTGATGTATTCATTTGTTTCTTAATGTGCTCATCTTGCCCATTAAGAATAATTAGCAGGCTTGCTTGGTGATTTCCTGGCTTCTGACAGGGATTTTTTTCTTTTTTGTTGACAACCACTTTTACTTTTTGGAAAGTAATTTTTGGATATTATAGTATGACTGGCATGTAATTTAAGCTTCCTAAGAAATTTAAAGGGAAGATGTAAACAGTAATTTTAAAACAAGATTATTTTAATCTGTAATACCTACATAAAAACCATAATACTAGACATTAACTATTCCTGAAGAGCAGAATCTAGAAAAGAAAACAGTATTTTATCCCACATTACTTTAATTTGGTATGCTAAATAATCAAAAAATACCATCAGCAATAGTAAAAACGAGCAAAAATACATAATTTGTAGCCAGTGGCACTTGGGGTGAATGCTACTTCCAATTACACCTAAAATTCTACCCTGATTTCAGTGAGTCTGGGGAGGCTGAAACAGATCTAAATTTAGCCTAAACTTCTATTACAGCCAGTCACCACAGGAAAGAGTGCAAAAGAAAATTACCGTAAGACAGATCATAAAATTACTACTGAAGTCCATAAACCATATAAAATGCAACAGAAATTTTATTATGTGCACTTTTAAGAATACATTTCACCTACACAGTAAAGTTCTTAGCCTGCTGCACTTTGGCACCCTGCTAATATTAAGCCCATTGTAAAATCCAACACAATAAAAGCACTCTGAATGCTGAGCCTTCTGAGCACCAAATGTTAAAAAAGAAAAATAAATTCCTGTTAGAGCCTTCCACCAATCACTTCCCTGAAAGGGATTCACTGAGTGAATACAGATGAAGACCTCTTGTGAGACTTTTGGGAACAGAAGACATTTCTAAAACATATTGTGAAAAACTAAGGTGTGATAATTAGGTAATATTAACAGTATCTTTTTCAGGAATAAAAGCACTTTTATTTGCTTAATTCCAAGGACTGAGTGAATATTTTCGCGCTTGCCAATTTTCCGTTATAAAAGACTTCTAAATTTCAAAAAAGTTCAGGTTTATGGAATCTGCTATGCAAGACATTTGCTGACTTGATGATTACTGAGCCCACCTGAAGCTTTTTGCGGGTAAAATGACCTTTTGTTAAATAGCTATGCTTCTATACAACATGAGTTTGTTTTGTTAGGCTAGTTTTGAAACACTTCTTTTCTCCTACATTTTTTATCTTCATAATGACATGGAAGAAAGATTGGAAGGGTGGTGCTGATTAAAATACACAGAATAATGAAAACTTCCTCCTAAAGACACCAGTCTAACATATTAGAATTTAACAAAATAATAATCCCTGAAAACAGGTGAGAACTTGCCTTTTCAAGAAAAAGGAGACTTTTAGCAGGCTTACCTCGTTTTAACAGATATGATCTAGGATTGACTGTTTCTAACGTGAAATTGTTTAAGTGTTGTCAGCAATTATAGTTACCTCAGTTACCTCTGAGAAAGTTTTTTTAAAAGGTAATAGCTAATATTATTGCACTGAAATGTCTCCTGTTTTAACAGGCATCAGCAACTGCAATTCATTTAACCTACAGATTAGTTTAAGTTATTTTTTTTACTAAGTACTCACTACATTAGCTCTCAAATATATACAAATATCAAAAAGAAATAATTCTGATGCTGCAGTGGCCAAAACCTGAAGAATTAGCCTGCTTGAAAATGTAAATGGAAAGATTATCAAGGAACAAAAGCAAATACATATCTTCCTTTTTTTCCTCTCAGTTTCTAAGGGCTATTAGTATTCACCATATATATCTGTTCTTGTTCTGTGCTGATATTTAATGTGGCCACAAATTATGCTCACTCATTCTCTTGCTTAACCCAAGTCCAGTTCAATTTTATGAACTATCTGTTCATATTAGAAAGGCATAGTAGCAATTTATTCTAATATAAGAAATACAATAAAATACTTCCTACAAGGGACAGAGGAGTTTTGCAATCTTACATCAAGAGAAATAATGATAAATTGGTAATTGACTAAGCAGACTAAATGGGCAATTTGTAGGCAGTTATAACTTAGCAGTGACAATGAAACATTTTAACACACACCGGGAAATATATGAATGCTGAGTATGCTTTAAGGGGCTAGTATCTGAAAGTAGAAAAAAAAATTTAGCCCTTATGCAAAACGCATACATGGAGGGGAGCTGATGATTTGATTCCCTGCTACACCTCCTGTAATGTGCAGCACACACACATGAATCTTCCAGCACTCAACCACGGGGCAAATATTTACTACAGTACATGTTCTATACCAACATGTGCATTTTTAATTAACACAGAAAATGTGGCATTTATTATGGGGGAAGCTGCTGTTCTGTTCAAGATACATCACATCTGTTTTTTAATTACTTATGTGGGGACTTTTTCTTAATATGCCCCATGCTGTCTGTCTTTATATCGATTGTTACTCAGCCAGTAAAAAGGAACGAGCACAACAAACCAGTTTTCTATCTGAATAAGGATACTTTTGATGGCCTTTTCATTTCCATCAGTTAACAGAACTTCTTTGACATCTGCAGAAATAGCAACCTGAAAAAAAGAGCACAGCAAACAATGAGCAAATATGCTTGTCTGTGTGGAAGTGAAGACAGGAGTGACAAGCCTTCAGTATCATGCTTCCTCACCTATTTCTCTGTAACAATCTTCAATCTTTTTTCATTTTATGTCTGCATTATTTTAATCATTCAATCAAATCAGTCAATACTTTTATCATTCCATTTGCGGGAGCCTCTATCTTGCTATCATTCTGTTCCGTAATTGCATTGTGACAGCCGATGATGGTATTCTGAGAGGCTTTCATTTGCGGGCTTCTGTTTATCTAGTAGAGCCATCATACAAGGCTGTCACTCTGCCTTTCAGCTTGCTTCTGTCTGACTGCCTGATGCCCTTCATATAACTTTGCATTGCAGGCAGATGGCTTTGTAAGGGTAATTTTTTTGTGAGCTTTGACATGCTCGCACATTGGGCTGTAACCTCGACACATTGTATAAGAGCGACAGGTTTGTCAAATGCCAATCAGTGTAACAATATGCTTTTATTTGTAGAGACATAAAAACTTGTCTAATGCACTGCACTGCTACATAATATCTCCTGAATACATGACTCAGAACCCAGAGAATGGTGAACGACTCTCCTGAATGGCCAATCTAATTCAAAAGAATCTAATTACCGAGAGCTCTGGATCATGTTTGTTGGTGTAATAATGCAGGCAAAACATTAGCAGCTATATCATGGTGCTCCAACTGTGATTCGCCAGGCTATTCCTGTATCTTAGCAAATGGGACTATAATCTGAAAAAAAAAAAAGCTTCGGCTATGGCAATGAAAGACAGACAGTACGTGGCCTGGAATGTCACAACAAAAGATATTGACTACACCGAGGTAAAATGTTTCTGCTCATCAAGGCAACCATAAAATCAATATGATACGAAAGCAAGTCAATCTAGAAGGTCTCTCAAGACTCTGCAGCTTGACCGCAGCTGAGGCTGTTGACAGTTCTCTGACCCAGCAGTTGGAGGCACTGGAACATTTTTCCTTTTGTTTCTTCCTCTGAATGGGATTGGAATTGAGAAAAGACCTACCATGAGCCCAGCCAAGCATGTCATGCCACCCCCTAGCTCACACACAGCAAGGTCCCTGAAAGAGAGAAAGGAAATGGTAGAACCCATACAAATTAGATGAAAATGGTCAGAGAGACATATATGTTACAAGAACAAATTGCCATCTGCAGTAAGAACTGAGCTACCAGGAAGTTGTAGAGACATGACTAGGCTACCTCATGTCGTTTTGCGTTTTAAAAATAATTATGAAATAGAAAAGTCACAAAGCAGGCAAATCAGTGGGGGTTCCCTCATTAGTGTTCAGTGCAACATTACCACCGCTGAGCTGAAAAATCTGAGAAGGTTCCCTTTTTTCCCTTGTCAATGGCTCTGTCTTTTAGAACTAAACTAGCTAGAGTAGCGAAAGATAATTGTTAGGAAAGGATAACAATGTTAATCCACATTCATTCTTGCAAAAACAGTTAGAGAAGTAAAAGGGGAAATTAATATTATTTATATATCTCTCCATACAGTTATGCCTAAAAGCCTTTTTATATTAAAAAGAGAGAAGTTTTAAAGCAAGCCGTATACCACAAAATAATTACACACGAAGAAATCTGATCCTTCAATTAGCACTTAAAACTGCAAGTGACCTACAAACAATGCTGTTATGAACAACGATGGGAACAGCAAACGGTTAAGCCTCAGAAAACGAAACGAAGTTAGTGTCAAGAGCCTAAACTGAGCCCGATCAAAGGGCTGAATACATGGTCTAAAAGGCTGCTTTTAACTTAGACCATACTGTGCTGTTATTAAGACGTGCATGTGAAATATAATTTGGCACAGAGAGTGTGCCGGATGGGAGCTTGCAGGGGGAGCCATAAAGAATGTTCTCCAGAGCCATGGCCTGCCCCAGGAGGGGAGGAGGGAGGGATGCTGACCCTGCACTGAAACTGTGTATGAAGCAGTGTCTGGGGCAAGGCAGAGCCTCAGCTTAGGAAAATGCTGCTTTATAGTAAAATCTGCGGCAACTGTTACAGCTGGCAGGAGCATTCCCATTGAGACACTTCTGATAGGCAGAAAATTGAATTTTAGCTTAACTGTTTGGTTGAGTTTGGTTTTGGAGGGTTTCTTGGTTGCTTTTTTTTTGGTGCATCATTTCTTCTCCCTTAAAACATTTACATCTGAAAGTCTATTTTTATCTGAAAGGGTCACCTCCCTACTCACTCAACACGGATATTTAGGAAGAGCATCTAAGATGCCATATCAGTATCAGTATAAAGATGCTGATATTTTGTTCACTGAGGCGAGCAGACTAGGCTGTATGACTGTATTATAATGCTCACTGTCTGGACAGGTTAGATTTATTTTTCTTAGACACCACAAATTTTATTTGAAAAAAGTCTAGTTGTCCTATTTAATCAAAATGAGACAAAAGAAAGACATACCTTGGAGGAACAAGCTGTACATAAACCCAGTAATAATATTTTAAAAAAATGGAGAAATTTGCAATTTGTATTTTTAAACAGAATGATTATAGGTTTTTCCTCAAATAAATTTTAGTTTTTCTAAACCAAGTGTATTATATATTAAAACTATATACACATGGTTATATATAAGGTTTACAAGGCACTTACTCCTTTATAGGAATCATACTTAGTGAAATAAACACAGAAAGTATCCAGTGTAAGGCTTTTAGTACATTTCAAACCAAATTTCTATGTACAAAGTAAATGAGCATTCACATATACACACAAATATTCATGCATATGGAATTTATTTCAGTGCCAATTCCCTTACTGGCAAGTTTTAAAAGTTGTATCTGTCTCTCAGGCAACATATAGTGGCATTTATAAATGAGAATTCACATAAGAAACTCTACTCTGAGAGTACTGTTAGAAGGGCATAATCCTGAGATATCAGGATGTGAAACTGCCCATTTACTCCATGGAAGTTGACTGCTAGTTGTCTCTGAATATCGCGGCTTGCATACCCAAACTGGGATAATACCCTCTGAGTGAGCAGCACCGGACGTTTGCTGGGAGGAGCCCTGGAGAAGAAGTAGAGCATATGAACATGGGGCCAGACAGCAAAGTGCTACAGGGACATCCCTACAGCAGCAGAAGGCACACAACCAACCTGGGAGGAAGGAGCAGTGGCTGCCACATCAGGTGTGTGAGCTGCCTCCCCTACGGGCCACGCTTGCTCAGGTGGTGGATGGAGCAGGAATGAGGCTTTATGGACCACAGCACACTTTGGTGCCAGGTCTTTTGTCAGAACCCAGCACATTCCTCTCACTGCCCTGGAGGACTCAAGACCCTGGCAGGGGGCTCAGAGACCTGGGCACAGAGTCAAAGACACTGTGACTTCGATTTTAATCCATGGAAACAATTACCAACTTTGCGCGAGGAGTTACAAGCCACAACGGTTTGAATAGAATTATAGTAAATTTATCACAGGGTGAAAAAGTAGAATTTTTGGGGTTCTTAGAATGAGGGTTCAAGAGGCAAAATGGAGGAATCTGAGTGTGACCTTTTCCTTCTTCTTCTGGTCCTCCATCTTCTACTGTGATGGTGGCACTTTTGGATTGGTTTAGGATAGAGACAATGTCTAACATAGGTGATAGGGTATTGGAAAATTGTAGTTAATAAAGTACATGTAGTTTTTAGTATTAAAAGGTAACAGTGCCCTGAGGGCGGTCAGTGCCTCAACCTGACCTGCTGGACAGACCTCCACAGGTCCAAAAAAGCATGTATTAGATAAGAGAAAATAAACAACCTTGAAAACCAAAGCCGAAGAATCCCGACTTCTTAAAGTGAAGGGCTGGTAAAAAAGACTTATAAATACCTCGGAAGCCATTGCAGCTACAACAAACCTGACAGTCTTTGATTACAGATAGGAGTCTAAGCAAGTTGCTCATTTGGTACAAGGGGCAGGGACTTACAGTTTGGTCTTCCTGATTTTACCCAATGCCATATTTACACAGACTGGGATTTTCTATCCAAGTCTGGTTTACTTGGTATTTGCCCTACACCCTCACACAGAACAGAATTTTTGCCTCCAAATGCATTGTTATAATAGCTTTTTTTGCATCCTATTCATCCCTCAGACAATGAAACTTCAAGGATTTCCAAGTACAAATCTCAGTATAGTCAGGGGGAAGGAAAGTGGATGCAGGACAGATTTTATATTTAGATGTTCCTATTGGAGCCTTGATAGCTGACTTCTACAAGTTTTGAATAAAAGTGAAGGATGTTTCAAAACTGTACCACAGCACTTATAAATGAGTGCAAATTCCTCTTACTATAAGCAGTGATTTTTATTTATTTCATCAGATAATATTTTGCTTGCTTTTGCAACAGATGTCAGTTTAAAGAATATCTTATTTTTCCTGACCTTCACAATCAGCACTGATCGATTGGAGCTTCACTTTTGTTTCCCAAAAATCAAAGTGAAATAAAACGCCTTGAGTGGAAATCAAAAGTCTTTGACATATAGCAGAAAGCTTGCTGTGCAATATTAGTACCCAAAGGCAGCTGAGAATTCTTTGTTAAGAGCAACATGCTTTCACCTTGAACATTTAAAATTTAATCTGAAGACTTAAATCATAGCAATCTTTACCATGCAGATACAATAAAACTAAGAGATTGGAAAATATCTTTTTATGTTTAACTCTGTACCTGAATATTTCATTATGCTTTAGGCAGTAGTAAGCCAGCACTTCTTCAGATGGCCAGAGACCTATAAAACAAAGATATTTGCCTTCTTAGAACAGATTTTTTCTGGTATAAAATAATATTTGAATGCATATTACCATTTGCAGAGCTCTACCCACTGTTTTATTTTCTATATTTGCCATAAATAAAAAGAAAAACAAAACGAAGACCTAGGATTTAAGCATTGGAATTGAGTATTTCATAGATTTCATCACAACTAGTGATCAGAAATTTATAGATACATGCATACACATACATAAACATACACATATGTCTACACATATATATGCAATACTCAAGACTTTAAAAGTCACATAAAATTTAATTCACTTGGGCATTCACATGAACATTAACCTGTTTGTACTAGGCCAGATGAAAGGCCAACTTTGCCTTGTAGCCTATTTACAACAGGGGAGAGGAGCACGCTAGTTTTTCATTAGCTACATCATCATCACCATCATCATAATCATCCTAGAGTCACTCAATTTCTTTCCAGTTTCTTTTTATTTAGCTCCTTTTCTCTTAGTTTGTGTTAGGTCAGGCATCAGTCTGACTGTAAGCAGCACATGCTAAGGACAAACCCCGGACTAGGGCAAGAAAAGTGTAATTTCTAGTTGTGGCTCAAGAAATTCAGAAGAAGGAGAAGAGGAGATACAAGTGCTAAATTCTTCTCAACAGGCACTGAAGGATTGTTCTGGTTGTTCTGTGATAAACTTTCTAGAGCTGCACCAGGAAGCACCACAGTTTCACCCTGCTATATAAAGAAACCCCTCCTCTCTCATTTTATACTTGCTTCCCTGCCATTTTCATTTGAATTCCCCTAGTTCTCCTACAGAAATAGCCAGGAGCATTCACCCTTTCTGCACCTAATCTGTATTACTCATGAATTCATTAGCTTCCATCATAAAACTTACATAGGTCATCATCAACACTGACAACGACTTGGAGGCTTCCAGGTACATTTATTTCTTCAAAACCATTCTCTTATGAAACTGGCTGTTTTGCCAGACCAGTTTCCCACCTGACTGGAATGTCCAGCTGAAGTGCTGTGGCCCATGGAGAGGACAGCACAGATCCTGTGTGCCTTGAATGCCCTCCTGCAGGCACCAGACTTCATTGCTGGAGGGAGCCTGAGGAAACCAGACTCATACTCAGGAACTTGAGTTGCGTCTGCAAAGGTTCCCAAAGTTAAAGGAGGAAGAATCAAAGGCATATGCAGCTGAATTATGTTGGTATGTGTTTTTCATCTGTAGTTGCTTAGCAATGAAAAACCATGTTTACATGTCTGTCCACAGGTAAAGTCCAGAGTTGACTTCCCCCCCTCCACCAACACATGACATTAAGAATTGAGACACAAACTTCATATTATGAACTACAGACATTTCAATGGTTCCAGTAAACTTATTTGACATATAGAGCATCTTTTAGATATTTCTAGACAAGTAAGTTGAATTCCATCCAGCTACCTATGTATACGTATCCTTTAGACCATTGTTACCATATTTTGTTCTCAAGGTTAAAAACATCACTACATTTTTGACAGAACCCGGAGTTTGGGAGAGAACTGTCATCCTTTAAATCACTTAAAGCCTGACTGAAACCATCATCAATATAATTAATCCTTTCCATCCAGTAAGTATTCTGAACTACCCTTACTCCTAGTGAGAAATAATGAAAATTTTAAAATGTCTTGACTACATGCAGATCAAGCAAAAGCCAAGAGAGGATTTGTCCAAAACTTTACATATAACGTTTGTATTAAAAAGATATTTAAAGGGAAAAAGATAGACTGATGATACATATGTATGACAAAATTACTAATGCAACACTTGTATTTGTCCTGTTTCTGACAGTTCAGTCTGATCAGGTGTTTTTGAATGAGATATTTTTCTTAGACTTGCTAAGGGTTAAAATAAAATACACAAGACTACCCATTCTTTAGTGAAACATACACTAAGAATTGTACAGAGTTTTTCATCTCCCTTTGAGCATTTCAATGCTTTTGAGCACTGAAATATGCTAAAATGACAGAATTTTGCAATAAATATAATGACTGTTTAAATATTTTAGAGTGTAACATAAAGAATGTTTCAGTTTGCAGTGACTGGTATATACTCAAGCAATAAAAGTTTTTTAATATTTAGTGAAGACACAGCTAATTTAACACCATTTATAATACTTATATCTCACATTCCAAAAACCCTCACACTCACAAACATAAAAAACTGAAACGCTTTCATAGCAAACTTCTAGCATGTGTGAATTTTAAAAATACTAGTCAATTATAGCAAACCCTTCAACATCCGACTTTTCAGTACCCTCAGTCAAATGTCTCTCACTTTTCTGCAGTTATTATTGAGAGGGCACTTTGAATGGTGTCACTGAATCTTTTCTGAGGGGTCACTGTCCTTCCCCTGCTGCCATTTCAATGCTGATATCAGCTGGAACTGCAGGTGTATCAGATAGCTCTGTGCTGAGAGAAGGGTGAAGCACCTTTGTAAGGACAATGCTTTTCTTTAGGCAGACGCCAGCAACGAGCACAGCTCTCCTTCCCACTGCCTTCCCCCACAGGTAAGGAAAGGTCACCTCAGCAATGGCATAAGCAGCTGGAAGCTAAAGAAGCAGGAGTCAGGAGGCCTTTCATGAGCAAGTCACAAGCGTGGAAGCACACAGTGCTCCCAGCTAAGCCAAGAAGCCAGAAGCCAGGATACCAGTGTTAATTTTAGTGAAAGGAAAAGCTTCACGTGCCTGAACAGGTAGGTAAGCCTCTTTGCCTTCAAAACAGGGATAAGCTTAAAGATCCATGTGGAGGAGTTTGAATTCTGTCTTCTTCCTCCTCACTCTGACCTACATTCGCCAACACAATGACCTACATTTTGAAGTTGCAAGTATAAGAAAGATAGTTCTGCTTCTGTTAGAAAACATACAGCTGTAATGCAGAAATGCAGAATTCCTATGAATTAACAACTACTACTACGTTGTGAAAAGCATAATTTATTTCCTGCAAACACATACATATGGATATGGATTAAGTTTCCTATGAACACACTCAAAATAATTCTTTCATATTTAAAATAAAATTATTCTCATTTTGATTTCTGAATTTGATTACAAATACACAATATTGTGTGCTACCTATTTGCATGCACAATTACTTACACGATAGCAAACTATTTACAGATGGATAGGCAAAAGAATATCAAAAGACCCCCAAATGGTGCTTATATTTTCAAGGCTATAAATATTCTACAAGTCCTAGAGAGAGAGGCTAAAAAATCTCACTGTATGATGGAACAGAGAGAAACAAGAGTTTCTTTTTGCAAAAATAAATATTTTGTGACATTTACTGGAGGTTTTAAAAATCTTTACCACCTTGTTAACTACAACTTGAAAACAGAAACTAATTGCCAGAAAGCATTGGAATCTCTATTGAAATACATGAAAAATTAAGTTACACTGGCATTCAAAGGAGACCCTCAAGAATGGGTATATCTGAAGACATGGGACAGAGACAGAGCTCATCCCTGCCCACATTTCAACTGCTGAAGTATCCTTTTACCACTAGGATGGAGCAGGATTCTAAGTACAAATGCCATAAGAAAGATGATGTCTACTTTCAGACAGATTTATGGTGTGTATTACCGTAGAAGGAGTAGAAAAATATCATCATTAAATTGTACAATGGTGAATAGAGAAATGCTACAAATTCATCATAGTGCAGGCATCACAAAACACAGGCATTCCTACAGCACTTGTCACCATATCATAAAATGTCACCACAGCAATGGAGTCTACCTCACAAGAACTTGATGATATCATGAATTTCTACTATCTCAAGTTTGCACATCAGGAACCAAAGTAAGAGACAGAGACAGATTAAGTTACTTAGACATCAGAATGAAATTATGGGAAGACTGAGAAAAATAATCCAAGTCATCCTTACACCATGAGGTATGATGTAACCAAGAAAAAGTACCCAAGCTCTTCCTACAGAAGAATAAAACTTAAAAAAATCATAATAATGGAAAGACACATAAGTTAGTTTTATCAGTCTCATAGTGCTTGGTATTGGAAAGTATCAGGTCTTTCTGCACTAGTCATGGCACAATAGTTTCTTAGAGCAACCTTCAAGCCATATGGACTAAGGCACATGTAGACAGCCTTTTGAGGATGTTTTTTTTTTTTTAGTCCAAAGTTACACAAAGCCTATGCTTCTTCTGCAACAAATAAAAAAATGCTGAATACTCTGATAGTACAGAAAATTGTTTACCAGAAATAAATTATCCAGTATTTAAAAAAAAAATCAATTGTTTCTCTCTTCCTGTTGCTTTTTACCACATATTTTGCAGAATGTTGCCAACCTTTGGATAACAAATATTGAGATCTGATGTGAAGTTCTTAAAGAACATCATGTTAGTAGAAAAGAATTTTGAGATGTGTATTTTTAAGAAAGACATCTGACTATTGGAGCTATTATGTCTCAGCAGTGCTCCACAGGTACAAAGAAATCATGGTAGCTACTGATTACTTTGACTGGGATAGTACAAGATTAGTGGAACTCTTCTGTCTGCCAGCACTACACACAGGAAATACAGGGACAAGTGGAGGTGACAGGTGAGCTGTCCCTGAGAGCTTTGAGTAGGAGGTATAAAGCTGTCCCACAAGTGCTTAACTCATGCTAGCAGATTAAGAAGTTACTTTCAAAGCTAAGCCAAATTGAAAGTATTTTCACATTTCCCCAGCACTTCTCACAGCCCCATGTACAGATGTCTGATCTCAACATTTGAATTTTGTCTTTTATTTGCACTATTAAACTATGAGAAGTCTTCCTATTCATTTGAAGTCTCAAGTAAATTTTGTACAAATCCTATCTTTACCCTCAAAAGCAAAGACAATTTAAATTTGAAAAGTCAGTCATTTTCCCCATATGAATACACTCAAAAAGATATTTTTTCTAGTATGTCCCGATTCTTGACTACATGAAATCACCTTATTTGCTTTAATAGTCATCAAAGTGAGAGGCAAGAAAAAGCATTTTCAGGCAAAATGATGAATAATGTCTCAAAAGTCATACCAGCAACTGCACTGAGCAATGATGAACTGTTTTCTGATCTTAAGTAAGGCACTTTTTATCCTTCCACACCGAGATACATGGTTAGTGGAGAGCAGACAAGTCTTTAGCACTACAATAGACTGTGCAGAGGTGTTAAATTAATGGCCTGTCCAGACAGGCAATTATTCCCCATCACCTCTGCTAAAAGACTATAGGGAAGATGGAAAATCCCCAAAACTAAGGTATTTACTGGGAAAAGCTATTCTAGGAATATAACATAAGGAATTCTGGGATCTTAAAATAAGGTTTTTCCGTCCTTAGAGTATTATAGCATTGTCACAACCCTAATATTACAGTATAAAACCTTATTTTCTACCGACTATGTGACTGTATTCAAGTCATATTGGAAGATAAGCTTGATAATTTTATCCTGGTTAGTTTTTCTGTGGATCACCACCACCGTGCACAGCAAGAAGCACAGTCCATCTGCTGAGGGTAAGCAGATCTGAGGGTAATACCTCTGCTGGAGATGTAAGAGAGCAGATCGAAATCAAGGTTCAACAGCACGGTACTTAGGAGCCAATTTCAAAATTAAACTCTAACCAATATTATGAGCCCGACTGTCAGTGGAGCAGTAAACTTCACTTCCAAGTCAAAGCTAGAACATGAAATTATGAATAGCACAATTAAGACTAGATACCAGGTGGAGGCACAGTGCATGTCTGCCAAATACACCTCAGTAGTAACATATAACATGGGTGTTCTAATTTGAGTAATTGCTTGAGTAAAGATTACCTGCAAATAATTGCACAGCTGTAGTTAGTTGGCATAGATAGCTCTCAAAAAAATTTCTATCTCTAAACTTTCTTCAAACTCCATACCTCAAGCCCCTTTTCAATATAATTTTACCATTAAAAATGTTTCTTGGGATAGTCAGGAAGTAAAGATTTTATTTTCATTCCCTTATCCACACAAAATGAGACATAGATGAAAGGATAATTGGTAATCCCTGCTACCTAAGATCCCATCTAAAGTTATTGAATTAAACAATGCAAACACACAAAATAAGGCACTAATACTGCAAATATTAATTTTTAGATACTATAAAATGCATGCATAGAGAAGTGAAAATATTCCATGGAAAATAACTTTCATAATAATCCAAAGACAAACCTGATCACTTTAGTAAAATGAAGAAATGGAGGAAATTGTTAAGCAAGGAAAAAACTCACTGAAGAAAATCCTTGTTGTTTCACTGTTTTCAGTAGACAAAATTTTAGGTTTACACCTATCTACAGCAGACACAGATAAAAAAAAGGTCATCATTGCAGGTTAGTTGCAGATGGTGTGCCTGGAACTGTAGAATTATTAACTACAAAAATGAATCTGAGAGCAGATTTTCAAAAGGTGGACAGCTACTAAATACTGTGCCCCTCTGGAGATTTGACCACCTCATATACCAGAATCTTTAAGAGCTAACATATTTTGAAAGTCCAGTTGTCCAATCTGAGATTTTCCATTCTGAAATTTACCCCAAGAGTATTTACAAGTGAGTAACTTCAGCAATAAATGCACTCAGTATGAAAAAATAAAATTATTTAATAGCCTTTACAGCAGCACCTTATATCTGAGCCTTACTGCACCTGGCTTTTGCAGATGGCAAACCACCTTTTAAGTCCAGTGAAGAGGAGTAATTTGAGGCAGGAAGAATGGCTAGCTTACTTTTCCACAGCAGGAATGCTATAAGTGAGTTTGAAAAGGTACAAGAACACCAGGAAAAAAATAGAAGAGAATATAAAGAGAAACATTTTTTCCCTATGCACATACATTTTGTAGAAAACTCTTGTCTTTCTTCCAATCTAAAGCAGAATTCATGATATTCAGATCATTGAAAAATATGTATAAGCACTGGCTGAGATCTTCAGGCTAGGCAAAATGGCCTCAGCACTGTATCTCTCACTTTCACTCTCATTATTATTCACGACTAGGAGAGAAACATGATGGTCTGCCATCTGCAAATGTCTTTTAGAGCACAAACTTCAGAAGCTCAGGGGAACTGATGTGGAAATACAGTAACAAGTCAAAGCTGTAAACGTACGCATATCCCTTCCATAAGAAAAATTGGCCAACTGTACAAATCTGCTGGTATGATTGTCTTTAACATCTTTTTCAAATGGATGAATTTGTGTTGGGAGTGGGTTGCGGGGGGGGGTACCTAGTTTTCAAATAGTTATTAAAAATTAAACAACACTGGAACAAACCTTTTGTGATTATAGCCTTCATTCTCCTGCAAAAAACTGGATCTATAAATTTATGTACCATTGTAGATGTAAATTACAAAATTTTATATTCAACTATATTAAAACATCTATTCCAAAAATGATTACCAGTTGTGAAAAGCAGACAGGCTTATCACTTGCTGTCAGTTGTTCATGTCTAGTTAAGCAATAATGTGCTAAAACTGCTCTTTTGTTTTGTGTAAGAATTTTGGCAATAGAAGAAATGAACACTCGTTTAATAAAAACTCAGGCTGCTTTTTGCTTTGATGGAGGAAGCAGCTGCCTGTTTTCATTTGCTGCAGAGCAGCAAAACCCATCAATATAATAAGCAGCTTAGATGCATCCATCCACAGCATCTGTAAGGATATAGGGCTATTCGCTCAAAACCAATCCTTGGTTTAATTTTAACAAAGATGTGTCTGACATATTTGAAAATGCATTATAATAGGGTTTTGAAATACTAGCATTTTCTCTTTTCTTTTTAAATACTTTTCACAGATTTTGAAAGGCAAGTATACATACTGGAGTAATAGAAATGCTAAAACAAATATTACTATAGCAAACAGCAGAACTAGCCTAAAAATGCAAAGAGGGAACATTAAGAGATGCCTTCTGGTTCACAGACTCTCCTGTTCCTTGAAAATACAGAAAAATAGTGTTTCAATCTTTTCAAAGAAGGGTGTTTTTCAACATAACCAAGAGCAGAGAAAGATACTAGAAATATGTATTACAGACAAAACCCCTGCAAAGATCATAGATTCATTATACAAATATATTTCCCAAGATATACTTTTCCTTCCCTGCCTTATGCCTTGTTAAAAGAAAATAGATTAACGCTCATTTCCAAAGATATTTAACAAATTATTTTCTACTATTGCCTGAAAATAATATAATTGTTATTAAATTCCAACAGTGTGAATTTGTCCCAAGTGACAACTTCTAATTGCAATAAAAAAAATTAATTAAAAGTAGAGTTCTAGGACATTCATACATAATTACAAAAACAGGAAGAGAGAGATAAAAGACCATCTGAGATAGAAACCACAAAACTCTATTTTCACTCTAAAAATGTGATACAGCACATTTATATTATTAAAAATTCTTAAGACATTATTATTATTTTAGTGCTGTTCTGCTTTCTAAGACCTTTCTAAGCTGAGCTTTTAGATGATTTGCACATTAACTGAGAAGTCAGATAATTCTTAATCCTCCTCTTTTTCAGATCCAATAATGGATAAGGGAGCATCTTAGCATGATCAACTAGCAATCTGCCTAGCCTGAGTGGTAGTACACCTGAATTTAGGATTAGTCATCTGGTTTTCATAATATCTGATTTAAATGAGCACTCATTCTGAGAAGCATAGAAAAAGAATATTCGATGATTTTGAACTGTAACATTAACTATGTAACAATAACCCTGGCGTGCATACATATTTATTTGCTTCACAAACAAGAAACTAAATAGAGAAAGGAAGATTTTAAAGAACCATGCCCAAATAGTTGGATAGCTCAATTATATAACTGCCTTTTTCCAGTATTCACAATAGCTTAGAGATACAATCAACCATATCTCAGCTGTAGCCTTGTATCTCTATTTTGTCAATTCCAATATCCTAGTTTCACTTTGTCTGTACATAAAGTGAGGAAACTAGTTTGGGGTTTTTTGTGGTTGCTTTTATTCTGCCCCCCCCCCCCCCCGCCCTTCCCCCCATGGGGTTTCATTGTTGGTTTGGATTCATTAGGTTATTTGTTTTGGGGTTTAGAGATATATGATAGGTAGAGAAGGTAAAAACTTGTAGATTAATGTGGGTTACTAATATGCTTATCTTCCCCAAGTATCTGATACAGAGCACGGAAGTTTGTGTAATTGCCCTATGCACCCTTACGTAATGCTCAAGATAAATAAAGTGGAATTTATTTGGGTGATTTCACAAGTTGTGTCTAGAGCTTGGATTTCCTCTGTTTGTTTTTTTCCCCCCCAAATTAACTAAACAAAGACAACACCTTTTAGGTCCCAGCAGCTTCTGACTCATATTTTTTTCCTTTATCAAACTCCACCATTCTACATAGTTAACCAAAATTAGAAAAGCGTCTGTTCTGCAAAGCCAGGAGATATAAACTTGATACAAGTGGAAATAATAATTGCATGCACAGTTCAGTTTGAAGGCTTTGGGCAGCATTTGTCTAACAAAACAGTGTACTCTGAAATTCATGTACCGGCAAATGGTGGCTATGCATCCTTCACATTCTTAGATAAATTTGTTAGGTGCCTGTAGTGAAGAGGCCTTGCTTCTTTCTCCTGGGGTAATTTCAACTGGTGCTAAGTGTGCAATTTTTAAAAGTCTACACTACTGACAGCCACCTTGCAGAAAATCTCTCTACATCACTAAGCTTTGTTTTCATCTCTTACATGGAATAAGATTTGTAACAAGTTCTATAAATGAGAATGCTGTACAAAGATGAACCAGACTTTTCATCCGTTTATGGGTCCACATTCCACATGAATTTAGACTGTAAGAGTTTAAGCAAATCTATATCAAAGGAAAGTATTTACAATTATTTTTCTCAAAGGCCAACTATTTCAGGATCCTCCAGCTCCTTCCAGGTGAGGTTTGACATACATTCACAGGGTAACACAGGAGAACTTCCACTACCATTGTTGAAAGCTGGTTTTGCCTGAATGGTTTCAAAAACCACAGCTATTGGTCTGAAACTTTTCATGACTACTAAATACAGTGGGTCAGATCTTCAACTGGTATTATGCCTGTGTATCCCAGCTAATGAACCAACCTTGGATTTAAAATATGCATGGTCTTTCTGAAAAACAAAGTAGCCTTTATTATATTAATATGTGTTATTGCTTTGGATCATTTTGCAGAGTCAAATCCAAGGGTAACCTTCTCAGGAAATCGGTGTTTCAGTGGGTTATGGCAAAGGAGGATATAAAAGTGATAAGATTAGAATTTAGTCTTCAAAGTAGCCTGAAATACTTTCCCTGATTATTTTCACATTTCCATGTTACTGTAATATATCATGACCTAAACCATGACATTTTTATGTTACAAGGCATAAAAATGCAAATATGTGCTACAAGAATTCTGCTGAAAAACACTGTAGAGCAGTATAAAAACTTACTTTTCTACATTGACACAGAAGTGCTCTTGTGTCAAGAACAATGTGCTTTGACTAAGATATGTAGCTTACAGACTTATGCAATTTTTCAGTGTTGAGAAAATGTATTTCAGAACATTCAGTGGTTTGAGTCTCAGAAACAAAGGAACAAAAGCAAAGCAAATCATTACACTCAATTTAATTAAATGAAAGCATGAAAAGGCCTATAAGCTAACCTCATAACAATATGCTTATGTTTATTGTTGGTAGGTCAGGGAAGAGAATTGATCAAATTTTTAATTAAGTGAGCACACATCCTCTGACTTCACAAATTGCTCAGTGATATGTCAGCACAGAGACTGGGCCCCATCTTTTGATAGTGCAGTTTGAGAGGGTGACCTGTCCCTTGTGTCCTACATTGCATCCCATGGTGACCACAGACCCTTCAGCCACCCTAGGATTCTCCCTAGGGCACAGCAAGCTCTTACAAAATGCAGTCTAGGCCACTTTGTTTTTGAGGCAGTTTTTTACTAATGGCAAAGCCAACACAGTAAGTCATCAATTTCTACAGCATTTCTTGCACCTTGAAACACTAAGTTAAATCTCATGCCAGACTTCCATATTAGCAGGTAGACTGTTCCATACCTAGTTTATGTTTTTACTTAATGGGTTTTGAGCTCAGACTTCACAAATAGAAAGGCAGGTATATAATCGTCTGAAATTCAAACTTTTCTCCCTAAGGTTTAAGTTTGTTGTGACACACTATTTTCATAGAGCTCTTCATCTATAGAGTAACAATGCCGCAATAACAAGGAAAATCACTTTTTTTAAAAAGGAATTGAATAACACCATTATAGTAATTAGCAGTTAAAAACTAATTTTAGCTCTTTCTTGTTCTCTTTTTCTGTTAAGAGTTTGAGTCACAATATAAGAGTAATTTCCTGCCACTTCTGGGAAGGGAGGGGGTGGAGGAAGAAGGGATCATGAAATATATGCAATTTTCACATATAACACACTGTTGAAAATGTAATTCTCTATGTGTTCTTTTCTAAAAATATATTCAATATTCCTGGATTGTCTTTTGCTATCAGGAACAGGATTGAAATCTCCACTTTAGTATTTATCTGAGGCTCTGATAGCTCAGTTGTCTGCCTCCAAATGCCAAGATAGGGGGAATCTCATCAACTGGAGACCAGCTGCATGATGGGCAGTTAATAGATATATCAAACCTTAGGATATATGCTAAGCTGAGGAGATGATTGGTTGGTTGATATACTGATTGATTAGCATAGGGAGAATGGGTTTCTTCTTGACAACCTAAGATTATGCTTCAGCTAAGCTCAAATTGCTTACACCTCTTCTATTGGTTTTAAAATTACAGTCCTGTCATCTAAAATCTCTCTTCAATGAAATTTTTACCATATATAAAAATTAAAGGGAAAAAGAAAGTAGGTGCAATGGATAAGAGTAAATGGAGTAGATATATTTCACACTACTGCTGTTGGTACCACTAGAAAAAGTTGATAAGTAAATCCACTTGAAATATGTTACATATTCTGTACACTACTAGAGAGCACTTTGCAATAATTTAGGGGGGAAGTTCAAAATACTAACAAGGAAGCAGTGCTGATATTATTGCTTTTAAAAAACTACAGTAGTTATTAAGCAAGGTAATTATAGAGCTGTGATACTACTGATACATTTTTGTACTCTTTACAGGCATTACCTAGGTTTCATAGAAGTGTGTTGAAACTGTTATACATATGAGAGAAATATCATATAATTGCCACAGAATGCATCACTTCCCAGAGGAAGGTTTATATTCTGCAAGCTGGAGAAGCAACATATACACTTCTGAATTTTCCCTTGAGAAGTCCAGAATTTGCTTTCCCAAGGAAGCAGATATAATTAAATTTTGCTTACAAAATATTTTAGACTGTGTCATCAGTAGGACATGGACACTTAAAGAAAACAAAAGTAATTTTTGAAAATCACTATAATATATATTGCCATAACAAATGCATTTCTTACGGATATCATCCACTTAATTCCCAGCATTACATGCACCAGGCTTTGTCAGTTGAGAACCATACAAATGTTATTGAATACAACATTAAAAAAATAAACTTTTTATTATCTTTAATACTTGATACTTTCAAATGCTTCTCTACCTGGGCAAACAAGTATTTAGTAGTCACCTAACAAAAAGAAAGTGGGTTGTTGAGAATGCTGAAATCTGCATTAATAAATAAGACTGTGTCTCTCAGATTTTTTTTCTTCCCTCTCATATCTGCTATGAGCGGTAGGGGATCAGCTGCAACTCAAATCCCCAGCTGAACAACCCAAATACAACTGAGTGAGCAGACTTAAAACAAGGCCATTTATTGGTGCCTGTTATGCAAACAAAGCATCCAAGTCTTAGAAACAGATGTCAACTGAAGCATATGCTTACTGTAAACTGGAATTTGATTCTTTTTATAAAAATAGACTTAAATGGGCCTTCAGAGACTAGGCTGCCTCTTGTTGTATACCATTCCCTAACTTGATTCAGCCTTAAGCTTTTTAAAAGATGAATAGACTGATATCCAAGGGCAAAAAAAAACAGTAGAAAAAAAATTAAATGGGAAATAAATGATAACATGTTGGAGCAGTTCCCAGAAGCAATTTTACAGATTTTTCTCTAAAAACACAAGACAGGAAGTTCAAAGCACAGCACAGGTCACCTATGGCATGTTGAGTTATCATTTTTATACCACTTAGGGTGAAAAAGGGACTTTATGTTCAAGTGGCAAGTTTAGTACTCTGCTTTTCCTTCTTCCTTTTTTTTTTTTCACCTCTTCTCACATCTTGATGCCTTTTAAATGTCACTTATTTTACATGAGGCAGTTGGTGGAGACATGAGTCAACAGCAATCAGAACCATTATCCCCTGCAGCGAGCCCTGGTCCTAATGCATTATGACACCTTAGCTGGCCAGCCACCGATTTACCTTTCTGCTTCTTAGGGAATTAAGTGGCATCATGTGAAAATGGTTGTGATATGAACAGCATGGGCATAACTGGTATTAAATTTACCTCTCAGCCTAAGTGAATTTTCCTCACATGTGACTAATCAAAATGAAAGCTGTGGACATGGGCAGATCTGGCCAGCACTTCTCCACCCCTGGGATTGGGGCTATTTTGTTTTATCTCTTTGTACAAGCTGGCAGAAGTTTAAAGTGAAGGGGATAATCCAGTGCTGGTGTCTTTATGAAATAACATCCTTACATGAAGAGGCTTTTAACTGTCTGTCGCTGTCCTCTCAAAAAAAAAAAGAGCGTGACAATCTCATTTTGCTGAGCACCCTCCCATGAAAGGAGAAAATAATAGCCATAACAGCTATGGCTAGTACTGACCTTACATGATCCATTATCCACTAAACACTTTAAAAGTCAGTTTTACATACACTGTGGGGGAAATTAGAGAACTATCACAATCATTTTCACTTTAGTGAATTTGTCTTCTGTTTGAAGTCAGTGACTTGATATCCTCATACATAACTCTCCATGTTGCTCCAAGAAAAGAAAGAGGAAGTCTTGCTGTAAACATTGATCTTGTGCAAAAAGGTGGGAAACACACCATACTTCTATTCTGATTAATAAAGATACTGACAGCAGTGAAACTCAATTTAGCATGAACTTTCTTCAGAGTAAATTGAAATAATATAAAAATCATTATATAATTTAGAAGTGTTCAACGTCAGTACAAAAATATTTTTATCAATCATTTCAACTGAGATAAGTAGGTGCCAAAGAAAGTGCTGGCAGAGCAATTATCATCCTGTGCCGTCAGAAAGATATTTATTCAGAGACCAGAGCATCTTGCATTTTACTACAAATCAGCTGTGAATGTTACTGATAATAACAGCAGAGCTAGATTTTCCCAAAGTACTGCAGTCTCTTTCTAACAACTCAATCGTACAGGACAAAAACACCTGGAGCATGAAGTCCTCTCCTACTTGCAAGTCTGCTCAGCCTTCTGTGACTGTGAGAATGAATTTCTAATGCATGAATTTTAGGCATTTACTGCTTATTCTAAGTTAAATTCAGTAGTAACTATAGCTCAAATTAGAAGTAAATAATTAAATTTTATTCAGATAAATAGTGATTAAAACCTATGAATCAATGGTTCAAATTTTAAGATTAACCCAGTCTACCTGACAGTACTAGAAGACTTTCAACTTGTAATAATCTATTACTGTATGTAATACATGTCTGACTGGAGGAAAATTAATTTTAATTAATGAAATATTAAGCAATAGAAGCCTCTCAAGACTAAATGATGGCATTCACAAAATCAAAGCATACTTTTCTTATGAAAAGAGAAACATGGAAATACACAGGTTTACATCAAAGTATATTCATCACATATAATACTTTTCTTTTAAGAACCTAAAAAAGACCAAAAAGCACCATAAGTGCTCTTTACACACATTTTTAGAAATGATTGAACAAAAAGATTAGGAAGAGGGTTCAGATTTTTATTGTTACAAACACAATAAAAAATATTAATCATGCATGGAACTTGCCTGGGTAACCTTCATTTTATCAATGAGGCCACATAATTAAGGTCAAGTTAATGCGGAGATTGAAATTTAGGGAACATGTCAATTAAGATAAACAGGAAAATTACCTCTTCCTAAAAGGATTAGCCTCAAGTGGAAAGGTTGGTTCAGAAAATTACAATCCATTTGGTAAGGAAGACAGATTCATGGTGAAGTTAAATCTGAAGTGCACAGGCCAGCAGATTCGACCCAAAAGAGTTGCAAAAAAAAATTGAATAGAATCATTCTTCTTTTATTATTTTCCCTAAAAAGAAAATAAAGGTTCACACACCAAGAAGGATTGCAAGAGGTCTGGCATATGTCATACCTTTTCTCTTTTCCCTTCAGTTTCAGACTTAATTGAACAGTGAAGTCTAAACAGTTACAGAAAAGCAGAAGGTATCCTGTTTTCAGTGACATTATACCTTAATGTCACTGTGAGAACATTTGGACCAAATGGATATTTGCGAATATTCAATTGAGATTACTGTGATTTGTACTCTAAACAACAATAATTATTATTCTAGAATTTGAAAACTCTGAATGAGAGAGACAAGACACATGCAAAATATTCTCCATTGTCTAGAGTCGTGTAATTTCCCATTTAGCTGTGCCCATTTCAGCTTCTCAGAAACCATCCAAATTTGTTTTTAAAACCCCAGTAATTGTATTCCTCTTTCAGTTTATTGCTTTTGCATACAAAGAAACGAGAAAATTTTGAAGAACATGGGAGCTTTTATTAAGATGAGAAAGCTAATAACTGTTTGAGACATGTAGACTTCCACTGACACTCCCGTTATCCTCCATGAGAAACTCTGTAGCTAATTGCACGCTACTTTCTTGCTTTCCAAACAAGAATAACAAAATAAACAAAACAAAGGTAGCAGCTTTGATAGAGTCAAGGCTGTGCTGACTCGAGTAAACTGGTTAGCAATGAAAATGTGGCACTGGGATAAGGGTTTTTCAAATGCTTTCTACTTATCACCTAGAAGCTGGGATTTTAAACATATATATATATATATTATTTTTTTTTATTATTTATATAAATACATATATACATATAAACCCACCAGGCATGTACGTATTTTTCTTCCATCCAAGAATCCTTATACGCAGCATGGTTTGCAGAATTATTACTACCAGCTTCTCTTTCAACAACTATACCTCCAAAGTAACTTCCAAAGCATCCAGCGGAATTGAAACCTCCTCGGGGGCAGTCACTGCTCTGACAGGCCTGCCAGGACCAAAATGCCCAGGCCCAGCCTGACATGACCAATGCAATCACTGCTCACCTCCTGTCCTCTCCAGCTTCTCTTTCCACAAGAGTGGCTCCAAAGTGTTACAGCTCTGACCGCGGCAGTGCCGGGTCCGCTCACTTCACCTCTGAGTCACAGCACCTGAATGAACATTGAATGTCTATTTACAGATTTGCCATCTGACTTAAGTTTCAACCAATGACAGAATTTTTTACACCATTCTTTTTCTAGCAATGTTCTGAGATGTGCATTCTGGGAACCCATGCCAATTTGTCTGTAAAAATGCATTCTTCTTACTTAATAACAATTCCAAAGGTTCAGCTTGGGTTTTCTCTTTTTTTTTGTCTTTATGAAATAAATACGATAGAATAAATTATCTTTTTCACTGAATTGATCTCTATACTATAGGATTTTCACACTATCCTATCCTGAAGAGGGGCAACACATTATGGTAGCCTCTGCATAATGCTGTGATACTTCCATTTAAAACAAGACTAAAGCAAGTATTTAGTCACAGCAAAGCAGCAAAGTCACATTGCAATATCAGATTTTTTTTTCAAAAACTTCAGCTTTCACTGTTGAAACAAACCAGTCCAATAAAATGTTAGTACTGGCCACAAATTTTGGGAACATATGTGTGAGAGAATGCATTAACATTGCTGCAATACTGTTTCTTAGGGCGAAAAACCTTTTCTTTATTTAGAAAAGAAAGATTAAATAAGAAACAAGCTTATCTGTGTGTCTATTGCCAAAATGACAGAACAGGAAAATAGGAAAAATACACAAATGTGGTTTAAAGGAATCATTCCAATCATCCCCTGGGTATTGTTGTACACCTTAATTTTGTTAGGCAGGATAAAGAGGAGAAATATTACAGCAACCAAGCAGATGGTCTGTGGAACTAGATTACACACTTCAGAAATAAGAAAGCAGCAACATATTCAACCCTTCTGTTTGGACAGAAGAGCCATCTTAGCCTGTCTGACCTATTAGCCAGCAAACTAGAGTGTACTGCCTATCGTGCTGTTCCTTTAAGAAGCAAACAACCTCAGCTTTTATGATAGGTACTGCATCATTTTAAGAGAATTGCAGGTAATCTGCTGCATTAGACAGATGCTGATGTCATGAAACCATAGACAAGTCACCATAACTAAAACTGATGTTTGCTATCTTGTTAATCTGCACAAACCACAAAACAAAGTAAATGAGGCTGAGTGCTTTCCCACTACCTAACAGTTCATATATATGCATGTACACATAATAACCACTTACAACTCAAACATGTTATAAGGTTCAATGTTGGTTTTGACTCAGTTTTTTTTTTTTCATAACCTAGTATTAATTTTGTATATATAATTTTGCAGTGTGAAAATTCCAATTGTAATCTCTCTCTGATTTAACCTTTGCATAACTTTACTGACTTCCAGGGAGTCAGTGATAAAGGAGAGAACAGACAATTTAGATTTAAGAATAGTATGTATCTTCTCTAGCCATAAATAAATTAAATGCAACAGAGAGTAGAGTAGCACTCTATCAAGATTAGGTTTTACTGTACAATTTCTAAAACACGTGGGTCTTCTATCCTTGCTTCAGTACAGCCAGCGTTACAATTGCAGAATGTGATGCCTACCTTTGCAGTAACATGCTTGCATCTCCCATTCATGCTTATGAAACAAGGGGAGAGGTAGCTACACTCCTTGACTGTCCTCAATAAAAATGTACCACACCACAAAATTTGTATCAAAAGATCTGTATGGTAAATATTCCCCCCACCAGGACTCCCATGGAACCGGCAGAAATACTAAAAGAAATGGACTTCTGTATCATGCTTATTTCTGCTAGACATCAGAGAGGCTATTTGTTTAAAAAACAAAATTACTTAGCAATTGACTCTAGAAGGTTTTTGGCAATTAAAAGTTCCTTAATCTTTAAAACAGCAAAAAAGGAGAAATGTTTCCAGCAACCAGGCCTTTTCAAAATGAGTTGTCTCTACATATATCCTCATGGAGAGCCGCTCCAGGCTAGAGGTAGTTTCCCCCTCCCACATCTACAGACAGCATATTCAAGCCCCACATAACCTCCTGTTCAGTTGAAGGATATGTAAGATAGCACATTTCCTATCTGCTAGGCTGCTCTCAGCCACAGAACTGCAACCAAACCCGTCAGACCAGGAAGGATTTCAAATTGTACCTGGAGAGTTGCCGGTGAGCAACCAGCGCCTCTTCCCTGTGTGGCAGTGCAGAGGTGCACATTCCCTGTCAAGCTGACCCCAGGCAGTACTGTACACATGGTGACAGATGCCAGCAGACAGGTCTGAAAACCTTCCAAATGAACAATTCTAGGTCTGCTGCACTAAATGCAGCAGAGTTTCTGGATAGCTTCCCGGATGGTTTAGCATTTGGAAAAATTACGGATGGGAAAGTGCATGTGTCCAGGGTGCAGGCATCCGTAAGTGAAGTGGGAGCTAAGCATCCATTCTGCTGCTGCACGAGCTGACTAGCAGAGATCTGCTTTGGCTTCTGACCCCTGGCCTCCTCACAGAGCACTGGGTTCTGTGCAGGTGATGAGGAGCACAGCCCAGGAAAGCCCCATCATGCATCTCAATGGCTCAGCATCATTCTGGCCAACAATATCCCTTGAACTAAAGTGGAAGAGAGAAGAGGAAAAGGAGAGCAAAGGGCAAGGTTTTAGTGGAGAAAGGAAATGGAATAGATATGGGTGCTTATGGGTCATGTCTTCAGTATCAACTGATCACTCACAAAGCCAGTCCTGGCTGGCTTAAAATGCAGAAAAGAAGAGAAAAGAAGAATACAATGACATAAGAAGGAGATTAGATTGCAATTCCTGATTATATCTTCAAACCTGATGGATTAGGAATGTGAGAGAGTTGAAACTCATGGAAATACTAGTGTTGCTCTCTGGACACCTGACCTGACAACAGCTGTTTCTAAAGTCCTGGCAATGTATATGTCAGAGCATACAGAGTACTAGAGCCTAGGATAAAATTCCCTCTGTGTATTGGATATTTTGGAGTCTTTCAGACAGCTGGGTTTGAAAGAGTTCCTCATTCCTCTTGGAAAATCTAGCACGGCCCCTTCCTTTAGCACTCTAAATAACACAGAGTTCTTGCATTTTTGGCATAACTGTGGATTGGAAACAGAGAAGGCCAGCTTTGCAATGAGTTGACCCCTTGGATATCAAACAACTACTCTATGCTCAATTTTTCAATCACCATTACCAGAAGACTCAAAAGCAACTAAATAAAAGTCAGATTTGGGTACCCAGTTCTCAAGAGTAATCATGTACAAATGTAAAACTTGCCACAATGTACAAATGTAAGTTACAAGCAAAATGTTTCCAAGTGTGAAAAATAATTTGGATTCTTACACAAAAATATTAACACGGAAGCATAATTGATTAAACTGGAAGGCTGTCATAAAAGGTCTGACTAGCTAACTGTGTATGAATATCGTCATTAAGAGAAAACATTTTGCTAAAACTTCTCAAAGTCAACTATCATTTCAGCAGTCACTCAGGGACTGCAGAACAATTTTAAAGATTACAGGAAGAATTTGCTATTAACTTTATGAAGATCTGCCTAAGAATTTACAAAGACTGGACTGTAGTTTAGACAACACTGCTGCATTGCTTGCAAATCATATTTTACTGCACAATGGCTGATATCCTCATCTATGCGCTGACTTTTAAAGTAGAAACTGTAATCCTTATTTTTAAGTGACAAGAACATTTCATTTATTAAAACAGAACCTCTTAGTTCACACAAAAATAAAGATAATTTGTCAAGTGTAAGCATTCTTGGGACCCTTTTTGGTCCTTTCCATTGCAAAGTGAATGATCTCACTAATACTCAAACTATATTTCTTCAAATAACTTCAATGTGCAGCTATTAGAATCTAAAACACAAAATAGCTTCTAAAATATGCATGAGCAAAACTGAATATTCCTAAGTTATTGTGCATGTAAATTCCTTAGACTTCACTTTACATATGCCATTTTTATCATGAAAAAAAAGTCTCAGCGTAAGCAACGATAAAAAACCAACTGTTTCTACTCTAGTTTAATTATCAAATTAATGTTTGCCTTAATGAGCAAAGCCTGACTGTAAACTTAAATCTATAAACAAACCTGAATTTTCCCCAAGTTCAAAAGAAGCTAGACCCAGAATATTTATTTCCTCACACTAAAATCATGAAGTGTCAATACTCAACCTGAACACAATGTGTTGTAACATCATTATTTTGTATCCTTCATACATGTAGTACAACACATTAAGCAGACTTTTAACTTAATACATCATTTTTGCCTCACTTTTACGGACACCATCTGTAAAGATAAGAATGACAGTAGAAACAGATTACACTGTACTTTTGAAAAATGCACATGAAACTTGATATAATCACAAATGTGACTCAGTTCATTGCAATCTGCCAAAAAAAGCAAATTCCCTGGAATTTTCTTAGCATATTTTCTTCATATCTTTTCCAGAATTTCTAATAGGTGTGGACTTTGCAAAACAAAAATTCAACAAATTGATATAGTAAAAATAGCGTGGACAGCTCTAACTACACAAAACTTATATAATCTATCACATCACTGGGGAAATTCTTACAGTGTAAAAGTATCTATTTATATGTAGTATGGGAGAAAAAGTGTAAAACAAACTTTAGAGGTCATGGCATCAAGAGGTGCTCTTGACAAGGTACCATAATTAAAGATTATGGATTTTTGCACTTGGTGGTAGTAGCAGTCCAAAAATATAATTCATGTAGTGGCATTTTCAAAACATAGGGTCTTGTGTGTGATTTTTTGCAGAATAGTCCCCTCTTGAGGAGAATATTTTCAAACTACAAATTCTGAGTAACTCATAGAATCCAAAAATATTTTCAGAGGTCTTACTATCACTTGGAATATAGAGTTACTGCAACAGCCTGCCAGTCTTGGGAAGCACAAAAACAATGTCTTGAGTCAACAAAACTGGTTTCTAGAAGACATAAAATGAGTGGTTCTCTCCAAAGCTCTCAAGGAATTAATCTTACAAGTTGTTTAGTAAAAAAAAAAAAATTTAAAATATCATATGATGTAAGTCTAAATATCAATGATGCAATCTGATACTATTAATGACAAAAAAATGAATAGGCGACAGAAAAATGAATTATTGAGATATTTAACTTATTCTATGTTTATGTAATGAACGATTCCAACTTATTGAGATATATAAATTTTTCTATGTTTATGCAATGAACAACATCCAAGAAACTGTACATGTCATGACGTGTGATTGCATATAAGCACTAATGGAATGTACACCATTGAACAGTTTCCCTAATAGGCCAACAAATTGTTATTGATCTGGCCATGCTCCTTGACCACATATTCCCATTTTTTCTTATTACTTGCATGTTTGCTTAAATTAGAACTGCAAAAACATTTTTTAAAAAATAAGTTAAAATAATGAAGTCAATATTAAATTTAGGGACATATTATGACAATACAACATAGTCTAAAGTGTATTAGTTGGCTTAAATTCATTCTGTTTCTGAGCTCTGTATTACCCAAGTAAAAGAGATGTATCATTAATATTACTCTTATGAAAATTCAAATCAGTATGAGTCAGGGTTTTATACTATGTTCATACACACATACCCATGTATAAAAGGAAAGGCAGCACTTTACTATGGCATATGCAAGAGTTCCTTATGGTAACACAAAGTTAAAAATAAAGTGTTGTTACACTAAAGCAACCTGTTCTTAATCTTGTGTCACTGTGCAAATTAGGTGAGTCACCCACCTTTCATTCTGATCTATACCATGGCAAGGACTAGGAAAATAATTTGGCTTTACTCCACTCATCTAAACTGAAGGCAATAAAAATGACACAACAACCAAAATACAAATAATGGCTAAAATAATGAGAAAGGGTATTAGCATGCAACAGAAAATGTTTCCTTCCTTCTTTCCTTCCTTCCTGCCTTCTCAGCATCCCAAAGTACAGTTCACATTATTCCAGTACTATGAGTTCCCTAAAAAAGCTCAAACCAAACTAACAATTAGTAATTTTAGAAAGGAATGCAACTGAAAAAGAAATTAAATACTACATAGAATTATCTGAAAAGACCTGGAAAAATCAAAATGCAGCAAGATATAGTGTCATAAAATAGTAAAAAGATCCTCACCTCTCCACATATGACAGCACTGTTTCCAGTGAAACAACATGTGAATTTACTGCACTATATCCAACACTGCAGCTCAGTTTTGAAACTGTAAACACCATAAAATGCTGACATAAATTATATTAAAAATCTAACCCAGTTCAAACAAAGGGATCTTCTGATCCACAGATCAAAATTATGCATGTTAAATACGATTATTCTGTATCCTGCATCAGACAATGCACTGACTTCTGCAAGTTCTGAAAAAGTCTTCACATTAAGTACTGCATGACTGGAAGGAATATGGAAGAGATTTCTACATTTCTGCAATATGAGGAATGGTCACTCCTGAATTTGACATGTTCGTTCTGATAGAGTATGACAAATCTTGTTGTTTTACAAAAAAACATATAGCCATATTCCATGACTCCTTTTTAGCAGTTCACAACAACTCTAGATCCATCAGAAATCTGTCAGTTTAATAGAGCAAGAGTAAATCCTAAGTCTTTGAGAATTTGCACTGAAATCAATGCAGGACAGCAAATATAACCTGTAAATGGAAGAAAACCTAGTGTAATTCTGGAATCTGCTACATACTTACCATGTGACCATAAGCAAGTCACTTGCACCTTACACCTTCCTTATTTTCCTCTCTGTGTGAATCTTGTCACATGCCATTGTTTTCACACAATTCCAAGTGTGAATACATCTTCTATTTCCAGAATAAATACGGGACTTTCCACATTGTCCTCAGACAGTCATTTCATTCTTTAGTGTAGACTCTGCCTCACTTTCTCTGTATCTTTTCCATCTCACGGCAATATCTCAGGTGCTAGAGTGATTTTGTACTATGCTTGGACACATTACTTAAGTAGCAATATCAGGAAATGGTTTTAGCCTTGGCTTCCTAGATAATCCATGCAGAAACAAGGGGCTCATCAGAGCAGAAATCTAAGACAGGTTTTCTGAATTGCTCTGGAATGGAAACTCAAAGGTGACTAGATCTCTAACTTTATCACCTGAGTTTTAACAGTCTACAAACTATTCAAATTCAAACTAATAACCACAAACTGTTTGGCTTCAGCTTATCCTTTTAACTACTTAGAATTTGGACCCTGTGAACACAACGCTATTTTGGGACATGATCCTCCTAATACGCTATCCCGTCTTTAGGTGTGCATTAACTCATCATTGAAGTTTAGCACCCAATTAATTTTTCCTTTTTTGTCACATGAGCAAATGCTAAATTCAGTTATGCTGTCATTAGTAAATATTATAATCTCTTTTGAAAAAGCCTTTATTATAAAACAAACCAGCGTTCTACCCTTTGGCACCTCGTTCTTTCTTTGGGCTGATTGTTACACCACCCCAAAAGACAACACGCTTTTTGGCCTGGGACATCAGTTTCCCTTCCAATCTATAAACCCAAGGACTTAAATATTCTTGATTAATTAATTTTGAAATGTTATGGATATTGTTTTGCAATTATACAAGAAGTCACAAATTAGAGATGGTGAGCTATGATATGGCTATGAGATCTTAATGCTTCTATGTAATTAGAAGACCAAAAACTACCAATGTGAACAAAGAAATTAAACAGACAGGAGATAATTCTGATCTTTCACCACTAAAAACCAGGTAAGAGTTCACTAAAGTCCATTAAGCTGAACTCATGAAATAGAAGCATTCCACATTTATTCCTTGTTTTTACAACTCTTACATTTCTTCCCTTATGATCAGATGTCATAGTTCTTTGAGATTACTGTATATGCTTTGAAGCTGTCAATACAAGTTTCACTAGCAAAATACTCCAGTAAAAGAAAAAAACTTCAGTTTTTTCACTTTAGAAATAATGCATGGCCTTAGTTTTGCAATCGTCATTTAAAAAATACGTGTATTCCCTGTTTACATTATCAAATGGCATGAAAAAGGACAAAATAGAAGAAAACAAGGTCGAAACGCTCTAGTGGCACTGTTGCCTCCAGCAAGAACCAGTCTGACGTCAAGAGATCAAACAGCAGCAAACACTCTATTTTCAGATATCTGAAAGCAGTAATAAATACATACAAAGAAGTGTCTTCCTCTTTCTCCCTTTAAAAACATTGATATTAACTACTCCTTAATGTTTTTAAAGAATGATTGCTCCATTTTTTCTTCTTATAGTTTGTCAGTTCAAGATTTACACACTAACTCTTGAAACAAATTGAGAAAGAAAAAGCCACTAAAACAGGGAAAACCACTTCAAGTACTTATGACACTCCTAAGATTTAGTTACAGTAACAGAACCATCCCTGAACTACAGATATTATTGACTCAAAACACAATCTAATATATTAAACATATACTAATAAACAAAACGCAGGTTATGTTCATTTTTTTATAATATAATTTTTATAGTACTTTGTTTAAATTATAATGTCCAAATTATGTCAGTGTGCTACCTTTGGGGTCATTTGATGATAATTTTAGTGAGTATAAGATATATTAGTAGAATATAATAACTTGTTTCTTATATCTCTGAATAATTAAAACTGGCATCTAATGTGCTGCCCTGTTCTCTTTATTAATCTTTTAGCAACAATTCCCTCAAAAAGTATTATATTAAAGATAGTGGAAAAGGTAAGGTAAAATAATGATGAAAACAAAACATAGTACATTCCTGCAAACTGAAAACAAATTAAAAACATAAAAATTATAAACCCAAGAAACTGTCAGAAATAAATGTATCATTAGACTTAGCTACATCTCCCACAGCATTTTAGTTTTACCAATCTTGCAACTTTGCACAATTCTTATAGGACAGTATTTGAAATTGTAGATTAAATGAAACTAATTTTAAAAGACAACATCTTGATCCCGCATTTCTCATGTAGTCACCATTGCTGGCTAAAGTTTTTTATTTCCTGCGCTTCAGGAACAATTATCCTATCTAAGAGCAGTTCCACTCATATTGGAAACAATGGGAAGCATTAGTCATTTTGCAGAAGTGTATCTTTGCTGAGGGCAACTGTGGCTTCAATCCCATTGAGAGCAATAGGAGGCAGCAGCAATTTTGGAAAAAGGACATTGTCTATGGAATACGCCATAGGAGAACATTATTCATCAGCTCTTGCTGAATGAGAAAATTTCTGTTCTGGAGAACAACAGAAAAAGAAAATCTTCAAGCCTCTAAAAATCTTTTTAAGACACAGGATTTTAGTCTAGACTGTAGGGAATAGATATTCTGTTAATAAGATCTTCAGCCAACACCCAGGTAAAGAAATAACATATTTTCATAATACACTGAAATTCCTAACAGACAAATCTTTACACTTAGTTTAAGTCAAACTGCTGAGCATTTATGCAGTGGAAAGTTGGAGCTACCATTTTTGTGCCCCAAATTCTGTGGAAATTTTAGGATGGTTTGCTTCATTTGTTCTCTAGTAGTACTTTCTAAAGCAAATAGTGACTGAAGAATCTTACAGAACTACAGGTGAAAGTGATCTTCTTAAAATAGTGCTATCATTTGCATTAAAATATATTCAATATATCTGTATTTGATATCCTAAGTGAAGTCAATATAAAAAGTCTTGAAATTAGATTGAATTATCCCTGGTATTTCCACCTCCTCCCGCTACTCTTTTACTGTCTCTCATTCCTGTTGCTGCAGACAAACCTTTTCAGAAGAAAAGGCAGAGAAAATCTTCACCTGCTGCTAATTGGTGAGGAATCTGAAGACATTCATATTGATTTGACTGTCCTAAACTAGAGGCACAGCCTACATTATTTTAAAAAAGCTTATGCACATAATTTTTCAAAAATTTTGTGAAGCTGATAGTTTAAACAGTCCTGATTCAGAGTATGAAAATTCAGAGTTCATGAAAATAAATGTACGTCAAAATTGTTGAAATTTCAGAGTTACAGTTGTTTTAATGGAACCTAATGAATCCATTTAACCCTGACCAAAACTGTCACTAGGCTACAGCATGAAAGCACCTACAGTGGTGTCATTTTTCTGTATTACTCACAGTAAGTTTTATTTCCAGTTGCTCATACAGCAAAATATCACCAGCAGTACTGCATACCCACTTTACTCTTAGAAAGAATTACCTACACAAGCATCTCTATTAATATGGGATATTGACTGTATGTTTGATTATCTTCCTTGCTCTTTGTGCAAGAAATTGTTCTTACTAAATCTAGGCAATGGGTTTTGTATGTTTTTTGCCTTTCTCTGAATTGTCACAGTAGATACCCAGATCCTAGAGGACAATAGTATCTGAATTAGCATCTGTGCACTGTGCAAAGACTTAAAAAGCAACAGTGATGTGAAATTTCAATCACATATCATTTTAATGATGTCAAAAGGCACCCTCACTCCAGAATACAGAGTATGTTTTGGAAAGACATGCACAGGTAATATGAAACAATTTTAACAGAAACTCTAAACCTGAAGCTGGATATAATATGACCAAATACAGACCCCATCAAGTACAATTTCAAAACAGCAGGTTTTAAAATCAGTACACTAGGAAAAGTTTTTGTACTTACCAATTTTCTCTTCTACTAAATACTTTACAAAGGAATAAAAATGTCATAATCAGTGGAATACAAATGGTTCACATAAATTTTGTTGAAAAATTTAAAAACCAACTGTACATCATGTTAAATAAAGGAGAAATCTGTGAGGAACATGCTGATGAGCAGCTTACATTATATAAAAAAATTTCTATAACAGGGGTATGAAAGGAGATTATAGCAAAAATAAGGGATATCCCCCCCCCAAAAAAAACCACCACCAACAAAAAAAACACCCCACAAACAAACTAAAAAAACAAACAAACAAAAAAATGTGAGCAGGATCAGAATTTTTAAAAATTACATTTATTTGGGAAAAAAATACAATACCAAATGGACATTGTCCATTATAATGTTTTATCTTAGAATTTGCTATAAAAACACCAAAAGAAAAATAAAGGAAAACAACCCTACTGTCCCGCTGTGACAGAAGCTGATGAAGGATGCCTTCTGTCTATCTGCCTAGGATCTAGCTGTGGGATTACACACCTCTCTCCCCTAGTCAGGACCTAGGTACTGTTTACAAGCCTGTACCTCAGTTATTAGAGAAATATCAGAAGTGTCAATGTTTGGGGGTTTTTTCCTAACTTCAGGATAGGCTTTTTTTTTTTGAAGTTAAGCAATTTTGTGCTTACAATATACGCATTTATTGGAAATATGTGAAAAAATTTGATTAAATTACCTTTTCAGATATATGAATGCTAAGAAAATTCATTCCTTTTAATACAAAGCAGATAAAAGAACACCAGCGTACAAAAGAATGTTTTTGACTAAATGAGGAGATATGGCTGAGTTCAACAACAGTCAACCTCTTCAATGAGAGAAGGAAACAAGCAGTGACTTTTAAAGACTGTAATTTACAATTAAAATCAACTATATAAATGGAAAATGTGATATAACATGAAGCTCAACATAAAGTTGTTCAGTGCATATAATTACACCAATTACATTTAGAAATTGTATTTACTTGCCAAGAAAGAAATAAGAATTAAATGGCAATTGTACAAAGTGACACCACACAACCTTCTCATTCAATCTTACTGAATACAGAATTATAACAAGATAATATTTTAAATACTTCAAAAGGAAGACCATCAACTTCTAATTCAAAACACTAGCAAAACAAAACATGCAATTTTCATGCTCTGTGATTCTCAGTGGGCAACAAAAACATCTAGCTATTATAAGAAATCTTTTGAGTTGTGATATACTGGTTTCAGATGAATCTAGAAAGGGAGGTCAATGACACCTTCTTGATACAATTACTAAAATTAATTTCTTTTGCCAATTTTCAAACAAAAGCACATTATGGATTGTGGACCAAATTAATTTTTCAGGAATGTCTGAAGAATTACAATATCCTTACTTCAGGTTCGCTGAAGGGTGGTATTTCAATAGATTAGAGAGGGAGATGAGAGAGTGATATACCCTGGCTCAATAGGATCAGATTTTCAAAGCTCTGTGGATGTTTATCTCTTCTTTAGATACACTGTCAATGATCTTAACTATCTCTTCAAGTCTGAAACTATTAAGGTAAAGATAGAATAAAAGTACATTCAAAATTACATTGAGAATGTGTAATATATAATATTCAAAATTATTTGAGAATGAAAATCTTCCTTCTGCGTACCAAAACAAATTTGCATCTTCTGTTTAAGATCGAAATTTTCAGAGTTATCAATTCCTAGCTGCCTATATCTTAAATACACATAAATGTAGGTATCTCTTTTTGGATGGTGACCCAATAAAACTCAAAATTGAAAGTAAGGCATATCCAGTTACACTCATCTGGTGTAAGACATCTCAATCAAAGCATATAGAAATCAAAACCTGTATTACAGCAGGCATGACAAGTGGTTTTGACAGATTATCACCTGGACAGAACCATTAGGAAAGAACATATTATTCAAGTTCTATAGCATACCAATGGTCTTTATACTTTTAAGTCTCTGTCAATCTTTGGCTATTTTTCAAATTAGGGCATTATGAAACATTCCAGTCTACATCCTGGTCTAAAATTATCACATACTGACAATCTAAAGAAGGAAAACCAACTAAAATTAAAGAAATTCAACCAAAGAAAACATTTTGTTTAAATATTCTCAGAGACAGAATTATCCTAGTGTTTACTTTGTTTATAAAATTAAATTTCTGAGTAAAGATGAGTTTTGAAGACCAAATTTTGAAATTTCAGAATTTTTTTAAAGGAGACCTTTTGACATAAAATCAATCAGAAATCTTTGTCTGTCTTCCAAACCAGAAAATGCCCCAAAACTAACATTTTTTTCCTAGAGAAATCTGTGTCATTCTTGCACATATTGATACAGAGCACTTTGATGAAAAAATCCTGAGTTCTACATTTAGGGCTTTCCTACTGTTTAGCTCTTCTTCAGAAATACTGAGAACAGACTAGACTGGTCATGTTAGCACACGATCCAGAAATCCTTTGTGCCATAGACAGATAACAAGAAACATTTTTCATTTTTTCCTCCAATAAAAGAGACAAGTTGTTCCAGGAATAATAACACCCGCATTTTTCAAAAAATGCTGTTTCTGTCACCAGTAAGTCATGAAGCAGAGAGGAATTACAATACAAAAGAGGAGCAGATGCCACTGCCATATTCCCTGAAGGTGATATTGAGGTAATGGGGATAGATTAGATGACCTTTGGAGCTCACTTCTAACCTTATTTCCTACAGACTATGATATCTTCACCAAGTTCCAGAGAGAAGGCAGATAAGAGCTGATTTCTTTGGGGAGGTATTAGTTAGACTACAACCACAACAGAATCACTGCAAGAGTAAGTGGATATATCATCCCACATAACAAAAATACTGACATTTCCACGGAGACACACAAAGTCTAAGAAAGGCATTTCAGAGAATAAGAGAAAGTATCAGGTAATATGAGCTAGGAATACCTGAAATTTTGTCTTGTATTCAAGTTGCTTAATGATGTCGGTTATTGATTTTTGGCTGAGATAAAGATGAGGTTTGGGATTTGTGACTTTTCAGCAGATTAGTTTTCAGACACAACAAAACTAGTCAAAAGCTTTGGAAAAGTACACGTTTTACCTAACAGAATAATTACTCAATCCAGTACAGCAATTAATATATCTCTAGGGTTGATGTAGACTCTGTGTAGCTCCCTCCCCTGTTTGCTGTGGAAGGATTTTGTGTATTGAGTAATGGAAGTATAACTTTTGTCTTTACAGTTAAACAGAGTTTAGTGATCTGACTTTGGCTAGCCATCCTCTAGACATTCCTTACAACCCTTGTCTTCAAAACCCCTGATCCCAGAAACTTACTTGAACATAATCCTATGTGAAGACATGTTTTCTCTTTCCAGGCTGATACATCAGTCTCACCCAAATTGGAATGACTTTTCCTCCTGATATAAGACAGTCCTTGTGAAGGTATGGCCATGCATGGAAAATAGCTCCAGAGGCTGTCACTTTTAGAAAGAGGCAGTGCTATTGAATTTATATACCTCTGAAATTGTTCTTAAAGTGAGAAGCCTGTGGCAATTTAATTGTTGCTTATTTAAACTACAATTGAATACAAAAAAGTTATATGGCCCCAAAAGATTTAACTTGGTTTTGCTGTAGCTTTTTCACTGGAAAATGCATTATATTTTCTGTTTAGCAATTTTGTATTAGCCATTCATAAGATTGATATGGTCCAGAAATATGTGTTGTTTTGAACAGCTTTATGACACTTTAATGGTAACACCTTTTTAGAGAATATGAGTAGATAAACTAATACCTCTGTAATATACTGATACAATTGATATTCATAGAATATGATCAGATATAAAACAGTGATAAAACTATGGCAGGAAGGAGAAATGCCCTTTCTGCCCATTCCAACACAGCTCCACCAGATGTTGCCAGAAATTGCCAGCTTGCTTGCTTTAGTGGCAAATACTTTGCATGCTATTTAGGCCATCAGTGACCATACAACATATTTCACAACTAACAGAGGTTTTATTAGTGGATCAAGCTTTCTAAAAGGTGACTGGATTGCTTAAAAAGATCAACTATTAGCCCTGCCTGACAAATAAAACTTATAATCCTATTCAGGAACTTATGTGAATTTCAGTGAATCGTAACCTAATGATATCTTCACTTAAGATATTAAAAAGGGCAAAATAAAGACATGAAATAAAGGCTAGTGTTTTATTCTCTGTGCAGTACTTACAGGGTATGCTTGTCCACACATTAACTGTGAACTGCTGCAATTGAAGGAGAACCTTCTCCAGCAACATTGAAGGAGACAGCTTTTGTTAAAGCCACCTTGGTATAAAAAAAAGGGGGTAGGAAGAAAATTACTCAGGGCAGAAAGCTCACAAAACACCCTGGTTTAGAACAAATACATGGCCAGCCTGATGCAATGGCAGAGAGATGAGGAGGAATGTTATGAATTGAAGTGAGGAGCTGCTGTGCAATGGTTTTGCCTTGCAGTGCACAACCCTCCCTTTACAAAGTAATGCAGGCCCCATGTGTTTGAACCTGACTCCTCAGAACTAGATCGATTCCTAGTTGTCAGGTCTTCCTGCTGCCGCCTGTTGTGCAGCCTGTTTCCCTGATTTGCTTTTGTGTTTTGCTTCTCCTGCTACAGACCTTGGATGTGCACTCATATTCCTTACCCGCGGGAGGCAGGACTCTATTCATTGCAAGTATCACCACACGCCGACATATTTAAGTTATGATCTTTAAACCCTGAAACTGCCTTGTTAGCTTATCCAGACAAATAACCCTCTAGTACTTATTCTTTCACTATTGCTTTCAGGGAAAACAACACCCGCCCACTTCCCTCTGTTACAACTCTTCCAAGTTCATGCCAAGCATTCAACAGAAAAACTCTTCCCACACATTTGACAACTTTGTGTAAACAAAGCACATCTTACATCACTCCAAAGCTATTTTCAACCACTTACTTGCAGCCATCTAGAGAAGAAATGGCAGTTCCTACGACACCATATCACCTGACGTGAGGTGATATTTCTATCATAGAACTATAGAATGGTTTGGGTTGGAAAGGACCTTAAAAAATCATCTTCTTCCAACTCCACTGCCATGGACAGGGACATCTTCACTAGATCAAGTTGCTCAGAGCCCCATCCAACCTGGCCTTGAACATTTTCCAGAATCGGGCGTTCACAGCTTCTCTGCGCAGCCTGTTCCACTGCCTCCCCACCCTCAGTGGGGAGAGAGTGAAAGAATTTCACAGTAAAGACTTTCTTCCTAATATCTAATCTAAATCTGCTCTGTGTCAGGTTGAAGCCATGTATCCCCATACTTGCTTCCCTTCAAATATGGAACTATCTAGCTCTTGAATACCATTTTATATATTAATTTTTAATCTTCTTTTAAACTATGTCAACAGGTTGTAATTATCTTCTGATAAACGGTCTCAAGGAAGCCAACCAGTAGTTTTCCTTTCTTCTAGGAAACAAGTGTGAATGACTCTTTTTGGGGGGAAAATGGGGACTAGAGAAATTTCATGTTCTTCTTGGAAATTTGGGTGGTGTTTTTAACATTTGTGATGGTTATTGACAAGTGGTTTAGATTACTGTTCATGTGGAAACAGAATGAAGTGTTTCTAGACAATTTCTTAGATTTATCTACATGTAGATAGTTTTCAGATATTAATCGAACACTTCAGGGAAAGTGATTTGCCAATTAAAAAGAAGTCTGGGTAAAGAACTTTTGAATAGACCAAATGGAAAGCTGCACCACTATGAGCTCCTAGTCTTAATCATCTCCCACTGATTTTTACTGTACCTTGTTGTTCTGGTATATAGCCCATATTTTACCAGTGAACAGAAAATACCATCTTAATCAGAGTTACATGCATCTCATATTGCATGTAATAAGATAAAACACATCCATGTTATATATTTATATATATATATATACACACACACACATTATTTTACTTACATACCTAACATACAATACAAGTGTATACACAAACCTCTCAATTTACCTTAGCAATTTTTCAGAAATGCTATATAAACATGACTGAAATGAAGAAATCTTCTAAAATGCATATGAAAAGGGCATATGGAATAGCAATTTAGAAATTATTTCTCTCTGCTCACAGATTTAACAGTGCATTGCCAGGCTTAGATAACATTGACGTAAGCTCAATAGTTAGTACATGCTAATGCCAACTCACACAGACAGGAATTCAGGGCAATTATCCAGCCCCAAAGGAGGAGAGATGTGGAAGAGTTTTGCCTGCCAAATTAGTAATGTCTCTGATACAAGCACATGAGGTGACAGAAAGAACACTCCACTGACATGCATCACCTTTACTGGGCTAAAAACTTCCCTGTCAACAAAATTTTCTCTGCCAATTACTTATGTTGCATTTTATTATACAGCTATGCAGCAAAAATTGGAAAAAAAAAAAAGTAGAGAAAAAAACCTACAAGTCAGGGCTTTTAACTTCCAAAATAAACCAGAATTTCTACATAATGGGGGACATAATGTTCTGTATTATGCAACTCCTTCAAAATACTTCAAAATACAAAGTACAACATACTCCTTATGTAACTCCTTCCTCTGTCTCTTTAACCTGAATTTTTCTAGACCTAAGGAATGAGGGTTTTTTTTCTATTGGAGAAGTGATGCCAAATTCATTGTTGTGTTCATTATCTGCTTTTAAGCAACAGATATTTTAATAATTTGCAGAGAATTTTACTTATGTGTAAGTATACTGGGGCTATTGTGATTAAATTGTGCAAACACTGAAGCAAAATGGGAAGATTTATGACATATCCTTCATGTATCAAAAAACTGCACAAGAATGGTTTTTCACAATGTTTTCCATGGTGTCAGAAATAATCCAGCCAAGCTTATGATTAATTTTTACACAAGATGTTACTGAAAGATTAAAACTGTTGTGATATCCAGGGTGTGAAAGTTAACTTAGTTCACTCACAACAAATCTGCTTTAAGATGATGTAATCCAGTACTGATTCTCCTAATTGCTTAGCCACAGGCCATAAATGTGTCAGTTCTCTCCTCTTGATTGCTACTGTAGTACAGTGATAAAACCAGTAAAATACAGGGGCTGACTAATGCTTTGGTTGCTGGTCACACACATAAAAGCAATTTAAAAGTTGTTGAAAGGTCATACTTGCAATTGAAGTCAAAGAAAGAAGGACAATGTCGGTCTTTGCTTTACAACCCTTTCTGCGAAGAAGTTCTTCCTGATGTCCAACCTCAACTTCCCCTGAGTCAGCCTGAGGTAATTTCCTCTTATCCTGTCACCTGTTATCCAGGAGAGGAGGCCAACCCCCTCATGACTACAACCTCCTTTCATGGAGTTATAGAGGGTGATAAGGTCACCCCTGAGCCTCCTCTTCTCCAGGCTAAACAATTCCAACTCCTTCAGCTGCTCACAGGTCTTACTTCCTACACCCTTCCTCAGCTCCGTTGTGTTCTCTGGACAAGCTCCAACTCCTCAATGTCATTCCTGTAGTGAAGGAAGTGTGTCCCAGAACTGAACACAGCACTTGATGTGTGACCTCACCAGCGTCGTCTACAGAGGAAGAATCACTTTCCTAATCCTGACCTCTTTCCTCCAATAACGTGAACTGATACAATTAAAGAAAACTTAAAACAGACAAAAATGTCTGGGCATAAGGTACACATCCTCAGGATTCACCACAAATGAAAGAATTACAGCTGATGAGGATTACAATTTCCAACTTTCACTATTTTCCTGATAACACAATTATTTATTTCCTTTAGAGGTCTCTTTTTAATGATAGACTCACAGAACTAACCAAAACTATTTGGTGGAAGGGAGGGTTTATAGTCTTGAAGCAACATCTGGGTCCACTGTTATCAGCATTTCAGTCTGATTGTGCTTGCTCAGTATCTTTATGGTGCTCAGGTGTCCACTCCTGTAACCTGCTTACAAATAAATCCACATTGATAAAACCATGTATACTCCAGTATACTCCTGCACTGCTGTTCTATGCTCAGTCTTTTCAGAGTAGTGACATTCCATGAATAAGAGGTATGGGTTTTTCTTGGAAATAAATCCCAACATTATCTACATCACTGCCAAGCTGGAAGCAAATGATCCTGACTAAGTAGTCATGGATTAGGTAGGATAGATCAAAGTGGGTTCCTCACTGCTGGGTGCAACAATCAAGCCATGGTGCTGAACAGGATGACTAACCCACACAACCTCTAAGGTGAAGGGGAGAAAAAAAAAATCTAACTTGTCAGCAGAGATTGACCTCATGCGACATACGTCAACAACATGCAACCGCTCGTTCTGAAAGTTCATGAAATTCCTAAAACTATATTAAAATGCCTTAGTAGAAAAATCCTTAAGAGAGTCAACATTGGGAAGTTACACATTAAACTTCATATAAAAGATAGAGAGAGACTGATGGTGGAACTAAAAGTCAGAGAATTTAAAAGTCAAGCTATGATGAGTCTACACATTCACTACAAAAACGATGGCATGCAATCCAAACTCAAAACCAGATCTGATATTTTTAAAAGGCCAATTTCATAATGTGAAAATAATTCTAAGCTAAATCAGACTGAGAAAATCATTTGAACACAAAAATGGTCACATGAAATGAAAACTGCTTAGAATTCTTATTTCTAATGTCCATAAACCAAATTTGTTCAAATCTAAGAAAAAGATACACTAATCTAAAAAGTAGTTTAAAATTCTAGTATTTAAAGAAGATACTGAAGCTAGGAAATGTATCAAGTTTATGTGAGGAGCAAATAGATGAAAAAAGAAATCAATTGTTTGAAGATTTAAGGATAATTTAAATGAGTTTCAAGACATACCAGGAACAACGGAGGATCTATAAATTGTATCCATCACAAATCATGCAGAAGAGGTTGAAAAGTTCAATAAATAATTACTTTCCGCATTTAGGAAATGAAACAGGATAACCTGCTCTGATCAAGTGATGAGTATATAGTACCTTTCAACAATATCTCAGGAAGATATTCAATGACAGATACAACAGTCAGATATTTTTCAATCAGTATACACACAGCTAACTCATAGCTGAGCATTTTATGATAGCGTAGCAGTTCCTTGCTCAATTGATGCTGATCTTTAATGTATCTCAGAACTGCAGGGAAATTCCAGAAAACTGGATGAAAACCTGTACAAAATCATTATTCAACAAAGGGCAAATGAAATAAGCCAGGTAGCTCTGACAACATGATATTGGCCCTAGATACAATAATGGGATGGTCATAGGATTTTCATTAATAAGAAATTAAAGGAGGACAATAAAATTAATGCTAGCCAACATAGCTTAATATCTCATAAAGGGTGTGCTGATGAAGTTTTTATAAAGCAACAAATATTTGGATTCTAAAATAATATTGACAGAAGTTCAGCATGGCCCAAACAAAGAAAGCCTCAAAATGGAAGTCACTATATTGAGAACATGTATTTTTTGTGAGATCCCAGGGTGGTATATTTTTGACCTCATGTCATTTAACATCTTCATCTGAAAACATAAAATCATTACATATTTAATTTGCAGATAACATAATAGCTGATGTTGGGAATAATCATGAAGAAGACAGTTCAATATTACAGTGTGGTCTGGATTTCTTGACAATTTGGATGCATTAAAAAAAATCATGGTTCATACCACCAAATGTAAAAGTAAACTCACACACCCAGGATAAAAAAAAACTCTGTGAACACTTCTGTGGTGGGAGAGTCAGTTCTTCAAAGGGTTAATGTCTTCCTATTTGTGGGCAGAGAATATTGCCTGCAAAAAGGCATTATACTTCCTTCCTGGCTAATATGGCTGATTAGTAAATATTGGTATAAGCGATGCAGTCTGCACTTCAAGAGGTTTCAAAGAAGAATTATGAAAGTCTATAAAGGCCTGTTTAAAGAAGAACAAAAAGGAGACCTAATTATTTTGATTATAAAACAGAAGGTGAATAGGGAGCCCACTGAGAACAATAATCTACATGGGGAAAAAAACCCTGGTAACAGAAGTTCCTAATTGGAAAAGCAAAGTTTTTTAAAAGATTCATTGGCTGACAGCTGAAAATAATAAAAAACCGACAAAAAAAATCAAATATAAATTTGTCAGTAATAAGATAGCAACTGCCAATTATTTTGGTGGCTTGTATATCACTGAAAATTTCATGAACTTTTTTGGAGATGCTTTGACTTTCTTCTAACAAAATTCAGGAAATTCTCAGTCTTAGAGGTTTAAACAGGGAGCTGAACTGACTGGTCACAAAAGTACCATGAAAATATTAACACATTTGAAATCAGCAAGGTCCAGAAAGCAGAAGTCCAGATTAATAGGTAGAATAAGCCACTGCTCTTAACACTGTCCCGGATAGGTAGGCCTTGACTCACTCAATTCAATGTTCTGGTCCCACATTTTCCTTCATCATTTGGAGACAACAGTGCTTGTAAAATATTATATATGCACAATTTTCTTATTTATGCTCAATATTCTGGCCTCATATAAATAGTTTAATTGATCCAAAATGCAGCATATTCTTTCCTCAAAAATCAATATTCTATTAAAAATAACAGGCTTCTATTAAAATGGCCTAGGAGAGAATGCATGTTATATCCAGCCTCCAGAAATAACTCTTTAATGTATTTTATGGAGGCCACCAAAGCAATTCAGCAGATCATTCCTTGCTCTTTCTCTAGTAGCCAAAATCCCCAATAAATAATTTTATTTTTCTCCCTAATATTCACAACTTATCCACTAAACTGGAAAGTACCTTGAACAAATAGAAGTCTTACTGCTTATTAGACAACTATCTTAACATCACCTTTTATTTTAAATATTTACAACTTATTTACACCTATAGAACAGGAGAACTGAGGCAGATGCCACGATCATTCTGCAAGTCACTGATCATCAAAATTGTACTCATCACAGGTTGGCTGCCTCTGACTATGGTCACATCAAATTTGTGATTAAATCTTTAACAGCATGGCATAAAATATTTCAAATATCAGATTAGGAAAAATTAGGATGATTCTAATTGTAAAAGTTATCACTCAGAAGCATGCAACACCTAAAACTCGATTTTATCATGGTAGACAGATGTCCAAATTCTTTGCTTTTTTTTCCTGATCTGGGTATGATCACTTTTTGCAGCTATCACAAAATATTTCCTGCAGAAAAATAATATTGTTGACTGGAATATTAGTTGCCTGGAGTATATACTTTAAATGGCAGTCAATCACCTCTGTGCTATACTGCTTGTGGTTCTTAGAATAATGGCTAAAAGCTCCAGGTGATTGCTCATTTCTCTTTTTTTTTAAAATCACCATCCTTAAAAAAGATGAAGAATTCTTACTGAGAGAAAATAGTAGCTGAGAATATAAAATTCAAATAAATAGCACCAACATTTTCAATTGAATGCTTGACATCAAGATCTAAATACAGGGTAAGTACCTAATCTGGTGAATAAACATGGGTTTAGATGTAGGAGTTTAACCTTAGGCATTCAGAAATAAATATTCTAGCCATTCCCTTTAAATGCTGAGTAACACACATTAAAAGTTACAGACATGCTAATTTTAACACCTACATGTTGACAGCTTTAATTTATTTCTAGTAACAATTGGGATTTTGTTTACATTAAGGTACAAATTTAAAGCAAACTAGCTTACTTCACTTCTACTTCTTTAGCTCCTTTTACAACACAGTAGCAGTCAATCCACTAAAGGGAAATGTCTGTAAAGTATCACATAGTTTTAAAAGAACAGCCTCATGATATCCTGCTCCCTTGTTTCAATAGCCCAAGGCAGTTTAATTATGGCAGACTTCATCTTAATTCCTATCCCTTTCTCCTCTCCTCCTTTTTCCACATCTATCACAATCCATTTGAATTAGAATCAAAGACCACAAAATGTTTACAAGACTGTACAGGCTGAATACACCTTTTCTAATCTGGAATGGTCTCAAAACCATTGTAATGTTTTTACAGGTGGGATTGGAACTTGCCATCCAGGGCTTTGGAAATCAAATGCTGAATAAATTCTTACATTTCCTAAGTGCTTTATGTTATCAATAGCCACAAGAAACAATGCCACTTCATACAGATCAAACATAGTTAAAGGCATTTTTTAGCAACAACTGCTTAGAGCAGCAAAAACAGAGAGAGGAAAGGTAGGCAGAATCACTGAGAGCTGTATTGCTGAACTCTGCAGAAGGCTCCTTCCAATAAATATTTCAAACCTTTATATGAATATTTTAAGCATGACAACTACACATAAACACACAGCCAAAGTGCTCAAATCCACTCAAGAAAGACTATTAAGTCATCAACCTGCTCCTGACAGGATCCACTGAATATGGCAACAGTGAGAAGTCAGGAGACAGTTGGAATCATTTCAAGACTGCTAATTTAACTTGTCTTAAAACCAACCAATGCTCAAAGTGTCATCATCAATGTCATCTCATCGCAGTCTGAAAAGCCTTTGACCTAAAGCAAAAAGGTCCCCAAGTGCCACCCTTCTTGTCTACTGGTTGAAAATCTAATTGGTTCTGCTGACAGGCTTGGGAATTGGTAGGAAGGCTGTTCAGTTAATCTCCAAGGGCCAGCAAAGAGCTCAGTATCCATCTCTGAGCTTTGCTCCCTGGCTGTCGTAAAATGACTCTGATGGTAGTGCAAGCTCTTATGCTTCAGCTGTCTTCTGACTTCTGTTAAGTCAAATCCAATAAAGTTTGTCACTCAATAATCTGAGAGCTACCCAACAAAACCTCTTTGATCAATAACAGCTTGCCTGCTTGCACTGAGGAAGGTGACCTATTAAAGATTAAAAACACACCTGCTGCTTGCAGCACAGAACATCTTTTTTTACTTTTACATAAAAATTCATCCATTAAAATGAGTTTAACAGCTACAACTGTATATAAATATTACATGCCAGGAAGCTAAAATAAGATTTTAAAATATTTTACCTATATTAAAGTGCTTTTATTAAATTTGAGTCACTGCTTTTCTTAGAATCAGAAAGACCTCATCCAAAAGGCCTCTCACCACCCACTCATAACTTTTACTTTAGATGCCTCTATACATTCTTCTTTGTCTTAAATTTTCTGCCTGCTCATAGCAGACAGCTCTGTTTTAGTGACAGTCCAGTAATCTAATTTGTTTCTGCCTATTTGCTTATGCCAGAAAAAAAATATTCATGTTGCCAGGAAATGCAATTTAAAATTTTATTTATATACATCTTCCCCTCTGTTTGAGAATTTTTATTGAACTGTAGATACACTTTGTCAGAGGCTATGACCAACAAGTGCTTTACAAAGCCCTGAGAAAGAAAAACTAGGCTGATTTTTGTTGTTGTTGTTAAATTTCTTCAAAATGATCAGGTATTATTGAGCCACCTTACCTGGTATTTTCCAGAAAACAGGAGAAGGATATAGGTAAACAAAGAATGTAATTAAAGGTGTAGTATTCATTAATAAATTCCTGGAGAAGCAAATTGCAAACAATAAACTCAACTGACTAAACAATCAGTGTCTGTTTGGAATGAGTTATCAATCTCCCAGAAAATCACAGAGACCCTCAGAGCAGTAAATTCAAGATACATGTGGTAAGCAGTGTATCTGTTGATTGTCATGATTTGTTTAACCTGGTGTCCTTCAGGCATCCATTTAAAGGAGTAAATAGCAGCTAGAGAGTGACATGACATTTCAAAGCAACTAGGAGACACAGATCTCTATCTTCAATCAAAATTAAATAAATATTTGTCTCTAAATTCCCTGAATTTGTTAAAAACAAGAAAATAAGACAAAAATTCTGGAAAATATAAATATTTGTTAGGGTTTACATTGTCATTAGTTACTACTTCCCAATAAAGTAAAATACTTGTCTATGGGTGCTGAGACTAGACATGAACATGAAACAAGAATTACACATTAGATAAACCCATTTCAGTATCTGCAAAGTGGTCTGAAATTACAAACTGTGACGATCAAACAATTACCATAAATAAATCCTCTACTGTGAGCATCAGAGACACACAGTACTACCTGTGCAAAGTGCTTCTGCAGCTTTGCAAGGCTTCTCTCCTTGCTGCTCCTGAAGGGCCCAACAGGTAGGAGTCATGCTGTACACTGCTTTGTAGTCAGTCAAGAATTTCTGCAACAAGGCTACAGGCTCTGAGCTGTCAGAAACACTTGCCTGTCCAGAAACATTAAATGCACCCTAATAAGGACAAAGCCTGGGGTGTGGGTAGAGGCACCACCCAACAGTGCCTCCAAAAAATGTCAACTACACAGACTAAACTTTGAGTAGTAGATTCCCAGCAAGCCCAACCTAAAACACCAAAATCCCACAACCTAAGGCATAGATAAATGCAAGTGACAATCAAAAAATGTCTTGATCATCACAGTTGTGAAGTCTCTTGTAGAAAACTAATCTGTTAGAGAGGCACATCTTGGTGTTACAAGTTTAACAGGAGATAATGAAGACAAATGCTTTTATTGCACATTCTAGAACATATGCATTGTCTACAGAATATCCTAAAAAATACATATATAAGACTTTAACAAGAACTGCACGGGAAGTTCAGCTCAATAAAGCCTGCAAGTTACTACTCATCAATTCAGTGGGTGCAGTCAACTGCACTTGTTCTGCTGGGCTTTCAGTAGGAGACATAGAGAATATATTCACCTTTTCCCACTATCCAAAACTGCCAGCAGCCTATACCAAAATCACTCTTCTTCTGCATCACCCTCTACATATCTGTGAGAAAAGAAGTAAGAGGCATCAGAAGACTGACATGGGAAAGAAACAAAAGATCTGTATAACTATTCCTGTTGCACTGGGCCTTTCCATTTCACACATTTCTAGCAGCCAGAAGTGGCCAGCTTAATTTCTGCCTTTGAGAAACTGTTGGTATTTATCAGGTAAACACATACCATTTTCATGCTGTTAATTAATCAGTGTTTTCTCTTCCATGTTGGAAAGCCAGAATTGTGTTAGGCTTCTAACATATCACAACACTGTGGAACTTATTTATGCCCTGGGGACTCATCAAGGGTCTGTGCCCACAGGATCTCCTTCTGAAGTAGTTCAGTGGTGTGTAGTTATTGATGAAGGAAACTATAATGAGCAAGTGGAAGCTTAAGGTAGCTAGATGTCTTTTTGAACACTGGATGGTATCAATGTCTGCATGATTTGATAGTCAGTAGATTACATTACTGCATTTTCTCCTTCATAACAAATAACTGCTATTCATAAATACCTATTTGTGGCCTGATTTGCAAAGTTGTGTGGCACTTGTAGTTAAGTAAGAGGAAGCTAGACAAAGACCAAATAAAGTGTCGTGGAATGCTAAGTAGCTTAAAAAAACACACCTTACACATGTCAACTTGGGCATTCAAAATATAGGCTGGCACTTTTCTCTGTGGCTCATTCCTCTTTTAATAATGTCATCTCACCTCACAGGGGCTTTGTGAAAATTAATTAATTACGGTTTGTGAGGCATTCAGATGCTAATGATAGCTACAATGGAAAGAAAGCCTATGGAGAAATTAATAGTTTTGAATTCAATGTAATGATTGAATGTGAACACCACATGTGGGTCACATATTGGCCAATAAGAATAACAGAAAACATGAATAGCTGCTCATTCACTGATCTCTGTTACTATGTACACTGAATGAGAAAGGAGTCCTGTGGCAAAAAAACCATAATATATATGTAGATAAATAAAAATAGTACTTCAGCACATAAACCTGAAATGCTGAGATGATGGGTAACAAGCAAACAGAATTGCCCGATTTCTCAGCTTTGAACATTAAATTTTGTAAGCACTTAAATTCTCAATAAAAAAACAAATTTGAAAAAAGAAAAAAAACCTAAAAGACTTTTTTTTTTGTTTGTTTCACAACCAGACAACTGTCTCTGCAACATCAAAACTTGCACCAGTAATAAGTGCTGGGCTAGTCAGTAGAATTCAGACATTTGTTGAGAGCAGAGGAATGCAACGGGTAGGTGATAAATTGAGGAACAAGGCCCTAAACATCATCATGCAAAACCTGATCCTGTAGAGTGACACAAGGTATCCATGGCTGACTCAATCTCAGTGTAGGACACAGTCAAAGGCAGACACAGAGCTCCCCCACCTCAATGGGAAGATGAGGCTCTCTACAGAGTAGCACATTTAGATCCATTTAAATAAAGCTTCCATACAGCCTACATGAGTAAATATTAGAATTATTTTGCAGATTACTAGATGCTTTGTAAGCCAAACAAACTACAGTCTGTAAGTCAAACTACAGTACTGTGCAATCTGTTACGTCAGTACACAGGGGGAGTATCTGCATGGTAATTCTTCACACCTCCTTAGCAGAGCCAGAAGCAGAATTTGGCCTTATTTGATTCACCAAGAAACATTATTAAAAATTAACACCATATGTTTAAAATGGATATGTTTGGTTGCAGGCAAGACATGGACAGGCTGAAGCAAACACTTCAGGGACTGGGCTCTTTTGACATGACTTAATATTGTCATTGTCCTGTTGTTACTTATGTTATAGTGGCACCAAAATTATAAAAACAAACCAAGTGATTCCTCATGTCCTGTTTCAAGAAGATGCCTGGCCAAAAGGCTATTCTAATTTTTTAACACTCTTCATATATCCAGTTTGGTGTGTGAGGGGCAGGGTTCTTATTTGCACAAGCTGCCCTATTCCTCCTCTACAGATACCTTCCTATTGAGAAGACTTCAGTCTAGAAATGAGTTTTCACTTTCTTGTATATAATATGGACACAATAAAATTCACACAGTGCTCTGGCTGAGATCTTGGCGAACTACTTTGATTTCAGGAACATAAATAATTTCCTCTGACCCATGTATTCTTAATGCAGTATAATTTCAAAAGTCCTTCTCATATTGATTTTAATATTGCATATTTATTCTTCTAGAGTCTTTTGTCTTTGATCAAGGTTAACTATCCTAGTCATATTTTCAAGGTTTCCTCTTCCAATGATTGTATTTGTAAACATTTAATTAAAATAATTAGAAGAGGTTAAGATAGTGCAATAAGTAATATCAAAATCACAAAAATCTTTCATGGAGAGAGCAAAAACACTCAGAGTGTGTATTAGAGAGATGAGAGAAACAAGTAATTACATAGATAACATTTATCGTAAGTTTCTATTCATCATTTCTATAATAGAAGAACAAAAGGATATGCAATGAAATTGAGAGATAATAAATTGTAAATCTGATATCAAAGCAACTTGTTTCTAGGAAAAAAATCCCTGCACCAAACAAACGATGGAATTTATATGAATTTATGAATTTATATGTTATATGAAATTTAATGAATTTATATTTTACATTAAATACATGATTTATAGACAGCATGAAGTCTTCCAAGTTGTTCCAGATCCCTGCTTAAACAATATATAATGTATAAATATACAAAATAACATTGCACTCAGTCAGACCAGAGACTCATCTAGACTATTCAGTCAGTGAGAGTAACAAATACACACTGATATCACTCATACATCAGGTCAAAATTGCAATAAACTGGGGTTGCATTCACATCTTTAAATGGTCACTCTGGATGGACCTTTCTTCTGTGGAATTCCCCATCACATTTTGATTAAATATACAATTTCAGGCTTAAAAAATATCTTTAGTCAAAAAATACTGTGTTGCCTGCTGCTTTATTAGGGCTATCTCCCTATTCTTGATTTACAAAAACCAAAGGTTTCACCTTCTCCTCATTCATTATTTACTTCCTATACTACCCTCCACCATTCAGTTCTTTTCAAATTGTGGGATCTTAACTCTAACTACTCCATGATGTGGAAATTCTTCTGTTACCCCAGTAATCCCCATTTTTCTTCTCTGAGCCTCTCCTCATTTTCGTATGTCCCTTCTGAGACGAGAGACAGAGACTGTATGAAGTACTTAAGAGACAGGTTTATCATGCAGAACAGCAATCTGATTTCTAGCATTGCTTACTCTTTCCAAAATCACCAAGCATCTGCCAATGTTCTCTTCATGTTAGTTTTACCTGATCCAGAGCTCAACAATGGATATACACATTCTGAGATGTATTTTCCATTAATGTTCCTTAGCATTTATGGATATTTAATGTAATCCATAATTTTATCAACTAGTCATTCAGCATCATGAGTTCCCACTCATAACAGTGTGGCTCAGAGTATTCATCTCTGGTGGGTTCTGATACTAATTCCTCTCACTATGAAAACCAACCTAATCCTTTGCTTCCTACCATCAGGTACAAATTCAAAAGACCTCCTTTTTACATCATGACAAACTGGCTAATGGGCCTGTAACTCTCCAGTTTAAAATACTGATCTGCCTCCAACTCCATGACTCACTTCTTTTAAGAGTTCATTGATGGAGCACATCTGGTCTTGAATAAGGAAGGTGTTTGAATTTCAGTTTGGCAAAGATTTGGACCTGGAATTTATCATTCCATTAGTTATTCCACTGAACTTTTGGCCTCTTATTCAGTACCATTGTACTTCTGAAAAATGCATAAAATTCTTCCTCTTTCCTCCTGATGTGTGCTACAAACTGATTCTGCAAGTTCATACTAAAAAATTCTACAACTCTCTCCCTTAGTCTCAAGTCACAGCTGACTTCATTAAATAGCTCTGTTTACCCAAGTTTGCATTTTTAAATCAATTACTTAGGAACCAAAATACTTTTATCTCCCCATTTAATCTGAACTGAATGAATGAGATTATTTGCTATAATCAGCTCTTCTATGACAGACTTACAGTAAACAAGTCTCAAACGGCATCAGATCTTGCTGACCCAGCGACAGCATGATGAAGTCTGTTAGCTATCACATTCAGACACAGAGAGGAAAAAATGCTAGGGATTCTGACAAAAGAGAAGGCAGGATCTACAATAACAACAAAACTCCCAGCAGCATTGAGCTCTCCAATCATATCCAGACTCACAAATGACATGGGAAATCACTGCATGGCAGATTTACAGTGCCACCTGAATGGAGCTTCTTTTATCATTTTCCCAAAAATTTATTTGGCTATATCAGATTTTTGCAAGTATACACTCTCTCTCTATTTCTGTAAAACGTAGAATTTTCAGCAGGAGGATTTGCATAATCACACATGATAAAAAGGCAAGAATTTTTATTAAAGGCTCTTGTAAAACATTATTCTGCATTAGTTCGTTTTCATCACTGCAATTCACCTTTTAGATTAGTTTATTAACTAAATTGTCCATCTTATGACTGCTATAACATTCTCCTGTCTATTTTTCTAAGATACTATATGCATTGCTGAACACCATTTAGAAGAACTTGTGTGCTCTTTCAGTTTAAAATCAATCATAGGAATTGTACAACCCTCCACCAGTTACTTCCCATATTTCACTCTCTGATGCTCTTCCATATTTGTAACCTCAGCTCTTAAAGGAGATTATTCCAGACAATGAAGTTCTGTACATTAAAAAAAAATCCTCATTTTGCCAAAAATTGAGTTTTACAGATTTGCAGAATATAGCAACTTCTTCCCATGCCTCTGACCTTTCCTTACTTCATTGTACTTCAATCTGTACACTGAAATAAATTCACTGAAAATCAAACAAGCCCAGCACCATGTTTTCCCAGCTTTGTTTGAGCAGTTTTTATCTGTTCCATCAATAGATGTGCTATCTAGGATTCTCTCCTTTCCTACAACAACCTTATGTAAAGCAGTCTGTAGATCCTAACAAGTCTATCAATTTAGCCTAACATGGAATGTCGGAGTCCTGACCAGGTCCTGTCAGCCACTTGCAGAGCCCTGACTCTTTCTGGTGTGCAGGTCACTGCCACAGTATACAATAAAGAGCTTTCCCAGTGGTGCTCTCTGGAATTATAGGAAGGATTAAAGCAGTTATGGGCAATAGGAAAAATGATCCTTCAGCTTTCAGTCAGTATGATGTACTAATAGGTGAAAAGATAAGTAAAGCTGAAATGTTTCAACTTGACAGTGACAGTCTTAGAAAATCTTTAAGTTGGAATTCGTAAAAATAATCAACTCATAATAATAGTAAAAGTCTTGTTTATAGGATGTCATAAAGAAATGCTTTAGCTACATATAAAAGGCTTTAGAATAGTGCCACTGGTGACAGTGCATTTACAGATCAGATGGACTGCTGCCATTGTAATTTTTTGCTGCCACGCCAATAAAATCCTCAGTAAAACGATCTCTGTAAAAAAAAAGTCTCTGAGTACAAAGTAGGAAAAACAGTTACAAAACTACCTCTCTTAAACAAGTTTTATTGTTTGGGTCCTTCTTATGTAAGAAAACAAAAGAGAGCAAGAAATGCTCAAGACTTTACAGGTCACATTTCAGCTACAATTATGAAATGCTTTATGAAGCTTTTTTATCTCACAAATGCCAATTACCTTCCCAAATACTGACGCATTGTCTCAAATTCAGAAAAATCTGTAATCTGTCTCACAGTAGAAATAAATGCAACAAAGAATTTGGGACTGTTGAAGTACATCAAAACCAACCATGGCCCATTTAGCAAAAGCATCTAAAGGATCCCAGGGAAAGTAAAGAATGAATATTCATAGGAAGAAAAAAAAAAAAAAAAAAACAACAAAAAAACCCAAACCCAAAACAACCAAAATCAGACAAAAAAAACCCCCTTCAACCCAACCCTCCAAAAAACCCCAAACAAACATCAATCCCCAAACCAAATCAAAAACCCCCCAAACAAGAAAAGTACGTCATTTACTACAGTCAGATATTCATGTAGACAGTTTTTATTCTAGCATATTATTGCCATCCTGCTTATTCTTCTCTTTTTGAATGCTTATGCTCATAAACCAAACTTGTGTATAAATAACAGCGCTTTTTACACATGTGTAACAAGTATCTGTGCCTTTCTATAATACAGAGCTTTTACACGCTACATTCTTACAGCACTAATAGACTGAAACAGAAGCAAACTCTTAAGATGCACAAAGTTTGTGTTTCACCTTTATATTTTATCAGGAGAAATGAAATTGATTTGAAAGAAAAGACTAGGAAAAAAAATAGCAAAGTAGCCACCACCATATACCTAATGATTAATTATTTTGCAATCTTTCATCGTATCAACCTCAGTTCTATCTGACCTAGTGGTCACTCTGGGTCAGACCAAAGGTCCACACAGACCAACACCTTCTTTTCAGCATTGGCTAAAGAAGAGAATCACAAGAGGAGACTGTAAGACAAAACCAGGAATTTCCTAAAACATATTCCCAATCTCCAAAAAATGCAGCCCAGCGATCTCCTAAGACAGCTGGGCTGGTTCTTATCATGATGCCTTTTAAAGAGTCTTTTTATTTACTAATTGCTCTCTCTTGGGATAAGGTGGTTAGAATGCAGTCTAGGTGGAATAATTCCTAAGCAGGGAAAAACACTCCATGCCAACAAAAGACCCATAAAAGCCACCAACAAACCCCAACCAATTGCCTCTCCCTGACCTATTTTGTACAATTTTAATAGTTAATAAAATAATAGTGAATGAATAGTTCTCTAATTCAATCTGTTCAGCTGACTATCCAGAGCAGATTCAACTTTCTGTCACACCACAGGGCTACAGAAGTCTTGATTGAGTAATGTAATGAGCTGCAATAGCCACAGCTAAAGATACCTTTGTAAGACAATATGTCTGAGTTAAAAATACAGCAGAACTCGGGAATGTGTCAAAAGACATACAATTAATGGTTATAATGGTTACAAAAATTCCACAAGTACTCTGAGAGGATTTGAGGGCTTTTTTCCCCTTGCTTCAGTACTATCAAGAGATTAGTTATGTGACTTACATCTTGTCAAACCTAAAACCTTTAAATAGACTTTTGAAATCAAAATATTTGACTATGTACTCCATCAAAATATGAGAGAATGTTCTACTTACTTTACATCCCTTAAAAAGTAATGTAATAGACCGATATGAGCAACTCACTTCAGTAACTTTTAACTGATACATCTCTCTGTTGCCAACAAATGCAAAACTGAAATGAAACACTTTTTTGATTCTACTTTAATTACCACCTTTTTTTCCCTTTAATTTTCTTGAGACCTATCATGTTAATGTAAAAGTGACATTATAAATAAAATTATTTTGGATAAATTACCCAGCAAGAACTAGTAGAAACTAGTAGAAAAAGAGCTAGTAAAAGAAATTCTGAACTTTATTATAATTAGTCTAGTTGAAATGTTTACAGTATAAGAAAGGTATGAAAACTCTGAACAATATAAATCAGCATGTGACCTCACTGAATTTTTTAAAATTATTTTTATCCTAGATATACTGGATTTACATAAAGAACTATGAGCTTCATTCTACACCTTATTCAGAGCAAATGTGAGCTATTGTAAAAGTTGCATCCTTGTTCAGCCCTGCCCTTGCATTAAGTGAAACAACCAGGCAGTCACAGGATGAAACCACTGAGACCGTTAATGTAATATAAAATTAAATTTCAAATGTGGACGAAAAAGAAATGAAATTAACTGATTCATTCAATAGTTACAGTACTTTTTCACTAAGGCCTGAAATGGAAAAAAATGTTGCTTTACAGGAGAATCTGCAAAAGCCAAATAATGAAATTCAGAACTAAAGAGGACTTAATAATTATGACCTCATCAATATTTTGTTAAATATATTGATGCTATAGAAATTAGATAAATAAAATTGAGAGAAGGAGATCAGAATTTCAACTTTTAATATTCAAAGAGAGATACCTGAACTCTAGAACCGATTTCATTCTAGCATACATCTTTAGAGAATATTGAGCTTCCTAATACTTTTCTAGTAATGAAGAGGTGGTCATCTTTGCTCTTATTCTCTTTGCTTAGAGAATTTTCCCAGGAGATCACTAAGTATACCAACCAACCTCTGAAAATATTTTGTTACAGTTGCTTAAGAAATTTGACATTTATTCCCACACAGAGAAGAAAAATAATGTAGTAAAGCAGGCTGATGTTCTGACTTGCTTGATGTCACTCTTGAGATATTGAAAAAGCAGCTTTTTCATATCTTTATGGTCTGCCTCAAGCAAATATTTTAGTTATTTCTTTTGATGCTATATCCTTATTTTTTTTCAGAGTGGAAATATTTAATCAGCCTTTCCAAAATGCAAGAGATGAAAAATTCCTTTGCAATAAGACTCACCATGTTATCTTTTTTCCCCCATACAGAATTGTATCTGAAGAGCCTCACTCAGAATCTTAATACAGTTTTACAGCCAGGTTTGCAAATAAGACCTCTCCACACAGATTTCAATCTTTAAATCTCAAAATAGCTGAGACATCAACATATCAAAATCAACATAATTTAGATGTGTTAATCTGTATGAGATTACAGAGGACACCAAAATATTTCATAAAAATACTATAAATTTTCCACGTTCCCCATTCTTGGAAAGTATCTTGTGACAAGATTTCCACCTCCTGACAAAAATGAAAAAAAACCCCAACTGTTACAGTTTTGAACACAGCTAACTCATGTTACTCTGGACTCTGATGATTCCTGTGAAAAATAAAAATGTTTTGCCATGTTCCAAAGCTGTCTTCATTAAACCAAAAAGACCAGATCTCAATTGGAAGACCAAGAAAGTAAGAATCAAAACATTAAGGGTTTGGCTACTTGCCTTCCAGGGAAGTAACTGGTGGTTAAGTCCAGCAGACAGTCTTGGGAAGGACTGGACACTACTGAACACATGGTGCCACTATGACTGGCTTTACACATGGGATGCCTGGAAATCTTCCTTTCTGGATCATTCAGGCAAATTTTACTGTCTATAAAAGAACTGCAAGCGGTATATAAACAACTAAATGCACAAATTAATTATTTACTGGCTAATACATATAATACATAATCAGGGCTACAAGCTACCATTATTAATTAATTAATTAATTCATTCATTCATTTGTCACCACCCTTTCTCAGACACCCGTTCAAACTTCACTAGCGATGCAAACACCAAGTGTGGCAGGAAACCTTCAGCACCCCTGGAATACTTGACACTCCTGAGTCATCATCTCCTCCTCTTGAATCCTTCAACTGTTTCAATCATTTATCCATCTCACATTTTACCTTTAGTATCTCATGATTTTACAGAATCTCAAAGCTCCTTCTCACAACCTGGTTTTCATGGAAGTCTGAGCCAATATGACAGAGCTCTACTGTATTAAAATATGCCTTCAGTCACAGAAATATGAACCTCTGGCAGAAGAGTTATAGGAATATGCTGCAGAATTCAACAGCATTCCAAGAGGATTAACAGGCTCACAAAACTGTTATCATCCCCTCTAATTAGTTCACTAAGTTACCAGCTAAGAATTGACTTTTTCTTGTAGAATCTTGAAACAGTAAACTTCATTTTCCCTAATAAGACAGCAACTCCTACTATTTATTGCTCTTGCAAATAATGTATCTTTTTATTTCTTGAAAGACCTGTATGTTTATTGAAAATGCCAACCAAAATATAAACCCCTATTTGCGGATGTTTCTTCACTTCATGCCACAGTTTACATATATTTTAACATGATTTTTGATATAAGTATTATCTGTTAAGTAGACAAGCCATCCTTCCACAGAAGTGCTTATTGTCCCTCTTTCTTCATTTTGCTTTATTTCTCATCTGCCATATTATTTACCTTCTCTGTTCATGATACATTTGTACTTATATAGGTCTACAGAGCAAGAAATGTCAATTTCACATTGAGGTTCTTTTCCTTACATTTGCAAAATTGGTATTTCATCTGGTTTAAATATAACGGTGCTTTGCAAAGGCTCCCTTTCTTGGGCAATTATTCTAGAAGTTACAGTAATACCATCATTGTGCACTTGCAGTGAGCCATTTCCTTTTTTTTAAAAGGTAGATCCATTGTTTCTCGCAATTAAATTAAGGTCAAAAAATATATGTTCAAAGCTATATGGAACCATCTGTGGATTTTTCAGCATAACAATAATTAGCTTATGTTTTTATAGCACTTTGAAGCTGCAAATTGCTGTGTAAGTGCTCAGTACTCTTATCATGGCTTCAGCAGGACTCAACAATTAATATAAAACTGCTGGTCATCCAAATACAATTGCTTGCTGTGAGCAGGTGGTTTAAATACAATGCACAGGTAATGACTGACCTTTACAATACAATGGTACAGTCACCAGAGAGCACAGTACATTAGCCAAGCACAGGTAGCTTTACTGAAGGATGTAAAAGTATTCATGGTTTCTACATAACCTCTTGTCATTCGAGTCAGGAGGGCTTTTCCTCTGCTAATTACAATACTGCAAATCTCCTTCCTAATTGCCCAGTAGATTAATAACCTTTACTGCTGCAAAAGTTCCAACATGAACTTTACATAAGATATTTACTTTTACTGAACTGATATACATTTTACTGACTACTACCTCACACACTTGCATTACTTAGCTTCTTCATAGTGATGCTACAGATGAAGAAAACAAACATGAGAATTGTTTGCAAAATTACTCATCACAAGAGTGGTCTATTGGCCTGAGATTTAAAAGTATATATTTAGACGTAGTGATTAGTTTTGTCCTCCTTGTTACCAGATGGCAGAAGTTGTGTTTGAATTTTATCAATATCTTACAGCCTGGCAAGTAGAATTCTTCAATGACCAATGAAAAACGCTGTGCTTACACATCCTATACCTATAAATGGATGTCATATATGATATGAAATGTGTGGCAACTCTACAATATTTTTACTTATATTTAAAAAGGAAAATAACCTGAAGGAAAATCAAGGAACAGTGCTGCACAAGATTTTCAGTTTCACTACACACTGACACCTGCATTCAGCCATATCCACAGTAAAGAAGGATGCCATTTATCTTTTATAATAATATGGAGTTCTCTGTCAGAGTAGGGTCACTGAAATGAGTAATAATCCCACCACTGTCTAAGGTACAACCAGCAGGGTCCAGGTCAACAGGCAAGCAGACAATAATTTGCCCAACAACACTGAATTTCATCTCCCTGCAGCCTCTATCTACTGATTATACAATCAATACACCTCAGATGAGAAGAGCTAACAACTGACCGGGGCAGATCAATGCTAGCAAATAAGCGCTTCATGACAAAAACTTTGATAATTACCATTCTGAAGCCGTGTAAATGTTGTTTCTATTGTAACGACATTCATGATGATACTGCTATGATTGCACTGTTATTATAGGTTTAATGTTAGGCAATCAAGCTGCAGTGGTCTAGGTATCAACAAACAGCATCAAAAGAAAACATCAAATTGTCCCTATTCTTCTGACATTGTAGCTGCGACATTTTTCTATGTTAGTGGCCACAAATGAACAATAATAAGTGACAATCCAGTGAAAAATACTATTTTCACAGCTTACAAAAGTCACACAATATAGATTGATACAAGTATGATTATTTCTGGACCCAGAAGTGAAGGTACACACACTTAAACCAGAGGATTAAAATGAATTCAGTATTGTGCTCTTTGTTTCCATGCATCAGTTCAGAGCTTCTAATCTCCACTTCAACTAGTCATAACCCAAAAGTACACACAGTTTCATTCAATTTATTTATTATCACTTTTCATACTGCACATTTCATTTTCCTTTCATTCCCAAAGTGCTGGCTCATTCTCAATACATTAACTTTTAGAGAAGTAGTCCTGACTGACTGTCAATGGCTATATTGACTCCAGTTAGCCTCTTGCACCCTCAGCACAGGAAAACACTACTGGGACACACTATTGAAATGTGAAGGAAATCAGGACTTCATAAAGCAAGATCATGTAGAGCTGTGGCAGCCTCAACTATGAGGCTACATAAGATAAATACTATGTTTAATATTTCATGTTTTGGACTGCAGGAGGACATCTCAGTAGCAAAACATGTTTTCCCAATGGTCACTTTAAAGGTAGAAGCATGCTCAGCTGCATAGCACTTCAAAAACATTTCGGTCACGGCAAATCATAACTGTGATATATGCAAAGATATCTCTGATGTTGGCAGTTCATGAATTAAAGTTTTAATCAGGTCTTTCATAGACTAAATGCAGATGCCTCCAAAAGTCTGCATGTTATCTGTCAAAAACTTTTAAATCAGTGATTGACCAGATTTGTGGTGGCCTAAGGGAAATGACCCTTCCATCCAAGGAGCTAGAGACACCAAACAATAAGGATAAACCCAGACCTCTCACAGTCAGCAATACATGTGTGATTTGAACAAGCGTGAACTAAGATTTCCCTTTCAGCATTTCTTCCTCAAAACAACTTCTACCTCACAAGAGATTCAAAGAATTTGATGTATATTAAAATCCTTTCCCTCTCAGAAGAGCTCATTTTTATTCAGGGACAATTTTGCTGACTGACAGGTAAGCATTTGGTACTGAAATTGGACCTGTACAAGAGCTTTGCATTTCATTTGCTCCATTACACCAGTGCATGGATTACTGGGCTTTTACTTTGGCATCTTTCCATTATTTTCAGATATCTGACATGAACAAAATGACTCATCTGACAATCTGTGTAACAAATTTGTTCCAAAAAGAATAGAACATTATTATACTATTTTGTACATGTGGGTACCACAACCTTCCACAGTAATCTGGCCAGAAATTCTAAGTGTATAAATAGTAGCTGATATTGGTTTTTTTTAAAAAAAGATAGGAGTGACAGCACAGAAATATCACACTGAAGAAATGAGAATTAGTTTTAACACTACAGCTTTCAGTGTCATTTCAATTTCTGAATCATTTCAGGCATAATACCAAATTTAATTTTCTTTGTGTTGGGAAAAACGCATAAAAATGGACATAATACTTCTAGATTGTCTCATATAATATGGCTGTTGACAAACAAGTATTGTCAAATTCTGGCACCAAAGAGTTAATAATCATCATATTTAACTCTTTTTGTTAGTTGATTAATGTTCTTACCTCAACCACAAATCTGCTTTTAGCTATCACTCTCTCAATTTAATTTGCAGAAGGAAAAAGCAAGTTTGTTTGGACTACTACTCATGTAAACAGGGATGAGTACACTTCTCCATATCCTTTGATCTTCCATTATAGAATGGAATTCCAATACCTTGCATCTGGAAGTGCAGGTAGAAAAGTCTTTCCTGAGCACTGCAATTTTGCCCAATGCCTGCACAGCATCAGGATGGGGGAAATAAAAACTCAGCTGTTTAGTGAGATGTGCAGCAGGCCTTCATCATGAGTTTAGGATACAAGGTCTGCTCCTAATCATGCCAGTTAACACTACAACAATTCTTCCAGTAGAACTACTGAACCTTTAGGGATGAGACAAAAAGGGAGCAAAGGGTGAAAGCTGACAAGAAAAAAGAAATTTTACATTTTTCCTCTTTAAGAAGACAATGTTCAGAATTAATTATTTATTCCTTTTTATACATATTACAATTTGGGTGAAAACTATTTTTTAGAGATGCATTGACTTGTTTCATTTTCTCTCTTTACAGCAGTCCCTGGCATTTGAAACAAATTCCATGATATGTGCAGAATATTCTAGTGCAGTTTCCCAGAATTTCCATTGCTTACTTGTGAAACAATAAAAAATTCTCAAACTCTATAAACTTCCATTACTAACATAATAAATTTAAAATTAAGCCTTAATTTTTATGTGGAAATGTCTTTATTCAGACTTTCTGAAAATTCAAATTATAACAATTCTGAAGTATCGTCAACCCCTCCAACCATGCTGTTTCAAAACTAGTTAATTTTAAAACTTGATTTCAAAAACCATAATTTACATAGACTGACTGGTGACCTAGGATATAGCAGCAGAAAACAAAGGAAGCAGCAAGGGAGGAGTGCTTAATCCTTGCAGCAAATGCAATTGTATCATTTACATGGTTGCAATGCAATCCCATTTAGAGGTCACTCTGACTTTCAGCACACAAATTCTTGAAACTCTACTAGATGATCCCTAGTCAGAAGTCTCATTTCTGTAGGAAATGTTTAAATATCAGCTGGTTGGTTAGACCACCAGAAATGAACCAAAGGGAATTCTTTCAGACAGCTCAAGAGCCTATGAAACAGCCAAAGTGAGTTATCAGCCATGGATGTTTCCTCCTAAATGCTGACCTAGATTTCCAAGGGCTGAGGCTTTCTCATGGTCTGTGGGGAATGACTGACTGATTTGGTAATGCCTTTTCCACAAAAGTCAGGTCTAGGTGTAGATTATGATATAAAAATACATTAAAAATCATAGCAAAGTCAAATAGATCTGCACACATTTACTCACTAGGAACAAGGCACCAAGCGATCTTAAAGAGTACAAGGGAAAAAATCAGGAAGCATTTCTAGTGATGAAGATGGGGAAGGACTGGAATAGTAATGGAATATGTCAGCTGGAGAATCTCCATCAATACAGAACTTTCAGAATACTACTCCTGGAAGGAATTGTTTGCACAGATTTAAATCTCCCTTGGTTCATCTTAACAAGATGTCTTCAGATCCCTTTCAGCATCATTTTCTATGACCTCTGATTTTTTGGTTAGCACTCACAATGTGAACAAAGTCAGTAAAATTCTCCATTGCTAAAACAAACAATACAGACATACAGAATAAACTCAGAAAGCCAAAAGACAGTAGTGTTAATGACTGTATAAAATGAATCAGTAGACAAACTCAAAAACAGTTATGCATGTAAAGATTAAAATAAAATAGTTTCAGCTGGCCTAGCTAATGTATTAATAGCCACTGGATTTCTTGCCAAATGAGTTTGAGAACTAGAACACTTTCAAATGAACTTCCTAACTGTTGTAACAGTTTACACCTGATGGGACAAGCTTTTGACAATGCCACCTTCCATTAACCAGGTAAATTAATACTACCTTCTAAACTTTCCTTTGTCAGTAGTGAATGAAAAAAACAATTTCAACAAGATTATTGAAGATTACTAAATTAAATAACTGATGACAAAATTTTCAGAAGCAGCTCAAGGTCATAAATATCACACTTCTTCAAGCTCTCTAAAAAAATCCAGTTCTAGCTACTAGGCTTGTAAATTCATTCCTGTAAATAATAACAATTTAACAAATACCTGGAATACTATACCAATCTGGTATCAGGTTCAAACAGCAAGTATCAAAATGGACAGTAGAAAATTGGTGACAATCACAAATTGTCGAAATAGTTCCAGAAATGAAGTGGAAATTAATAGGAAAATAATCCTTCCATTATTCTTAGGCTCAATCAAAATTAATTTCCTAGCTTGTGTTTTCTCCTTTCACACAAAAAATAGTATAAGACACATATAATAAACCAAACCATCCTGGTTTACTGTCATGCATGAATTGGATGACATCAAATAGTCCAAAGAGAAGAAAAGTTGAGGTGAAAACCATAAGAACCAGGGGAATTGTCCATCTATCAACCAGTAGCAAATTTCCTCCAGCCAATGAGACAGCTATTTTTAGCCAGAATTGCAGAAATGTCCTTTCCCACTCCCATTCAGATGGCAGAAATTATGCCTTTTGCATAATTTCCCTTCAGTTATGATGACCTTCAGACTTCAAATCTATACTACTTTGTTTACAAAAATTAAATCACTCTTCAACCCTAACTTACCTTGGAGGCACCTTACTCTCGAAGTCTTATGAGTTTTTGTATTAACAAACTCATGAAGATAGGGCTGAAATTATGCTCTATGTATCCGGCTAGAAATTTTTTGTTTGTTTAGAAAAAAATAAAAGAGTAAAGTAGAAACAACTTTCAAAAAATAAAAGAAAGGAAAATCTCTACAGGAGAAGAAAACTGAATTCTGTGTTAAAACTATGATTTTAATAAGCCTAACAATAAGCATTTCTGTCTGAACACGGGACATATTTTGATCACTTCCTTGCAGATAAAACCACCTTTCTTTGCACCCTCTTAGACTTTCAAAAGCCTTCTAAATGGAGACACCTTTAAAAGTAAATCAAGTGGCAGTTTTACATCATTATGCAAATCCACCTCTCTGCTCATTCAGATATTATCTCTTAAGACCCTTACATATGTAAAAGACACTAATGATTTTAAATCTTAAAACTGGTCTTCAGGAAAGGACAATATGGTCATTCCAATGCAGCCAAGAAACAAAAGGAAGATGCAACTAAAGCTTTAACCTTTTTTTCTGTTCTTAAATCAGATGGACCCTTGTTAGCTCTAGAGTTCCAGAGGGTGATAGTCTAATTGCTTCCCGAATAAAGGAACTCACAGATAGTCTGAAGGCATGCAAAACCTTCTCATCCCTTCTCACTTCCCTTACCAAACACAACCTGACCACAGCATTATGTTTTATTCATTTTGGCTGGATTCATTTGATTACTTTCTCTGAAAAACTGCGAGGAATGCTGTCATCCAGACACCAGTAGGAGTATTGAGGCAAAAGCTATTTACAGTCATATGTTCTTACTGGCACAGGCTCTTTGTTTATTAGTTTATTTTGATTTGATCTGTTTTAATGAGCTTTCACAACTAATGAACGATTCATTAGCTTTTTCATGGACTCATTCATATATATGAAATAGATTTAAAAATATATATATATATATATATATATATATATTCTGCTTTTGCTTTTGATAGGAAAACCTCCCAGACTAAATTCCAAAACTATAGAAAACACTATATGTCCTTGAACAAACAAACAAGATTTCTAATTTTTATTAAAACACCTATGTCTGTCTAAAGAATTACAGTCTAAATGATCTAACTTTGTGTGACCTATATTGGGTAAAATGTTAACTGCTAAGATATTTTTTTTAGGATGACAAAACAAAAAAGGTATCAAATTTTTTCAAAGTCAGATGCAATGAAATGTAAATAAGAAAACATTCCATTTTAACATATTAGTGCTTTACTATCTATGTCCACTTTTTTCTCATGAATATTTCCCATATTACCTGACATGGATATAAATCCTTTTAATATATTTTTGAAAAAAAGTAATTGAAACTATACTTATAAAAGGCTTATTGTTATCAAAGAAAAGAGAATGTCATCATGCTTTCTCATAAATTATCAGCCCAGATTTATTCATCTGTAACTTTCCTATAACAAGTCTTAGCATGATTGTAATTTACTTCCCTATTTGGCACACAAATTTTATTCATTTAAAAGGATTATTCATTAATCAAGTATTTACCAGTCAGGGTCTTCTAGAACTCTGAGAGACTGGTGTAGAGTTCATTTGTTCAGTTTTAACAGGATTATTTTCATATCAGGTATTTATTTAAGTGGGCTTCATTATGCTGGGGAAGCAAATATTTCTTATAAGGCTGATACTTGCTTCTAAATACAAATACCAAATACTTGATATGGGAGTAATCCCGTTAAAAAAATAACCATGAAGCATCTCCCTGGTCTTGATTTTACAGCAAAGTCCATCAGAATTAATACTTTATAAAGGATTAATCCTGAACAAAGTAAAATCCCCAGATAAACAGTGACCTATAATAAAACAATTTTTCATTACACAGAGAAGCTCAGTGCGCAAAGACAAAAATTATCACTTACGTTGTAGCCTGGTATTGCTATAAACTACGATATTTCGTTAATTTATCTTTTTATTTAAATTTAGCTGGTTTTTAAACTTCTTTTGCTTTCTTTCTTTAAATAGTAATTCCCTGCTAGCACTGTATGTGAGTTTTCAGAATGAAAGCTGACTGGTATTTGCATACTGCATAGACAACTGTACCAGTCCCTGTTACTTTTATAGTGGCACATGAAAACAGAACAGACAAAATTCTAACAGAAATTATGGGAAAAAACCCAATTGTGGTAATTCTAAATTTCAGATTTATTCTAACAAGCACTCAATTCAACTAGGCAGGTTTTCAAGACCTTTTATGGCTGTTCTGGATTACTGTTCCGGACCCCCAGTATGAGAAAGAGAAGGCCATACTGGAGAAAGTCCAGCAAAAGGCCACTAAGACCATAAAGGGACTGAACATTTCTCCTATGAGGAAAAGTAGAGAGGTGGAACGAAATGTTTAGCCTGGAGAAAAAAGGCATGAAGTGGTGGAATCTCATCAATCTTTACAAACATCTGGAAGGAGGGAGCAAAGCAGATGGAACCAGGTTCTTTTCAGTGGTGTCCAATAACAGAACAAGAGGCAGTGTGTGCAAACTGAACATCAGGGAACACTTTTTAACTGTGAGAGAGACCAAGCAATAGAAAAAAATCACAGTAAGGCTGTGGAGTCTTCATCCTTGGGCATTACAAAAGCCATCTGGTCGTGGTCCTTTGGCAACTGGTTCTAGGTCACCCAGATCTAGTGAATGACTGTCTGAGAGGTCTGGCTCAAAGAGTGAGAATAAATGGGGTTGCATCAGGCTGGCAGTCAGTACCAGTGGGGATCCCCAGGCCAAATTTCAGGCCCAGTGCTCCTTAATGATTTTATAAATTAACTGGACACAGGAACCAAATGTACCTTAATTAACTTTGCCAACAATACTCAATTTGGAAAAGCTGTGGAGTCCTTTGAGAGTAGAGAGGTCTTACAGAGAGATCTGTAGACTAGAGAGCTGGGAATCTTGAGTAAGCAATAATGTAACAAAGGGAATATTTTAACTGATCTCACATATTTACTTCCACTCAAGAAGGACCATATCTTTTCCCACACAAAAATTATTACAAGCAGATAATCCTGCTTTGTATGTAAGAGTCACATTTCCTTTCATTTTTAAATGTTTTTAATATACATATGTCAATTCATATTAAAAACATATACACAGCACTCAACATAGAAAAACTCATGGTTTCATGGAAAATGATGAAATGAGAAACTCATTGAGTGCTTTTCAGACACACAGAGAAGCAGGATAGAGTGAGAGTGTTATCCTGTCCAACATTATTGCCTTCATACACCTTTCTGTTGGATACAGACAACTACAGCTAATTACAAACACCACATGTTATTTACAGAAACAGGGTAAAGTTACCAACTCCACTATCAAGCTCAGCAGAAAAGAGATTATTTTATCTGTGCTGGTCCTTGGAAAAGCTCAGTTCCAGGAGTAGAACATTTAAAGTCTGGCTATAATGAGAGAATGAAGAAAGCAGGAAGATATTGGAGGCAAAAATTTGAAAGAGTGGAACACCAAAATGTTTTTAGTGATATCTATAATGTCTCAAGAGACCTTTCCCCTTCATTTGTTTTACTGTCCAGGCCTCAGTGAAAATCAAACAAAATGAAACCCCACAACAAAAATAAAAATAATTTCCTAATGCACCTCTGTAGAGCAAGAAGTATTCCAGACTCTGGATATTTGAAAATGTCATGTGAACGCAAATGCAAACCTCTTTTCTTGGATAAAGATCTAGTAATAGAATTTAGCAAAAAGAAGGAAGCAGGGAAAAAAATCAAATGTTACTTTTTCATACTGAAAACAGAGATCATAGAATTCATTTGAGTGGAACAGAAAAAAGATGTACTAAAATATGCTCAATTAAAATTTAATCTGATTTTATATTTTTTTCTCATATTACATAATATACTTACTAAAACTAATTACTTCTAGCAATATTATATATAATATTTCAATATTTTCAAAAACAATTCAGAGAAGGGTATATTTAATAATACCATTCATTGAACTCAGAAAGAATAATACAATGCCCCCCAGAAATCCACTTTTTCAATGGGATTCATAGTTACAATAAAAAATCACTGAACTTCATGCAAAACTATGTTAGACCAAGTACCTCTCTGCCCTTTCTGAAACAAAGATGATCTATGTCTCTCACACCCAAAAAAGTTAGAAGAATTGTCCTTTGACACAATGCTCTTTAGTGCATTTTTCAGAGCAGCTATTTTCAGTTTGAGATCAATCACATACAACCTGTTTTAATACAGACAGCTATCACCATTGACAGAAGTCAGTATTTTCTAGAAAATGCCATATTGCTGTATTCATGTTCATCTTTATACATACACACACAACCATATTTGTTTGTTAGGAAACCTGTAATTTTTCAGATATCATCAAATGGAATTATAACACAGTAAAAAAATAATTTGTTCATTAAGACAGCCAAATAAACAGAAATGGTTGGATACTTTAACACAAGAGTGAGAAATGGAGACTTCAAATCAATTGGCAGATTGATTAGGAAGATTTCTAATCAGTAGCTTGCACTGGAATTGAACCTTAGCCACCTGACAAATTTAAGATTAATGCAATCCATAAGTCAGGAATCCAGAGAGAACAGATCTTGCTCCTCGAGCTGACACATCTGAACTCACTGAAAGAATCATTATAGAAGTCTTCCACATACTGGTCTCTGTAGATATGCCCATGAGAAGGGGCATGATAGTAGTAAATACTTATCTTTGAAGGCTGATCTATGCATGACACAGCTACTATCATGCATGAGTTGCTCCATGGATGCACTATATTCACCAGTGCATCTCTATGTTCCATGTTTTTAAAAATGGCTTCCAAACATACCGTGTAAAGCTTCCACAATCCCTGAGAAAACTGTAGGTATCATGGATGCTCAGACATTTCAGCTGTTCAGGTATTCAAATTTCATTATTGTGTATCAGAAATGTGATTAACACATGGGAGTTCAGTACGGTGATCCTGTCACAGAGTAAGAAAAATTTTACAGAACAGATGGTATTTTCAGCATTATGCTAGTTCCTTATTTAAATATTGTTTGGCATCTATATCCCATTGAAACTGGCATAGTACATCATGAGGGAGGCATGCTGCCATCTCAACATATGGGTACAAATGTTGGTTGGTAAGAGAGGGTAAACAAATCCTATGGGCTTACTGAGGGCAGGATTCCTAAAAGAAATGCTACAATTACTCTTCTTTGATCATTCATATTATGGTGACAGCAATGAGACAGTTTTTTTTCAGAACCTGAATAAACAGCCTTTAATAATGATAATGAAATTTGGAGGTTTGGATTTACATGAAAATGAAGCTTGAACTTAACTAACTGAAAAACATCAGAAAAAGAAAATTAAAGTAGCTAGAGCTGTAAAGTCTTTCTGCTCGCTTTCTCTTAAAAAGTAAGTATTAAAATTAGTCCTATTCTGATTTCAATTCTACTGTAAATTAAAAGCAAGATCAAAAGAAATGTAGATTAGTACTGACTCCCAGAATGATAATGACATTTCAGCAAGTTAAGGAAATCAAGTGAAATGAACCAACTTTAATTTGTCACACCTTCAAGAGATCCCTATTCAGATGCTGTTGACCTGTGTGGACTAGAATAAAATCTGAAGCATAAAATACAGGGAACAGTTACAGTTTATGAAGATAGATATCAGCTCTACCATGGTGAATTTATAGGCCTGGAGAAAATAATTTTAAGTAGTCTTCACAAATTCATTCTTTAATGACTGCAAGAAGACACAGCTTCAAAGCAGCAAATCTTAAGCAAAATTATTGGTTGAAGTATAAACTTCCAAAGGATTAAAGTATTTGAAGTTATTTAAGGTTTTGGTATACTTGGTACAATTCTGAAAGTTTACAGTCAGTGGCCTGAATGCCAGCCTAGAAATATTTCCTAGTAAAAAGGGAAGAAATTAATAATATTTAGTAATGTTAGACTTCTCAGAAATTCAAGTATTGTCAATATACTGTGTACAAGAACTATGGGTGAACATGCTAATGAAATACCACGGTTATTCATAAAGCTGATCCAAGCTATTTTTTCCTGTATCTGTATTAAAATTAGATGCAGGCTTTCTACAATTTCAAACTATAAAAGCTGTGATCACTCATTTTTATGTAATTCATTACATTATATCTAATCCTTTCAGAATAACTTTCTTCCTGAACAATTTAGGACCCTGATGTACTGTCAGGTGCAAGGAGATGATGAAGTAATATATTTTTTCTACCTTTAATTTCTCATACTTCTGTTAGCAGTTCTATTTCATGTTATAACTGCAGAGTGGCATTCAGGGAGGCATTCTGTATAGCAATGCATCATCTCAATCCAGAAGGAAAAATGGAGGGGAAAAAAAAAGACTAAGGTTCAACCCATCTTGTCATTCATCCATGCAGCAAGATGTAGTTGTGAAATACAATTCCAATCATGTATTTGTAACTTAAAAGAAAATCTAATCACACAATACTCTGAACAAAAGCAAGGCACGTCTTGAAGTTAATGGGTAATGCTGTACACAATACAGACCTTTCTAGAGGGTTAGATTTCTGGATGTATTTTTAAAGAAGTCAGTTATCTGTGATTTAGCCTCATGTCACAGTCATTCCAGTTACTAGAGAAAGCTTTAAATAAGGATTTCATGTACTACCTACCCATGTAACCTTGCAGGTCATGCAGTCAACTCTGTGTCAGGTGTCAAGTGCTGCATTGGTCAATTACAGGCACTTGAATATAGTGTCTGCCACTTGCTGAAGATGTCAGAATTCTCAGAGACCTCAGGATGTCACAAAGTTCACAATTTCAGCATATATCTAATGTTTTCTTTCCATGAAAATTATCACACACAAAGACACCCTTTCTTTACAATGATTTCTTAAATGGCACATGGGGTTTAGTTGCCCTGGGAGTAGACGTTGCATTATGCTTAAGTAATAAGAAAATAATACTTTGATTATGTTTTGAACGAAGGTGCTTCAAAGAGGAATGAGATGAAATTGTAAAATCCTTAGGGATGAAGTAAGGATGAAGGAGGACAAATTCATTGTTGAAAATTTTTAAATATTTTTAATTTTCACCTCCTTGTTTGTGTTAGAGAATTTTAACACTTGACCCCACTTCCCTTTCCCAGAACTGCTCCATCTCACCTCTCTATTTCATATCTAGGATCAGTGAACAACTTAGGCAAAATTATTGCCTAGAATTTCCTCCGGCACTTTCCAAACCACAGTCTTACATACTGACCACACTGAAGTGATTCACACTAATTTCCACCAACCTTCCTGCCAAATCGTAGACCCAACACTCTCTCCTCAACCATTTTAACTTGCCAGTCACAATCAACACCACAATCCATTAAGAATCTTTTTCCCTGTTAGTGTTTGTGAGTTAGCTTTTCTAACCACTCCTTTTCTTATTATGCTCATTACTCTTCTATTGTTACAACACCCTCCTCAGTGTCCTCCTGACTTTTGGAGGAATTTAACAGGTGTCCATCTCACTCCCTCATTTTACTCCCGTATGCTTAGAACATGGACCACAATGTTCACTGACACAAACTCAGTAATCATCCTTATGCAGCTATACCACACAGTTATTGGTCTATTTGCCTTTTTTTTCAAGTAGATTTCTGGATTTCTCTTTCTTGAGTTGTTGTTTACAGATAGAACAAGCTCCTGCCAGATATTTCAGTATCTTGCTGTAGTTGCAATCACATAAAACATAGACAAAGACCTGAGTCTTCCTCTCCAATCCAAACCAATCTTCCTTTTCCAGCCAGGATAGACAACACCGGCATTCTCCTGATCTCTCACTGTTATTAACAGAATATCATCTCTGTTTTAACTTCCCAGAATTCTCAGGATCAAGCATTACCCACTCATACAGATTAAGACTTCAAAACTTCTTTTACATGTGAGCTTTTTCTACCAAATACATTCTGAATTTCTTTCATGCAGTATAATGTTTGACAACATTCTCCTTCCATGAAAACTGCCATGAAAAAGACATGTCCTGCCAACATTTCTTGTTAGGCTTCATTTTTTGTTTAGCTGCATGAGTAGAAAAGCTGCATTACCCTAAATTAACACAGAGTCATAGCATATTTTTATTACTTTGGAAGTGAAAAAGTTCAAATTAATAATTAGGCCAAAACACAAGAAACGCATAGTGCACATTGCTCCTCTACTATTACACTCATTATGGTGGGAAAGGTTCACAAAGACAATTGCAATTTCAATATATCCTCCATATGAATTTCATATGACTGATTTTTTATATTGTCTTCAAAACTTGCCTTCTTACTGAAATTTTGTGTACATATGAAAATAAGGTGAAACTACAGAATAAGCTCATAGCGCAACAGGAGTTTAAAAACTGTAAAATTTTTGTAAAGAATGAACCAATCAGAAGGCCAGAGTAACGTCTATGAAGGCATCACCTCACAAAAAGAGTGAGGGAAAATATAAAAGATGCAAGTCCTTAAACAGTTGCCAACTAAAAACACTGGATATTACCATGCCATTTTAGAATTTATTACTTAGTTTTCACTTGGGTCTTATTCCATTAGAATCCTCTGAAATCAACAGGAAAATATTATCATAAATGCTAGATGAATTGTCCATGCTCAATAACTTTGCTTGCAATTCTGCTCACCCTCATTCTAGTATAACTCATTCTCAAGCATAACTAGTTTTAAAAAAATACATAAATATTTGGGGTTTGACATGATATCTTCCTCCCATCTGCTCAAAATAAACTTGGAACTAAAAAATATCTATGACAACATTGTGATAATTACTAATGACACTCTTAAGGGAAAAGCTTCCTGGTTTTGCTATTAACCAGACAAGTAAAATCCTACTACTAAAAATGTACTTTTAAGAAATTGGCACTATCTTGTTTTAAAAGAGAGTAACAAATTATATTATAATTGAAAAATAATGTGATATATCATTGAAAGGCTTGAAATCAGAGGGCAACTTTTTGGGCTCATTATTTTACCATGAAACCCTTGCAATATTTGCTGGTCAGAATTCTATGGCTGTATGATGCTAAACTTATAATATCTCATGAAATCATGCCCTGATGTTTGTCTGTGATAGCAAATTTTATAACAACAAACATTTTTCTTTGGTATGATACAGTAAAAAGAAAATAAAAGAAAAAGGAGAAAAAATTTTAAAAAGGAAACAAAAGGAAAAAAACAGAAAGAGGGAATATTGGGTGGCATTACTAAGAGCTCTTACTGAAAACAGGAAGTAATTTTTTATTTTGATATTTTTTAAACACAGTGCAGGATTTCTGTCTCTCTTTGCAAGCAGATGCACACTTGGTGCATACCACAATGCTAGCAAGACATTGGAACATATCTGTGAGGGATGTTGCACTCACATAGGTGCGGCATGGGAAGAAAATGTTTTTGCTGAAGATGCTTGATGACTACTAGAAATGTCCTGGAGATAAGCAAATCCATAGTGTGAATTTATGGGCTACTGAACTCCTACTTTTAGCAGAAAATGTTTAACAAAAAAAACTACGACAAGCTAAAAAATAAATTACATGCTCCAGATACTAATATTATTTTTATAATATTAAAAGGTTTCCTGTGAAATAGAATTAGCAGTAAATCATTGGGGTTTGCGTGACTAACAAGAAAATTCAAAATACAATCAAATAGACACCACATATGTGACAAGGGCATGTGTAGAAGTGCACTTCTTAAACCCATCTATAAGCAACAGAATGCAAAGCTAAAAGAGAAAAAGTGTAATAGACCAAAAAAATAACCAAGGCATGGCACTCCAAATTGAAGAAAGCAAACGAATTCACATGCTCAAAAATCAGACATTTTGCCCAGAGCAGCAAAAGTAAACTTCATAAAATTTTTAAAGTGTCACTAACCTTCATCTCGATCAGGCATTTGTATTTAAAAATATCTGTCATGTATTAGTACTCTCAATCATAGCATTACAAAGTTAACTAAAATGGAGACTCCTACTGACTTCAAAACCCATTAGAACAGTTTATACATTACCTAAGAATGACTACTAAAATTTAGTTTGTATTTTACAGTTTATGAACACGCACCATATCTGCTGAAATTTGCCCCTAATTTACAAAAGAGAATATCCACACAGGTTTTGCTCCTATGAAATGAGTAAATATCAATTATTAAATTTAAAGAGTTGTCTGAATACGGAACATCTCAGCACTTGATATAAAGGATGTAGCTTTTCTGATGCCTGTAGCTATTCTGTTCCTTAAAGGTAACTCCACAATTAAAAGTCTGAGCTGCAACATTTTGAGCTTAGGAGAGATACCTTTGTGCAGCAACTACAGCATTTGCATCTCTAGGAGATGAGACAGGAGGGTGATGTGTAATAGTAACTGGCAGCAGAATTACCCTGTAAATAACATTAAGCAAATTTACAGTATTCTGTAAAAAACACTCTGGTAAATGTAGTGTAGTCATCTGAGAGGGGTTATTTCCAGTGATCAGCTCTTGCAAGGGTAACAGGCAGAGAATACTTTACTCAACAAGAGAAAATAAAGAAAAAATTACTACTGCTAGCTCCAAAATATTAAGAGAAGCAACTTCACAATGATGGACATTATTTAAAATGGACAAAATTATTTATCATTATTAATGCCACAATGACTAGTGTGTGAAAGACTGTTCCTAAAAAGACTTTTCTCCACCATAAGATGCTTTGGCCAGATAGCTGGTAAGAGTCATTCACACTCAAATTTTCCTGAAATGTATTGATTCTGAAATTTTCAAACTAAACTGCAATCTCCTATCCCTCCCCCAGCACCCTGATCCTGATGATTATTACTGCCAACAGAAAATCTACATTCAATGCTGTACATAAAACTTGGAAACATACTGGGCAAAAACAATATTCTACCATAGAGAAGCAGATATTCTCTACAAGAAAAATGCAGAAAATCTATCTGAATATGTAAGAGAGGCTTGTAAATGTGCTTTAACATGTTCCAGGAAAGAGCTGCTCATAAAACCGCTTTCTTTATCTTAAGTTACCGGCTGAATCAGTGCACATATTGCAGATGTATTACAAATGAACTTTATACAACCATTCTGAAAGTCAAGGACTCAGCCTCCATGTTACATGTAAGGAAACAGCTACTATAGAAGAAAGAAAAATATTAGCTTTGCTCCTTAAAGCACTGCAAAGGTTGACTGGGAAGTACTACTGGAGAAGCCTTTAGAAAAGGACTGAATGGTGATGCAAAACCTTAAACTTTGCCTCAGGATATTGCAAGATGAACAGGAGGAAACTCAGAGATAAACACAGTGAAATTGTCAACCAATTCACAACACTTGCACATTAAAGTGAAAGAAAAAAGGGAGAATCCATAGTGAAACAAGCTTGTTTGTACTTGACACACTGACAACTGTCTTCCAAACCAGATGACCAACAAACATGGAAACACAAGTTTTACGATGCTGCCAAGCTCAGCAAGACGTGTGGCAAATGCAGTCACAGAAAACTAAATTGCTCAAAAACTTGTTACATTTATTCCATGAGTATTTCAACGTTTCTAAAAGATCTGAAGAGAAAGTCAAGGACTCTTCCTCCTCCTTTTTAGATGTGGAAATACCTCATCCCTACACAAAGTTTTCATACCAATACAGTCACCATGATCAAGTGGAAAGGGTTTTGAGGCAATGAACTTTTGGAAAACCATTTTCTTCTTTAACATTACCCCGCTCACCTCCCATAAAAACACTGCACTCAGACACATGGGGAGTAAGACAGAAGAGCTAAAAGAACTTTGAACACAGCCTCTTTTACTTGTTCAGTCTTCTGGTGTACTACATTAACTTCCGAGAAAATTAAGTGAGGAAAACATTCCAACAGCCCAGGGACACTTCTACTTAAATTTTGTGATTACATTTTAAGTGCTCTTTGTCACAGATATCATAAACTGATTGAATCATTTCATGGCTGACCCCTACTGACTATGCTAAGCGAAAACAGAGGGCTATTAATAACTACCCATTTCTGACAGCTGCCCAGGGGCAATGTAGACTTTTGCAGCAATAAAATGACTCCCCAGCTCACTTACTGAATGCTAAATATTGATTCATATTATGAGTGTTGTCAAACACAGACTGCAGTTCTGAAGATCCGTACTGGCAGGTCATCAGGAATAGCATTAGCAAATGTCAGGTCAGGAATCAAAGGGCTGCTGGACTCTTTAGGGATGAGATTTATCGATCCCATAAAACGTGAAACAGATCAAGTACTTGGGATGATGGAAACGGTCATGGCAGAATGAGGCTGAGCCTAGCACGATGTGTATCTCAGAAGCATCACACAAAAAAGTTCACCATTGAAAATAAATTTTAAAGGTTGGGATGAGCATGACAAGGACAACAGAATGTGCAGGCCCACTAAAGACCTTTTCAGTGCTAAAAGTCAGACTTTGAGCATGCACTTGACCAAAGCCATATATCTAGCTTGCTCAAACACCATACTGTTGGTCTTAAGAATCTGTTTAAATAAATATTGGTGCTGATTAAGCTAATGTATACTACAAGCAACAGACAATACCCAATAAAACGAAGAGGTCTATGACAATTCAGATGATCTGAATAAGACAAGGTAACTTTCTGTGTCTGTGATTGTTAGAAACACATCCTGAATTCCAAATAACACTCAAATTCTTTAAATTCTATTATTTCATACTTTGCCATCACCAGCAGCATTTTATTTAATGAAAATGTATTTTAGGACTTCATAAGACTGTGAGTTCATACAGGCTGACATTTTATAATTTTTCCCCAGCTACGAAAAAATCTAGCATCAAGTCATGGAAAGTGACAGAGGAATATTACATGTGGGTTGAGGACAGAAAAGCCATTTCTTCCCTTTTTATCCTTTCCCATCACTTTCTCTAAAGTGAAACACTAGTAATTATTAGATCAGTTTACAATATGATAGATTTACTTGTAACAGAAAATCTAAGTAAAAGAACAAACAAACATATATATATTCCACACAGACAGAAATCTTACTAAGGAAACAGTTTTACCCAGGGAATCCCAGACACTGAATGGCCCTGCTGTTCATGGCAGAGGGTTGAAGTCAGATGATCCTTGAGGTCACTTCCAATCTAATCCAAACCATTCTATGATTCTATATCATATTCAAAACAGTAAAGTCCACTCTAAAATTCAACATTTGGATGGAGGAAATTATACTAAAGTCTATACTATACCATACCAAATATAGTATAATTCTATATTATAATGTACAAAAACTATTCCATATTCTAAACTATACCAAGTTCTCATCAACTAATATCAAATATTAGCTTTTCTTAATGTTGATTTGACCACCTTGGCCAAAAGGAGTGCTTTTAAATTAACAAATAAATACTCAAATGCATTTTCAATAATCTGAATCCACTTCAACTCAGCAATACATGATTTTTTCAAACATGTTACAATTTTTATTATTGTGAAGTTAAAATAGGCAATTTTTCAAAATCCAGGACACTATTAAGAGAATGTCTATAAAGAAAAACCTCCATTTAACGTTTGCTTTGGATATCTGAACAGTAATTAGGATGTCTGTAAAGAGAAAAGTGTTCCTAGATAATATCCCTGTATACTGTATTCCCTGTATTGTGTATTCTTTTTCAGAAAATCAGCTATCAAATCACAAATCTAAATATACCATTTGATGTTTATATAGGACACAGGAACTCAATAAAGGATGGTAATTACAAATAATAGACTTGAAAATTAATGGTTTCAAGAAACCACAATTTTTTAAAAAAAGATAAGTGATGATTTAAAATTATAAAGAAACTGCTTGAGAACCTAAGATACAGTTATTCATGGATAAATAATTTCAAAAGAAGGCACCAAAATACACAAACAATATATTGTATTTGGAATTACTTAAAATCTAAATAGGTTGCCAATGTCAATTCATTTTAAAATTAATTACTTCATTAAATACATAAAATTTAAAGTCAGAAACAAATCTTAAATAAGTTAACCATAAACTGTTGAACACAGCGGTAGCTTCTATGACACATATGACCATTTTGATGCTAACAGAGCCAGGATTTTACCTTCTCTGTCCTGCAATTGTGACTACCGTAGCAAGAAAAAAAAAATAGGAAACACCTATAATAGATTTCTGACAGGAAAATTATTTCAATATTTTCAGAAGAAGACTCTAGATTAAATATTCTCCCTTAGTGAATACACTCCCATCAAGAATGCTCTTGAGGAATTCATCTTAATTACTTGGTCTAGTGACTATCACTACCATGGAAAATATCCAGTGTTTTATCTCATCACTGGCTTCAACTAATCTAAGGTGGTATCCCCACACAAACAGCAGTGCTGGTTCTCTCTCCTTCCCAATAGACATTTCTGCCCACACAGATACATACTAAGATAGAGCAAGCCAAAAGCTTGCTTTTTTGTGGTGGTGTTTGGACAATTAATGCTTTTGCACATCAAGTTCCCAGAACTTACTCTCTTTGGGTTTACATCAGGTAGGGATGAAGGGAGAGAGGGCACATGTTGATAGTATGAGGAGCAGAAATAACGACGTTCTAGGAGAAACTCACAGAGCAGTTTAGTTGTAATGTGAAATAGCTCTTTCTGGGTTGAGCACTGTGAGTGAGCAGTAGTGGTAGATCACTGCTACTTACTAAGGGAGATCCTTCCCCCTCCCAACCCATCCTTCAGCTTTTCTCCTTTCCTGCTCCCTGCTGACTGTATCCTCTGAAGCTCATCGTGTTCATCTCACTGTAAGCCAACTCAATTCATTAACAAAGAGCAAATCCATACCAAAATAAAACAACCAAACAACACAAGCAAATAATTTCTCTGTCATTTAAATTATTAGTCTCATAGCAAGACCCAGCCAGCACAGAGATGGCACAGAGATGGCAAAGAGATGGACTATTAGTGAGATGCAGGATTTGGAAATCCAGCGAGTGGCAAACCTGTGATCAGATCAGTCCCAAGGAACCACGGTCTCAGATTATTACAGTATTAGATATGCAGGATAGGACAGAAAACCTCATGAAGACCTGGAGATATTTGGGGGATGGTTTAGCAAGCAGCTCTTTATGGCTGTAAGGCTCTCGTTTCCCAGTCAGACCTCTACTGACACCAAGTAAGCACGAGCAGCTCTGAGGGGCAAAGAACCTGCCTCTGCTCTGCACCAAAGCCGACCAACCATAAATATAACTGAGGCAAAAGTCCCCGGTCTGTATTTCACCACATTAACCACTTAACTCCATAGCAATATTTATGCTCCCTCTTCAAGCTTAGCAGTCCTAGCTAAAAGTAAATTTCCAAGTTGCTTCCAGGCAACCTCACTTGTCTTCAGTTGAATAAGCAAAATTTTGGCAAGCACTACCTTGAAGACTTTATCATTTGAAAGGTATAAAACTGTAAATAGATTGCAGCCAATGAAGAGTCAATAGGCTTAATAAAGTAGGCATGTCTACTAAAACATGTAACTGGTAACATACATTTAACTTCAAAGGTTTGCAAAAATGGGTGTCTACTAAAACACAGCTTTACACTTATTTCATATACTTGCAATATTAATTCAAATGTGTGTTTCTCCTGAAATAAATTATCCAAAATTCTTTTTATTTTTTTATTTTCCAACCAGATTTTTTAAATTACTCATAGCCATTAAAGACTTCCACACTTCCTATTTTCTGCACAAAGTTTTTGGGAGCTCATTTTTATATTTGGTGAATATAAGGGAAGACATACATTTTGCTCTGGCATATTCTTTGACACTTGTTCAGGCTTTTTTCCAGTTTCTTGGACATTTTTAAGCTGCATGAAGTATTGAAGATAGAAAGAATTTCCAAACCATTTTTTCCCTCTAAGTGGCAAATAACCCTCTTAAGTTAGAGCACAAAGGTTAAATTTTAACATGAAGCTATAGCTGCCAAGTTTAATTTGTACAAAACATACATATTAACATTTTTAAGAAAGAATTATGATTCATGTTCAAAAAAAAGCCATTTTCTTCTTCTTTCAAATTGACTATTTGTAAAATAAGTAAGAAATTCTGTAATACATTGAAAGTCCTTTAACTGCTATATCCACTCAGATGGGTCTTTCTTTCATTGTATGTAGACAGGATACATGAAAATAGGAATAAGCTTGCCTACACTTTTGTTTTGGTTGTTTGTTTGGTTTTGGGGTTTTTTTCATTTGGAAACTGAAAAACAAGGTCACATATATTTACTCGCTCTATAGTCTATACAGGCAAAGTACACCATATATTTTCCAGTTACAGGAACTACTTTTCAAGAAAATAAAAACCCAACCAACTTTAATATTCTCTGAATTCTGATCTCCAGCAGCCATGGAGCAGCACATGCAAGTACACTGGGAAAATTATGTAACAAGACAGTAACAAATCATTCAGGTTTAACTTGTTAAGTAACATTTACCATGGCAATTTTACATAATCAATTTTCAGATAATGGAAAACTAGGCAATAATTAATAAAATGTCATATCTACTGGTGTTCAACTACTTTATACCAACTGAATAAGTCTTTTAATTGCAAAACACAGGCCACATTCAGTTGGTTTTGTATTAGCATAAAAGAAGCAAACAAGAAATAAAGAGGCTACAACTACATTTGCATTGTCAGACAGCATTCAAAAACGAAGTCTAAACCTACCATTTTAATAATTCCTTCCAAAGACAAAAATCCATTAATAAGCAAAACATGTCAACATATTAATTAAATATTTCATAGCCAATGTAAAGTTATGCAGTGTTAGATTTTATTTTTTATGGTATCACATTCACCACTGATATGCTCTGCAACAGATAATACATTCTGAATTTTTCTTTGTTTATTAACAAGCCCTTGTAATTAACTTCCTTTTAAATCATAAGTATGATACTATTTTAATTTCCCTCACATTCTCTACCCTATCATTTGGAATCACATTAAGCTGACTCTTAGCAGGCCACCTGGTGTAATTCTGTGACATTGAAGGGAGCTGTTCTGGTATGCAGGAAACACTGACAGTCTTCTGTGCTGAAATCCATTTCTCTAACTGATGACAGAACTGGGGGAAATTAATTTTTGCTATTCATAAATACCTGACAGGTTTAATGTAAATGTTTTGAAAAAGACCTCAGCATATGCTGCACATACATTATATATGCAGCAGCGCACTGGAATATTGTATTTCCACAACCCGTTCAATTTCTAGATTGCGACTGCTGAAACTGTTGAAATTTCCCAAATTACCTCCATATTGTAACTTTCTCCATATACATATAGATAACAACAGAGGGCTCTATGAAGCCTTTCAGTTGCTAAACCCAGTTACATTTAGAACAATCTGTTTGACAGAAATAACTCAGAGAAATATGTACTGCACCCTTCCTGATGAATTAACAAGAAATTAGTTGCTTAGGCATATGTGATCAGAGGGAATTCCATTACCAACCATCATGACCAAGAATATTTTCTCATGAAACAAATTGATAGACTACCATGACCAACAAATTACCATCAGACAGAAATGAAAAATTATTCTATTCATTATACCAACAAACAGAATTTATGACTATCATTAATCATAAAATTAATAATTTAATTAAATTTTAGTTGCAATTTAAGATGTAGCAATCTAATGTGATCCTGATTTTAATTGAAGAGTCCATATATACTGTGTTAAAAAATTTCGCCCTATTTCTGTATATCACCTAAGCTCTGACTAATTGCTGGATATAACTCAAACCCTGGAACAAGACACAGTGCTACAACTAAAGATAAATTAGAAGATAAGAATACATAGATTTTTAAAAAACTTATTTTGATTGATTAGAAAGAAAAGTCCTATAAGTAAGATCAAATATTACTTAACAGAAAAAATTCTCAATATAATATCACTTTTAAAATCTACTCTAGTAGTCTGTTTTAACAGACTATAGCCTAGTAATCTGACAATAATAAAGTATAACAAGAATACAAGACTTAATTTTTCATCACATTAGTATTGTGAACACTATTCTTTTACAAGGGAACCTATAAAAACTTCAGTGAGGAATATTATAAATTACTTCAGGATTTGAAGAAAATTCTGGATTATTTCTCAAGTGCTTTATCTAGTGGAATAAATACCTCTGGAGATGAAAAATCTGCTTTCCTAACTCAGATCAAATGAAAATTACACCTGTAAACCAATGTACATTTATGAGTGCAACTGAAGTAACTGAAGTAACAATTTCAAATCATGAGTTTTTGGAGAAAATGAACACAGCTTCCCTTCAGTGCAATTTATAGCCATGTTTTCAGTGAGAGATAAAATAACGTTTTGCTCTCTCCTCACCAGCTTTGTGATACTTGCAATTGGTTGTCAGTCAAAGACAGTCTAAAGTCAGTTCAGTTTCTGGTGATAATAAAGTTTTAAGTGGCTTAATAAGTCTGTGTCACACAGAGCATACTTTAATAGCACAAAGCAAAATGCTATTCTGTAACACATTTCATATAACTTTTAAATTACTTAAACTAAGTACACACATTTTTTAATAACAAGTTTTTCTCTGCTTCGCTGCAAAAATACAAAACCCCCAAAATTTAAACTCTAAATATTTAAATATTTCTAATAATGTTAAATATTCTAAATATTAAAGTATTTAGAATAATTTTGCGTGAATATGTATACCTGTGGTAAATTCTAATAGTCCCTACTGGTTACTGCAGAAAAACAGTGAAAAAAATACAATCTTCTTCACTTGAGCACAGTGTGAGAGTGTGGGCCAGGAGCCAAACTGGCACACACATTTCTGATTTTCACTAAGGAAAGTTCATCTTCAGCATGGGAATAAATATTCACAATCACATAAATAATACAGGGAACTGTTTTTATTGTATGATTTTGGATTGGTTGTGCAAGTATTCAAAAATTTTATTAATTACTTTCAAAGGAGAAAATTACCCAAGAACTGCACAACTGTCATCAAGACAGGTGAGCATTAACAGATCTCCTCTGTAGGACAGTTAATGGAACTGTACAAATGATCACAAAAAATGGAAAAGCTGCCTTTTGAGAAAATTTTTTCTGCCAGCTTTTTAGATTTTTTTCTGCATTTAAACATTTTAACTCAACTAGTGCTGTTGGCCAATAACCCCATTCAACTCACTAAGCCTGCAGAAGGATAAATATTTAACTGCCTAACAATTATATCCACTGGCTTCTCTGATTCAGATAATAACACTAACAAGCTTTCAGCCAGTTGATTTAAACCACAGACAACTTAATTATCCTAACTATTTAACACCTTTATAAGTTTTTCATACTCCTTTACGTTATACTGTCAATAAAATTATGACACATAGGAAAAAAAATCATAGTTATATGGAAAAATATCCAAACTGAAATATTCAAACCAAAAATTCCAGTGACAGTGCATTTCCCCAAGCATCCTCCATCACTCCTTACATTCCTGTTCAGCGTTCTACCCAGCAAAACCTATCCATTTGCTTTCTGAGCTACCAAGTATTGCAACACTGCACTCCCACTTGCAAGGTCTCTGGAAAAACTGGGGACATTTCATCTGAGCATACTGGAGGTCGCTAAGGGGTGTACATCAGAAATTAAACAATGTAACAAGAGGATACATGTCTTTACATTCAGTTATATTATGATATTGTTAAAAAAAAACATTTCAAACAAATCCCCATCCTTCTGAGGTCTTTCAGGTTATGAAAAGGGACCTCATTGTATTTTTTATGGTGGTGTCAAACACCAGATCATCGATGTTAGTAATGTTTATAATTAAAGCACTTGTGGAGAATCAGATTCTTGATATTAGAAAACTCATTCTGGAAATAGTCTTTAATAACAATAATATGTTTTTCAAGAAATAACATTTATTAACTATAATGTGTTTATCAAGAATTTCTGAAAATAGCAGGATCATTACTTGAAAATACATAAGAAAGACTTACATACAATAAATTTTAAAAGAGCAATACAAATAAATCCATGCCCTGACCAAGTTTGAGAGAAAAACACCCCACCAAAAAAAAGAGAAACAAAAAATTAAAATCAACTGGCAGCATGTAGATGATTATTACAATAAAAATCACTTCAATTAAAACCAAATTAGCATAACTGTATGTTCATGTTTTAACACAAACATCATCTTTTCACTATCAAATTAATCTTATTAATTCTATTAACTCCTAGGCAAGCCATGAGATACACCTTTCTTTTTTATTTGATTAAGGTATTATAACAGAATACTGTTCTTCAGAAAAGTGCTGAAATGAAGACGTCTGTTCTGCTTTTCCCACTGATTCAGCAAGAAGCAGAATCCTGGTCTTCAGACAAGAGATAACAAAGCTACACCATTGCCTTACCCAGAAATCATCCAATGGTGGACTGAGTAACCACCTCACTTTTCTCATGAGCTTTCACCTGTCTGTCACACAAGCCAGAAATGCCAACTCAAAACTGATTTCAGCCCTTTCTCACACAGCTAAGACCGGAGTGAGTGGTGCCTGTTTATACTTCTAATGATGCTCTATCCCCGTTTTCTTTGGAAGCTCCCTTCTCTTAAGTGACAGAGCACAGTCAAAAGGCTTTCATCAAACCAACTAACTTACCTACAGGGAAAAGGAAATGCCCTCACATGCATCATAGCTGGTGAAAGTAAGAATGCTCACAGCTCTCAGATACCTCTCTAGTATTGAACAAGAACTCTGCTTAGTCAGACTAATGCATTCCGCCTAACTCAAGTGTTCTCCTTGCTATTTATTTAAGCTAAGCCAATTCTGTCTAGCAATGTGAATTGCATATTGAACTCCTGACAACTGGAAAGACTTCAGGATTGTCCATCACAGGATATCAAACTTATTTCTGGGATGGTCAGTTTCTTGCCTTTGCTGCTATGCCTTGTAGTCATCATACAGACATGTAACAAAACTAATTATTTCAGGTAACTATTTTTGATAGTTTATTTTGCCAAGCATGACCAGAGTTTTTTACAAACAGCAAAATCTGTTGTAAGTACCTGCCCACCTGTACACCACATGCTTAGCCCACTGTGAGCTCACCTGAGTCTCCCCTTTCCCTGTGCACTTCCCTTCTCAAAACTGAGGATCAGTAGTGACTTTCCAGGATGATCTGGCAACTCACAGTGGGTCATTCACATGATTCTGAAGGGCAGACTGAATAAATTCAGCCCAGAGCTGAGCTCCCCACTCTAGCACAGGTATGCAAAGACCATATTTAACTGCTGTGGATGGTCATTAAACATAACACAAACATAAATGCCCTCCTTACAACATGTCTCAATATTGCAGGATCTCTGAACCTTTTCTACAATTAGGCAAACCTCATACATTTTCTACTTAGTCAAAATTTAATATATTGGAAATTTTATGGAACAAAAATAGTATAAATTACATAAAAGCCTACACAGGAACTCTTTCTTTTGTAATAACACACTCAATTCCTTTTTCATTTCCATCTATTACAAAGAATCACAATGTGACTACACAAAACCACAGAGAAATGCTTTTTCCTTATCGTTGGCCATAATTAAGGGGGGAGAGGGAAGACAAACTATGAAAAAAACACAGGAAATAAAGAGAAAAGAAGATAATATTCTTCTCATAATGGAATCTTAAACTGTGTTTATTTTTATTACCTTGCTAGAAAAGCATGAACCTCTCACCTGGAAACAACACAGGATGTGTCTTTACTTTCTTGCACAAACATTTGCATTGACACAGAGATAGAGGTGAAACTCTAGCTCTAGATGTAGCGAACAAAAGTGCAGAATTTAATTTGAATGTAACTCTTATCTACATCTCCACAACAGCAAAAATTCCAAAGCATGATCTCCTTAAATTCCCACAACGTATGAAAATTAATGGATTAACATTTCCATAATGCTTTATTGCTCTAGCTGGTTTAGAATACTACAGCTATAATACTTCACTCTTAAAGTATCAGGATCCCCGAAAAATTTTCATAGTAAGATAATAGCATTGTAGATAAAGTAGATAACATCCAGTCATATTTCCTTGAGTTAATGGATCTCTCTTAAATCACTGATTACTTTGTAATAAAAGGTATACCTGCTCCTCAGTAACTGGGTATGTTTATCCACACAAGAAAAATTTTGGTTTAAAAATCAGCTGTGCTGTAGTGCCTTGAACAAAACAAGCAGAAAGGATGTTCTGCACTGCAGTAGAACATAGGAGGAGCAGTCCATTTAGGCAACTGAATTACTCTTCCACAAAAGGGAAACTGCACTCTCTTTTTGAGCAGAAAAGAGGTTCTAAGAGGTTTACAAAACACTTGCAAAATATGGCTTCTAAAACTGATATGAAAGGCATATTGGAAACCATATGATGGTAAAGAGACAAGACAATTGGTCACACTAACACCAGAGTACAAGCCACACAGGAATAATGAAGTAATAAAGTAAGTGGACAAATTGTAAAAGGAAAACAACATACCAGGCATTTGCCAAGAGATTGCACCAGCAGCAGACAAACAGTACAGAAAGCCATTAGTAAAGACAAACAAGAATATATAGAAAATCTCTCTGAAGCAGCTGCAGAATACATGGGCATACCAAGAGTAACAAGTCCCAAGAATCAAATGGTATCCACTCAGGAGTGCTAAAGGAATTCAAGAACCAAACAGTGGAACTGAGGTGTGTAACTTTTCAATTCAATTGTCTTTATAGGTGTCTTTATATATTGTCTTTACAAGTGCCTAACAAGGATATTAGGAAAGAACCAGCACTCTCCTGCAAAGAAAGTCCTGCTTCACAAACCTCTGTTGGAGACAAGAAGCCTGGAAATAGAAGAATTTCTGTTGATGTAGTCCAGCTGTGTTTCCAAATGATACCTCTGAAATAAAAACTGCAGTTCTCATGTGGATTAAAAGACAAAAAGTGTTAATAAGATACAAGACAAAATATAAAATGAAATATAAGTTTGCAGAGTGATGGGATGAGAACATATTACTTCAAGAGTCTGTCCTAGGACATTGTAAAATATGTTGAAAAGGCAGGTGTAACCAACATTTTACATGGTAAAATGGTAATACACAGGTTACACATGGTAATAAAACACAACACTCAAGTGCACTCAAGTAAAAAATAGTTGAAAAAATAGAGGGGACTGGTGAACTGAAATATTAATGGGGCACAAAAATGAAAGCCAAAAATACAATGCAGGCAAAAGCAACCCACAAAGCAAGGACAGTCTTAAATTCACAAAGCAATTGGCCCAGAACTGGCCATTGCATGATCAGGAGGTTAAAATAGCTAGTTCTCTGAAATACTTGATAGAACACTGAATAGCAGACAAAAAAACCCCTCAAACCAAACAACAAAAAAAATCCACCCAAAAAACCCAAAACAAACAAACAAACAAAACACGAACAAACAAACAAAAAACACAGAAAAGAAAGAATTATTAGGAGTATCTTTCTGTCACTGTATAAACCTGCAAAGAGCTCACATCTTGATAGCTACACACAGTTCTGAGCAAGACTTTCAAAAAGCATATAGCAGAATCAGAAAAACATACAAGGCTAACAAGAATGACAAAGGTCTTGATATGAGAAACAAGTAGACTAACACAGTTATTATGAAGTCCACACAGCCATATTCTGGGGTATTAAGTAGTGTTGCCACAACCAACTTACCATAACTGTGTGTTGCTGTAAATACACTCTCAGTCAGGAGAGTGTGAAAATACCATGCTCTGTTAGATATGGAAATGAGAAAGAAATGAGAAACTCATGAAAAATATACAATTATTTGATATCTTAAATAAGAAAACTTAACTGGGTCCTAGTACTTAAATATTTTTCCTTTAAAAAATAGAAATATTTCTGATGTGGATGGTAGATATTACCAAAATATGACTGTTACAAAAGATTTTTTAATTTATCCTTGCAATGCCACCAAGGCCTTTCAAAAATTAACCAGTGCCTACACCAGGTGTTTTACATACACAGGACAAAGAGACAGGTGACACCCAAGGAGCTAAATTCACAGTATGCTACTACTAAAGAAGCCCAAAGAGCTAACCTATATCAATAGCTCCATTACAGACTTTGAAGTTATTAGTATAAAATATGAACACCTACTTCTGGATAAAAAGACTTACAGATTTAGTATCTTTTACCAATTTGGTCTATTCAACTTCTCTTTATTGTGTTTTTTTAAAAAAATTCCCTCTTAAATAAGCTCAGCAACTGGCTTTGAGTCACTCAGCCTGTAATGCAGATTGATAATTTAAAATACTCTAGAATGAAGAATAACAGCCAAAAATGGAAGTCTCAGGTCACATCCTTTTTAATGGATATGGTATTCTACCTAATTTACCACCTCTAAACTTTTTTAACAGAGACCCAAGAGCAGGAATGCCAGTGGCAGTGATAGTCTGCAAGGATTGTATTTGTGGTACAGTAGACATAAGGATAAAACAAAGCTAAATTATATATCTAAACAGCTTTTACATTGCAGTGTGGCCAAGACCAAAAGGATACCCACAAAATATTTCCTGGAAAATTAATTTGCACTTTCCTTGCCCAAGCAATTATGTTAATACATCAACAGTAACAAAATATTACTATTCCATTTTTAGCTATATATATCTAGCTGCAATCCCTATTTTTTGATAATATGCAGTGCAAAGAAACATGTGTTTGCCCAGTAAATTTCTGGTAAAAGCCAGGTAGCATAGTTTCTGGTGGACTGGGATACATGAAAAAAAATTACAAGATAAAACCAAAAATTCCAAAATCTACAAGTAAGAAGAGAAGTTTGTCCATACCTGTGTTCTAATACTAATACCGAAAATCCTCACCTAATTTCACATCCAGGATTTCAAAGAACTAGAGAACCACCCATGTAAATTATGGAGAGTTTACATTTTTATGACCTATTCTTGTTTTGCACAGCACCTCTTGCTCACACTACTGACATCCAGGAGTGAGCCCCAAGGGAGTTGCTCTAAGTAAGGGTTTCTGTATGTTGCGTTTAAAAGGAATACAAACTGACAGAAAAATAACTCAAAATTGCTCCAAAATAACAGGTACCTCCCAATGCTTCTCATTTTGTAGTAAGCTAAAACATACTTATATTTTGCGCATAAAAGATATGAAAAAATACAAATTGTTTTAAAAAGGAAATTAATGAAAAAAGTTTTAAATTCTTCATTTTATTATTATTTATTATTAGAATGCTGCTAATTCTAAACCACATCATCTGGCTTATTAAAAATATTGAAATAATTTAGGCTTTTTATTGAAGTAATGGATGAAAATAATCAAATTCTTTGTTTAGAACTTGTGTCTTCTTGGCACAGAATTGCACTGGAAAGCTGTCACAATGGGATTTATCTACTCCACATAATCCTTGATGTGGAATGCGATTTTTTACGAAGCAGCTGCTACACAAAGAGCACAAGCCAGAGCCCAATCCACCTCATGGCTCCACCAGTAGCTACACATTCTTTGCCAGGTGAACACACTGCACAGCTCCAAAGCACAGAAAAGCTCTGCTCTCCAGTGCATGGGAGCGGTGGAAGAGTAGAACTGTCCATCTCCAGGAAACTCTGCCATCAGCTGTGGATGATCTTTGGAAAATTAGCAAGATTCACCTTCTGTTTCAAGAGTTCCACCCTTCTTTTAGGTGTTACAAAAATTACTGATATTTATCCTTAAAAAAAAAACAAAAAAAACCCCAAGTACAACCTGAGTGTAAATATAAACTGATTTTCCCTGCCCAGCCAAGCACAGACAGCACCCACACGGCTGGAGAGCAGACACTCCAAAGTGCTGTGAGGGGAGAGCATACAGGGCTAACACAGGACTGCAAACAGGACAACTACCTGAGACTAGGCAAGTACACACCTCAGCTGCAGGCAATAGACTAATGCTTCCAATGACCACAAGGCAAAAGGTTTTGATGTAGCAATGGTCTTTGAAGTATGTAACAGGAAATCATGCACATCATCGGGAATATCAATGAATGATGACACAGGAATGAAATCTAATTAATTCCTTCTTTTGGGTTTTCCCAAACAGAACTTACTGCTTCATATTAGAGGCTCACTGAGTCTGTTTAAATCAATTTCTTTCTGTTAGCCCACTGAGTTTCTAAAAACACTTCCAACTCACTTGTGGGGTGCAACTGCTTCAGAGAAAGTGGAAGCAGAGCCAGAGAAAGATAACCATCTTCTAGAATAAAGGAAAGACTCTAAGCACAAGGCAGGAAGCAGCTGAGGTTTACCCAGTGTAAATAACATTTATTTTGTAAGAGTAGCATCAAGAGACATGATCTTCCAGCAGCGAGTGCATGGTTTTTGCCTGAGGGGAGTGAGTATTTCATTTGATTCCAGGCTTGTGACCAGTCCTGTCAATAGAACTTCTGCCTCCTCCAATTACATAATTTAATTCCCTCCCAAATTTAACCCCGGAGGATTCTGTCACAGTGAAATTCACTTCAGTGAATCAGTGGAATAACAGGACTTTTACAGGCAGGCATCTTCAGCCGTAACTAAATTTTCAACCAATCATCACTGCTTTGCATCTCATATTTGCCCAACAGTCAGGAAAATAATGCCATATAGGCTCTGGAAACACACATTCACAGTTACAAAATCATTCACAGTTACTGCATTCAGAAACAAAAGGACTATTTACTGAATCACCAGCAATACAACTGCATCCACTGGAACTTTGCTGGACCATCATCCTAAGGAAGAGATTCTTGATAATTGTTAAGAGCATAGGTACTCCTACTGTATTTTATGTACATGGCTTTTCACCATCTATATTTGCACCACAAAACACACACAGCTCGTTTGAAAGCCTAGAACCAGAACCTGTTTTGCAGGGTCATTACAGAAATGACATCTCAAATGCTGCAGTGCATTATACCTTTGAGCAGCTAAGCAGAACTCAAGATGTATAGTGAATAATGTAAATGTAAACGTGACATTTATTTTTCACAGATTGGTGAAACTACAAATAAAATAATCTGGGATTAGGGAAATTTGTATCCTGTGAACTACAGTACGCAAAATGGAATGAAAAATTAATGAGAGGCAATGAGAAGGTCTGTCAGAATAGTATTGTACATGCACAAACTGGTCAGTAGCAAAAAGGTGAAAAACAGAGAAAAGATGATCAGATTTCACCTGGAAATGAAAGAGAAGACATAGAAGGGAGAAAATATCCTTTTCTTCAGAGCCAGATAATTTGTTGCATTTTTAACAAAAAAGGAATTAACTCCTCTGCAGCCTAAGTAAACCCACAACTTCCAGAAAATTTCTACACAAATTTAAACTTTACAGACCCTATGACCTACTTATAATCAGCAACATGTACACATGTACCTCTTCAAAACTTGGCATTCTTCAAAATAAATTATTCAAAATAAAGCAAAAAGTCTAGCCACAAGACATCACTAAATCTGCTCAGATTATTGAATCCAGCTAAAGAGAATTTACACCCAAAGGGGATGCTTCTTTGAGAACAAATCACTTCTTTGATCAGGCTATCAAGTGTCACCTCCTTTCTTACCACAAAAAGAAAGTCTCAGTGAACTCACACTCTTCCCTGCAACGTGTGATACCTGTTGAAAACTACTCAGAAAATACTTAAAAAATAAAAACTTTAAACTGAAGGTAGATGATGTCTTTCAAATTTTCTCAGTACTAAACTGCAAGACTTGACACAGTAAGAGAAATTTTCTCAGCATCATCAAAATCACAGATTTTTCCCTATACTTCTTGCAATGTCCCAAATTTCAATAACAACTGATTGAAACATGTAAAATATGTCAAAGAAATTACAGCATATCAGAATAAATTCACACTGACAACTGATAAAACCCATTTACCAACAGGAAAACATTTTTCACCAAGAAAAAAACCACCTCTCTCCTCTCAATCTTGATTATTGCGAAATTAATGTACATTACTTTGGAAGAAGAGACTAAGAGCTAAAATTCATAACTTTCCTGGATAATGACAACAAACTTTGTAAAGATGTTGATTTTGCAGTATCTCCTTATGTCTGACTTCCTTCCACTCCCTCAGCATGTCAGAGGCATAATTACCAGTCTATCTCTGTATCCCAAAGCTCTAATGACCTGATCACCTTGTTAGGTTCCACCTCCCATTTTCACTTCTTCCATTCAGATTACATCACTGATTTACATAATTACATTCACTTCAGAGTAACCATTTATTCTAATTTGTATCTGTTTGAATTTTACTGCTGCTTCTTTTCCAGGAGACAGCATGTGCTCCTAACAGTTTGTTCCTTTCTTCCAAATGCATCGCTCAGCCTAATGAAGTTTATTAATTTATACAACAAACATTTTGGCAGGCACATTAGGAGGGTCATAGGGAGCCAGCAGTGTGCCCTACAGCAGAGGAGGCCAGCTGCATCTTGGCCTCTATGACTACAAACACACCCAGTGGAATGAGGGAAGGGTTGTCCAGTGTTGGGCAGCGACAGAAAGACAGAGTAGCTGGAGCAAATTCAGTGGGAGGTCACAAAGGTGGTCAGGCAGCTGAGGCATAAACCCTGTGAGGAGAGGGTGCTGAGGGAAGGGGGATTGTTCAGGCTGGAGAAGACAAGGGCAAGAGGTCATCCAGTACCTACTAGGTTATTAGCAAGAAGTTAGAGCCAGGTTTTTTACAGCAGTACATGGCAGGAAGACCAAGAGGCAATTGACATAAATTGAAACTGGAACTGCTTCAAATGGAAGGGAAGAAAAAGCTTGGCTCATTGTAAGGACAGTCAAGCATGACCCAAGTTGCCCTGAGAAGCTGTGTAGTCTTTATCCTCAAAGGTTTCAGGATAAAGCCAAGAGTAACCTGGTCTGGTCTACACAACAAGACCTTACTTTGAAAAAGTGATTATGCTACTTTTATCCACCATACGTTCCTGCAAGATAAAATATACGTATATAAAACAGTTACTCATTGTTTCTTGACTATTTGGTATGTAGCTTGAAAGCCCCTGATTTCTAGATTTGTAGAAACCCAGTGGAACACAACTGAGCATAAACTGGTGTTAAAGAGAGCACAGAGTGGTGGATGACCAGAGAAAATGTGTTACAAATAGGACAGCAGATATTACAAGGTACTTTGGATTTCAATCTCTCTCTGCCTAAGTTTCAAAGCTTTAAAAGAAAGAACAACATCACTTTGTCAACAAAAATACTGTGAAATAAATGAATGTAATTTTAGAAAGTACTCAGGAGACTAATTGTCTGTAAACAGCCCATTTGAAATTAACAATTCTATGTACAGAGGAGAGTCTGAATAACTATCAATAAACAAAGCATGAGTCTGTGCTCCAGAAATTAGTATTTTATCAAGTGTTTTGTTTCATAAGCAAAACATGTCAAAACAAAGAAAACAAAGCAACAATAATGCTTCATGATTCAAGAAAAGCTAAAAAGTGAATACCATAAAATGAAATCAACACAAGCTGCAAGACATATTCACAGCATATACATATACAACATTCCAAGCTGCAAAAAATATTCACAGCACTGTATTCCATTTGGTACACACAACGCAAACAAAAACTCTGAGCAGTTCCTTCTTGCCTGAAGTGCAAAAGTAAGCTACCACTATACTTTAAAAATTTTTATGGAGAATAGAAAATTAAAGATGAAAAAACTACAAATATCATACTTGATCCTCAAATATAAAACACAATCATTTCCTTGGAGTACTAGTTTAACAAGCTATTTTGGTTCTGCATTTTTTACAAGGCAATTCTGAAAAAGATTAGACTACAGAGTGAATAGTTGAAGGGTTATTAACCCCAAAGAGAATTTACTAAATACCCTTAAACAGTATGTAGATCACTATTCCAGTTCAGGCAGACATCACAAGTACACTCATGGCTTTTGAGGGATAAGAGTGGATAAGCCACTTCACCTCGGGCTGGAGGAAAGGAAAGTAGACAGTCACTTTTCCAAACCAATTTACATCCTAAAATGGGCAATAGAACAGTTCTGCTGGCACTCAGAGATTTAATACAAACTAAAATGTTAAAGTGCTTATCTTCCAGTTTTTCGTAATTTTATGTAATATCTCAAGCTAAAGTACCATGTTTAATTGCAGTTATCAACATTAAATTATAAAACCATTTAGCAAAGGCCAGTCCCTACAAGAGAGTTTAGGGTTCAACATTCAAAATGAGAGGCAAGAGATAAAGGAATACAACTGTCAAAGAGATTAGAAAATGGAGCAAAACAACAAGCCCAAGAATCCATATAAGACCATCTACCACAAACAGAAGTCATACATCCAACCTCACTGGCTTCTGGATCTGCCTCCAAGTGACTTAAAGTCACAAAAGCATGCAACAGCAGACCCAAGAAATACAGTCCAGTCTTCAGAGTTGCAAGCCGCTTCACTTACAAGACCAACTATCCCAGTCAACTTCCTGCCTGGAAAATCTTTGGAGTCAGGGGAAAGCAGCCCATAGAATTTAGTTACTGTCAGACCCAAAGACCCTACCTTAAAGGAGAGCAACTACTGGTACAGTATCCCTTTTAGGTTTGTGCATCATGAGACAAATCAATTACTTGGAGCTACTTCAGACTTAGAGCACTTCCTCAGGAGACAAATACATGAGACAAAGCAGTGAATATTCTCAATTTTACAAACAGTAGTTTTACTTCTGTCAAGTCACACAGCAGTTTTTTTTCACAAGTTTATTTATGTCTACTTTATATAAAACTACTAGCACTGGAGCCGCTTGATTTCCCGTGCCATATTGTAGAATTTTACACTTACTTACACATTTCTGATGTTTCATTAGAAAGACTTCATTAATTTTAAAAACAGTACCTACTTCAGGGCAACAACTTATCAATGTCAGCTCAAATCAATAGTTTTAATATTTTAACATGGATATTGCCACATCTCTCAGATAACACTGTTCAAATCTAAATGTTTAAAACTGATCCTTCTGCTTTCAATGACAAAACGGAATTACTGGCTTTTCCAGTTCTTATAAGATGTTCTCTACTTACAGGTTTCTAAACAAAAAAATTATTACTGTGCTATAATAAAAAAAAGGAGGAATATTTAGTGGAAATCAGATTCATAAGAGGACTCATCAAAGCAGTTGGATTTGTATAGTCATCAAGGAACCACCACCTGAAAGAGGAGGGAGTATATTTAACCTTAATCTACTGCTCAACACCCTTCATCTGTCAGAAATTTTCCAATATCTAGTATGGAAACAAAAAGGAAAAGATATGTATATGGAAAACAAAGCTTGCTACAGCATTAAAATACAAAAAAATAATAAACAAATATGCTGTGCAATATTTAGCTGCTCAAAGCTTTACTAAGGTTAAGGCAATAATTTTTGTTGTCAGCATCAATGAGCAGGTTCTACATTAATTTGTGTAGTCCTAGTCTTTCAAGTGACTTATTATGAACTTAATCATGAAAAAAAAAAGGAAATACAATTCCCTGGGAACAGAACAGGAACTGAACCTTATGTTTCTCTGAATACTAGTTATCATAGCATGTGCTTGTACTTCCTGTGATACAGTCACAGCCCTCTCATGGCCATCCTCCTAAAGAAAACATACCTGGTGTCTGTGTCCATTGCTAAACCAAATTTTGTTCAGGAAAATTAGAAGGTAGCAAAGAAAATCACGACATGAATATATATTCATATAGAGAAAATCCATGAACAACATGATAAAGTGGTATCATGGCAGATTTTAAGGGAAAAGCACATCTCAGTTTACTAGAGCTCATTAGGTAGTTTAGCAAGAACATAGAAAAATAATAGACCTATCTAGGCTTTTAATGCCACATAAATAAACTTTAAAAATTATATTCAAAGATTAAATTAATCACAGCAAGTAATGAAGAAAATTACTAGGAAGAGTATAATAGACAAATTTCACATAAGAACTTGCGATTTCAAGCTATACAGAGCCATTCCAAGAACACAATATAGGAAACAGAATTATAACAAATCATCTGTTTTATAATGTGTGAGATAAAATGCAGCCACTTTCTCAATTATGATTGTCATAGATGCATTCATTCTATGGAAGACAGAAGAAACATCACATATTTACAAGGATCAGATTGGTTCAGATCAGACTGAGCTAAGGAAAACTTTGAAAAATTCCAAAAGACTCAAACAATTAAAAAACTCATGTTGGCACATACTAATTTAGACGTATTCAACATTATCCCTGTTAAAAGAATTTGTGTTGAGATATACACAGTAATTACATTAACATTCCCCAGGAAAAAAAAAGTAAAATTTTAAATGTAAAATGTAAAAAAAAAAAAGTAAAATGTTAAATTACCTATTTAACACAAAACAGAGGTCAAAAGCAATCTATGACGTAGTAGATTTTCAAATAATTTCTCTACTTGAACCCATCTCACACTACTAATAGGAAAAGTCTACAAGGACAATGCAAATTTTAAGAGAAAAGGAGTGGGATCTGAAACAGAGCTGTTTAAAACATTTTCTCTCTGTCTGAGAAGGAAAATAACTACAAAACTGTATATAAAGCAACCAATAATACACAGGTTTGCTTGGGCAACTTGTATTTGAAAAAATATGAAAAAAAATAAAAAGAATAGAAATGTCTTAAAATTAAATAAAAGGGAAAATATTTTGAAATAAGTTACAAATGTATTATTAGGATGCAAAATAGAGTATTTATTACAAAATAATAAATATATCTACATCATATGTATTCAATATGTCCCATACTGAATAAAAACATAAAACAGCATAAACACACTTTTATTTCATTTTGGACATTCCCAAATTATCAGTCACTACCTTAACCAACGTCAGTTTGGGATGAATGCTACAAAACATTCCTTTCAGAACCTGCTGTGCTGTAAGAGAAAGAAGGAAAGAGTGCAGCTGAGCAGCACTGACTGGAATTCTGCAAGGCAGATCCCCAGGATCCCCAGGATCTGTCCGTGGTACACAGCACTGGGGGTGCTGCTGCCATGTCCCAGTAATTGCAATTTACAGGACTGGAGAAACACAAGACTCCTGGGAAAATTATTGTTTCTTTCCGTGGCCATAGACATTGTCTCAGCACTGTGAGAAATAGGCACTAGTAATTGTAAGAATTTATCACCTGAGTGAGGTATGCACAAGTGGGATATTTCTTTGTTGGGATTTCACTTTGACACTATCTTATCAATCTGCACTTCAGGAGCATATTTAATTAGAAGCCATGTAAAAAACAAAATATGTAAAACTACTCCATAGCATAATCCATGGTTAAATGAGTAAATGAGGAATGTCCTGCCACTGGATGTACAAATAAGTACAGCCAGTATTTAGATAATTTAAGGATGATACATCAGTAAAACCATTAAAACGATAACACAAGCACTATCTTAAAGTGAAGAAGCTCCTAAACCACAGATTCATAGAAACCAGGGGAATGCCTCAGAAACACAGCACTCTTTATCTTTCCACCTTCTTGGAGAATCACCAATAATCACTCTAGATAAGGAGACCCTTTGATCTGATATGACCCAGGAGTTCTTATGCTCTTCTACTGGCCACTGTCCAAACCCCAAGAAGACACAGGGTCTGCATTACAGGTAGTAGCAGGTATATAGCATTAAATATAAAGACTGAGGAAGAAATTCATAAATTTTATAGTGAACATAAATTCTTCCAAATGAAGAAACATCCCAATCTTTTGGGATGTTTCTCATCTCATTAAACTAATTTTTCATAAGAAGAACTGAAAAAAAGATCATTCAAGAGACATTCCCTCTGGGCGACAACGTAGAAGAACCTGTACAAGGACACAAAGGAGAATTTACTTTCTCACAATGAAAGCACTAGCACTAGAGAACTGTGTTACTATTGGAAACAAGATACAGGTACTGGAGAACAGTTCAGAGTAACTGTACTCACACTCCTTCACTGATGACCTGGTCAACTCTTCTGGTTCCACCAGCATTCTATGCAAGCTAATAATTCATATCAGTTCTCTTGCAATAAAACCACCACTGGCACACAGAGTCAGTGACAGCAATGAGGGATGCCTGAAACCCATGAGAAGTGTTGACAGTGAAAAGGCAGAGGCAGAGAAGAAGGGACATTATGAAAACAAAACATAACAAAAGCAGGGAAAAGTTGCTAAATTAATTTACAGTGATAGTCCAAATAGTATTTCATACATTATAGCAAAGTGCTTGAAGTCTTCCCTGGATTTATAAATTAACAGTACACCAAATAAAATCAAAATGTTTGGATCTAATTATGTAACATTCCTGCAATAGCATTCAGTACAAATTTTCAGAAATTCACCAGTTAAATTTAAAAATTGTGCTAACATCTTGGGCTTCTTCCCCAAACTGTATCTTCATTTTCTTTATCACTTTGCAGAGGTAACAGCTCTTTTCTTTCCTTCTACCACTTTCCAAAGGACCAAGCTTTGAGTCCTGAGGAACACTCTGAAGGTGTTGGGAATTCTGAGGCTGCACTTGCATACTCACACTGGTTTAAGTGATCTGAACATGCCAGCTGTCCTCACTCAGCACATTGGTGTCACCTTTGCAGAGTTTTGGTGTGTTGACTTGGATTCTTTCCAGAGAAGACTCAGTCAGAAGCTCCACTTTGGATGCGCACCAAATGTACTGTAATAGGGACACAGGGTTCCAAACCAGTAACTGGTTCCTTGAACAACCTCAAATCCCGCCTCTGGCGAGGGCATTTCATCCAACTGTCCAAACTAAAACAAATTTGAGGCAGAGTCCCTAATCTAGACTGCTACACTGCAAGCATGTAAGCCTCAGCACCAACTGCCTTGATCTAATGATCTCTTAACTGCTTGCTTCCACTGACATAAGCTGAGTGCTCATAACACTCTGAAATGCTCTACAGATTTCAAGTCATGTGCTGTAGTTCTCTAAACTAAAACCTTCCTAGGTGCAGAAAAGTGAATGATTGACATTCACACAAAGAACAAAGCACACAGCAACAACTGTTTTGTTTCCTGTCACTGCTTACACTAAAGAATTAAAAGAAAAATAAATCCAATTTTTGTGGGAAATTCTGAATCAATTTGCTATTAACATGACATTGCTTATGTGGGTAATTATTGGATAATGTTTAGCAAAGAACAATTTACAACATGAAGAAGAATAATTAAGAAAATAATCAATGAAAATTAAGTAAATATCCCTAAAATACAGCCAGTTATAGTCATTGACAACATGGAAAAAAAGCTATGCAGCAATTAATTTATGTTTTGAGTATTTGGAGATTTTTATTCACCATTTCATACATTTAAAATTGTACTTTTCCTTTGTGTCTCAGTAAGAGAGGAATGCCACGTGTGCACAGCTCCAGTTTGTAAGAATACAAAAACCATGGAGAGGTCCTGATCCTGCACACCTGATTCATGCAGCAGGCCCACAGTCTGCCAAACAAAGCTATTGCCACAAATATGTCACACAAGATTTGACTAATAAATTGCTTCAGTGATGTCTCATTCTATACAACACTTTTCAGAGGTTTTAGGGACTATTTCAAAGCTACATTTTACTTCTGCCCTGACTGATGAATGATTCTATTTAGACAGTTCACTGAAAACAATTGAACTTCAAAGACCATATAAAATAATTTATTATCTCATTTATGATTTAGAAACACACCAGCTGAAACTCTCAGTGCATATGGTAATAAGCAGTACTTCACTGTAAAGAACCCTACTTTCTTCTAAGGACAAAAAAAAAATTTTCCTTTCCATAGACTTCCCATAGGACTATCAAAAATTATAACAAATCCCAAAACCTGTAGTTACATTTTATACTGTTAATTTTATTACTTTTTAAACACAGTAAGACTATTAAACATAGAACAAAAGATATTTATTCCTACTTGCTTACCTGTAAGAGGGATTTAATGGTATCTATGAAATTTTATCTTCCAATAATATTGTTATAAACTACTCAAACAGAGAAGTTTCCAACATGAAAGCCCCTACATGAAAGCATGTCCTAGAGAACAGGTGAAGGTTTTATCAGTGCAAAACACTAGCTAGACAAATGTTCCATCTAGGAAGAATGCATTTATATATGTAGGAGGGTACAATAATGTGTGCACCCAGAAAAAAGGGATCCATACTGATACAGGAGTAAACAGTTTTTATTTATTGTTTCATTGTCACAGTAGAAAGTCCACCTCTAACTATTTTATTTGAAATGACACAATGAGTGCGGTGATTCTATTCTTTTCTTCTTAAAATAAGTAAGATATGAGCTTCAATGATTTTTCAAAACAATTTGAACACTTTACTGGGTAAAATATCTACCATGACAAAAACATAAAGGAAAAACCCCTAGTTTCTCAGCAGCACGGCATGATATTTCTTGTGCTGTGGTACTTCTGGAGAGAAAAGATGAAATTCAATTCACTTGTCACTTATAAAAAGGTGGGGGGCGGGGGGAATAAGTTAAAAATGAAAATAGCATAGCTACTTGCCCAATGGCATATAAAAGAAAACATATTTACAAGCAGCAAATATTAATTCAGCTGGGGTAATTTAACTAAGTTATTCTGTTTATAAAGTTCAAATGGCAAGCTTCTCTCCTTCACTCTAGAGAGCAAAAATGATTCGATGAATATGCTACCTCAGTTCTGAGGCATCTTCATGCAGAGAATTTGAAGTATAGCAATTATGTTAATAAATATTGCACCAAATATACATTTAGTTTAGAAAAACAACCTGGTTTCAGCCAGGCTTCTCAAAAGCAAAGCAACATTCTTACTTTGCACCATTCATTTTTCTGACTATTAGACAAAGCTTACACAGAAACACAGAATTTGCAATTTCAGCACTGAAATTAATAAGACTGTTTTTTTTTTAAAGTCATTCCCATCAGGTCTTTCCCTCTGGCTGTTCAACTGCATTTCATAGCATGGCACTATAAAATTCTGGTTCCCTTAAACTCTGTCTAGGAACAATATTAAAAACGTAAATTACAGACAAAGAACTAGTCAAACCTTAAGACCCAACTGAAAAAGTAAGAGGCATTCCTATTACTTATCATATTTCAAAGAGCAGCACTTTTTCGTAGGACGATGCCATTAGCTGAGCTATGACATCTTTATTCATGTACCTACCTATAAATCATTCCATTGTTAACCTCCTAAACGGCAGTGACTGCTGCCACCTATGGGATCTCCCCAGGAGCGGTCCGGATTTCACTCGGCGGTTCCCTCTGCCGGGGATGTAGGTCTGACAAATGTGCAGGCACTTTTGTTAACAGCAGGTGTCCCCACTTTTGCTGATGTTTTACCTCTAAGTCATCCCTTTAAAAGCATTTTCATGTTTCCTACAATAAACTCCAACTTCTGCCTGGAGTCTAAGTAGTAGCAAGGTGATTTGAGATAGGAAATTGCAGCCCTTGAACTCTTAATTCAGTTCAATAAATGCAATTTTGCAGAAAAACAAAAATTCCCTTGTTGTTAGCACAATGTTATCTGCTGTGATGTATCAGCGGGCCCAGAGCCAAACAAGTTTCCCTCTAAAGCATAAGTTGAAATAAACCCAGGAAACTTTTAAGTAGGATAAGATCGGCTTTGTTTAGGCAACAGTTTCATCAAAGACACTGATGCTGCATCAGAATAACCTTACAAAGAAGGTGACAAATGAAAAACATTAAAATGCATTCAATTTAAAAGTCCCACATAATATCAGACAGTAATATATGCACAAACCTACAGAAATGCCCCTGGAAAAGCATTAACATTTGATGTCCAGCTTTTTCAAATCAATATATCTGACTTACTTAAAAAGCAAACAATTGTGCAGAAAGACAGTGTAGTTTTGTTTACTAATCAAGTTTTCCTACCTTTTAGGTACAAAAGCTAGAAACATCTAATTTTACAAATATGTCACCTTTTTCTCTTCAGTCTCTACCCCCTCTATACTTAATCTTGGGGAACATAATTCTATTTGAATACATCAAGGCATTGTTCTTCAAAATCCAAGAGATGGGCATGGATAAAAAACGATGGCATAGCAAAAGGGTAAATTTAAACTGGATGTAATGCAGTTAGAAGCCTAGGCGAGGTAACATTACAGCAAAGAGACTGTTACAACACAGATTCACTCTGTCAAGTAGAACACATTATCAAAATAAATAAAATACGGCACAGTTCCCCAAAAGAAATAGCATTAATGGGGAGATTAAAGCTAAGCAGACATTGAATAGCACATACCACCCTGCTATCAGTTTGATTAGAGCAAATTAAAAAGAACATTATTTAAGAGCAAGGTCTTAAAACAGGGACATTATTAAAGTCAGAGTTCTGCAAAGCACAGATGTATTTACTGAGGTTTGATATAGAAGTAATTATTATTCAAAAGACTCAGTACTCAAAAGAAACTACAAAAGCAGGAAAGAAACATGAGAAACTACCTGAGAGACATTCCTAAGGCATCACTATCTCTTTGACTGGGCACAAACAATAGCACAATTTGTTCTCTACATATCCCCTCCAGGGCTTAATGACGATAGAGCTACAAGGAAACTGAAATATTGTATAAAGACAGACATGAGCATATACTTGGCCATTCAACAGTGAGTACTAGAAATACCCAGCCTTTCTTTTGGTGCTGGGAAAAAGCTATCTTTCCGTCTCTCTTTCCAATTTGTTTTTTTTAATTAATAGGAAAATTACTTTATTGCCACAATAAAGAACAATCAATTCATTTTCTGTGCTAACACTGTTTTCCACCTTTTTGTAAGAAAACAAAGTCATGCCATGACTGACTCTCTCCTGACTAATTTAGAACACCAGGTCAACAAAAAAATTTATAATTAACACCCCTCTGCCTTCAGCCCCAACATTGCCTGATGTAGAGTCAGAACAATGGCTTGCTGGTGCCAAGAGAAGTGGTAGAAATGCAGCCAAGTTGGGTGCTTGTAGAATTGAGTGTAGGAGCTCCCTTAGGGCTCAGTTAGACATTAGATCTGCTTATCTGTCCTGTTAAATCTCATGGGCTTTGAGGCTTTTCTCTACCTGCATCAGAGCAAAAGGGAACCTGGGTCTGCTGATGTAAGCAGGCCTTCTCCTTGCAGGGGCATAAACTACTCTGATATGTAGGGTACCACAATCTAATGTGGTTCACTACCCAAAGAACAAGTCTTTCTTCTCTTTCTTCCCTCCTCATTTCTGTCCAAACAATACATTCTACCTCCTGCACTAGATTTGGTGATTCTGGGTTATAAACTAATCCACAAAATCCCAAGAAAATCCCCCTCAATTTACATCCCCTTCTCCTTCCCCCCTCCCCAAAAAAACTCCCCAGTCCTGTTTTTCCTTTGTATTAAAATACTGACCAACTCCACAGACATACAAGTGTTTTGCCCCAGAAGAGACAGAGGACAGCAGCACCAGGCCAGCAGAGAGGGCAGGAGAGCAGCAGGCAGTTACACCAAGCACTGCATGAAGCTGATACAAATGATAGCACTTCAAGGGGGCATACTCCCCTCTCCTCCTCTAGGATAACATCGTGGAACCACAGCCTTGCCTCTTCAGCATGCATTAAAACACATACACACACACACACACACAAAACAACAAAATAAGCAACTCACTTGGGCAAATACACCCATATTTTTAAAACAAAACAGAAAAGCTGGGACACTGCAGCCTGATGTTCTCTCCTCTCTCCCACAGGTGTTTTGTTTTAATTATCATTATTTTATTAATTCTCTTCCAGGCTGGAAAAGAAACAAACTGGAAACTGGTTTTAAATTTAATTTTCAAAGCAAAGAAAATCTATTTTCCAAACCTGCTGTTATTTAGGCAGAGCAGAGAAATCCAGCAAATAAATCAAGGCTATTCTGCGAGTAATACTCCTAATTTTACAGAAGCTCCTATTCACCTGTGTTTCAGGAACAGAGATTGCTTTAAAATATTACATTGCTGTAGTAACTCATGGTTTGGACCTGTCATCTTGATGTCTCTCTAATTTGGGAGTCCAAAAACTCATTCCAGATATTACCCAATCCAAACCAAGTGTTTTGTAAGAACAATCTCACAAGCCTTAAAACCAGGTATTCCTACTGATTTGAAACACCTTTTCAGAATCATATGTGGACTAGGAAATTTCTTTCCTTTTAAAAACAGATGGTTATACTTAACTGTAGTGGAAGTGTTCCTATCTCTGATAACCCTGTATTAAGTCGCCCAATCACATTCAGCCAGTTTTCATCCCATAGTTGTTTTGATCATCTAAATCCTTGTCATACCTGCCCTGTCCTATGGGACATTTCTTATAGAGATCAGTGGTTTACCATATAATCATCTCCAGCTCGGCTGTTCTCTGTCTGCCTGCAACTGCTGCTAGTAAAGGAAGAAGGGAACTAATTGTGTTACTGTACCCATTGCTGCTGTAGGAGCAAGAAAATAAGAAAAAGAGAGATAAAGCACACCCTAAAGAGATTACTACTAGGACCCTAAACTTGATTTGCTAAAGGTGGGGAAGCTGCAAAAGCAGCAGCTTTCTGCTCCATTCTAGTCGAATCATGACCAGGAAAAGAGTTTGACTTCAGATAATGCTCTCTGCTTTACGTAGCTTGCATATCACTAATCTCACATAGCTCAAAACATGGGGAACCCGGCACTTGAGCATTCAGTAACACGATCTGTCACGAACATTATAACCTATAATATGATATCTATGTCCTTAAGTAAATTATCCTAGTTCATATTTATGAACTATTAATTATCTTCAGCATTGTCTGAATAACCTATCTCACTCTCAATATCTTTCCTGTCTCACTTTTATAGTCCAAGCAGCCCAAACCTGGAGCACTCCAAATCAAACCTAACAATTCTGCAAAATTATGCACCAGTCCTGGATATGTCCTAAAATCCTGCCATCTTGACACATTAAAAAAAAATCCTTCTTTTTTTTCTGATTGAATCTAATATGAATACAGTCTTCAAGAAACCACAAGTTATTGTATTTCCCTTCCTGTTATACATCTCCTGTAGCCATTGTAGTCTCTTATTTTCCTATTGAAATAATGTAATTAAATAATGTGAATATGATTACTTGACTTACTTTACAAGAACAGGTCATTACTAATAGTTTGATGTGATTATGAAGCCCCGTATCTTCAAAGGGACAAAACAATAAAAAAAATACAATACACAAAGTCAATTATCTCCTATAATCTCTCCATTTACTTAAGGACATTACACATAGCACATTAAAAGTAAACCACATCTATTAACATACCACACAAAATTATTAAAAGACTAAATGGATTGAAAATGCACATTGTTAACATTACTCTCACATGCAGGTCCCTTAACTGACTATACAATATGAATAGCTGAATGAGAACCACATTGGCCATGATGTATATCATTTCAATTTCTTTAATTCTTGACCTTCAGAGAATTATTAAAAGCCTGTACTTCCACTTCATGGCAACATAATTCTAGAATCTTGTAGTGTCATAATTTTAAAAGTACTTGATATAAACAGTTTTGATCTGAATTTTTACTTGAAGATAGAGAATTACATGACAATATCAAGCCAGGCACTGCATATCTACTGTACTATTTTAAAAAGAAACAATATTTTAAATGTCTTCTGAATACAGTTTTGATAATTAATTGTAAATTTGCATTATTTTAACATCCTGTTTTAAACATCAAGCCCATGCCATCATTTTTAACATATATTCCCCTCTTCAGAAATGCCCTCTCCTAAATAGAAATAGTGAATGATTTCCACAACTTTTACCACAATATTCCAAATTTTTGTTAAATTAAAAAGTTCTGAATTTATGATGTAGCATTTCAATGTAACAATTCCTAGGTTTCAATAAATATTTGGTACCCTATTACAACTTGTAGTTCTTCATTAACTAAAACTAAAAGTGCAAAAACCTGTCTTCTAACCTGGTTTTCCTATAACTATATGCATGTCCCAGAAAAAAACTTTCACCCCTTCTAGAACCGCTCTCATTTTTATGGAAACCAAATTATTAGGAAGTTACTGACATCACAGTAAAATGATGGGAGTTACTCTGCATTTCCTTGTACCATTTCAAAATCTGTTAATACTGCAGGTCAACATAAAAGCTCTTCCTATTCTCTAACTTTTTTTTTTTTCCACAGCAATATCCAAAGCATTTTCACTTTCTTTTCCTTTCTGTGGGTAATTCAGGATGCAATTTCCAAAGTTCTATGTCAGTCTTAAGAGTCTTAGTCGCCTTCGAGTCTGTTCCCAGCCAATCACCAAGACAACAGGTCATGATAATGAATGAGAGATCTGACCCAGAGTCAATTCACTCAGTCACCACTTTATATTGGAATGACAAGTTAGGTATATGCCTGGAATTCCCCATCAGTACGTAACATCTTAATAAGCTTTGTCACCTGTAGTATCTCAGCCCTTTTCCTAGGCAGATTGCCACTTGCTCAAGTTTACAAGAACTGATATCATCAGCGGGTTTAGCTCACCTGGGTCCATCTCCTCCTTGGAAAGACTGACTCTCTCTTCACAGCCCATGTTTTGTAGTCCTATTCCACAAAGGGTCTGATTTAAATTCTTTTTTTAGTTGATCCCTCACTCAGGAATAAAATGTGAATATGACTCGTTGTATTTGATCAGAGCAATTTTTTTCTTAGTTTTTCCAGTAAATGTTTGGGACCTAAGCAAATGCGGATTCCAGTCTCTCTTGTGGCCTTAAAGTTCTCAGCCCTAAAGTTCTCTCAGTTCTGCAGTGTGGCTGCAGTCGTGGCTCCTTAAGACACCAGACCTTGTACCATAATTCTCCAAACTGTTCTGGCATTGTGGACAGTAAGTTCAGGTTCTTCTAAATTTGTGCTGTCCTGAGGAGTGGCCCTGTCCTTAGTGTGCTGCTTTCCCAACTACTGTCAGGGTACCTGAGAAAAGCTGAAAAGTCAACCCATCAGGGGCCAAGCGAAGTGGTGCAAGCCCAGCCTGAGTGGATAAAGGATCATTTGAACTTTCTGCCAGCAATTCTCCTGAGATATTAAACAGTCCAAATTGGTCTTCCTCCTTTTTGCCAAAGGCTTCTTCAAAGATTAACACAATGTTTGCCAAGCTGCTTCAGTTAGCAAGGGACAAAGCCAATAATCCACATTTTCTTCTTTCACTAGATTCCCCCGGAAATCTACTTAAGCTCAGTGCTCTCTTCTGATGCTAATTTGGACAGGAAATACTGTGGTCTGATCTTGTCTTCAGCTAAATGGTTTTCTGAAACTGCGCTTGCTACTGTTGTGCTTCAGAAAATGCAAAAATGCCTATAGTTGTGATACGGACCAATCCCTTATGCATATTATTTTTTTTTCATCCTTTAGCAAAAACTTTATGAAATTTTGCCATTGACAATATATTAGATCCTCCAATAAAACTATCAGTATGTCCTGATAGTCCTGTGCAATATCACAGACAGACAGTCCAACTCTTCTGTTATTATTTCTCCTTTCCTAGCATCCTAGAAACAATAGGAAATATGAGCTTTGAGGGTTGCTTGTTTGTTGAGGGTTTTTTCCTTAATTTTTTTTCAAAATACTGCATTTCTGAACTTATTACTCCCAAGCTGTAATGAGTTACTCTCACCTTAGACAGTATAAGGGTACTAATATTGCTACAAGAAGACATCAGGGATTAATAGGTATTTATCCCAATATAAATTTTTTTTCCTTCAATTCTCCAAGACAGAAAAAAACTAACTACCCTTTAAGGTTCTCTATGAATTGAGGTGTGTTTTATAACTCTTATTTGTTACAAGTATTCTTCTAATTAAGTGGAAGCTAAATGATAAATTCCTATTTTCATTGTAAGGAAAGTAAATACATTTCAATCAATAAGGTTGTGCTACAGCAAACCAACTTCAAACAATGTCTGTACATAAAACATCAAGGCTAGCCAGACACTGAAGTAAAAACCTCCAAACACAAATTTTGCCTGGAGTAAAAGAAATATTGCTGGTTTAGCTTTATCTTTTTAATATGTACTGATTTTCAAACAAGTTTATGACACAACCAAAAATAATATTCTTCACACACACAAGAGCATCATGAAGAAAAAAAGCTCTTAATTATAATACATAAAAACTAGAAAAAATAATAGCTAGGGCAAAGGCTAAGAGTTGAAAGGACATTTTAAACAAGACACACAACTAAGTTCTTTCCTTTATAAGCTTCAAAAAACCCCAGCAGAAGTAGTTTTTACATAAATGGAAAGAAAAACAAATCAGCCTTATTTGCACATTGTTTATGTCTCTAAACCTTAAATCACCTCTAACAGGTTTTGGGAATATGATAATTGATGACTTAAATAGAAAAAAAAATTATTTTTAGATTTGAGACAGGAAACAGCAATTATTTTTGTATTACATAAATAATATGAGGGTGATTTGAAGGTCAGATAATCTGAAATCATTACTTCATACATTAAACCCCCACATACTTCTTTGGACATCATTTGAGCTACCCAGTGAACTAGGCAATATTACAGAGTATCTGCTGTGCCTGTGGGGCTCCACAGCTCCTGACAAGAAAAGGAGTCTCCTAAATCTACAGAGGTTGTTACTATAATGACCACTTCATCCTCCCCCACCAAGCCATGCTGTACCAGCAAGGAGGGAAAAAACCTTCCCAACAGAAGATGGACTAAATGCAATATGCACCACAAACCGTGGCCCTGACAGCATAAATTGTGAATATTCCTCAACAAAACTAAGCTTGAGGGTGCATAAGGCCACACTGCTGAAGCAAAAAGATCAAAGCCTAAACCAATTACAGCTGGTTTCACAGTATGCCTTTGAAATGTAACAGTGATATACCTTATTTAACACATTATATTGATTTTTTGCTAATATTCGTCAGCATTGCCAATATGATTTTGGTTATCAAATCTTTACACACAGCAGTTCTGCACTTGCAATTATATCTGAAATTGTGAATAAAAATATTTAAAAGAACAGATGGAAAACTACTTCTAAATTTAGATATATGTTCAGCTATATTGGGCCACCTACTTAGACAATATCTGTATCTGAGGCAACAGTGTATAAGCAAAACAGACTAAAGATAATGCTTTATTATAATCTTCTTGTGATGTCAAGCACAAAATTATCTTCAGATTCAGATCTACATAATTAGTGGGGGTTTTTTATTTACCTTCAGAATAATTCTGTAACTCAGTAATTTTGCTTTTATTCTTATACTTTCAGGGCTATACAGACAATCTAGGAGCAATTAATTGTACTTAGTTTGAAATAAAATTATTTATCATATATTTCAGTTATGCAGGATTATCCTATGAGAGTTTCCTTACATTTTTTGAAAATCATATGCAATGCTTTAATGTTCTGTAACATAAACTAATACATTAACTGTTTCCAACGGTACTGCTAAATGCTTTATTCATGTTTGCACCTTAGTGGGGTTTTTTTATCCAAAATGAATCAAGTTTACAAAAGAATATTGAACAAAGAAGCATTATCCTCTCTCTGATCTTTGTTCTGATCATGAAGATTTTAAACAACATTAGTCTCACACATAGCAAATTACTGCTTGTTAACTACTGTTGCCAACTGTTAGGGTGCGTCTGCCTCACTGTATCAGTTTGACCCAGCTTCTAGTGCTTAATGGTCCTCCAGGCTAAAAGCGAAAGCTGATCCATCAGGCTTACATTAGCATAGAATAACACTCAATGCTTATTGATGTGCATGCAGTGTAACTACCACCCCCGGCACCTAGCTCAGTCCATTATTTTCATTTTATCTCAAGTCATTTGTATGGTTGTCTGCCCCAGTTAAAGCTATGGCAAGACTGGTACTTAAATGAATTTGTGAGAAAGGAGACAAATGCCCCCTGAACTTCAAGCACTTTTCTATCATGACTTGCTAACATAAAATACACTGGTACTGTTAGGTCCACTTAGTGAGCATATCTAGAATGGCCTTAAGTAGGCAAGAAAAATCACTTAGGACTCTATCAGCTAAAAGGACTGCTGATTAAATGCTGGGGGTGGTGGAGTGTAGGCTGTGACTGTTTGGGGTGTTATTTTTTCAGTGTGATGTTTTTAAAATGCTATTTTGATTCTGCTCATAAACCAGGAAACTTCAGCACCACAACATTCAAAATATTCTGTTTTGAGTCTCTGGCTTTAACTGAATACTGCTCATTAAGATTAAAAATACTGTGACATCCCCATACTGTAACAAAAAAAAAAAAAACAACCACTGAAACTTAAAGGCACACATGGTATAATCATCTTAATAAAAAATCTTTGAAAACAAAGCAAGCTATCCCAAGCATGCCAAATTATGTGGCGACAAAATATATTTACTGCAACTAAAAGCCACAAATATTCAACAGCCACAAAACTGTATAAAGAAAACTACAGAACAGATTCTAAAGTTTCCCTTCACACCATTTCACAAAATGTAAATTAAAAATTGCTGCAATTTTTGCATTTTCCAAGAAAACTATAATTGAGCATTACAAAGCAAAAAGAGCCATTGCAGATGTTAAGATAAACATAGTGCTCTTCTGAGCTTGGGTTTAAACAGGCATTAATCAATGCATGGACAGGAAAGCATAGGAATTCAAGAAAAAAATGTTGGTCAAGCAACAGTTACATCAACAACATATGGTCAGTTAGTTAGACTGCCCAAGGAGTCTGACATATTTTCATTTCCACCGTAAAAAGCACCAACATCCCTACTTGCAATATGCATCTAAATACATACATAGTTCTATAGTGTTAAAAAGGATCTGCCAAAAAAAAAGCTATGTCACCAAAAACTATGCAAGAACAATCCTCAGAACAATGACTCCGCCTTTCTACCCTCCCATCCACTATTAACAAATGATGAAATGGTTATCCAAAAGACTGACTGAAATCTAAATTTCTTAATAAAAAGAAAGTGTGTTGATGTACTGGTAACTCAGTCTGTGTCAAGAAAGAAAAATGTAATGTGAGGAAACAGCAGTAAGCTTGAAAAATTTAAGTACATTAAGAGGATGTGTGTGTTGAGGAGAGGACATCACCTTCCTTTTTGCAGTGCTCCTGTAGCACAAGGAATTCCCTGAAACTGGCTGGTCTCCAATCCAATAGGGCAATTCTCTTTATACTCCAGTGAGACTCCAGGACATGAATGTAAGCAGGAGGATTGTTAGTACTTCTGGGCAGTCAGAATAAGAATATGAGAATTACATTTTATCCTTTGAGTACGAAACTGCATGTGTTATGAGCAGTAGCATCTTTATGAGTCTAAGGACATTTAAGAGATGACAGTGTGAAGAAAATCAAAAGTGCTAGTTAGTTCAAATGCTTTTATAAGGGTTACCCCACTCCTCTGGGTAAAATTAAAATACACATATGTAGTCCAGGTAGTTAAAATAACTATTCCTCAGAAATCCAAAGTCCTTCAAGTCATAGAAACCGTTTTCAAAAGAGTTTCATGAATCAGAAATGAAGGGGAAGTAATAACAAAATGAAGAGCACAAAAGAACTGAACGACACCTGGCCAAATGTATGTCTCTGGGGTAAAACTCCAATGTAAATCCTCTCTGGGGTAAAACTCCATTTTATCTATACATACAAAATATTGTGGGAATAAGAATCTCCCTGTAATAAAAATATTTCATTCATAATCTGACATAATCTGTTCTGAATAACTACAAACAGCCACAGGTGTTTTTATAATATTTTTCAACATAAAGCAGACAGTTTTTACTTTTGTTTAACAACAACACTTAGTCTACAGAAGAGTCAAGTGAAGCAGTAACATTACTTTGGGATAGATTAGGAGAAGTACAGCATTAGGCAGTCTTCCAGCACAACTGTTTGTTGAGCTATCAAGCAGTGTTGGTATTTGGAGAAAGAAAGAGAGTGACTTATGTGCCCATGATACCAGGGACTTGTACTGTGGTTACAGTGGATGCTGAAAAAAACCACTGAGAAGCTGTTGCACAAGAGTAGACATAACCTGAATATTACGTTTTGAAGAGTAAAAGCACAGACTGTACTTAGAAAGGCAGAGCTCAAATTTAAAAGGAACTAAATTCCAAGAAGGCTTTTGCACATTTAATAGCTTAAAAGGTATTATACCACTAATGTAATTAATTTAGGAGCCTTAGTTTCTCATCCTTCATTCATTAGTTCTTTGCTTTAGATTCTTCTCTTCACATACCAACACCTCAAAGCAAATTGCTACTCAGGCCATTCACACCCTGAGATGGACACAATGAATCTGTTGTGCTTTGCATGGCAAGGAGGATGGGAAAAGCTAGGCCACTCAGACAAGGTGGTACCTATTAAGAAGTAGAGAATTCATTGGCTAAGTTCCTCTAAGGACAGGCTCTAACAGGCACGTGGAATTACCGTGCCTTGGCTCAGACAAAATGGCAGAACTAAAGTGTGGTCAGAATACTTCCAGTCATTGGTCACGAGGCACTGATCATTTTCAGGGGTGTGAAAACACCCTGTTGCCTTGTTGACCATATCATCCATTTCTCAATCTTGGCCAATCTTTCCTGACTTTGAAAAAAAAAGGCATTCTTGTTTATGTCACACTAACAAAACCTCAAGGAGTTGTTTATGTAGTTCAATTTAAGGACATACTTAAAAATTCTTCTACACTAGGAGCTACAGCATGTGAGGTATTACTAGATGATTACTTCTAAACCCTACCTAAGCTCAAGACCAAAACCTATGTATTTTTCAAGTGAAAAGGGTTCAGCAGTATGAACAGGTACGCAGAACCATCTCCCCACCACTGTCATTTAATCTCTGGTGAAATCAAGAAGTAGTTCCAGTGAACCACCTACACAGCCATATATTGAAAATATGTCACTCATATTGAAAAACTAATCTCTCAGAGACAAAGTAGTTCCATTCCCAAGCAGCCTGTTCTATACATTTCTGACTAACCTGTATATTCACATCTTTGAATGTAAACAAGGAGGAATATATGTTTTGCTACCCTGAGAACCTAGGACAAATTCAGGAAGTCAAAAAAGCCTTCCAGTTATTTGTTCCTTTTTAAGATTTTTTTTTCAAGGAGGTTGCAAATTGATTCCTAATCCTTGCTCTTTCAGTTGAGGTTATCAATAAAGGTGCCAATTATTACACACTGTAGTACTCCACATCATATGGAAACCTAAATCACAGAGAACCATAGGAAGATGCACTGCAAAATAAACCTTTCACTTTTTTTCAACCACTGGTTGAAAAGGTGATTTCATTATATTATGGAGTCAGAGAGATCTCCAAACATTTAAAAGGAAAATTAGTATGAGCTCTAGTGCTTAAAACAGCATCAAGGAAGAAAACCTATCAAGTTTGTTTTGTTTTGTCATCATTACTACATAGTAATTCTCTTGGGTCAGATAACCTGCATGCACAAATAAATGGCTAATTAAATCTAGCCTTCCATGAATTTCAGAAGACTCAAATATTTCACACCAAATTTATATTAAAAAAAGCAATATAAACTAGTTGGAATTTATTGGGTATTTCACAGAAGGATAATTTTAATGACAATCCTATTAAATCATCTCCACATGCCACCTTAATTATTATATACCTCTGGAACAGGCTGCCCTTTCTTCTCAAACCCTGTGGGAACTGATAAACTAGCCCTACAGAAATGAGCTTTCTGGCTGTTTCTCAGGCCCTTTCTCACCAAGCATTCCCCAACACTCTCTTCCAACAAACCATGTGGGGGTTTCTCTTGGAAAACAGTGTTGGATAAATGAATATTTCTGCATGTTGTCACAGCAGAGGGAAAGCCCTATGTGATCAGCAGGCGAGATCACAATTGAAAAAACCATACCAGCTTCTCTCAAAAATAACTTAAATGAAGGACTAGCACATTACCTTGGAAAATCATTGGGAATTCTGTATCTTGATATTACTGCCTTGATCCAAACACTTCAAAATAAGAACATACCAGACATATCCCACTTTTTCTTAAAGGAAGGTGCACATTTGGAATGTTAATTCATAAAAACAAGTGAGTAAGGATAATAATCCACACATTAGTATGTATGGTCAAGAGTATTTGGCAGTCATCCACGCTATCCACTTGCAGAATACTTGCCTCTACAGAGAGCAATCAGGCATGCAAGATAGAAACAGATGTCATCCCAACAAGATACTGTTACACCATGTCTATAAACAAGTCTTTTGAAACAAAATATCATGAAAATGCATTTATTGTGTGTAGTCTGGGATACAGAGGCAGACCCTGGACAGAATACAGGAAGATAGAAAATAAGTAGTAAATATTGTTTCAGGGTAAGGATGGACAGATGTAAAAATGGGATTATTTTGGAGGGATTGGATGTATTGTGGTATGCAGAAAGAAAGGGTTAATAAAGCATAAGAAGTGGGACCAGAGATTACTGAGAACAGGGAAGTGCATTTAACAGCTGAAAGTGAGATTAAGTCAGCAGAAATAAGAAGTCATTTAGAAGACTCTTGAGGTAGCAGAGAAGATTTGTTTAATGTAATAATTTAGGAAAGGAAACAAGATATGGAATGATTTTTAGAACTGGTTAGAACTAGAGTTATATATATATCCCACAGCTATGATTAAAACCACTGAATCTGGGATCATATCTTTTTCAAAAAATCCTGCAGTGAAGACAATTGTTCTTTAATTCAGTGTACTTACAGAGCATGGAAGGAAATACAGCTTCTAAAAGTACTCTGGAAAGATGGTTAATGACCCGGTACAGGAAGAAGCTGGAAGAAAAGAGTGAATGACAACACAAAACTAACCAAAAGGGTGGCATGGCATTAAGTCGATCAGGGCTTGAGTTAACCCACCAGGAAAGGAGGAATGGCTGAGAATCAGAGCACAGCACTGCTGGATCCAGCAAGAAGGACCATCAGGAGCAAAAGAACTAGTCCCTGCAAAGGCAGTATCCTCCTCCTTACCACAGAGGTGCCGTCACTTGCTGAGAGGCCGGCCTTGGCTAACAGTGCGTCCGTCTTGGAGCCGACTGGCGTTGGCTCTATCGGACACAAGGGAAGCTTCCAGCAGCTCCTCACAGAAGCTGCCCTTGTAGCACCCTCACCACTAAAACCCTGCCAAAACGCCCCAATACACGCTGTTAACACAGGCTGTTCAAAAAAGCCCTGAGCAAACAACACTTTGTACATACAGAAAGCAACCAGAATCTTATTCACTTCCCAATGCAGCAGCAAACAGAGATAAGGAAAATGATAGATGGGAGCCTGGCCTGAATTTATAGATTTCTACTCCAAAATACGTGCAATTGTGCAGCTACTTTCTCTGCCCCTTCTCTTAGTTTCATATCGACTCATACTTAAATCCCTCTTGAAGGCTTATAGAGCTACAGTTTTCATCTATTAAAAATGTGAGTTTGTGGTTATAAATTCAATTCTAGTACATTCTCTTCCTTAAGACTTCAACCTATTTTTATTAATCACTAACTTCTCACAGAGCTGCTTCTGCTCTGACAGGAATGCAGGTTTCAGGATTTGACAAAATGCAGCTTTAGTTCAAGCTGTTTAAAAAGTATTTAGTAAACTGAAACAAAAAAATGCTTGCTCCAATTAAGTCCATGATACAAATTTCTTTAAACAAAACTGAAATCCACTCTCTATACAGAAGATGACAAAAATTATGCCACTAGCTGAATTTCATTGCCAAGCTGTCAACTTGAATTTCTTCTGTTTAAAAATAGCTGTTCATTACATTCAGTAATGGGCTGTCAAAGCATTACAGCACTGAACCTATATCATATACAGCAGCAATTGGGCAATGTGCATTATTATGTTTAGATTACTAGCATTTTTACAAGACCTCTGGGCTAATTGTAAATGAGGTGGTTGACATGAACTGAATCAAAACCAATTTTATTTTACTTTAAAGCTACTACCAATTTTTCATTTGTACCTGACCAAATCAGGCCTTAATAAAAGTAAACCAAAAGATTTACTGAATGTGACCATACAGTATATTCATCCTTTTGTTTGCTTTAAAGGCTATATGTACTCTAAACAACATACAAATAATAAAAATACTCTATTTGCCAAATTAAATAACATTCCCAATGGTATGAATTGGTATTGTTGCTCCTATGAATACATAATAGGTAGTTAGCAAAGAAATCATGCCTAAAGCATATATGCAGTAATATTTTAGCAGGATGAAATAATTAGAGATGTTTTTAAACTAACAAATGCATAACCTGTCTTAATAGCTCATGATCTAATTTAGCATATCATAACAAAAACAAAACTATAAAAAGGTATCCAGAAAGCACAGTTGAAACATCCTTACACAGCAGGATGTCATAAACATAAAGGCATGCCAGAATGGCTCACAGCTATGAAAAAAAAAGAGACTAAAACAAGATCTGATGACTTGCTAATATAAATAATGAATTCTAGGACCAGATTATAGACTTCTTTATCTTCATTAAAAAAACCAGCAGAATAAAGGAAAAACAGACAAACAAAACAAAATCACACACTGTGTTTAAAGCTCTATACCTTCCTTGTTTTGTTGGAAAACAAATTATCTTTCTACATTAAGAAGACAAGAACTCCACTGAGGCAACTCAGCGGTTATGCAGCAACACTGGGCTATATGGCTCCTCAGTTTCCAGTAAAATATTTTCCCAAGTTTTTGGTTCAGCTGCAAAACATTTGTCATGTTAAGAAGTTTATCAGACTGGGTTTCAGCATCAAAGGAAAAAAATATAATTTATTAATCTTAATTGTGACCATATTTAGTATCTCATCTATTACATAGTGGGATTCAGTGCACCCCCAGAAAATTTGCAGATGACACCAAGCTGAGTGGTGCAGTTGACACACCTGAAGAACACGATGCCAACCAAAGGGACCTGGACAAGCTCAGGGAGTAGCTGTGGGAATCTTGTGAGATTTAACAAAACCAAGGGTAAGGTGCTGTATCTGGGTCAGGGAAACCATGGTATCAACACAGGCTGGGGGATGGAGGGATTCAGAGCCCTGCCAAGAAGGACTTTGGGGTGCTGCTGGGTGAGAGGCTGGACAAGACCCAGCCATGTGCCCTCACTGCCCAGAAAGCCAAACATGTCCCGGGCTGCATCCAAAGCAGCGTGGCCAGCAAGGCCAGGGAGGGGATTCTGCCCCTCTGCTCCGCTCTGGTGAGACCTGCATCCAGCTCTGGGGGCCCAGCAAAATACGGACAAGGAGTAAGTCCAGAGTAGGACCACAAAAATCATCAGAGGGATGGAGCAAAGGCTGAGAGCCTTTCCTGTGGTTGTTCACCCTGGAAATGAGAAGGCTCTGGGAAGTCCTTTTGCAGCCTTTCAATACAGGTTGCTCAGACAGGTGGGAGATGCCCAGTCCCTGGAAACATTCAGCATCAAGTTGGATGGGGTTCTGACCAACCTGATCTTGCTGAAGACACCCCTGCTTAACGCAGGGGGTTTGGACTTGATGGCATCTCACCAAAATTATTCTATGTTTCTATATAAATAATTTGCTAATAAAAGACTTTGGAGATATTCAGCACTAAGACAATCAAAAGCATGCAAAAGCCATGCAGATGTACTTAAGTGTTCACAGAAAAAGTATATGCAAAAACAATATAACCCTTTGAATAAAACTAGTAACAGAATTCAGCTGCAGTGAGTTTCACAGGTACAAACACTAGTACATCCACAATCCTTTACATTGTGCCAATATCAGCAAAGAATATTTGCAACACTAAATGTGATAAATTGACTTTGGATAGCAATAATTCCTAATTTCCACATTATTTTTCCCTTTAAATTAAATTAACATAAATTTATAACAGATAAAAATGTTATTTGTATAGGTCTTTTAAATATGATGGTTTATTAGTTTCTGCGCTGTCTTTGGCTATGCTTTTTGGGGCCAGACCTCTAAATAAAGCCAAAACTGAAGCCAGCTATTTCCCACCAGTCAAGTATGTGCTGTCTGATAGTTGTACAACGTGTGTCAAATATTTCTTCTGGAAAAACAAATTTATAACAATTGAAGGGGACATCATTATTCATCCCGGCTTACTTGATAACTATCACACGATTACAGGGCTATCTAAAATATACATGGAATTTATTATATATCTGTAAAACTGCTTGCATTGTTCTTGGTAAAAAGAACTAATGAGCATGGCAGATAGCACTAGGTTTTTTATGACAAAATTATGCAAATTCCATTAAATATGCTTTATAATCAGTCTGGAATCCACCATGATATTGAGGGTATAAAACTTCAACTCTCACCTGACTTAGAATAAGGATCGAATGAGGGCAAATATTTCTGTATTGTGTGGCATATCATTTTGTGAGAATCCTGGAGTATCTAGTGCTAAACATGCATTAACAGCTTCACAGTAAAACATGACACAATATATTTCAACACCTCCAAAGAGGCAGCTGTGATCTACTGTGTCAAAAACTCCATTCCAGTAGGCTGTCAAGGTGTACAAGGCCTCTGATCTTTGATACATCTGAATGTATTATCAAAGCTCCTCATCTATGAAGATGGAAATTATCTTAAGCAACAGGAAATGTAGACTACATTGCTAAATCACTACACTGAAGAAGCAATAAAGAAAGATCGCAATATCCAAAAGTTTTGAGAAAATAGTAGAGAAAGGTATGACAATTAAAAAAAAAAAAAGATAGATACATTTTGGAAAAAGCAGTACACAGGAAAACAAACAATGAAGTCGACATGTAGTCAAGGCATCCTCAAACACAAAAAACCTACTTTTCTCCTAAGTAATCTGTAGTTTAGGAAGGTAAGTGATGTCTAATGCTGTCACACTGTACAGTATAACCATTCTTGAGTGACTGATAAGGAAAAGGATTTCTGATGGATTAGCTAGGTATGCTGTGCCTTGATAGAATGAAAAGATAAAATGAAAGATTATATAATGTGGGACATAGCACTGGGTGTCAAGATTTACTAAGAACAATGTAACGCAGAAAAACACTTAGATTTTAGAGCACAGAATAAAATTGTTTATAAATTATTTCCAGTTCTGCCTTAGGCATTTAAAAGAACTCTTTTGATGATTCTATCTTAAGTTGGTCTTTGTCTTTTAGCAAATACTGTCTCACATTAACATTTTTTCAGAGAAGAGTGTAATACAATAAAAATTAAAGAGTTATCTAAATTCCAATATTACCAGTTCATTAAGACAAAAAATTTTAATACCTCCTCCTATTTTCCAATATACCCTGGAGACAGATAGCTCTCAGGCTCTGAGATCTTATCCATTTACTTGCTGTAATATTTTCTGTGACGGCATGTAACCCCTTCCAAAATGGCAGCACATGTTCAAAGGGGAATTCTGTTCACCACTGAGAACACTGTGAACACATCTGTTCCCACAGTGCAGTCAGTGAGATAACAGAGAAGCTTTGGAAACTGACATTAAGATATTTCAAATGACAATCAGTAAAAATAAACAGACATCAAATTTGGAATGAAAAGAGCACAAGTGAGAAAAAAGAGCCATCTTTAAAATGCACACAAAAGTTAGAAACTGTTCTAAGTATTGGCAACTGAGAAAAGAAATAGAAAAACATACATAAATGGAAAGAGTAGAAAAGAGGAGGGAATGGTCAAGGTAAGGGACATATTGTAATGTAAGATTTGAGTTTCTCAAATACAGTCAATATAAGAACAATTACTATCCATGCTGTGTCCTACCACACCACTCTGCTTGCTCCATTTCTGGCTACAACTCCATCCATCTTTTTTGGCTCAAGTCACTTTGTTTAATCTATTAAAATTCCTTTGTTTCTTTATAAATTACTCCTTTCCAATATTTTCCTTACTACAGGAAGAGCATTTACCATCACACCAATACCTGTCATTTGCTTACAATTTGCTTACATTTTCTTTACTCTCACCCTTCATTCTCTCTATAGACTTTTATACTATAGGTCATGCTTCTCTCTTCTTGGTTCATAACCTCCTCAAAAAATGCTCTACCCCCAAGTGAAGTATTGTTCATTTCTCATGACATTAGCAGGTTCTTTTTTAGAGATTTACACAGAATCCTTCAAAAACAGTATGGCCAGCAGCTCAAGGAAGGGGGTTTTGTCCCTCTGCTCTGCTCTGCTCTGGTGAGACTCCTGCTGCTGCATCCAGCTCTGGGGTCCCCAAATAGGAAGGACATCACTCTTCTTGGAGCGAGCCCAGAGGAGGACACTAAGATGATTAGAGGGATGGAGCACCTATGAAGATTTTGCAGCCTGGAGAAGAGAAGGCTTCGGGGTGACCTAATTGTGGCCTTCCAGGAACTTCCAGGGAAGATGGAGCAAGTCTATTTACAAGAGCACTTAGTGACAGGACAAGGGTGAATGGATTCAGCCGAAGAAGAGCCAGTTTGGATAAGATATTGGGTAAAAATTCCTTACTCTGAGGGTGGTCAGGGAATGGAACAGGTTGCCCAGGGAAGCTGTGGATGCCCCATCCCTGAAAGTGTTCCAGGTGAGGCTGAATGGGGCTTTGAGCAACCTGGTCTAGTTTTGTCATCATCGCTTCACACACAAAAGTCATACCTACACAGATACTGGTTTTGTTTCACAACAAGATATGGTAGTACTACAAAACCAAAAGTTAAAATGGCATGTAATATACAACTACATAAAGAAAAACACTCTCATTTTACTTAGTTGAAAAATTAAGGCAGAGATTGTTAGCCATAATTCTCCTTGTTTTCCCACTAACATTACATTAAAACATTCTTAAAATAGTGAGACTGATGCATAATCATCAATATTTTAACAAGTTTTCAAAAACACCAGAGAACTATCATAATAGCCAAAATCTGCAATTTGTCTTTTGAGTTATTGAAGCAGCTGTGCTCTGATTCTGCTCAGAAACAGTATTTATTTCAAATGTCACTATAAAAAATATAAACCAAATTTGATTTGATTATTTAATTTTTGTAATTGAATATTGATATCCCCCAACAAATCAGCTGCAGAAGCACAGCAATAGGATAAAATAATAGAGTATAATGAAGCAAAATCATATGATGAGGACATCCTATTACAGTTATGTGAGATTTCCACAATGTTTATCTGCATTTCAATTACAATATTGCTTCCTTTAATACACATAGCAAGGTTATAAATTAATTCCATATTTGATCCTAACTCTGATTGTTTTCTGTTAATCCAAGAAGGAGAACTGTCAAGAATGTTCAAGGTCTATGTTAACTAAATATAATCTACTTAAAAGGTTCTGTGACTTGTTGAACTAAACCTGAATCCTGTAAATCTGGGGTTCCATTTAATAGCATAGAGTTGTATACAGCTGCATAGAAGTGGGAATACATTTGCATACAGATATTTCAGTAAATGCCATCAGTAAAAGCACATCAGTTTTCCAAAGTTTTAATCACGTGTACCTGACTACCAACCAGTCCTACTGCTGTTCTAACTCATCCTGGTAGGAATGTCTGTGGTCGCTTCCTTTCTGAATAAAGGGAGGGCTTTGAGGAAAACAAAGGTTTTGCGGGAAGGTCATAGCAAGCCATTTCCTTTACTCAAATCATACTAAATCACACTATTGACATCCAATTATGGAAACAAGGTTTTTTTTCTGTCTTAGAAATAATTATGATGAATACACAACTGCCACTTGCTTGCTAGATAAAATTGCCATATATTTACACAGTACAGAAGATAAAGTGTTTCAAAAAATAATAGCATTGTGTTACTTTCAGTCACATATTCGTAGATACCACCCAATCCACAGGCACACATGGATGTATAAATATATACACCATTACTTAGAATTAAATCATTGTACTTAAACTCTCCTAAAAGATTACATTAAAAATAATTTTAGACGAGCATCATCATTATTAGACTTTAAGTGCTAAGGCCAAAAGCATGTTAACTCTTTTTTTTTTTTGTTACTTCATAAGGATCACTGAACACGTCCATGCTCACAACAAAGCTGAATAGATTCTCTGCTGAATTTTATCTAAAAATTAACTGAGTTGGGTTTAAACTACTCAATTACTATTATTATTAAAGAAAACGCTCTCAGCAAAGCCTTAACAATCATAAAACAAAATAGGTTTTCCTCTCCCCTCCAAAAAAAGGGAATTAGAGCTACTGTAGCATTTCTTAATTGATTGCAAATTTAAAAAGACCTCTGCATGGTTCTGCTTTGCACTCATAGTAGACAAAGAATGAATAAACATTTATCCAAAACAAAAGAAAATGCTGCACATGAGAAGCAATGCACCACTAGCAGGGAAGGGATATATGACTGACATGTCAACTATTTAGTTTCTTAAATAATGTTACAGCAATTGTTCAGCTTGTGAATTTTTACATGTTTTTTCACATGTAATTTTACATTAAATCAGTATTTACTAATTAATATTTTAAAAGGGAATACAGTTATTGATAGAAAAATAAATAGAAGCCAAGCAATAGAAAGTTATAATTTGGATACTTTTGATCCCCAAAAATATCAGTTCCCTCTCTCGCCTCTCTTTACCATTTCTAGTTTGTTGATGAAGGAACCGTGTTTGGCATAATTAACACTAAGATCTTCAGAACTCAATGACTGAAAATAATCACTTCTCTCCTTTCTTTCCTGAGTACGCTGAAGCCCAACCTAAAGATTTAGAGCTGACTGGACAAATATAAAGGATGTCAGAAACAGTGACCGCTGACATGCCATTCAAGGCACATGGAAAAGAGTTCAGGCTTGAATGCCTCTAAACTGCTCATTGGTAAGATCAGCTATCACTGAGACACAGTGTAAGTCAGCACAATTCACTGAGCCTGCTATGACCTTAAAATCATTGCTCCTGGGGCATGTTCATCCACCAATTAGTTTATACGCTCACTGGAAATCCATTGCTCAGTAAATGCACTGGTCTCTCATTCCACAGTGTTGATGAAGTGTGTGTGATGGCTTTCTCTTCACAACTTGACCCCTAAAGCTGACCCATCTGGAACTGAAGTATTCATGCCACTTGAGCACATCCTTGGTTACCACAGAGTCTGATATTTTCTTTAAAAACACCATTACTCACATTTTTTTCCTCTAAGTTTAAAATCTTTTACAACCAATAAAACACAGAACATTTTGGGGATAAGAAATTTAGTACACAGTATGCTGAAATACATCTCTAAAGGGAAATTAGGTTACATAAAACCTGATTTCCACTAAAACTGGTATGAACATTGCAAGTATTATTCCACTCAGGGAACAGCTTTTAAGCCCAAATATTAATTTACTTCAGCATATGTCTTGCTATGAATGCCATGAAAATAAGAAAAAAAACAATCAACCACATAAAACCCCCAAACCTAAACAAACAACAAAAAACCACACATGCACAGCAGGGTTATAATTATCATCAAAACATGGTAAGAGATAGTTTTCTCTTAGGCATTTAAATATTAGGCTGTTTAAATATTAGATCATTAAAAGCACAGCATTTATTGTATGTTTCTCTCTACACCATATTCTTACCTGACTCTAGGTCTCCAAGTGTATTATGGCCTCATTGTCACCAAATTTCAGACTAAAAATTAACCCAAAAAATTGCAAAAGAAAAGCAAATAAAATTAAATTTCTCTACTAGGCTTATTCTGCATCCTGGGATTAATTTTCCTATCATGTACTATCAGTGTTTATTGTTAGTAAGAATAACACCTCACCTAAAAGAACACGGTAAAAAACAAATCTACTGTGTTACTCACTGTGGCTCTTTTGGATGTTCTTCAGTCAAGGAAAAAAATACTACGACTGTATTTTGTCAAAAAAATTACTGTACTGATTTATATAGGATTAAAAAGGTACATTTTTCCGATTTTGATGAAATTCTGAGATTATTCTGCCTTCTCCTTTTCTGTGAGAATAGGGGTTTAGTGGGTGGAGGTAAGGATTTCTTTTCCTTCCTTTTCCACATTCCCCTACTTCTTTTAGTGAGAAAATGGAAACTGCAAACCAAATTCTGAATTTACAAATGTTTTAAAAAAATCCAAAACAAACAAACAAAAAACCACAAAGCTGTTAGCTAACTTGTTTTCTGGAGAATGAAAACAATTAGCAGCAAGACTTGTTAAACAACCTGAACATAATTTTTCTCGCTCTTCTTAATTAGAGTGTAAGTTCAGCCACAAGAGGAACCTCTGGTGTTGTAATGCAAAGTAATGTGATCCTTAGTAAAAATCCTACCTCAGCTTTAAAACTATATGAATAATAATAAAAATACTAATTTTATACATATATATAGTATAGTGGAATGTTAAGCTACATTTCAAACGCTAAGTGTAAACAGAAACAGCTATGATAGAAAAACTTTGTGATCTAATTCGTATTTAAATACCTGATAAAAATATAAACTTATTAACAGTTAAAGTGGGCCTATGAAAATGCAAAAAGGTAAAACAGTCTGTAAACTAGAAGCAAAGTAATAAAAAATCCAAAGGGAAAATGCAGAACTAGAAAACTTCAGATTAGAAATAAGATGCTTGTTTTAATTGGATAACTGAAAAATTTGTATGACAAGGAAGTTCATTATCCATCTCTTTGAGTCTTCAAATAAAAATAATGCATCTTTCTGAAAGCCATATGCCATTTCATCAAGAAGTTATGTAATTCATAAAGATATTATTAAGGGCTCAAACTCTCAATCAAATTCCTGCATCACCGCCAGCTACCTGTCATCACCTGAGTCACGTTAGTTAACTTAGCCTCTGACAAAGCAAAATTTCTCTGACAATATATCATGGGTTATCCTAGGTTTGAAACTTCAGTCACATTCTCTGACTTGTAACACAAGAACAGCTAATCACGATGGTCTTCAATATTTTGGGTGAAATTATGATTCTATGCAGGCAAAAGAAAGGCTGCTGTGACTGTATGAGATATTGTACAACTGAAAACTTAGTCCTTCACTTGCTACCAAGGTAACACGAAGTAAAGCTTTATGAACCTTTTACAGTCCATTCCTATACTTGGAGGTAAAGAATGTTTGCTTTGTCTTGCATCTCTTCTACACACTTCCAATAATAAACAGTAATATATTTTTAAGAAGCAAAATCAGATTTTTAAATACAATTTGTTATAATTGTATCTTTTTCAATACAAAACTTCTCCTATGTTTGCACATAAAAGGGAGTGGTTGGAATCCTCTCAAGCAGTTTTCTAACTATAAATTAGGACTATTAATTAATCAAAGTAACTGCAATAGATTTTATATTTATTCATGAAATAGGTTTTGTACCACTTGACCACAATATCTAGGAAGGGTAAGAACTGATCTTTAGGAGAAGACAATATAAGTAACACCCAGAATACTGCAATATACCACAAATTACGTGTTGTGAACTGACAGTAATCACAGTGGTCTGAAAAAATGTGCTGATATAATAACACACCACTCTCAAAGACAGAAGGTCCTTGCTTCCCTTTGCCCCCTACCCTCCCCCTGGCGACAGGGTCCTGTAAGACACTCACTCTGCTCATACAAGCTGGTACTTGCTAGACATCTCCTTTAGTTCATTTACTGAATTTGCAGAAAACTGCAATATTTTCTACTGCATAAGTAAGTTGCATCAACTTATTAAAGAACATCTTCCAGCACATGAGTTGCTGTGTAGCTGAAAATACAAAAAGGACTGAGGAGGAAGGTGCTCAGAAGAAAAGACAAGCACCACTAAAGCCTTCTGCAACAACTTATCAAATATTTGGTTGTCCATAAATGTATAAGCCTGAAAATGTGGCCGAGCTTATTTCTTTCTTTCAGAAAGAAAAGGCATCATAATGAGAGCCACTAACAGATTATGGATTCAAGAACATTCAGAGAGGAAGAAAACTGTTGATCCACAATGAAAGAGCAGCCAAAATACTACAAACAAGTAAGTTACATAAGCATGAAGTATACCGCTGCAATCAAATAGTTTATATTTGATATATAAATGACATAAAATTTTGTGCATAGATGAAGTAAATGAAAAACCTGAATACTGAGCTTCAGTTCATCTGCTTTTTTTAATTAAAAAAGCAGCAAAACTTTTATAGATTTATAATTTAAAGCTGCAAATGCACATCTCAAGAACAAGTAATAACACAAACTGCATCCCACTCAAAATTTTCAGGTTCAAATTAATTGTTATCTACTGAATTTTTCACAATTTAGGATGGAGATGCAAATTTTTATTTGTACATAATTTGAGCTAAGCATGGCCTGCTCTTAAAACATGTCAGTCCTGTTCTTTTCCCCTTCTGGCAAACTTCAACATTTCCCATGCAACTGCTCAGCAAGTTGGATTAGGGAGCTGATCCAGCTGAAAACCAACTCTACCAAAACAAAAATCAGATTAGAAGATCATCTGGCACTAAATGTGCAGCCTTGTAGTGACTGTATTTGACATCAAGATTAGGATAAAGCCATAAAACAGATGAAGTTGGATAATGGACCACCTGAATCAGATGCACTCTGGACTTACAGGAGGTTTAGCATACAATGTAGTCTATTTCTCTTCCTACATTCATGCTGTAGAACTTAAATCTAGTCTTTATTTCCATTTTCTAGTTTACACCATATTGCTATTTTCTTACTTTGGGTTTTGGGGGATTTTTGTCTTCTTGTGTCTTTCATGGGCATGTGATTTCTTGCCCTTAGTCACTGTTGATAGGTGATTGCAAAAGCTGATGCTGGTATACACTGAACAATCATTTCTCTTAAAATTAGCTTCTTCCATTGTTAAAGAAGCATGCAGCACAAATGCTTCATTTCAAGCTTGTGCAAGTTTTATCCTGAAAACTATGTGCTTCATTGTCCCAAAGAAATAGAGCTGTCTTCAGTTGTTATGAACAAGGGCAGGCTCAGAAGCACTGACACTTGACCCAGTAAGTTCTTGCAGTGTAACAGGTTGAGAAATGGGAAAACAAGTTGTGAAAATAAATGTCCAAACTGCATCTGCTCCAGCAGGTTTGAAGTTCTGACCAATTTAAAATGATTTTAAGTATTCAACTAGATCTTCCCACTGAAAACCAGTTAAAATTCTTCCAAATGCAATAAAATTTTTCATATTAAAATTAAATTTTGTGAAATCATTCTAGTAAAGCAACATAGAAACAAACTATGTTTTGAAATACTTAAATCACAGCTCTCTCAGTAATAACTGAAAATCTTGAGGAAAGGACTGAAATAATCTATTTTTAGCAGATGGGATGTTCAATTCACAAAGTGTACATATATATATAAATACATACGTGAGACATAAAAAAAAATCTGTGTAGGATATATACAGAACAAAAGGCAAGATTTTTTTTTATCTCCATCAAAACACTCTTCATGCAAAATTCACCATTAAGTGCAGCAGATATTGTCTAGCCTTACACAAATACAGTCCTTTAATTTAACAAAATGCTGAGCATTGGACTTCAGTCCTAGCAAGACCGAGCTCTTAACACAAAGATCCAATGGGGCATTTCAGAAGATCAACAATTCACCATTCATTACCCCCTATAAAACAGAATGCTCTACAGTGGTGGGGACAGAGAACCTGACACAGAAGAGGAAAGAATGCTGAACCTCAAGCTATTCACAGGCCAGGATTACAACAGGCTTTTATTTAGTACTGGGCAGGAAGTCACTGCTATGATAAAGGAAAAAAAAAAAAAAAGGAGGGGGGTGTTGAGATGTAGCAAAAATAAATTACAAATATAAATTTTCCAAGTAGCAGCTACTGCTAAGTTCAGTTCTGAAATGCAATGGAAGTTCTGAATGAGAACATTCTGTCTGTAAAAGTTAGTTATTCGACAAGATATGCCCTAAAACCTGCCTTCTTTAATTAGATTTCTAACATACAGCTGCACAGAATTATAAGAAGTTCAAAGGAGGCCACAGCACCTAACACTGATAAGACAGTTATCATAGAATTATAGTACCAAAATCAAACATGCATTTCCTTTATAATTTTAAAGAATTATACTGAAACAGACATAGCTTTTCAGCACAAAACTCCTTCTGACCCACAAGAAATAACTGAGTATCATTCTGCAGTCCATACTGTATGCCTTATGTTGGTTTAAACATTGTTTTCTTCTTTAAAAGATGAAAATGTGTCTGTAATTTTACTGTGGATACAAAAGTCACAAAGTAATAATTTTACTGCCATCTGCATAATTTGGGAGGCTGTGCATCATAAAATTATTTTATGTCAAAACTTTATGCATCTAAGAAAATATAACTGGAAAGCAAATATAGGCTCTAGGAACGAAACTGAACAGCAAGTGAGTAAGTTTCACTGCTCACTGTCAAAGCAGCCTGATCTGCATGAGCAGCCTTTTCTTCTGAACTGGCCTCAGTGCAAAGACAATGCCTTTCAAGTGTGGTGACTAAACCTGTTAAACTATAAACCAGGAGATGTACAGAATTCTTACAGAAGTAAAGAGCAGTTATATGCAAAACCTACAACTAAATTAACAAACTAACGATCTGCCTTTAGGAAAATGTTAAATTGCTCTTCTTCAACAAGTGCGGAATGACACTAAGAAAGAGGCCACACCAACATGCTTACAAATTTACTATTATTCTAATAGTATATTAGAAAATATAAATATTTAATATATATATTGGAATATATACATATATTATATTCTAATAAACTTTTCAGTTTATAAGAAATTATTGAAATCCAATATATTGTAATATCAAACATAAAATTAAGCTGTCCCTTAGGTTTTAATGATGAATGTTGTACCAATTTTATATAAATGCAAATTCATTCATATATAAGTACAAACTCAACCAATCTTCCGGAGTCCAAAAGATACAACAGTTTAGGGAAACATTTGGAGCACTAATGAATGTCAAAAGGCTTACTTTCACCAGATGTTTTGGGAAAAATTTCCTCTTTTCTTTGCTAACAGAGACTTTCACATAATCCTGAATATTGTGAGCAGGAGGAGGGGAAAAATAGGCAAGATAACAATACAGCCTGTAAAAAAATCTCACCTTGCAAGTCATTAACCAGCAGAAACAAGTGGTATTAAGCCATGAGCTGCTCAACAGGTCTTCAAGAGACAGTTCAAGTTACAGCAGGCAATCCTCTCCCATACAAAAAAGAAACATGTTTTATTTGACAAGATCCCTTGTAGAAATTCACACTCTTAATCTTGGTCCTATACATTAATTTTCATAACTGAAGCAAAACTTAGAGATAAAATCTTCAGTAACGTATTCAAATAAATAAGCTCTAAACTTGCTAATTAGGGGGCAAAACCCCCCCATCAGAAATGACAAAAGGTAGGCAGTGGGCTCAAACCTTTTGGTGGTACCCAATCATTCCCAAATCACAGCGCAGGCATTTTGAAGCGATGCTTTGAGCATAATCAGTAAGTGATAGCTGACTAAAAATAAACAGGTCTGAAATGGAACATCAGAAGAGACTCAACTGGCTCACAGCTCACAAAAGACCTTCCTCAGCAGAGGTATGGATTCTCCACAACAACCCAAGAAGAGCATTTGGAGCAGATGTCCCCTCGCTGCTGTCACCCTTTCTGTCAGGGGAAAAGGAACTTCATTTGCTGCTGATTCAGTGGGTACCAGTGGGGCAAACCTTGAGCTTCCTTTGACTGTGTGGGAGCACGTGAAACTGCTTCAACCGCTCACTGCTCAGGTGGAGCATGGGTCATTCAGAAGAGGACAGGGTACTACACCAAACTGGGGATGTGAATGCACCAGAAACTAAAAGCTTCCATTTTGCATTTTTGTAGACAATAAAAAAAAATCTGTCAGTCACATAACTGAGATCTGCAGGCAAAAATTCATAGGCTTTACCAGAGATCTAAGAACTACCTAAGCTATTAATTAACAATTTTATTCCTTCCAATCATATCTTTTTGATCCACCCATCTAAAAGACGTCAGTTTCTGTCTTGAAATCCAGTATGTTTATTTGTCTATGTTAAAATGGCATTGTCTCCAAGATGACAATGGGAAAAATGTATTTTATATGCCTAAAATAATACATATTTTATTCTACGAAGACAATTTTATAAAGCACTCAGCCTGGGCAAAAACATCCTTTTAATCTACAGTGACATTGTGACATTGATTTATGTGCAGTACTGCACCTACATCAGTGAGAAATATTTAATATCATAATCGTGCTTAAAATATTATAAGCTCTAGCCCTAGTTTTAAAATAGTCTCAAAGACAAAATGAGCAAATTGGAGTATTAAATATCCCTGAACCCACTCTTAGAAGATTAACCATTTGGATGATATTTTTGCTATAAAATTTGGAAGTGGCTTCATTAGTCAATCCTTTCATTACTGAGAACTAAAAAGGAAATTTTAGTATTTTTAATTATTAAAAACAAGTTCAAGCATTACAGAAAGAACTTAGAATTATAGAATTTAATTCTTCTATTTTTCAATAAGATCTCTAATATAGGATGTATTCCCAGAAACGGGTGAATATTGTTGGCATTTTGAATGACTACAATTTTACACAAGCACAAAATTAACAAATTACTGTCGTCACATTTGGGAAAACGGGTGTATGGTCCTTAGGCCTGTACCCTGTAAGGTTATTACAATTTTTGTTTATTTCCGTACTCCTAATGTAATTATCTGAATATTTTAAATACATATGGAACTTAATCTCCACTTGAAGCTTTAAGTCTCCTGTGTCCCTCACATAAAAATATAAATGGTAGGACATCATTTAATGATTAAAATAATCTTGTTTCAAGACTACATAAATTTAGTTTTGCTAAATATCTTTTGCAGAACATGGATGTTTTTTTTCAATGTGGAAACAGAATAGTGACTGAAAAATTGTTTGTTTTTATCCACCAAACCATTCCATTTTCAGAGTTGCATGCACTTTTTCATCTCATAAAGACATTATCACTGTTATTATGTGAAAAAATTCACCTAAAAACTTTAAAAGTATTTATTTTTGTGTAACAACATCACCAATTACTATTTTCTAAATTTATTCCCTCTTAAGCACCCCTTGGAATACAATGAAGATGAACAGTTACTGCTGAATGCAATCACATTTCATGCCTCTACCAAAGCTATTAGAGCACACATAAGTGGTGCTCCTTTTTAATAGACTTCACATTAGGAAAACAGAAGAACCCAACCAGCTAGAAATTTTAAAGAGCATTACAATGTGATCTGACATTGAACAATGTAGTTTCTAACAGCAATGCTTAGAAAATACCAATTCACTACAGGTGAAAAGTTGTCCGTTTTGTTCCACCACATTTTCACAAGGGCACACACCAAATTTGTGTTCTTTTTAACTGTTTCTTGTGGGTGTTCAAGATGACATAAAAGCCACAGCCAACTTCAGGGTTCAGAAAAATGGGGTCTGCAGCTGTACCATGGTTAGTGCTGCTGGCATAACACGTCTCGTGGAGACCAACACACTTTAATAATGACAGCATTTCCCTAAGCTCACTTTATTATATTATGCTCTTAAAATGCATCAAAGAAGAACATCATCTCTAAGCTCTGAATTTATTATCAGTGAGCTGCAGTTAAGGATAAGAAGTGTTGCTAAGTTTTGCATAATGCTTGCTGTTACAAGTAAGCGCCGCTTTTCCATTCTTCTAAAAATGCCATTTCAGGGTTTCAACAGTTCTGCTAAACCTAGACTGTAAGTGCCATGCTTGAATCTATTTTTTTGGAAATATGCCCAACAATAAATGATCCACAATGATCTGAGGACAGCACTCTCATCCAAGAACTTAATCAGATTAATGATGTATTTGTTTTATAAAAATTACTAACATTAAGCTTGAGAATACCTAATTTACATATTAAATGGTTGAAGGGAAAAAAATACTAGTGGTTTTATAAAATTAGGATTACAAAATTGCCTATTGTCTTGAAAATCTGTAACCAAATTGCTGAGATGCAAAATAATAAATAAGTGTTCATTAGCAGTGTTTATGTAAATTCATTAGTTGATGTTTAGTTGATCAAAAGATTTAATGATGTTTACATTTAAAAAAGAATTTATTAAGAGCAATGTTGATCTCATAACATAGCAGTGGCAGTAACAGCAATATCACATGCAGAACTTTCCAGTTCTTCTGACCTAAGGAATATAATTAATACTTTAAAAATTTTACTACAGAATTAAAAGGCTGAATGGAGCATTGAGGAGAGGTGTTAAAGTACAGTTTTATAGTAACAGAGAGACCTAACCAAATGAATTAAATTATACAAAACTGAATGACATTATAGGTTTGATCTGGGGTTGATCTGATCTCCTTATGGGGTTAAGAAGAAAAAAAAAAGTTACCTTACATTCCTCATTGGTTTCTTTAATGCTTTAAATATTTAGTGTTTCTCCATCAACTTCATAATTTCATAAAAATATTACAATTATTAATCAGATTTTCAAGACATAAAAAACTAGCTCTCACAAAATGAATTAGTCTGCAAATGAGTTCATTAAGTAAAATACTGAAGAATATGATTTATCAGCACAAATATAGCATTTTTGTTTTGCCACATCAAAAGCAAGTGGGCTTTGAATTGTGCACTGGTGGAGCCTGTCTATTTCCAAATCTCAATGAGTCAAACTGTGCATCAAAAAACAATGAGAAAAACAAAATAAGCAGCAGAAGGTGCAGTGAAGATGAGGCTGGCATTTGCCATCTGGCACAGTAAATCTAAGCTCTACTGGCACACAAAAATTCAACAAGTATCATGCCCCATTCCAAAGACTTTCAGAGAAATTCCCTCTGCCTTCATGCGATGAAAAGTTTCATTTGATAAAACAGACTCTCACCTGGAACCAACCAACAAACCATCTTGGTTTGTTACACTTGGCTTTGTAACAAACCAAGATGGTCCAGAAGCACACACATGATCCAGGACTCTCCTGGAAATGTTCCTAGGCCAAGCAGAGGACACAGTAGCTAGGCAGTGCAACCCAAGCTGAAGTACCAGACAGTAGTTTCTAGAAAACTCTGCTAGTAGTGTTAGAGACATCATCTTCCCCCTCCAACTCAGCATGCCTCATTACAGATACTAAAATAAGAATGTTTCTGAGGACACCTCCAAAAAGCAGGGCCTCTGAAAGTAAAAACAATAGAGCAACCCTTCCTTCCTTTGCTGGGAGGGAATGGTGGGAATACTCACAAGACATGCTGGTAGTAAAAAAGTTCTTCCAATGACAGACAATACCTTCAAACCCAGAAGAGAAAATGAGCTCAGTTTCTCCAGAAGACAGGAAAGTAGGGGTGGGAAATCTATGAGTTATATGAAGAGTTCAACAAACTTGCTTTCCCACTGATGTACAAAACTCAAATTGTTTGGCACTTCTATTGAAAATCCAGGCCTACAACTGAGTAGGATAGGAACAGCAATTGCTGGCAGACTTGTATCAACAGAGCCCAGCAGCTGGCTCTATTTCAGCTCCTATCTAATCCTTATATTATACTGTGCTCATCACCACAGTATGTGAATTCACACTAATGCAATGTTATAGCGAAAAAACAAAGCCCACAGCAAAATGTGAGCAACTCAGGAAACCTGCAATTAATATTCCAGCACAGACTCAATGGTGTTCCAACACCCCCTGCCATTCTTCAACCGTGAGTTCATTCTAGTTATATTCTGATATAGGCCACAATGTAATATTAATCCATATGTTTTGACTGATAAATCTCCAGCCTACCACAAATAGGACACAAACTTCCCCATTGCTTCTACACATCAGAGTAACTCTGAGCAACCCGGTCTAGTGAAAGGCGTCACTGCCCATGGAGGAGGAATTGGAAATGGATGATCTTTAAGGTGCTTTCCAACCTAAGCCATTTTATGATTCTATAGTTTGTGCGTTTGTGGCTTAATATATTTGTTGTACAGCACTCTCACACTAGTAAAATTTTTTGCAATAATATGGAAGAATATTGTATGTACATTCTAACTTAGTCCTGCCTACAATACTGCCTTGGACACAGTACCATGCCCTTTTATTTAGATTTTCATTTTCCTCTTCAGATACAAAAAATTAATCCAACTTGCTAACACAGAAATTGAACATCAATCTCATAATGGTTACATCAAGAGATCAACACAAGTCTACTACAGATGTAGCTGTTCTGTAAAAATGTGCAAATAAATTAAAATTAAAATTAAAATACAACAAATACACAAGCACTTGTACCAATAATGGATACTCTTCAAACTATTTTTACTGTACCAGTTTTCTAATACAATCCTGTGATGCAACAACCACTAAAATAGGTAGGTAAAACACAGTGATGCTACAAAAAACTACTTCTGTTTTCACCTCCCCTCTCACTAAATAAAATCTTCCAGAATCCATTTCCCTGGAAATGTTAGGAAACCTGCTATGCTTACTGTAAAGGAACAGTGGCAGAGTAGGCATCAAGGGTAGGTTTGGTAACAGGAGGCTCTAGGAAAGAACTGAGACAAAACCATGAACTGTCCTGTGCCGGGCAGATAGAGCCACCTCTGAAACCCCTGGGAGCACCCCATTTAATTAAAAAAAATTAAACCAAAGGACACCACTTCTGCTCAGATATCTTCTCAGACACAGTGACAGCCACTGGAGGAGGAGAAATGGAAGGGACACACAGCAGATGATGATGTTGGAGACTACTAGTGCTTGGATTAAGTCAGAGGAGGTACAGCCCCAGGAGGATTGTGGGCGGCTAAGCCATGCTGAAGTCAGTACACATCCCCAGCAGCAGATAAAAGTTAACTTGCAATCAGAGAAGAACACACATACAAAGTCTAAAAAGCAGCAGTGAGCAGGCTTGTTCATGAAGTCCTCACATGGTTTACTTATTTGCATGCATTAATGGACTGCAGTGAAAAGCCCTGAAGACAAAACATTAGCTGATGAGGATAGGTGACAACCTTCAATTTGACGACAACTATTCACTGAAGATCTACATCCATGTCTCTGGATGGTTACAACAATTCATGCTACATATTCTATTTCTTTTGTATGTGGGGTTGACAAAGCAATAAATAGCAGAAATTTAATCTATGATTTTTAATAAAACAATAAAGAATGTTTTGTTTTTTGTGAAGATATACTAACTTGAAATTCTAAGGAGAAACTATCTATTTTTCTTTTTGGTAGGTTCATGCCATTTTACAATGCTCTTGTACCCGGCTCTAGGGGCTGTACAGATTAGCCATGACTTGAATAGAAATTCATTCTTTTTCTTTGCTGAATGAATGCCATTATTTGCTGTGGGTTGTAAGTACAGTTATATTTCTGAGAATTTTATTTCTGTCTATAACAGCTCAAGAATAGGAATATTACTTATGTTCCATTTCATAGTTCTGAAAGTGTTTTGACCCCACATAGAAATTTGAAGACCTTTTCTGAATAGGGCCTTCTATTCACAAAATGATTTTTTTCTGTATTATTTTATTAATACAAACACACTTCACCTAGTGAAAGCAGGTCTTACATAATATATAAGAGGCATCTTATTACATTGTGATAACTTTGAATAGAGTCTTTTGACTATGAAACTTATTTTTTCTACTTAAGTGAATGTAAACTCTGTGGACAATGAGAAGTAACATTTTTTGAAATGACCTTCAGGTGATATTTCAATAAAAAACCACATGCAAATATTTTCAAATTCAAATAAAATATCCACAAAAAATAGGCTTGAATAACAAAACAGTGAAATAGATTATCTTGTTTCACACGACTTTGTAAGTGTTTGAGAGCTGAATTTATATATATTTTTTAGTATCCTTTTAGATTTAAGTCCAGGGCTGATACTCTGTCAGAAAGGTGTTATCATCTTACCTTAGCTAGTATATTTCTGTGATTCGGCACCTCTACTTTTTCCAGTGTTTTCAGGAAACCATTAAATTTGTAGCAACTTTGCAATTTCTGTAAGAGTAGCAGCTGTTGACTTAGGACAACTTTTCCAAAATAAAATATTATTTCACAATCAGACTATGACACTAATCATTGAGAATGTGGTTTAAGTTAGCCTTCGGTTAGTTTGCTAAATATTTAGCATTTATTTTCCCAGGCTTTTGGTAGCAGAATTCTCCCTCAAATCTGCTCACATCTCTGGGTCCATTTGTTCACAGTGACATTGCCATGAATTCACCTAACTCTCATCTAATTTAGTCCTGAGAGGATGCTGAGGGGAATTTTTTTTATATAGAAACTATTAAAAACTAGTTTTTAATATTAACAATCTTATTAGTAATCTGTTCTCTATTTGGTCTTCATGGAAGTTCCAAGCACCAACTAATGGTTTTGACACATACCAACACATACCGAACTCAAGGACAAAGTAACTTGGCACAAGGGAAATTTAAAGTAACATTAAAAAGGACATTTACTTAAGAATATCCCTGAGATGCCCAGTGCCATCAGAAGGAGCAATTGAAGTCTGGAGACAGATTCACCCCACAGCTTGTATTGGCTCTCCAGAAAGAGCTCCCTGAGGGGCTTCTTCATAGGACAAGACACAAGAGAGAACATGAAACACTCAGCCAGAAAAGGAAAGACATGAGACTCCATCAGCAGTGCTGACCAAAGTGTTCAAAGTTCTGCCAACCCCTTGATGTAAACTTTTAGTCCTGACTCTTTGCCTCCTATTCATACTCTTGTACAGCACAAGCCCTGTGACAGAACAAAAATGACTGTGGAGGGAAGGACAGCAAGGGTGGTCTTCAGCTGCAGAGACACTTTAAGTGGACTTAAAATGCTTATGGGGTCAAACTCAAGCCATTACAGAGTTCTATTCTTTCCATCAGCTCCTCTGACTGATGCCAGAGCCAAGTGTGCTAGTAAGCCATGTCCCATACATCTGTTCTCAAGAGAGAAAGCAAAGCCTCAAAAAGACAGAAGCACTGTGGAACACAAGATGCTTTTTCCCTTGAGCACTGTGGGAAGGCAAAAAAGACTACTCGGACACAGGAGTGCTTAAAAACTGAAAGTAAAGCTAAATGTCAAATTTTCACAGTTACCTTTAGGACAGTAGCAGGGAGACTTTCACAGTATAATTTGTTAGGATTATTTGCATCTCTAAACAGTGAAATAGATTGCATATCCACTTGTATGCAGATAACCGAATGTAAACAGAATTAAACATCCCTTTTAAATAAAGCCTTTAAATATTGTGATCCAAAAAATATAAAATGGAATACTGTAATTATGCAGATCACATATGACATTATTTTCAGTTAGAAAAACATGCTAAATATTTTCCTTAGGTTAATTTTTGTTGCCTCATGCATGCCATTTAAAACTTATCTTCCATTAATGAAAATACATAGGCAATTTAATAATAAACTTTGAAATAGTAACCCTCAAAAGATATTAGTGCACCAATAGCAATCCTATTAAGTGAAGCATCATTTAGAAGTGTCAATGGCTCTTACACCACCGGTTGCAATCCCTTACTAATTTAACATTACAGCGTCATTTCTTGTTCTAATCTGATCTAATTTACCCTTCTTATTTCCTTGCTTCTGGATATGCTAGGTTTGCCACCCAATGAGTTTATTTCGCTAGTCATTCACTTTTAACTGTAAAACCAAACTATTTGAGGGGAATAATCTCCCTGCAATCCAACACAGGCTAAAGAGCTCTTATTTATGGAGCATTTTGTGTCTTGAATTGAAGCATTATTGCGAAGAGTGAGCAATAAACAAAAACACCTCAGGGGCCTGGGAGGAGCAATGTAACCAATTACATTTAATTAAATCAAAGGATGGGAGCCCTAGGGTTGAATGAGCTGAAAAACAAATTTGCATTAACACCTAGCAGCCAAACAAGTAGTTCTTGGTTTAGTCTGGAAGTACAATTGTTGCCATCTATTCTCCGCACTGAAGGGGGGCCATTAGCTAAATTCTTAGGATTTGTTTGTCCACTGATGAGGGGCTGCCTTCTCAACATTTCACCTGCTCACACAGGAAAATTGCCTACTCAAATAAACAGCTTCTTCTGAAACCCAGCAAACAAACACCAGCACATGATTCACAAGTTTGCAATTCTGTCACACCTTTGTCCAGAGTCAACAAAGATAACTCTGCCAGGGCTCACACACCTAAGGGAAGTGGAGTCTCTCTGAGACCTATGTGGGTGGGTGAGGGGAGAAGAAGTGGGAAGAATTAATCTGGCCATAATGAATGCAATAAATTGGAACACCCAGGATAATCATTACCTACAGCACTTCAGAAATGGATGCAAACACTGAGCCTTTCATGTAATGAGAAAACTTTCTAACACTAAAGTAATTACCACTGTAATGCACCTCAGCCTTTCTCTCCACTGTCCAGAGGCAGGAAAGAAAGATCATGGAAGTCTGAGAAGAGCAGGAAATTGAAATTTATAACCACAACTATGAAAACTGTAGAGAAATTAAGAGTAATTAAATACTGAAATTTTAGGAGTCCCCAACTCTGTGTTTTCCTAACTATGATGCTGTAGGGGAAAACTGGAGAGAAAGATTACAAATGTTTCATCCATTATCTACTGCTCTTTTTTGAATGTTTGTTGCACAGTTGTGAAAAAAGAGAGAGTTTACATGTAAAGAGGGTGACTTTTTTGAAGGTATCTATGAGGAATTTGGCAGGGTAGCAATAACCAAAATTCTTTTTTCATTATTTTAAAGATATACTTTCATGGATTTGTAAATATAATAATTTCAAATCATTAGAGATTCAAACTTATTGTCCCATACCTCATCCCAGACACAAAGTATGCCTTAATCTACATCTGCCAAAAGCATAAATTAGCTTATCCATTTTAGGTTATACAACAAATAAAAAGGAATGTAATGGCTTCAAAACACTGCCCTAAACCTAAGCTAAAAGGCTGAATTATTAAAATAATTTTTTAGGCAATCAGTGGTCATTGTGCCTTAAAAGTGCAATAGCCAAGATTCTCATTTTGAAAAATGCTGAACATGCGTACATAATATTTTCTTAGCTCTTGTTCCTTGAATATAAAGATGAAGAGTACAGTAAACAGCAAATGACTTTTGTAGAGTTCTACATAGTCTGATGGCAGTCTTTTCAGGAAGTAAGCTGTTTCCCTCTTGACCTTCATTTTCTTGCTTTGGAAGAAATGAAATTGCAGCCTTACTCTGCAAAGTGACCATGTAAAAATATAATTTTATTCTTACCAGACAAACTTGCTTCCTGTATTTACTCATAGCTACATTTTCCTCTCATAATGACAAATAAAAATATGTTTTAGTGGCCTTTTATACACTGTTAGACCCTAAAAGCTAGAGGAGATCTAATAGCTTTCTTTAATGACAGAAGTTGACTCATACTTTCATCTTGTTAAAGGAGTAGTATCCAGCTTAAAATAAATGAGAAAACTCTATTTTGGAGTAAACTTCTGTTAAAGATGTGCTTCTAGACTACACCTACTCAAGCCTTCCAAATTTAGCAGTAAACAGTGACCTTTGTGTCAGTTCTTGTGATAATGAGGATACAGGGAGTGTGAGATAGGTTTGTTAATCTGGAAAAAAGCCCCAAACAAACCAAACACAACACTTATGCTCAAGGTGGGCAAGTTTTTCCATTAGATCAAACAGCTGATCCAACTGACAGATTGGTACCAGAAGCCAAAATAAGGAACAGCAATGAGCAATGATGATCATGTACTGGGATTAACACAAAAGATGGAACAGGACTACCTCCTTTAAGCAGCAACAAGCTGACACATCAGCACAGCATATAGTGGTACAATACCAACAAGTGACTAGCTCACAATTTACCATCACCTTCACTTAGACATGTTTCTCAAGAGATCAGACAAAATTACCTCAAAGCTGAATTTGTGTAGAGAAGCACTAGTATGTTCTGGAGATTGCTTTCCCATTTTGTTTTAGAATGTGCTTAACTAAAATATTTTAAAACCATGCCAAGACAAAGACTTCAGTTTCACATGTCCTCACCTGCCTTAATCCACATTAATTATAAAGAACCCCCAAACAACAAGATTTCTTGCTATATACATGTACTTGTACTTTATGGATAAGCTGCTCTGAACTGCTTTTCCCTTCTTTAGATAACTACAAACCTGATACACTTCCTAACTCTTGGGCTTGATCTCTGCAAAGAGGGGTAAGGGGAGGAAGACTAAGATTTATTGTAGCAGGAAGAATATCACAGGAGGGTAGAGGCAGCAGGGCAATGGTTGTAGGAGCTCTTGAAAAAAAATCCTTTATCTTACATCCTACTTCCAGTGTGTTTATAAAGAAAAAGACAATGTTGCATGTGCATGAAAGTAGTTGTGTTTCTGCCAGGGTTTTTTAAAGATTAGCATGTCAATCAAAATGAATACAGCTAGGTTTGAGGTGTGACATTTATTTTAAAAAAACCCTTTGCTGGAGAATTCTCTATGCCAATTTTACTTATGAATGAAACCAGATAATGGCAAGAACCTGTGAAATTACCAGCTATTTCTGTACATTCAGAAGTTTGACACCGAGCCTACTGCAGCCATCCACTGCTGCAGTATTGAACCTCAGGATTTACCTACACACAGAAAGCACTATTCTGGAACTCAGTCTCCATGCATTCAACAAGCACATATTTTTTGAATTACTATTTTGCACTGTTTCTGAACAGCTCAGCTCTCCTGCTTAGCTAAGAAACTTTCTTATACATGAGGTAAGTAGGATTCCCTTTAGACTGAAGGAATGAAAGAAGAATAGCAAAGCAAATAGAAGCGCAGCAAAAACAGTTTGACAAGTAATTGCAGGCATAAGAAATGGTGGAACTAAGGAAGAGTGATATATGGCTTATGTGAAAAAATTAGAAAATATCATAACTATGGCACACCTGCCATAACAATTCACCTCCAGCACTTCTCTGCCATATGAAGCACAAAACAACAAGTCCTCACAATGGTCAATCTGATGATGCAGTAGCTCTGTGAATTTACAGTGCTGAGGAAATACATACCAGCTACCTTTCTAAATACTGACTTTCTTACAAGATCTAAAAGCAACCACACTGTGAGAGAACATTCCAGATGGACAGAGTGATTAATGTACCTGCTGATGAGTAGTACAACTTCAATCTGCACCCTAAATCCCTACACACCAGAGAGCTTCTGCTTGCAGCACAATTAAGGTTTTACACTAGTCCAGACAGAAAGTAGAGAGAGGTGATGCCAAGGCTGTTTCCAAAAAATTGCTAACTTCTCTTGAAGACCTGCTTGGAAAGATATTTCCTGTAAAAAATATACATGTTAAAATACATTACTTTCTTGAAGGAAAGAATAGTTTTACAATTTCAAATGCTAATACATTCCTCTTCTTTGAAAATATACTACTTATTTTAGTTTACTTTCATTTCTTAAATTTTTTTTTTTTCTCAAAAGTATCCAATACTAGGGGAACTTTTTAATTGTGTTTTTGAGGTCAACATGCTTCTCATTTGCAGGGATATTTTGTGGGTTTTCTGTCTCAATCTCATCCATTCTATACTATTTTCAAATCTATTGTCCTCAACTATTCTCAAAAACCAGTTATTTCAATTTGAATTAATTATCTCTTTTTTTATATGCTTCTGTTTACCCAGTAGAAAACTGAACTGTGCTTCCTAATTACATATTTGCTCCATCATTCTAATTAAATTGTTCATTAATTAATCTCAGCATTCTTTCAAGCAGATTCATAGCAATTACGTAAGTAACACAGAGAGGCATTTTACATAAAGCAGGAGACAATGACATGAAATTTCACTCTGCAAAATATAGTTGGAGTGTATGAGTAAAATTTTCTGCTCCAAACTGCTCTGTATTGGTATTCAACTGTCTCCCACTGCATGTTTGACACTCTATTCTTGGTATGTTTAAATTAGGAAAAAACAATTAAACAGTTAACTTTCAAAGCAATATAAAGATCTTACGTGAATATTATTTTATATATTCACACATGGTAAAAGATAGTAAATAGTGACAAATTAAACCAAAGCACTTTCATTCAAAATAACCAAAAAACATCAGTTTAAAAAGATGTTAATTAACCCTGCAGGATACATGCAGGATTTGAAATGAGTCCAAACAATGTCCAGCTTAATGCTAAGAACTTATAAAATGAGCTATCAGGGCCTATTAGTGCATTATAATGGCTTAGATACTTGAAGAAGTGACCCTAAAATCTCTGTTCTGACCCGACTTTCAGAAATGGGGCAGAAGATTGACCTTCACACAATATAATCAGCAAAGGATCTAAAAAATGTATCTCTCTGTTATGTGAAACCACAGTTTTATTTACTCAGGCATGTTCACTTTGGAGTTAAGGTCCACTCAAGCATCATTTCAGGGTTAAAGGTTATAGTATAAAGCCATTATGTTTTCAAGCAGAGTTGCATGCTACCATTTGTTTTGCAGTAATATCACAATCAGACATTACCTTTTTAGCTTGGCCCAGCGGTGAGTTTAAGACCCTGGTGTATACATTGTAAAATAGACTGGTACTTTCTAAAAGTCATTCAAACTGCATTTGCTAAATTTTAGATTGGTGTATATTTTGTCTATGCTCTCACATATAGACAAACAGAGATACAGAAAGGTTTATGATCTCTGATGCTGTAGAAGATCTGTTTATATAATAATTAGATTGATTATACATTCAATATATAATTAACGTACAGAAAAAAACCAGTAATTTTATAATTAGTTTCACAATGGGGTCAATGTCTTTGTCTCAGAAAAATGAATAGACTAACTGTAAAAGTAGCTACAAGGATAAAAAGGATTTATAAAGTTCTCATTCAACACCTGTTTAAATTTTTTTGCTATTGTTTATCAGTTCCTGGTTTTCACTACATACCTATTCCAAACAGTGCTGATTTTGGCTAAGGTAGAGTTAAGTTTCTTCACCATGGCTGGTATAGGGCTATATTTTGGATTTGTGCTGAAGACAGGTCTGGTAATATAGAGATGTTTTTGTTATTGGTGAGCAGGGGTTACACAGAGCCAAGGCCTTTTCTGCCTTTTGCACCGCCACACTGGTGAGGGGACTGGGGAGGTGTATGGGAAGCTGGGAGGAGACCCAACCAGGAGAAGCGAACCAAATAGGATATTTGGGTCAAAAGGGACCAAAGGGATAGTCCATATTTGACCAAGGGAATAGTCCAGACCACACGACATCATGCTCAGTGTATAAAGTGGGAGGACGAAGGAGGAACAGTGGAGACATTTGAAGTGATCGCCCAATTCACCATTATGTGTGATGGGGCCCTGGAGATGGCTGAACACCTGCCTGCCCATGGGAAGTAGAGAAATTCCTTGTTTTGCTTTGCTTGTGTGTGGCTTTTGCATTCCCCACAAACGAAGAATGTTTTTTGGTCAGGAGCTTACTAAATTAAGACTTTGTGCAACAATAAAGCCGAAGTTTGATCAGTGTCTATAAGACTATTCAAAACAACAAACTGAAAGTTTCTTAAACTGACAACAAATGACACAATCTTGATTTTAACGTACTCTTTGGACTTACACGGGGCTACTGAAATTTACCTCCAACTGCTAGATTATTACATCCAATTTTATCACCACAAACTACTATCTATAAAACCATAACAGATTTATGAATCATAGGATGATTCAGGTTGTAAGGGTTAGACATACAAATGAAAATACAGATTTCAGAAATAAGATGGTTTCTGAGTAAAAGTTATGCATGCCAGTTATCTCAGCAAGTACTATTTTCCACATGAAGGATTCTTGGGTTTGTGATCTGAAGCCTAAGCATAAAATGATTATAGTACAAATTTGTATACAGAATTACAACATGCATTTCCCTCAAAGTAACACTGAGTTGCCAAATTTTGGAAATTACAAAATTAGTTAGGAAATGCTGCTATACCCTTAGCATAGCTGTGTTGCCTGTTTGCCTTAGGAAGCAACATGTAACTAAATACTCCCACATACGGTACTTCACCGAGGACCACCGCTTCCTTCTAGTCCACAGAACTAGAGGCAAGTCTTCATTTAGTGATAAAATAACCAATACTCACACTTCAATTAAATACAGATCCTTCTCTTACTTTCTGAATTTACCTATTAATAAAGCGGGCTTCTCTAGTTAGAAAGCCATATGTAGGCTATTAATTGTCTGCTTTTCAGTATCTTTATTTGAGGAAGAGCCAAGCATTCACCCCTAAGAGAACAATTCCTTCACCTCACAGTCCTTGCTGGCTATGTTTCTTACATGTGGTGGTGACTGGGAATAGACAGAATTCAGAACAAGGCCTTCTTTAGATGAAGCCCTGAACCACAGAAAGAGGAAACACATCCACTAAGTCTTAAGAGCCTAAAGAACCTAGAACCTCTTTTTTTTTTTTTTCACATTTCTGCTTTTGCTGTTCCAATCATCATTTCAGCTGTGATTTTTTTCAGCAGATCAGACCTTAACCTTTGAGATAAATAACATACGAGCCAACCATTACTGAGAACCTTCTGGCAGGTGGAGGAGGAGATCTGCTCTCCAAGCAGCTGCACAAACTATGATATTTCCATTTGCACAGGCAAAATGGTGCATTTTGTAAAGCCAAGGCATTAAAACATACTTCTGTGAGTATTTTTAAACATCAAAAATCCCATCGTCTGGAGTATCAGCTCCTCCACAAGTTGATAGCAGGATTGTGACTTTCAGATTACCTTAAATTTCTTTACGATTACACAAATTAAGTAAATTAAAACAAAGATCAACAGTTAAAAAGAATGAAATACATATTTCACCTGAGCAGGCACAGGAAGGGATCAGCGAGATCTCTAGAAATACAGTTCTTTTGCTGGCCCTATAGGAAACATTACCTGAGGCGCCCATTATTTCTCTCCAGCCCCCTTGAAGCTGAGCTGCATTGCCTCCTTCCCATCTCTTACTTCTAGTCTAAGCCCACATTAATCTTATTCATTGTGATTTAATACAGGCTTCTCTCTGCCTAATCTGATTTATCTCTTGGAAGAAAACTAATCAAATATTTCCAATTATTTTTTATTTATTTTTCTTTATTTCCAATTCCCCTTCCAGCCCAGCCACTACTCTTCCACTCATTTTTCTCACCTACATTCTCCTTGCCTTCTGACACTTTGTTACCAGTCTCAGTGTTATTCCTACTCCCTCCTGCAATCATCTCCTCTTAGCATCAGAAAGCAGCATGGATCTTTTCCCCGTACCTCAGCTATGACATTTCTGTTAGGAAAAAAAAAACAATTAAAATATTAAAGACAAACAACTGTGGCAGTACCTGCCACCATCCTTCAAACTGTTTAATATACAGACGAAATCTACAAATTCTACAAATATATATATACACACACATATACTTATGAAATATGGATCTATAAAATATGAAATATATTACATTAAAGCAGTTATATCACCTTAACTGTATTAGTTTTTCTTTTCTTGAACTGTACTTTTGGAATATCAAGTACTAAGTGTGTTTCGGTAACTACTTTATGCAACATTCAAATTGCCAATTCAAAAAGAGGAGGAAAAGTAAAATTTGCTACTCATTTCTATGCCAAGTTTCAATTATCACACTCCTTATTATTCAGTACAGAAAACATTTCAATACTTGCTAGATTCTCACCTCATTCAAATTAAAATAATTTGGGGGGATTTTTTTAATCAATTTTAAAGGGAAGACAATGTTTCTGATTCATTTGACAAGCCTTGCTGAAGACAATGAGATTCTTTATATTACTAAGGCAAGTCAAATTTGACTTGTACTAAAAACAATTGAAAAAATATGACAGTAATTCAAAAGCTGACAATGCTTTCAAACATTTGGGGAAAGATGGCACATTGTAGTTCTACTTTCATGATCTTACAATAATTATGTCACCAATAAGATCCTATTTCAGACAGGGTCAAAGTAAACTGTCAGGTAAAATAAATCTCTGACAATATCTTAGCAAAAAAACACCCTGTTAAAAAAACAGGTTTTCTTTTCCATATATATAATAGGAACATATAAAATTATGTGTAATAGCTTTATATACATACACATTAAAAAGTCCATGCCAATTAGATCAATTAAAAAATCATAAGACTAATCTCTTCTGAGCAGCACACATGTCTGTAATTGTAGAATTAAAAACACTTTGCAGTTACAAATTAAATACCTATACTTAAATGTTTTGATTTGTAAAAGTATCTAACAGGAATAACCATGCAAATAAGGCCAGGTGAAAGTAAGGTGCTGCCCCTGGGGTAGGGCAAACCCAGGCACAAATACAAGTGGAACAGAGAACAGACAGAGAGCAGCCCTGGGGACAAGGACTTGGGGGTGCTGCTGGGTGAGAGGCTGGACATGAGCTGGAAATGTGCCCTCACTGCCCAGAAAGCCAAACCTGTCCTGGGCTGCAGCCAAAGCAGCGTGGGCAGCAGGGCCAGGGAGGGGATTCTGCCCCTCTGCTCTGCTGAGACCCCACCTGGAACCCTGCATCCAGCTCAGGAGAGACATGGACCTGCTGGAGACAGCCCAGAGGAGGAGCACAGAGATGATCAGGGGTATGGAACAGCTCTCCTTATGAAAACAGGCTGAGAGAGTTGGGGTTGCTCCTCCTGGAGAAGAGAAGGATCCAGGGAGACCTTATAGAACTCTTCCAATACTTAAAGGGAGCTACAAAAGAGCTGGAGAGGGACTTTTGACAAATGCATGTAGTGATAGGACAAGGAGTAATGGCTATAAACTGACAGAGGGCAGGTTGAGATTGGATAATAGGAAAAAAATCGGGCTGGTGCAAGGTGTCCCGGCCCATGGCAGAAGGGTTGGAACTGGATGGTCTTTAAGATCCTTTCCAACTCAAACCATTCTACGATAATTGGACTCATCATTTCCACCTTTCTGCCTACTTCTTTTTGATAGTTCACATCCAACTATTACAACAAAGCCCTTTAAATGCCAAACACAGAAAAACCTGTTTATTCTAAGAAAGAAAAAAAAAGTTAAGAAACAATTGAAAACACATGAAATATATATCACAATATGAAAACACAGAATTTTCATTAATTATTCTCACTCATTAGCAGTTCAATCTGATCCTAGATAAGCGTTCCAGAATTAATTGGCATAATTTCTCTCCTTTCTGTTAGGCTGTCACATACCCCAACAAACCATGAAATGTGTACTTCAACACAAAATATTTACCATATCATTTTCTGAAGAGCACATAAAGAGAATCCTCAAAAGGAAACACTAGAGTAATTATGAGGAAATAATTTTTTTAAATAATGGCAATCACAACAAATCAAAGCACTTAGATTACCTCTACCAATTTTTGTCTGAAATTAGCTATATTGTTGTGCTGCACATACTGTCAGCAAAATTAAGTATTTGAAAATCTATATTATTTATGTTGATTGCTATCATAATTACTTTTGCCTGCCAATGGAAAGTGTGAGGTATTATAACTTCTGGAGATTAACATGGGAGATGTGCAACCGGCTCCTGCAAAAATTTACATTGTAAAGCATTTATGAGTTACAAAAAAAGATAGCAGTGAATGAAGTATCTGCTAAGTAGCTGATCTTCAAAATATATACAATACCTCTATTATAATTTAAGCTTTTTTCAATGCTAGGCATGACAGCATGTTTCTATCTCTGGAACAGGAAAATTCAATGGGAATTGGAAGGATAAATACTTCTTTTTCAACAGGTGCTTTGAAAACAAGGGAAATAATTCAACAAGAATTTTAGCTGAGCAAACAATTAGAAGGCATTATTTGGAGGGCTTCCAAAAGTTGGAATCTCTGCTTGATTCATATAATTCTATTGTCTTAGTGGATACCTGTTTATTTCTTTGAATTATGTATATTGAGAGATAATATATTTTACTGTCCATTTAAAAAATATAGATATCTCCATTTTTAAATGTCAAACCTGTATGGCTATTTTATTCCTGTGTATCTTTAACATTTTGTGGGTCCTACTGCATTTCTGAGTAGCTTAAAAATGCAGCTTAAAACCTTTGTAAATGGTTTCTTTTTGCTACTGCTACTGTCATTACTTTTAAGTCATGGCTTACAAAGCTGTTCACATTTTAATGCTCAACTTTATGGTAAATAAAAAGCCTGCTTCTTCATGAGAAAGTTACAAAATTCCTCAGGAGTGTGTCTACATACAGCAAAGAATAATTAAATTGCTGCATGCATGTGTTTTTAAAATGCATAAGTTCTTTAACTTGATACCTATATGTCAGAGTTTCTTTAGGGAAAACAATAAAAACTGTGCCTTATGAAATTTAAACACAGCTCAAGAAAGGGACAAATGTCATATCAAGAAAAAAAAAGAAAAGAAAAATATTGAATGCAAACTTCAGTTTGTACCTTAGACTCGTGAATTTTCAACCTTTTTCAAATATTATTATTAATCTAAAACCAGATACAAACAAGCACAGTCCTTGTTATGAATCAATATAATGAATCTTCTGCCCTGGTAGGAGTTATTTTATATAAACAGTTGACTTTTGGTTTCAGCACTTTCTCACAGATGTGCATTTGAAAATGCCTGCTAATCTCACCTGGCAAAGGGAGAAACATTACAGTACATAAATACTGACAGTTCACTGCTGTTTAAGAAATAACTGCACTACTCCAATCAAAACCAGCCAAAATCCACCTACATAAATATATTTTCTGAGACACTCTAAGATTAAGAATCTTCCTCTGTTACTTTAACCTAGGAAATAATCAGAAAATGGACTCAGATTCACCTGTCAGTAAGTAAGCTTCTCCCACAGCAGATGTGCAGCTGCACATGCCTTTCTCATAGGGAATTTATCTTGGTTAGTCTTCCACAGAAAATATAATGCATGATTTTAAAAGCAGATTATGGCTGTGGACAAAATTATCAAATTAATTCTTACTAGTAATAAAACCCCTTCTGTTTATCTGGCTAAGCTCATTTTCAGCAGAGTCTTTAACCACGCAAACAAAAGGAATTAATATTTTCTACTTTGGGAATGTCCAATTAAATAGTAAGCAAACCTACTGCTTCAAATTCCCACAACTTAAAAATGACAACCAAAATATAGCAAAATAAGGGCCCTGTATACAAGCTGCTTTGTCCTATTATGTTTTATTATGAAGACATTCCAGTACTTTTAGCCTGACAGAATTTATACTAAGGTGCAGATTTGTAAAATGGCTTATGATTGTACAGTGTTTCAGCTGTGTGAATAGGTAAATTTTATTGAATGAGCTTTTGGTGAGGTAGGCTACTGTCTTCACATTCTAAATTCATACTTATAGGCAGATTGCAGTGGGGTTTTTCCTGACACGCTGTCATGAATACATACCCAATACATTTAGTAATATTTTTTCTTGTCTTACTGTCCAAAAGGAGCTCCAGTAAGTGAGCACATAAAAGCTCTGAGCCCATTCTCTTTGCTAACTCAGGTGTGCTGACTACCCCTGCTTTCATGAAACTTCCTTCTAAGTGTTCTAATCATTAGAATCATATCTGAAACCACATAAGTCCTACAGAAAATCTGCAGCTACCTCATAGAAGGTTAAACAAACAAAAAAATTAAGTTACACCTTCTATTATTTTTGACAGACACAGATGAAGTATCAAAGTAAAGGAAAGGATTTAAGATTTTGAATGCCTCAAGTTAGGAACTGACATTACAAAGAGAGAGAGTGTTAATGACACACAAGTCTTGGAGTTTCAGCTGTGGTGAAATCCAGGCCATGCCACTCAGCATGTAGAAAGGCCTCCTTACCTGAAGGAGGACAAAATTTTATTGTCAGAAGATCTAAAATTCAGTTCAGCAATGACCAGAACTCTTTTTTGACACAGCTCTAAGTCCTTCAATTTTGACACCCCCAATAGGTGGCATTTAAAATGAGAAGGCACTCCTGAAAATATAACACTGCAAATTAACAAAGATCTTGCAATAAACCTGTATGTGGGAAAGGTTAGAAGTCAAGTGGTTCTCTGCATACCACCACTGTATGATGGCTTGGTTCTGCCTCCCACTTCTAACCATGAACAGCTCTGTAGAGACTTATGAGATCTCCAACCTCTAAAATGGATATAATATTTGTTTCACAAATGTGATATTGTATGGATGCATTAAAAATAAGAAGAGTGCTTTGGGGACTACAGCATTATCTTCTGAGCTGACATAAATCAGATGTTTAAACATGACAACAAATACTGCCTTAAAATATGGGGATGGGCCTAAGTATAAAGGGGAACTCAAAAATTCAATGGTAAAAAAAAAACCCTCAGATAGTGAAACATCTTCAATCAGTACTCAAATAGATGAGAAGAAAGTAAATTTAACTCACAAAGCATAGGCTACAGTTTGACAAAAAAACAATAGACAAGGAGTTGGTGTTAAAAGGTATAACAGGCTCAAATTTCTTTCTCTTTAGTCCTGAATATTATTACAGAATTCTATTTCTCCAGTACAAGAAGCCCAAACGCATTTGAGTACTCCCAAATTACCTAAAAGGCCCCAAACAAAAAAAAAAATTAAAAAAACTCCAAACCTTGCATTATTTCACTTTCTGTCACACTTATCAAAAGTAGGGAGATGGGAAATAAAGAGTATTATGGTAGATGACTTTTAAAATCCTATACTAATTTTTGCTAGATGACCAAACATGTCACAAAACCAGTACATAGCTCAGAGTATTTGCAGTTCTCCTTCAGAACACCAAAGAACTCAAAGAAAGAACTATGCATAAAAGTGTAGATAGGATATATCTGTAGTATAAATAATTAAAATAACAGCTTCAGAAAATGAATGAATTTGTAAGGCAGAGAATCATCAGGTGGCTTTCAGTGCATAAGACAATTATGCATTCGATAATTAAGTATAATGTTTCATTCAATTCAACCTCTCCCTCATCTTCACATAATTAAAAACTTGAAACAGATTCGTGTTTTTCATTCTTTTAATGCATATTCCATGATAAAGTATAACAATAAAAAATAAATTACAGATTTTAATTAAAAAACTATTCACTAGAGGAACAAGATTAGTGGCCTGTTTATAGGGCAGAAGGAGTAGATGTCTTGTATTAAAACTTCAGAAAGTCTTTTGACAATTTCATAAGAAACAGGCTAAATAAAATTTGGTTAAATGGGTGAAGAAAACTGACTATGGAGAATAATGGGAATAATTCTCAATGATTTGCTATAAAAGCAGGTGAATTTAACAGGTGGAGTTTTCATAAATGCCTACACCAGACTGTGCTTTGTTCGGTGTTTTCACTGATTATCTAAAGGAACATGCCTATTAGCAATTTATCCATTTTAGAAGTCCAGGAAGTTGAAAAACAGGCTTCAAAGGATAAAACAATGAACTGGGAGAAGTCTGGAAACAGGAAGTTCAACAGGGACAAACACCAGGTATTCAAATTGGGTAAGAATAATCTGCTACATAAATACACAGTCAGGAATAACTGATTCCTTCTGAAGAGGACCAGGATTTTATGGCAAGTCAACAGCTCAACAGGAGTCAAAGTCATGCTGTTGTAAGAGGAAAATTCAATATTGGGATTACAGGCTGTAAAACGCAAAATCTCCTGGTTTACTTAGCATTATAGAAGTCTCAACTGGAATACTATGCCCAGATTTGAAAAACACCCTTCAAGAAAGATGCAAACCAAATGTATGGAGTCTAAAGAAAAGTCAGAGCCTAGCAAAAAGTGCAGCTTAAGAAAACATAGAATTTGGCTTGCTGGATGTAAGTAAAAGAAGATATAGGCAAGGCCATGTGATGATTTAATATACCAAAAAGCTATGGCAAAAGAAAATTTCAGTTTTGCCAAGGACCAAACCAGTAGTAAGTTTAAGCTTTAGTAAAAAAAGGCTACCATTAGATATGAGAGATACTTTCTACCAGTAAGGAGAGTAGATGCGAAATCATTGCTAGAGCCAGTATGTTCTAAATCATTGTTTATGGGATAGTCACTAAAACCTTTTGCAGGTGGGCTGCAGTCTTAATTAAAACCACAAGGCTGAACTCCAGTAATTCTAACAAACTTACAGTTACTCTTCACACATTTTCTGTTTACCAAAACATTTGTATAGGAGGGTCTTTTAATTCACTAAGCTTACCAAAAAGTAGTTCTTTATATATCTGAAATAAAGTCTTATCCACTTCTTTCCACATTATCAAAAAATATTTTTAAAAGAATATCTTCAACCTGATATAATTTAATTTAAATGTACATACTCTCAATAACAGTATTTAATTTATGAAGCTAAGTACTAGAATACTAGAATCTACACTGAATTTTCAACACTACTAATTTTAAATACTAGATCTACATTCCATTTTCATCTGGTCATTGCTATGTAGATCAGTTTTCATCATATTTTTCAGTCAGAACTATCATCACAATGCAACAATCAGACAAAACATTTCAAATGGATACATCCACCAAAGGTTTCCAATTTTCATATTCTTCCAGAAATATTTTACTCAAAGTAGGGTCTTTTTAATACAATTTTAGGAATTGGTGTTAAATTGAATTGGAACCTTTTACTGTGACATTTTCAAAAGAAGACATGAGTTGATCCATTTGAATATTATTTTTTAAAATTAAACACAGTGCAACTTTTCAAAAGTTCTCTAAACCAAACTTGAAACAAAACCAAAACAAGGTTCAAGTTATGCATAACATTTCAGCTGCTTTTGTATGAACAAAACAAATAACAAGGACTGTCCTTGCTGCCTCCACACCTCAGCCACTGATGGGGCTATAACACAGTACAGAGAAATGCCCATCCAATGTGCATGTCAGAAACGACCAGCATCAGGTGGTGGTGTCCAACAGAAGGGAGATCTCAGCCCTGAAAAAAAGCAGCACTGAAAGCATGGCTAGAACACGGCAAGTGAAAGGAATTGTAAGAATAAAGTGAATTATTACAAAGAAGCATGCAAGTTCCCCACAAATGGTAACAACCCAGTGCACATCAAACTCATTTGAAACTATTTACTTCAATTATGCTCAAATTTGAAATGTTTTTAGAGAAAACTTTAAAATGTTTTAAAAGACTAAGATGAATAATAGCAGAGCACAACTTAAAGGGATGCTTACCATTATCCTGCCCTATCTCAGTTAAAGACGTGACTAAGATAAGTTGCCTAAAGCAGAAGTAAACCCCATAAAATTAATTAAAATCATTCACAATTTCCTTCTACCAACCTACTTTAAGGTGTCACATCTAGCTGGCGACCAGTCACCAGTGGTGTCCCTCAGGGGTCTGTGTTGGGACCAGTTTTGTTCAATATTTTTACTGACGATATGGATGAGGGCTTAGAGTCTTTTATTAGTAGTTTCGCTGATGATACCAAATTGGGAATGAGTGTAGGTCAACTAGAGGGGTGTAGGGCTCTTCAGAGAGACTTGGAACAGCTGGACATATGGACAGAATCAAACGGGATGAGCTTCAATAAGTCCAAGTGCCGAGTATTGCACTTCGGCCATAATAATCCCCTGTACCGATACAAGCTGGGGATGGAGTGGCTGGATAGCGCCCAGGTGGAAAGGGACCTGGGGGTGCTGGTTGACAGTCGATTGAATATGAGCCAGCAGTGTGCCCAGGTAGCCAAGAGGGCCAATGGCATCCTGGCCAGTATCAGAAATGGAGTGGCCAGCAGGAGCAGGGAGGTCATTCTTCCCCTGTACTCGGCACTGGTGAGGCCTCACCTGGAGTATTGCATCCAGTTCTGGGCGCCTCACTTTAGGAGGGACGTCGAGTTACTTGAGCGTGTCCAGAGGAGAGCAACGAAACGAATAAGGGGCTTGGAACACAAGCCATATGAAGAGCATCTGAGGGAGCTGGGGTTGTTCAGCCTGGAGAAAAGGAGACTAAGGGGTGACCTCATCACTCTCTACAACTTCCTGAAGGGTGGCTGTAGTGAGCTGGGGGTCAGCCTCTTTCTCCGGGCGACAACAGATAGAACAAGAGGACACAGTCTCAAGTTGCGTCAAGCTAGATGTAAGTTAGAAGTAAGAAGGAAATACTTCACAGAAAGAGTGGTCAGAAACTGGAATCATTTACCCAGTGAGGTGGTGGAGGCATCATCCCTTGAAGAATTCAAAAAAAGACTGGATGTGGCACTTGCTGCCATGATCTAGTTGAACAGTTAGAACATCGGCTGGACTAGATGATCTTATAGGTCTCTTCCAGTCTTGAAAATTGTGTGATTCTGTTATACTATACTTTCATAGTTTTAATTAATGTAAATCAAAATATCCAATTTCTCATGGTAATCCATTTAGAATACATGGAATACTTTCAAAAATACTTCACATTGTAGAAGATTAGCACGAATAGTACACTTAGAAACCTACTAGTGCCAACTACTTTTTAAAGATTAAGACAACAGATGATGCCAAAATATAGCTAATCAGAGTGCCAAGGTACAAAAAACTGCTCAGCAACACAGAAAAGTAACTGCAGTTGCTCTGAGAGATTCACATATTTTTACCAAAAGGTTCTCATTGGAATAACCTGAACAGGAGAACCAGTTCCTACCAAAACTTCAATCTGACCCAGCAAGAAAGAGGGTACTCAGAAGGGCTGAACTGGGCTTCTTCACCTCCCACTTCTCTAAGCTAGTGCCATGATTGAAAGCAGGGGCAAAAAGACAGATAATGTTTGGAATACATAGTAGGAAAAAAGTACTTTAGATGAAAGGGAAACTGATCACAGTTATGACTTCTCTTTTCACACACAGGTTCCTGATAGAAGATTTTAGTGAGTGGGGAAAAGCTGAATATTTCAGGACAGTACCTAAAACAGAAAAATCACTGATGTTCCATCAGAGAACAACCTCATAAAAACAATTCTGGTAGCAAGAGTAATTTAAATGGTGCCTGCTTCTCTCCATATACTTATTTTCTGCTCCATTCCATATGCCTTATGTGGGTTATGTCAACATGACTGCTTGGGATGATGCTGTAAACTGAATCCTTGAAGTTAATTGGATGAAGGAGGGAGGGAGGAAACAGCTGGTTTTTCTTAACCCTGATCATGAAATGTTTTATTTAAAAGGAAGCTGCATAGTGAATAGTAAATTGTAGGTATCACAAGTAAAATATTTCATTCAAAACTACACGTATCGTTGCTACTCAAACACTCTTCCGGACAATTTATTTTTTGCTGAAGACCTCCAAAGGGCTCTGAGGTTCTGCCATGGTAAATCATTTCAAACTGCCACAGCAGAGGAATGAGAGAAGGCTGAGAGGACAATGGGTGGCAGTTTCTTCAGGTGAGAATACTGACTGAGGCATGGAGAGGCAGGAAGCATATTCCAGCTGGCAGGCTTTTCACCACTGATCACCAGATGTTTCCTCAAAACAATGTGGGAAACTTCCACAGCAGCAGCTGAAAACTGCACTCTGCTCCCTGCCTGATTCCAGGTAACATTCCATGCAACACAGGAGTGCCTCTGCTGCCATAAAGGATGTCATCTGCTGATTGTCCCCAGGTAACTTTATGGCATCTATCCTTCCAAGCATGATCATTCTGTAGCTGCCATCATCTCTCCACTGAGGAGTGCACATATCTGAGGCACACAGTGAGAGCTCTGAAGAAACAAATAGCTCCCTAAACCCATCATCATATACCACCAGAATTCTTCTTGCTTTAGTTATTTGAGAAAATGGAGGAAAGAAGAATAGGTTCTTTGTTTTAAAGAAAATTTTAAAATATTTTTAAAGTAAATTTTAAATGAAGTTGCATAATTACCAGTTTTTAGTATCATTTTAAAACTAATATAAACTGAAAAAAGGTGAGATCTAAACAGAAAAAATAATTTGTTTCCTTCTTGATTTTTGTTTCCAAAACACCTCGACACAAGCTTGAAAGTTAAGAAAAAAAATCATTCTCTTATGTTATTTTCATGAAAAATATTATATGAAGGGCAAAAATATCCTTCAGTTTACCTTATTTATTTTGGAAACATATTTTAAAAAACATAAATAACAAATTTTTTAAAAAAAAACTTGTTGCAGAGACTAGAACTTCTAAATGTAAAATTATCATAAACTAAAACAGCTCTAAAGATGTTAAGTAAGTGTTTTGAAACAGTAGCTATAGCCAGACACTATGTTTTGATGAAATTCATGAAATTATGTAACATTTTCCACCAATTAAACTATTAAAATAAAAAAATCAAGAAAGGAGGGAGTATATAATTCTACTTTTCCTGGATTTCACATAGATTAGCTGTTTTCCTCTATAAACAGAAGCAACAGAATTTAAAACTATCCTGTTTACATCTATCCCAAATGCAAAGCCTAAGAGTTTACAGGATCTACTTGCCTACAGGAGCAACAATTTTGGAGTGTGTGCCTGGGCAGCTCTGTAACTGTAGCACCCTCTGCTGCTCTTTTAGTTCCAAAACATATAATTGTACACCTAGCCAAGTAGAAAATAAAATGAGTATGTGTTGAACATGTTGTTTCTTGAAAATTAAATTATTAACTAATGCTATGTGCAGTTTACAATAAAATGTTTTGCTATTACATATAGTATATTTTCAATTTTATACTACTTGAGCATCTAGAATATCTTGTTTCTGGGATAACATCAGACAAAAACCTACTAGATGAACATTCCAAAATATGCTGTATTTCACTTATTAAAATTCTCCTTTACACAGCCTGTAGCTCGCTTAGACTGGGGGCAAATAGTAAAGAGGTTTCTATTTTGGCCCTTTTCATTTCACTTAATCTAAATGTTTACATAATCTGCAATGATTGCTTCTGGGATAGAGTCATAAGCACTTCATTATAACTGCTTTCTCACACTTGGAAAGGCAAGGGAAGGAGGCACTCTCAAAAGCTCATCCCTGCAGAATTTTCCTTAATTTTTGGATTTCTTCTGCCAGGATGAGCATGTGGTTCCAGGGGCCAGCTGATGCTATCCCATAATGCCACCACCAAACCCTCTGCCTGGGATCCATCAGTTCTTTTAAAGGACTGTCTCAGGACTAGAGATGGTGTCAGGTTGTACCCTCTCTTTAACAGATGGCATATTGTTGTCTAAAACGAACAGACTGATCCTTTCCCTCATTCCAGTCCTCTTTTCCCTGCCTCCTGTTTATGCATAGAATTAAAGCTGAAGGAAGTGCATTTAGCACTGCATCCTGTCTGTGTGGAGAATTCATTTAGAGTTTTCATGTGGAAACCACTCTCCCACAAAGGATGAGCAGAGAGAAAAAAACTTCCACATTTTTCTGAGAAAGTGAAAACCCATTGCAACTTGTAATGTGAATTTTCATTCACAGTGGCAATCCTATAGTGCAAATGCATCTTCAGAAATCTTTTTTTAAAAGGCAGAATACAAGTGTAGGTATACAAATACAAAGTTTGAACGAGCCATTGTGCAGAGGCAATTTTCAAAGTTAACAATTGGGACCCTGCAATACACCACTGACAGCTGCTGCAGCTGGCTCCCCTTTTATCTAGAAGTCTTTCTGGTGTAAGGCAGCATTTTTGGAAGCAATCACAAGTACTCCTCAAAAGCTGCTTATTGATATTTTATATAATGCTGCCAGCTAGTGGCACATCTTGTACTGAGTTGATACCTACTGGGAGCATGGAGACAGTGGTACTAACTGGAGTCTGCTCTACCACTTCTCTTTTGATGGCATACAGTGATGTGGCTGACAAAAACCATAAGCACAGAGATCAGCAGGGCAAACAGAAAGACCATAGAAACAGTCCCTGAAAGAGCTTGTTTTAACATAAAGTACTCACTAGAAGAAACAAAAAAACTCCCCCCAAACTACAAAAACCGTGTTATTCGAAAAAATTATTATGTTTAAAAACAAAGTGAAGTTTTTACAAAAGCTAATCTGTTTCATACAAAATTATTTCATTATTTCTACTAACTTCTAGAAAAAACATTAATCTTGCTGGTAAGTATTCAGTATGGCAACCAAAACAAACACTCAGAACACAAAAACATTTCCCTGTTTTGTGGTAAGTCAGTCCAAGTCATTAAACCTTAAACTTCATTTAAGTGAAGTTTAGTGGCCAGTAAATAAATGCTAGCTATGCAGTGTGCCCCAAAAGAACATAGCACATTGACTTCTGGCTAGCTCCATTAGTATTAAATATCAGGAGAAATAATCTGATACTGTCAAAGATTATTTCAGAAATATCTGGGGGTTTTTTGAATACACTATGATTTGATAATAAAAAGTTCTTGTAGAACACTACAGCAACTATAAAAACCAGTCAACCTAATTTTAGAAAGACAACAGTAGTTACCTCTGGGGGTAAAAGGAGGCAACACAACACCCTCATAATTTCCACACAAAGAGGGGTAACACAAAGAGAGTCAAGAAATACACAGGAAAAGTGCAAAAAAAAAGACCCAATTTGAATTAAGGGAGAACGGGAGTATGCAGAAATTCCCTCAGTTATGACCCAAACAGAGCAGCTCACTAAACATATGACTGGGAGAACTTCACTATGATGGTGTAGCAGGCACAAAGTTATTCTGGCTTGGATACTGACAACATCTATTCCATACAGGTGGTAGCAAAAAAGTGTGATTCTTGCACTCCAAGCCAGTAGTGCCTGCTGCCAGAAGATGATAATTTTACAGTTATGTTAATAGAGTGTAATCTAGAGTGCATAGTAAAACAGGCATAAATCAGTAATATGTAGATCCATACAGACAGACACAGACAAAGACATTTAAAAATAGGGAAGCAGTGAATCTGGAAATGACTTGGCAAACGCTGTATATAATAGCATGGCATGAACCCTCAAAGCAATTCTGAATCCAAAAGGACAAATGTGAATCTTTGTATAAACAGAGAAACAGTGAGAACCACAAATATCATATTACTCTGTGTTAGCACTGGTGGTGTGCCCATTAGAGTGTAAGTCTCTTTCCACCATCTGCAATCAATAAAAAAGTAGCTGAAATACTGGAAGAGGAGCTGACAACACATCTATCAATAGGAAAGCATACCAGAACTTTAGCAGAATAAATTCTTTGTGTTAACAAGGAAATCTGTGTAGATTGAGTACAAACTCAATACCCACACAAAGAACAAGAAATCCTGTTACCATACTACACTGTACTGATTCATTACCTGAAGCACATTTAGACACACACACACAGAAAGTATTTTCTCTGCTGTTCAAAAGAAATACTTAAGTTGTTATATAGTTAGAACTAATAGAATTAATGTTTATTAAAACATAGCTTTGGAATACTAAGACTGGAAATTTGAGATGAAACATATATATCAAAACAGTTCTATATCATTGGCTTGTGGCGGGGGGGGGGGGGAAATATGTGTATATTTCTTTAACATCTGGCAAACTTCACCAACTTATTCTATCAGTTTTCTTCTTTGAAAACAAACAAACCAAGCTGAAAGATAAGGCAAATAACCAAACAACAATTACATGTATATCTCTAAACGTTAATTATATAATAGTAATTACTCATCACTTCAAAAATGTTTTAATGTTGGCTCAGCTTTGTTTCCACCACCTACCACAATTTGATAATTCAAGTCCATTAATAGCATAGATAATTTTATTAATAAGTATACTGAAGCAGAGCCATACTGGGTCAGACATTGATGGCCCACTTAGAGCTCATCTTGCCTCAGGTTAATGCAGCCAGTAACTGATGCTTAGACAAGAGTGAAAGATCAGGACAAACATATCATCCCACTGCCCCATTAATTCTCCTAACACCCAGCACTTCCTAAGCCATAAGTGATGTCTGTATATTTAATAGTCACAATAAATTTTTCTTGCACAATTTTTTCTTCTTTTTTTGAATTTATTTCATGTTTTAGGATCCAAAACATTCTGTAGGGAGGAATTTCACAACTTGACTGAGTGCTTTCTTTTGTGTTTCTCTGGTTCAAGTTTGTTCTCTCCAAGCTAGAAGTACCCCTGATTGCTTCCCATGTTCCTGCACTGCTGTCCCTCACACAGCCACTGCTGGCCCCTGGCCAACACAAATCAATGGGCTAAACTAATGTTTTATCCACTCCAGTCCAGTTGCTCTAATGTTCCCACCATAGCCACAACCAAAAATAACCTGCACTGGGAGAACTTAAGGGTGTATCCAACACAAACAATGGTGCTACATAAAACTGTAATGCTATGGTAACCCTGACCCAGCTAAATTAAATGGTTATTGAGGGCTCATACAGAAATGTTTTATATTGGTGCAGTTAGACTTTTATCAACATAGTATTGTACTTAAATAAACAGTGACTTACAGACATTCCCCGTGTTGTCAAAACTTGTAAGAACATCTTTAACATTTAAGAGGCCATTGTGAAATCTGGAAGAAAACAAAAAAAGCAACTTTACTAATACATAAACCATCAAAAAAAATCTTCAAAAAAGAGATTTACTGTATGCATTCACTTCTCACCATCCCCTTTCACAGTGAAGCAGCAAACAGGTACTACTGTAGCCACCAGGGGGAAAACAAGGGGACAATCACCAGTCTTCAAAGTCCCAGCACTGAAATCCATTAATCAGGAGGACTGTGTTTCTCAGAAATTACTATCAGCAGGAAAACATTATGAAGGAGCATCAATTTTTATTTAGTTGTGGATGTTACACAGAGAAAGGAGGAACTTTGGTAAATCAATTTCTTTGAAAGGGAAAATCCATAAAGTATTTTTTAACAGCAGCTGTATGCACATTCCTATTTTCTCCCACAAAATCAAGAACACTTAATTAGGTCCATGCTAATTAATGTGTTCAGTTAACTGCATTTGTTTTTGGTTTTACATTTGCATAACCCATAAGAAATGAACATTTGAAAGTGGGGATAATTAATTACCTAAATTTCATACACCAACTGCAAATTTTAGAATGCAGTGAGCAAAACACTGACAGCAGCAGAAAGGTAAATTTTTATTCAGTTTTGGTACTTATTCTAAGATTTGCCTTCAAATGGGCAGTGGTACATACATAAAAAAGCATCTAATTTTGTTTTAAATATTCCAAACTAATCTAAGCCCAAAATGAACAAAATATTAGTCTCACACTTTACAACAATCAGATCACACAGCTGTTTCACAAATGCATGAAAGAAAATCTAAAAGGAATTCAGCAAGGCAGCAAAATATGAAAATATAGGGTTTTAATAATGCTTCAAATATAGCTTCTAAGGCTGTTTGGGAACACATTAATTTGAAATACTAAAAAAAATGCAATAAATCCCAGAATTTTAGCACCTACAAAATTAGTTCTCATTGCCTCAGCTGTTCTTTCCTGAAGAAAGACTGCTGTAAGAATGGGGGGAAAAAATCAATTGCAATTTCTGCAAACATGGAATTGCATAATTATTGTAAAAAGCCCACTATTTATAGCTTCTGATAAGCATAACCATTAAATAAATAAATATTAACAAGTTAAATTTTGAAAAGCACCAAACAGCAACTAGACGAATTCTTAAAAAATGAAAATTAAATGGAAATCAAATTAACAAACTGAACTGAGCTCATCAGAAGCCGCAAAGAACTCCATGAGAGATGTTACAAAAGATTCAGCTGGACATGAGTGCTCTTCTCCCAGGTACACAAAACCAAACCAAAATTACATGCCTTCTCTGCAGAGGAAGTCTGCAAGAATGCTGATGGATCATACGGATTTTTAATGTAGTTCTTTTTTGCGAGTTTGTTTTCCGTCAAATTGGACACCCAATTCAACAGAGCTGGTGCAAGAGAACTAACAAGAAAGGAGATAGGTTTGGTAGTTCTACCATCCACAGAGTGCCCTTTAAACTCTCCCCTGCTGACTCCTCAGAACTCTATAAACTCTGTAACTCTGCCTATGTCTGGGGCTGGTGGGGTCTCCTACACAACAGTGAATGTCTTATCTCTAAATGAATGCAAATGGAGGGTGGGAGATGCTGAGGAAGTAAAGAAATATTTTAATCTCTGTTGGCATGCAGGGTAGTCTTGGGATAACGTTTTGGTTTCTTTCTTCCCCCCCTCGATTTCTAAATATACATAGTTCATATCTAAAGGAGATTTATTATGTAACTCTCCAAGTGAAACAAACAAAGATAAGAATAAAAATTTAGTAGTCTAGTACCAGTAGTTAACAGAATGAAGAAAGAAAAACAGAAGTAAGTGAAGTGTCCGGGTCTAGAAAAGAATACAATTCATATACTTAAGGGTCAAAAGGTAGGGAAACACAAAAAGGAGAAATTATAAAATCACAGCACTAGCCAAAACTGCTTAAAATTTGTGGAATCCAAAAGCTGAGGAATTCAGCATAATCTCTTCCAGCAGACAAGTTTTAGGACGGAAGAAAGCAACATGCCAACAGCTGATCTACTTGTGAAAGGGACAGCTCAGGAAAACACACTTCCAAACAGCAATAGCCATGTTTCTCCATTTGGAGATCTGTACTTGTGGAACCAGCAGACAAACTCTGCACCAAGCATTCCCCAAGTCTTCCATCACAGCCCTTACTCACAGACTTAAAGTTACATGCACCTGTAAACACAGGTGTTCTCTAACCCCAAATTCTGCCATAAACAGTGTGCTACTCAGTCCTGCACCTAAAAACCAGCGCCTGTAGTTTGGGACCCACTGCCCTGCACATGCATCCTCAGCAGTTCTGTAGCAGCTGCTGCTTCACTGTCCCATCCCATCAGCTGCTCCTCCACCAGCAAAGCCAGAGAAAACTGCCAAGATACAGCACATCTTGCTTTCATGAGTGCCTGTCACCATCACAGCTTTCCCAGTGCAGCTGACAGAGTCTTAAGTGTCATGTGCACTGAATTATTAAAGTCAAGGAATCACAGAAGCTTGGGATTAAACCCCAACCCTTAAATTCCCATAATTTCCACAAGTATCTCAAAATACGGAAGAACGTTAGTATTCAGTTCTTTAGAACATGTCACTGATGTCATTCAGTTCAAAGTTCAAAGCTCTGATTGCTGAGATCAACAAAGTCCTTCAAAGAAGCACAGGTAAGCATCATGGAAAAAGTGAATTTCAAGCTGGCGTGGTTAATCTGATTCACAGTGTTCTTATAATAAGTCTCCAAGGAACAACAGGCAAAAATTTCTATGCCTGAGGCAGTGAGTAATAGAAGACAAATCTATGAACAATAAACTAATTCAACTCATGTTTCTCCTGATACAAAGCAAAGAAGAATTCCTTACTCTGAACTACAAATAAATCAACTTTGGATGAAGTCAGAGAGAGTGAGATCAACCTTTAAATATATTAATGTTCCTTCCTCTCCAATTCAGGCAACATAAGTGCAGACTTTTCCATGTATATAAAAATAGCTACGGGTAGTACAAAAAAAAGTCTTTCAGTAGGTGACTATTAAGGCATGCGCTTCATCAACCATAATGAAACAAAAGTAAGTTCCTTCTTTCCTTTTATATTATTCTTAAACTGAGTGATGAAAAATAACACAAGTAAGTATGTGCCTATATTAACTTTAAAAACCTACAAAATCTAAGATAGAATACATTTCCACATAATATGAAAAGGGGAAAAAAACCAAATACATCACCATAAACTATTAACCTATATACAAATTAAAAGTATATTTGTGAAAAATGAAAGATGGAATAATGGTAAAAAATTACTGTTATGGGTACTTCACAAAAAAGCTTGTTGTATATCACTATCAATTGTCACTGTGGCCCACTAAGAACCTGAGTTATCTGCAAACTTTGCTCTCTATCAGATGCTCTTTCTGTTCCAGAGTATAGCAAAAAAAAGTCAACTCCTCTTTCATTCCAGTTCTAGATCCCAGCTTAATATGGCAAGAAACTGAAACAAAGGTTCTTCGACTACAGGTTGTTTTTTTTTTACACACATCTTGGGCAATATGATGGAGCAGCCATTGCTTGATCAGTGAATAAAAGAAGTACATTGCCAAATCACTTTTCATCTCTTTCCTCCATTTCCAGCTCCTGGGGCCAGCCCTTTATGCTGCTAAATTCACACAGTCTCTTAGCATGCAATACATGGAAAAAAGCAAGTTTGTCATATCTACATGAATTGTCCATAAGAAGTAGGCAATATTCACTGAAATTTGTTTCCCTTCACTTTTTTAATCACTACCCCTAAAATAAAAAGCTGTAAAAACTGAAAATACTATTAGGAGAAATATCCAAGAGGAACAGCCAATGGAATTCAGTCCTATACCATCTTCTAACACAGCTTGCACAGACAAGTAGTGTCTCTGCATGCCTCTCATTTCTAAACTACAGGTCTAGAATCATCTAATAGTTTCTGTCATATTTTTATCTGCACGTTGATTCATATTCAGAATAAAGGCATGACATCTTGCAAAGTACACTAAACACCTTTTACAAAGATTTAACCCTTCCTGTAACCTGCTGACATTGTTCCTTTCAGTTCTGTACTTTAGTATTTGAAACAGCAAATGACTGATCAATGGAAAATATTTTACCACAGAAATAACTTATTTCTGCACTGTTTTCTTAAAATGAGCCTACAATTTAAAAGCAAATCTATATCCTGAAATAGAAAACTTGAAGATATTGATTGCTCCTTTTTAAACTCAAATAAAAGAACAATTTTCCTATCTAAAAGGCAGGCACCATCTCCACAGTGAGACACTGCATCTTTATGATCTGTAATCACTTCATTGCTAAAACTATTCATACAAAATTCAAATTTAAAAGCACATTCCTGATGAAGAATACAAGGATTTAGAAAGGCAGTATTAAATAAATATTTTTAATAGTTCTATGTACTTACTATATATTTTCCTATCTCTAAGAAAACACATATTCAGCACATGCATAATTTTTTAACAGCAAAGTGAAGTACTGCCACAATTAAGAAGAACTTGAAAAAAGCTAATAAACACACCTGAAAGTTCTATAAATAAAAACACAGGGGAGTTAAGGAGACAGTGGTGCTGTCTGTCCAGCTGCAGTGCTTGTAGCTCCCCCTGGGGATGGATGAGGAGCTGATGGGTCAGGACTGAGGGGAGGGCAGGGACTGGTGACATTATAGTGGGGCTTTGCTACAGGGACACCAACAGAGGAAACCCTCTGCAGACAGGGAGAGGAGCAGCCTTGCATTCCCAAGCCCTGGTCTCCATGGGGACCTTCCACCACCCCCACAGCTGTTGGAGGGACAACACACCAGGGCATAAAAATTCCAGGAGATTCCTGAAATGCTTCTCTGTTCAAGAGCAGCTGACAAAGAGAAATGCTGTGCTGGACCTTGTTCTTTCCAACACGGAGGGGCTGATGGGAAATGTGAATCTCCAAGGAAGCCTTGGCAGCCAGGACCATGAAACGGTGGAGTTTGAGATCCTTAGGGAAGTGAGAAGGGTGCACAACAAGCTTGCTACCCTGGACTTCTGGAGAGCAAACTTTGGCCTCTTCAGGGATCTCTTTGGTAGAATACCATAGGATAAAGACCTGGAGAGAAGAGGGGCCCAAGAAAGCTGGCTAATATCCAAGGATGACCTCTGGAATGGTGCATCCTGAACAAGAGGAAGTCAGACAAGAAAGTCAGGAGGCCTATGTTGATGAACAAGATTCTCCTTGACAAATTCAAACACCAAAAAGAAACCTACAGATGTGGAAGCAAAATCAAGTAGCATGTGAGAAATACATAGAAATTGTCCGAGCATCCAGGGTTCAGGTCAGGAAAGATAAAGCTCAATTAACATCATCAAGACAAGTATGCAGTGTGTAGGGACATCAAATACAATACAAATCCAGACGAGACTGTACTAAGCAAATGAGGTTTTTGATTCTAACACAAGAAATTTCATTTTCACTGCTAACAAAACCCCACACTCACCAGACACCCCTTTTGATACCCCAGAGTTACTGGAGATACCCCAGTGAAGCACCTTAGTACCTAAACAAACCTTGAGATCATGTTCCACCATGTATTATAAATCTACATTTCATTAAGCACACTTAACCAGAAGAGTTACGGAGATTTTTAAAATGAGTCAATGATATTTCACTGCAAGGATCTAGTCAAAACAGCACCTAAATTCAGCTTAAATTTTTTAAGCTGAAAATTGCCATATACTGGGAGTTTTGGCTTTCTGCTTTGGAAGATTTATTATGAAGAATGATGCAGAAAAATATAAACTAGTGACGGAAAAACATGGCATAAGCTCTTCTTTCTGAGATATGAATCCAGCCTGAATTTATTTAGAGAAACAGCAAAACCAACAAACTTTAGAAAAGCACACACATGACTGGTAGTTCCTATAAAAGCTTCTATTTTCCTGACAAACTGGTCCTCAGCCCCTCTAGAGCAATAATTCCAGCTAGGTCATAGCATATCTGAATATACAATTTTATCAGTTTTGACAGCCCTTGAACTGATACAGCTTGACCTTTATACTCTTTGCCAAAAGCCACTAACAACCTTATGAACTTTCTTAAGTATTTAGTCTCGTCAAGATATTAGCTGACAACCCTTTAAACATTGAACATATGCAATGAGCTTTTCCAAGAAGATGTTAATGCACAAGGAAAACAAATGTAGATGAAAATTCCAAAGCACTTTTGTCAAGATTTTAGAGACGATATAGCAACATTTTTTTTCCCTGACAAAAAGATATAAAAACGTTTTCCTATTCAAGCATGCTGTTCTGGATTTACCTGACTGAAGCTATTGTTAATATTATGCTCTTGTTAACTTGCTAAATTGTTTCTGCTCTTAAATATTATTATAAATAAAATTTTTCCAGTGGACAGATAAAAACCGGGGATAGACTGTCAGACATACAGAGAGTGCTTAAGTTTCCAACATATGATCAGTTTCCAAAGATCCAGGAATGCTTACTCCAAGAATTTTTATCTTTTAGATATGTAAGTTTCAGCAAGAAGAACTGTTGCTTTGTTATGTATGTTAAACTGTTAGGCTGATCCCCTAAATTACTGCCTTTGCACAAATGGGGAAGAAACTTGATTTAACACTGACTCATGGTAAAGTCAATTTTGTTGCAGTCTATTTATACCTTGTTCCTAGCAAAACCCACAGAATTTTCTCCTTCCCTTCTTCACCTCCCGCAATATTCTGAAATAGTAAGTACACTCTATGTATTGTCACTGCTTCTGTGTGGAGAAGACATTTTAATAGTGTGTAAGACTAAGCAAGTTCTGATCATTATTCCTAAAATGATCAGTGATTACTATTTTTAGAGGTCACTGAATATCTTTTGGAAAGGAACAAATGCGGAGAAAACATAAAATAAAAACCCCCATCAGAAGACAATGTCCATATTCTCCTCAATATTCAGTTTTGGAAATGTGGTGTGAGCCTGCTCCAGCACAGAATCTATGCATTTCCACTGAACAGGATTAGAGAAACACAATAAAATAACACATAAATAAAGTTGTTCTTGGTCAAAGTCTATAGTTGAGCTGAGTCCTATTATCAATTAAACTACTATTAGGCAAGTAATAGTAAATAATAATAAATGATGGCTTAGAAAGCCAAGTAAAATGATGGCTTAGAAAGTGTGGACACAGAAGCACACAAATGCCAGAGCAGGATCAGGATGTCAGACTGATCCTTGGCTTCTGTACAGCCAACACAGGTGAACCTTAGCTCATCTCCTACCTTAAAACTCCAGAACAAGTAAATCAAGTGGCAGTGAGTGTTGCAAGCCATGACAGTGACCTAAAGGAGTTCAGGGCTGCATTGTAAGGGACTGCAGCCTTGTTCAGCCCAAATTCTACCTAAACACCTTGTGCTTCCTATCCCCAGTGTGCCTCTGAGGACCTAGAAACAAGGAATAGAGACACTGCACCAAAGGCATTATGTAGACTGGCAGTGTTTGAATTAATCCACAGCATTCACTGGTGGTTTACAGGAAAAGTCTATACATGGGAAAACACTGCACCTACTTCTATTACAAAGAGCAGTTTTCCAGTGGAAAAGTTTCCTTTTGAACCCTTTTAACACCCCTGAGTGTAAGCCTGGAAAATGGAAAATTAGGAGTTTATAAAGCTCTAAAGAATTTTGTTCTGGACTTTACATCCAGATGCAAACTTAAAATGCCTGTAGTGTTGTGGGGTTCCTTTAGTTTGGTTTTTTCTCATTGGTTCATTTTAAAACTTTGCAAAAATGCTGCAGTTTAATGATGGTCACATTTTTGTGTTAGATCTTAATTCCTAAGCTTGACTTATAAGTCTCAGGTAAACAAAAATGCACTTCTTGATTTGGGCTCTCCAGAACATCTTCCACTGTGCAGACAATGCAAAATCCTCCACCTTCAGAGATGTAATTAGCTGCTGCAGAACAAGCACCAATTCAGGGATTCTTAAGTTACTGTTGCAAACTTCCTGAGGCAAACCAAGTAAGACAGATACAAAACTGAACGTGGAAAAGAAAACCAAAGCAACAGAAAAGAAAAACAGAAACAAAACCTCTCAATCACAGTAATGAATGAGAGTTATAAACAAAGCTACTGAGACTTCACTGAAATTCCTTCAGAAAGTTTTCTGGAGGGGAAGTAAGCTTTCTGTTGCTCTGTTTGTGTGCGTGTGGGCTTTCTAATTGTCAATTTCTTTAATAAAAATAACCTGCCTTAATATAAGATTACTTTGTTAAGTATATATTATTTTGTAGGAATTTGGCTGCCAAATTATCATTGAGTTTTTTAAAATAGGACTAAGAAGAAAACTGAATAAAATTACCAAAATCCTTTTAGAACATGATTAATAACATCATGTCATAAAAAATTTTAAGACCATAAATGACTGTGTTCAGGTTTTTTATATCCTATGCATAACTGAAGAATGTCAAAACAGGAAGCTGTTAAAATATAAAATACATGCTCATATTTGCATTCTGTTTTAGCTACAAGCATCAGTATTTTCAGTCAAGCTCTGCCACTTCAGTGAAATGTACCAGAAAGAAGAGTCAGACAAGCTGCTTACTGTGACAAACAACTAAAAATAACATTTACCAGTTTATTTGTAAACTATGCCCTAGTTACACAAAACGGTGGAAGAATGACTAATGAGTTTTATATTTGAAACCCATTCAAGATCTTACTTAAAATTTAAATTGTGGTTACCTTAAGGAGACACTGTACTTGGGATAAAAGATGCTTCTATACTGAACCCAGGTCCCAGTTTCCTCTTCTGTACTCTGGTCTTCTATTGAAAAGAGATTGAATGATGCAAACCTTCTGACAGACACTTGTTGGAGATGCACATCTTTCAAGTGCTTTTTCCTCAGAACCTTTGAAATTAAGAACAAATTAAATATCAACAATAAAACAAGAAAGAAAATAACAAACCCATGCCTTTTTGAGTGAAGAGGAAAACCATAATGGACATGCTATCAGCTAGTAGTTATGAATAACAAAGGCCTGAACAAAATACAGTGGTATTGATGGCAGGAGTCAAGAGAATGAGTTATGAATTATGTCTCAATAACTAAAGCAAATGTACTGTATTCAGAAGTACAGAAAGTTGCTTTTTTAACTCAAGCTCCAACAAACCCATGCAAAAATTCAAGGGCCAAACTGGGTTCTTCCCATCCTCTCATTTTACCAAATTTCACAGCCCAAGCCACGCCCTCCCCAAGCAATTTCTGTGCCACTCACTGTCCCTATAGAGGGGGAAAAGGCCAACAACAAAGGTATCTTTTGTAGAATTAAAATGACAAACCCAAAACATGATCTTCAGGTGCCAGAGTGCTGTCTGTTCCCCTGATAGATTTCCTCCTAGCCTAGAAATCTTCTGCTGCACACTTGCAGAGATGCTGCCAAAGTTCCCTAAGTGGAAAAAATTGCTTCCTATGCCAGGCCCCAGACTTTCAGACACCACAACTCTATATTCTCAGACCAGACCCCCACAAGGGGACTGACACATGAGCCAGACTTCAGGTGAGCCCCAAAACACTCTGAGAGCACCAAGTTCAGTGCTAAGAGACTGAGGAATTCAAGGCAGTGACAGAGACAGAATGGCATCTGCATTTCTTAAATGATTCAAACACTTGTTCAGGAGAGTGAAAACGTGGGCTCTCTGTGCTGCCTAGTCTGCTGCACTCAGCCATCTTCAGGGAGTGAGGCATCAACCCCTCTGTGCAGGAGAACCCAGCACTCAGCTGCTTGAGCTGCTTGATTGCTCAGAAGACAGCCAGCACTTCCCTGACAGACAAAAAGATTTATTTCTAAGGGCAGTGATGTGGAAGGAAAAGTGTCCTAGATTTAACTTCTTTCTCCTAACATTGGAGAGAATACATAAATAATTGCCATTGCATTTTTAAAATTAAGGTGCATATGCAGTCCCCAGTAATGGATTAAAAACAAAAAAAAAACAAAAAAAAAAAACAAAAACGAGCAAACAAAAAAACCAGAGCAGAAAATAAACTCATGCCTATAAATTGATAGGGGTACAAGGAAGAGCTCCATTGAGTAGGACAGCAATTTACAGGTTTTTGTCACCTAGAGATAAGTCAAATGAGAAACAGCTCTCCAGAATTATGAAACTTGAAAGCTTTGCATACAAGATGTGTACAAAAAAAATAATGGGCCAGTGATTTTTTTTGCTGTACACAACCTGTGTTAACATGCTCTAACTGAAAATGCACTCCCATTTAAAAGCCTTACAGTTTGGGGCCATGACATTATTTTGCAGGATATTTGGAAGTACTACATATGTGAGCAGAGCAATTGTATTTGCTACACTTTTGGTACTTAACAGCAGGTCTGAGACATCAGGCTTACTGCTTTTGGAGCTATTTTCATTGGCAGGTAGGTCTCATCATATGAGAGGCATTTTTCATGAAGTATTAAAAATGTCTGGGTGCTGTCCACACTACCTTGTAACACGTGAGAAAAATACACACATGAATGAAAAATGCAAAAATATCAAAGCAGAAAATTAAAAGACCAGCAAAATTAAGATCTTCATGTAATAGCTGTGTGCCTGAAAACAAAATGGACTATCTTGACAACTAAAGAAAACCAGCAAGACCTAATTTTCAGAAAAGTGTGTTGTTTGGGGACTTCTTTAAAGAAATAGCAAGCCATTACTAAAAGGAAAAAAAAAATACAGTGGCAACAACACTTTCCTATTTTCAGTTTTTGTTGTACAGAGACACCTTATAGCCACTCTGTAAAATTTAATTTCATTCTCTGGGTTAGCAGAAAATCTCATGAGCATTTGAATACTCAAAAGAACATTTTTCCCAGAGACTCAAACAAAAATCAAGTAGTCTAATATCTGAAAATTACAACAGCAGGTGAAATATTTTAAAACCCTACATATAACTGAGAAAATAGTACAAATGGAGAATATAGTACATGATTTATATCTAGCTCTGTACTTTTTACATATGGATCAAAGGGGGTTTTTTCTCAAGTCTATTCCTAAAAGGACCACAGTTGTGTTAAATAGGGTACAAAGATAAATTGCTGCTATAGAATAACCCATTGATAAAAACAAAAGGTGACAAACCTATCTTAACTCATCACCAAAAATGTTCTACAAAGATTCTGGTAAAATATTATCACAGATCATAATTCCAATGCCCTTGGTCTAATCACAGTATTAGTACCATGTTTAGGACTTCCTATAAAACCTAAAACTGGTTGATATCTCTTAAAAAAAAACTCACTAGAAAAGAATCTCCCACAAACAACATGGAGAAAGGCAGTCACCTGAATTTCGCTGTACTTGTACATCCTTGTGTTAGGCCTAGTTGCACTAAGAGCCAAATTCAGTAACAGCTTATGGTCTACAAACCTCTGCCAGTTCTCTGGCAGTGACTGCAACACGGTATTTGTACATGCAAGAAAGTTTCTACACAATCAACTACAACATAACCTGTAACTGCACTCTTAAATATCATCCATAGGACTATAGTATTCATTTTTACAAATAATTTTTTTACCAAATTGTTTTATCCAATTGTAAACACTTTACAAACTCAAGACTAACAAAAACATGGAAAAAAGATCTGAAGCACAGGCACCCTTCACAGAGAGAAGAGCAGGAAGAGATGAAAATTAGTTTTAGAAATGCTTCTGTTCAGGAAAAAAAAGTGTCACTGACCTGTCCTCACTTTAGCTTTTATTTTTCAATTCTGGAAGTTAAAGTACATTAGCAGGTGACAACACACTCTCAGGCATGTGGTGTGGCTCTTGGGGATGGCCCTGTGCAGGGCCAGGAGCTGAACTTGATGATCCTTGTGCCTCCTTTCCTGCTCAGCATAATCCGTGATTCTGAGACTTGTGTGAGAAGAGCAAGAGGAAGGTAACAGGCAGGATAAATTAAAAAGCTTACAAATTTCATGAAACTTTCTCTAGGGAGCAAAAGTACATATGGGGAGGAACCTAAAGTGTGCCTATTGCTCTAACTTCCCTGCTGAAAACTACTGACTGGATAATGCCTTCAGCCACAGAGACTGGCAGAGCTCAAAACACTGCCTTAGGGAACTTATCCAGTCATTTACAAATGCACAGTAAATGGGTAACTTCCCTTAGCATTTTTTAAATGCAAAAAATACTTTTCTTGATTCTGACAGACTAAGTTTAAAAATATTGTCAAACTTCAAACTCAGTGCATACATAAAACATTTCATTGATAAAGAGCACACAGGTAATTATGCAAACCCCTGCTTCTTTATGCCAGCTTCATAGGATACCTCATAAAAGGGCTTTTTTTTCTTAATTAAATCAGCGAGCATGCACTCAAGCATCCTTACCATAGTAAATCAATTTGTGTATGCATTGAATGAAAGCAAATTCAAGATATAAACACACCACAGAACTGATTTCACGTAAGGCGTTATTATAAGCAGTATGAAAAGTGCTTTTAAAAGCACTGTAAGAAACACTTTGACAGTGCTCCTTTAAAAATGGATTTAAAGGGAGGTTGATACCTTCTTCCAATCCATAGATAGATCTGAGCATCACTGTAGCAAAGAGCACAGAACTGATTTTTACTTCAGATGTACCAGTAAGATTAAATTGATCCTTGCTCATTGTACCATATAAAAATCAACAGAAAAGCTAAAGAACATGGAAAAGCCAAGAGAATCTGCAGAGGTAAAGGTCACAGATACATGTAGTTTGAGAAAAAAAGAGAAGCCTTCTCCCCAAATACCTACATGCACTCTTCCACAACCCCACTCTATTGTTATGAAAAGCTCCTTATGATTTTAAGAGACAGGAATATGCCAAAGGCAGTATATGTTGAGAAGAAATAACAGCTAGTACAGCCACAGAGTGCAGCTTATATAGGCTGCTAGAACAGAAACCTACAAAGACAAACCTGATACTCCTACCAGTAACTTTGACATTTCCTGCTTTGGAGTTTAATAAAACAGAAGTTGGTCCTGTTGAACAACTGGCAAATTTTGAAACCAAAAGCACACACGAAGTACAATATCGATGTCCCCAGGCCTCCCATCGTGACCCAGCAGCAGCCAGGTGCCCCTTCCAACCCGGCTGCCACCACTGACTGAGTGCCACCCCTCTGCCCTCTCAGGGACAGCTGTCCACAGGCGGCGCCAGATGTCCTCTGAAAGGACAGAAACAAACACTCAAGTGAGGGCTGTCAATTTCACATCCCATAACAAAAACAGCCAATGAAACTGACTAGAATTTTTAAGCCTTTAGCCTACACTCGTCTGAAGAGGAATCCTTTCCGACCTTGCAGCGCTCTGAAAGGGTCTAAAACAGTGTGGAGGGCTGCAGCTGAGGAGCTGCTGTTTACCACAGCACAGGTGTCACCACTTGCTCCTTCTTCCTCCTCACCTTCCTCCAGGCACAGCCCCTCAGCAAAATGCAGCTTTCACTGCCAGGCGAGCAGCGTCTCGCCCCAGCTCCCCACCAAAGGCAGTCTGGGGGAGCAAAGAGCAGGAATGAGGCGTCAGCCACAACAACCAGCCCCAGCGGCATCGATGGAAGGTGTCAAACTACGGCCTGAAAATCCCAAGGTGCCCTCAGGGGTGAGGGTGCCAGTGGGGTGCTGGTCCTCCTCCCTTAACACGGGCCATGGACAGTTTTGGGGATCTACAAGGCACACTTTAGAATCATAAAATCACAGAACAAGCTGAGTTGGAAAGGACCCATCAGGATCATCGAGTCCAACTCCTGGCCCTGCACAGGACACTGCAAGAGTCACACTGTGGGCCTCAGAGCACTGTCCAAACTCTATCAGGCTTCAATCCTATCAGGCTTGCCAGACACCACTTCCCCGGGGAGCCTGTTCCAGTGCCCAGCCATCCTCTGGATGAAAAACCTTATTCTAACATCCCACCTAAACCTCTCTTGTACAACTTCAGGCCATTCCCTTAAGTCCTGTCACCGGTCCCGAAAGTGAAGTGATCGGTGCCTGCCCCTCCGCTTCCCCTCTCTTTAGAGAGGGTTGGGTGCATATACATATACATACATATATTTATTATCATATTTTCCAAGGAGAGTGCTGCAAGCCCCTTTACATGGCCCGCCATAGTATAGCTCGCAATACTCCTACAGGGGTGCAGGACCTGCCGCACCGCCGCAGGGGCACAGCCGGGCCCGAGGGAACAGGGCGAGCCCCGCGCTGCCCTCAGGCTGCGCCGCCGCCCTCCCGCCCGCCATGCCGCCCCCCGCCCGCGGGCTCCCCCTACCTGTCCGAGCAGCCGCCAGCGGGCTCGGGCCGCCATCGCGCCGCTCGCCCCGCACCTGCCCGCGGCAGGGCGGCGCGGGGAGCCGGTAGCCTCGGCCATGCGGCGGCGGGAGCGCCGGGAGCTGGCGCTGCGGGAGAGAGGGAGGGAGGGAGCGGTGCCTTGGGCGGCGGGGCCGAGCCGCTGAGCATCCAGCGGCTGCAGGACCGGTCGGGCTAGGGATGGAGCGGGAGGAGGGGCGCGGCCATCTTTGCTAAGGGCAGCGCCGGAGCGACTCTCGGCGGCCGAGGAAGCGCGCTGGTCTTCAGGCCCTGCACGGCGTGGGTGCGCCTCAAGACAAGTCGCCCGTGGCCACCGCGCCCGGGGACGGGACTGGGTGTGGCACGGCGGCCACCCGGGAAAGCCGCCCCAGGGAGCGTGCCCGCCCCGCCGTGGCTCCGCGTCCCGGCGCTGACATCAGCGGCGCTGCTGAAGCGCCCTGCCGCCATCTTAGTGACGGGCAGCGCCCCCGGGAGCGCTGCCGCCTGCCCGGCCGGCCTCTGATCCCGGGCAGCCCGGCTCGGCAGGAGCGGGAGCGGCGGCAGCGCCACGGCGAGTCCTTGCGCGGGCCGCGGGCGGGCGGAGCGGCAGTGCCGGCGGGGAGCGGGGCCGTGCCGGGTCCGGCCGGACACGGGGGGCCCGTCCTCTGCAGTGCTCCTGCGAACGGGATTCGGCTGCTGCTGCCTCGGGAGAGAGCGTGGGTTTGGTGTTACATGATGGGGAACTGAGGGGGTACGACTTCTCCGGACTTTCCCAGTGTTCTGTCCTTCAGCGTTTGGACGTGCGCGGTTGCAGCTCCCCTTCCTCTCATAGTTTCATTGGAGTTAAACTTTGGGCCGCCTGGAATGTTCAGGTTAAAATGTGGGCGCCAGTTGTTAACAGACAAAGTTTTACTTATTCTCGTTTGATTTACCTAGTGAATCAGTCACATTTCTTTGGAAGAGGAAGTTTACGCTATGTCTATTTCCACTGTATGTATGTATATTTACACCTGCTGTTTATGTATATTTCACACGCACAGTGTAAATGATCGGCAGTTCGGGATGTTCAGAAATTTCACGAATGTTTCAGAATTTTTCACGAAATGAGGGCTAGGATGTGCTGTGGTGGACTGCGGAATCTTCTCCAAGGGCTGAGCTTCAGTGCCAAGTACTACTCCAAGCTTAACCCTCCTCAAACAGTGTGTCTTTTCAGTAAAATTGCTCCAAAAAAGTGCCACATCCTGGGCTGTTCAAAAAGCACATGCACCCACACGACTGCACCACCTGGAAGCATCCTGCCGTGCAGATTCTTTTCCTGCAAGGTATGCTGTTAAATACAGACCTAATACCACCAACCACCTTGGCACATCTGATAAGGGATCCAGTCATACTTATTACATGTTGAAGAAATATATATTTCCTACAGGATTTAAGCAGAGGAATAAAGTCCAGGATATCAGTTACATTCAAGGGCATGTACCATTGTTCAGCTTTCCTATGCTGTTTTGACATAAAGCTGCACTTTCGTTGATTTTCCTGCTATTGTAATTTTGAAAAAATTGGTATCTTCCAGACTTAGGTAAAGTGTCAGGAGAAAACTGCAGGGAGAGATCAGCTAGTGTAGAGGCAAAGTGTCCAAACTGATTATACCAGATTGTGACCTGTCTCAAAAAACGCTTGACTTTCCTATGCTGACCAGTAAGGTCATGGTTTCCATCATATTAAAATAGAACACTCTCAGCTCTCAGCAATTATATGTTTTATGTTCATAGGGAGTTTGGTTACTGAAGTAGATGGTTTCCCTTCAGAGTCAACTTGGAACATTCACATTTGGTTCTTACATGTTTCTGAAGACAAACTAGGAACAAATCAACGTTCCTTAATGGAAAGTGGGGACAGGATATGAAGCACAGGCTGCTTTTTAAGCTTAGACACATTCAAATCATACATTGAATGTTATAAAATGCTACTTTGTGTGATCTGTGCAGTATTAGGTAGTGTAATATAAGTTGTGAAGCTTACTACTTGATCAAGTGAAATTTCACAGCATGCAAGAGGAAGTAACATTGTTCTAGCAGTTTTAACACGCTTTTAACATTTTTTACAATAGAGGACAGCTTGGTTGGCAGTGAGGTAGCAGTAATCATCTCACATTTCATGGAAAACCAGATCCTTAAACTTATTCCTGATAAAATTCTTGTGGAGCCCATATCAGTTCACTTCATTCTGCACCTTATGAACATTTATATTAACACTTCTGAGAAGGTGGAGCAAGAACCTGAATGAGCTGCTGGGACTCTAAGGTACAGGGACTGTTGTCTAGGAAAGGAAACGAGAAATTACACTCAAAAGACAGGACATTGTGAAAGAAAGCTGTGAAGAAGGAAAAGTAATAGAATTCCATAAAAAGTAAAACCTAGAACAGGAACAAACATATTTACTTATAATCAATTAAGAGCATATATTAATAGTACCCTAAATTTTGGAGAGAAGACCTCAATGTGTTGAGTAAAACACATTTCACAGTGCCTCCCCAAAGATCAGGAAGAGTTAAAATAAAACACATACCAACTACTGTTTGTTGTTTTTTTTTTTTACTGTCATATACTTTTGTAATAACACAAAGGTGATTTTGGGCTTGTGGCTCAGGGGATATCACCTCAGTGTATTCAGATTGGTGTGCAGAGTGCTGGCTTGTAGCCCTTGTTGTCTTTCCTTACTTAGCAGGAAGGAACAAAAGTCCTTTCCAAAAAGAAGCAAAATACATCCATGGTAACTTCAGAACTTTTGCACAAGAACCTTCTGAAATCAGAGCAAAAAAACTGGAATAACATTTCACCGAGATACAAAACTATGACAAAGAGGATCAAAGAAAAACTGGAAGAATTGCACAACATGTATACACTCAATTCAAGAAGCCCAAGGGTAAGTGGCAAACAATACAAACATTTCCCATCACTGAATACAATAAAAGACAATGAAGCTGTTCCTGCTATAAAATGCTGGTTTACTAATTTTTTTTACAGTAGAAATTTTGAATATTTTAATAGTTGTGCATAGCAACAGTTTGTGTTTAGAACAGCTTATACTTGTTATGACAGTGAATTTACCTTAATTTCTCCATAGGCAAAAGCAAGTAAAATAATCATCTGACTTGTGGATAAAGAATACACAACATTGTAAGTTGCAAGAGCAGTTGCAGGTGATCTGAGCCTTCTGTGAAATTTAGAGCAGGTAGAGGTAGTTAAGTACCCTAACTTAACCTTTCTGATGTGTGCAATTCCTTCTTCAGTATGGAATATATGTTCTGTCATTTGTTACATTTGTTACACTTCTGCTGTACAGAAAAATTACAATATAGGGATTCAAAGGAAATAGTATGCTGGACTTGAAATATTTTTCTTTGTATTGAACAGATCAGATTTGGAGAAAATGTGTACTTTGAAGAGAATGGCTGCATATTTCTTGCAAAAGCAGATGATGGTAAGGGATTTCTCTTCCTAATATGGAAGGATTCTTTAAAAAGGTATACATGTATCACTTAGTGTTCTTTTCTTGCATTAATGCTTAACTTGTCTGTTTCATAACTAAAAATACTTTTATACAATTCTGTACTAGAGTAATAATTTTAGAATCCTGCATCTGAAAATGTGAGGTAAAGGGAGTTAGAGAATAGTATATATTGATACTAAGGCAAGTTACTGGAGAAGAAAGAGATAAAACACTTCTTTGCAGAGCCCTAATTTAATATTTTGAAGAAAGGAGAAGAACATCCATGCTTTTTTATTTCTGAGAGGGGATGAAAGAATTTTAAATTTTATTTATTAAAAACAACCACCGTTTAGCTATCTGAGCTTTAAAATTCAATAGGTTTAGCAGAAACCAAGATCTACACTTTTGAAATATTTTTAGTGGTAACTACAGTACTTTTTTCCTTTGAACTGTAATTTTTTGTTTATTTTTACAAAGTGCATTTGCAAATATCTTGCATGACAGGTATTTGTTGTTGATAAATTCCAGTAGAATGTTTGTGAATATTGGAGACAGATTTGTTAAATACAGACATTAAAAATCACCATTCATTTTGACAGTGTTTTAACTACAGGATTTTTTGCTATCTCTTTTTCCTATGTAATAGGTGAGGGAAATGCTAAGATTTTATTCAGTATTGAAGATCTTGGCTTTTCTGATGCCTTTATTCAACGGATCAGAATTTCACCAGATCAGAGATACATGGCCATCAGCTTAAAAAGTGAAAATTCTGAAGAGGCAACCTGCATTATTATGAAACTTGGTAATCTTCCTGTAGTGGAAAAAGTAATTCCAAGTGTATTTAGCTTTGGTAAGTCATTTATTAATATCCTGTGGATCACACAAGCTTTCAGCACAACATCTTTTTTTAGTTTAAAGATAATAATTTTTTTTTTTTTATATGAAGGCAACATTTAGTCCTTATAAATGTTGAATTTTTTCTTATGGTTTCTTTAATGCTGCATGATTACAGGTTGTCTGGTATGGATGAAAGGGACTGCTTCCTGGATACAAGTTGTCCTTCATTGCAAAAGCATTTATACACATTACAACAGTCATAATTTTTTCCATTGAATCCAATATGCTATATTCAAAATATAGTCATGTGACAGTTTGTCATATAAAGATGGTTTTGAGGGATGTTCTAGTTGGTAAACCCTTGCAGCTACAACTGAAGTCACTGGTAGCTGTAGACAGTTAGCTTTGTTTGAAAAGTGTGGAAGTACTACTTACCAGTGAGTATTGGCTGGAATTTCAACTGGAATCCACAATGTGCGTCACACTGCAGAGCCCAGAGAAGTCAGCCAGGCCTTGAATCAATTCCTTCAGAAGAGATTACAGAGCTTTACATTGCTGTTAAAAGAAACAGAGGTAAATGGAAGTGAATGGGAAAACATTCTTTTTTTATAGTCTAATAAAGAATATAGCAAAAAGAGTATAATAGTATGTATACAGTGTTCCACATCTTGTACTTTGGATTATATTGCTAGATGTCATCAAGTATATCTAGTGCAGTAAGCAATTTGCCTGGGCAGAGCAAAAAAAAAAAAAATTTCATGTTAAACTTCCTTATTAAAAAAAATGAGGAGTAGCAAGAATTTAGTGCTGTGTTTCCACACTGAAGATTATAATACCTGTTGAAAAATAAACATGCAAATTTGCCAGTGACATTTTACAACGTACTTGGTTTGAACATCTATCTAGGTTGATCCAGAAGAATCAGTACAGTTAAGAGACCAACATCCTGTTGCCTAGATAGGTGTGACAGATAATAAGAGTTCAAAAGATGACTCTCAGAATGGTAAATTCTGTAAAAGGTAAAGGTAAGGCTAGGTGTGTAAAAGTAACCTGTAAAGGTAAGTCAGAGGTAGTGAGGTACAGCAGTAGTGCAATGAAGCAAAGAGGTGCCTCAATCATGAGCAAAAGAATTAGGTCTTAAAACCATTTGCAAAGTTTATGGGCTTGTATTAAGTGATATAAAATAGCAGGGAGACAGACAAAAGCTCCTGAAAATTTACACCTTGATTTTTCTATATGCTAGACTATAGAAATGTCTAGACTTGCCCTCCAAAGGCTTGTCTTCATAGTGAGTCCTCAGCCACCTGTGCACTTTGGAGCCACATTGCTGTTCAGAAAGCAAAATGTTTGTGTTATTTGGTGTTATGAATTCCTCAGGGTTTGTACTGAAAATCAGTATTTATGCATAAGACAGCAGCTTTTAAAGCACATGTGTTAAACATCATTCTGTTGGCCGCAGGAGCAGCAGAGATGGCAGGAATGTGGCTGGATCCAGCAGAATAACTTCAGAATAACAAGGGCCCTGTATTTATGCCTTTCTATGTTGGTGAACACATACACAAGCTTAGAAAAGTGGAGAATTTTTATCTCAGCAGTACCCATGGGGCACAAACATCATCTCTTTTCTCTAAATGGCTTGTGTGCAGTCACATGCAGCAGTGCAGAGCTTATGATGTCTTTATTGTCTTGCTGACTCCATGTAAACCAGTTTTTCTCTGCTGTTTTAAACAGCCACGTTTCCTATTTTCCTGTTACCTCCAGAACCCACACAGAGTCAACAGTTCCCTATTACTGGGCTCTGCAACATTGACCTCGGCTATTTTTTGCTTTTTTTTTCAATGCATTATGAGATTCTTGTTCTGTGGTATTCAGAGAAAATATAGAAAAACCTTTTGGCTCTTACCTCAGTCCCCACAGGATGAAGAAGTGCTGTCCTCAGTTCCATGCCACCTGCAACCCACCTTTTGCAGCACTGGGTCCAGTGTCCGTGGAAGTCCCATCTTTTCTCAGTAATATCATCTTCTCTCTGAATTTGATATGCATTTTTCTTTTTTTCCAGAATGGGCTGCAAATGATGTTCTATATTACACAGCTCAGAAGAACCTTAAATGCCAGAATGTATTCATGACCACTTTCACTTACCAGAAACATACTAAGTTAGTTTATACAGAACAAGATGCAAGGTAATACATACCTAAAATATAACAAGTCCTTTACATATTTTAGAGTATTTTATATGAAAAATATAGCTGGTTTGGAAAACAAAGTATTCTATATTATATTTCAAATAGTAAAATGCATTTTTCTGTTCTACAGTCAGTAGTGCCTTATACGGCCTGATAATGTGCTCTGTTCTCCTTTTGATATGTGATCAACAGAGATTAAACTTTCCTCTCTTACCTCATGAGTTCAGCTGAGTTTATAAATGTCAAGGTCACTCTCAGGTCAGGGTGTCCTTTAATGAATGTGTGACAGTTTCATACAGGGTAAATCAGACTGTGGATTTCATTTTGTTTTCTCTGCTATTGATGTCTGATACATCTTTTAAAAAAATACATAAGTTCAGGGTAATCCTTGCTCTGGGTAATGGATGAGCAAAATCATTACAACATTCCAAGAGACAGAACTATTGTTGACTGAATACCCTCTCAATAACCTTTCTTTAAGCAGTGGTTTAGGAAGACAAGAAGGCTCTTTGCTAAACTGAGCACAGAACTAGCTTTTCAGCATTGTAGCACATGGTATATTTATACAGCATTGCATAAATATTTGTGATTATTCTTAAGTTACATATTCAGTAAAGAAATGCCTATTATACTTTCATCAGAAAAAAAAAAGAAAACAAAAATTCTGCAATGGAGATGGAATAAATAAGATCTTTTTTTTCCAGCTGCATTTGATGCATCGTTTTGGAAAATCAAGTTGCACTGACCTGGCACTTCCCCACAGGGAAACTGTTGGCATAATTCTGAAGGTCACAGTCATTACAGTAGATCTACTGGAAACTTACTCTAAAGGTTCATGTGCTATTGCAGCTCATAGCTGAACTCCTTCATTGGAGATGGCAAGACATTCTTTTGTATTGCCATTGAGCATTTCTGTTCTGTATCTCACCAGCTCTTCTAGTTGCAATCAAACCTTTTTTTAGAAGCTGAAATTTTCCTTTTTTTTTTTTTTTTTTAAAGCTACAAAGATTTAAAAAAAAGTAATATCAAGGTCATAATCCTTGGGGAGAAGTGTAATATGCATTTCAGCCCAACCCTCTTAGAGGCAGGATCAGCAGAGCTGAACTCTTGGAATCTCTACTGAATGCAGTGCCACATTCTTGCCAAGTTATGGCAGAGGCTGATTTTTCTTGCAGACTTTAGCTCTCCCCCTCTGCGCCTGTCCTAAAGATGTCAAGAGGGTGCAATTAGAAAAAACAATAGTACCAAAAAAATTTGAGATCCTCCACCTGCAAATAATTAAAGGCACTGAAAATACTATCTAAAGCATCCTTTTCTTCACCAGTCAAATACTCTGAATCCTAGAGAGATCATCATTGCAGCCATTCATCTGATCTGTGTGATGCAGATTATGGTACTCAACCCTACATTTTCTTGATGGAATCTGGATCTTGGTGTTGGACGGTTTTGCATTTAGAGACATCCAATCTAAAGGGTTCAAAATGGCAAAGAGACTGTTCTGATCCAAGATGTGACATTCCAGTTAATTCAGATGACTCACAGAAATTTGAATCTGAATTTCAGCCTGAACTTTTCTACTATTAGCATCCAGGCACTGTTTATCACTGCTTTCTGTTTCTAGATTTCAGACAGATTTAAATCCAGTATGTAGTTTCTAGTTTCTTAGTTCCAAAACCAGTGCCTAGTTTTATATCACTCCAACATTGTCCATCTTGCCTCATACAAGCCTCTGTGTTTTTTTTCTTTCTAAACAGTACTTTTGGTCTTATTTGCTTCAGACAGTTAGGTCAGTAGCACATAGACATTTTATGAATTTATTTTTTAATAGCTCTTACTTTTGTTATTGCTGTTCCCACATGATGTCATTTATTATTTTAACTATCCATTACTACTTTTTAAATTTTAAATAGGGGTACAAGTTCAATAAAAAGATCTGCATTTTGATTGAATTTTAAAGCCTGTATGCATAAACGAGCTTCTAGTCTAGCTCAATGATACAAAAACCTGGATTTAGTTGGACAACAACTAAATTGCTTTCCTTGCAGATTTCAGGTTTCACACACAAGATTGAAGGGTTTTAAATCCCAGGGTAAATGCAGCAGAAGTGGGTCTGGGAGCCAAGTAGCCTGAAATTTCTCCAATCTGCTTACAGAAATGTTTTTTCTTACCTTGAAGATGGAAGCCTATGATTCTGAAACAACTGATGTATTTTAAAATACTGATAACATTGTCTTTCTTTTCTTTTTCAATGATTCCCTACAGATTCTTTGTAGACCTTTATTGCACAAAAGACAGGCGTTTTCTCACTATCAACAGCAACAGCAAGACAACCTCAGAAGTTTGGCTGGTTGACTGCAGACATCCCTTTGAGTCACCTGCTCTTGTACAAGCACGAACCACGGGGCTCATGTACCACGTTGAGCACAGGAAGGACCAGTTGTACATTCTTACTACATATGGAGAACCTGCAGAATATAAGGCAATTTTGACTGATAATTGCATTCATAGGATTAATTTAGATGCCTATTGCAGGCCATATAGAAATAGTAAGGTTGGCTTTTAATTCTGTTCATCATAGCTTACTGAAATAAATTAAGAGAGAGAGCTGCATGGATTAAAAAGACTGATAGTGCTGCATGGAGTGTCACCTGTAGGAGGCCAGTTTTATCCTAACTCCTTTGACAGCATCAAGAAATGACTGTGCTTCAACAGTCTTTTCCCCTGTACCAAAATTTAAGTTGGTGATCTCAGTTTGTGTAATCAAACCTACCTACAACTATGCTGGCCATACTGAAAGCACTTATTGTATTACAGTCTTCTGTAGAGTACTCTTTGAGACTTTGTCTTCTCCAAATGTTACTGTATTGTTCTTCCATTTTGCCTAAGTAAAGGGAGATTAAAAATCTCCAGTTTTAGACAGGCAAACACCCCAAATATAAATAAGTATTTTTTGCAAGAAAAATGTATGAGATCACCTGTAAGTCTGTACCTCTCATTTGTAACTCTTAGTACATTTTAGTAATACAAGGTTGTTTGGTTTTGTTTTTTTTATAGTTGATGAAGGCACCAGTAGCTTCCAGTGGCAAGGAGAACTGGCAGTTAGTTTATGCACTGGAAAGGAAAACCAAGCTAGTAGACTTTGAGATGTTCAGTGATGACTGTATTATGTTCCTGAAGAATGCTGGTCATCTTTACTTAAATGTGATTTCCTTTGTTTCACACTCAGTTCAGTCGATAAAGGTATGTTTTAGCTTGGTTTAAGCAGCATAATATTTTTCCAGCTGGTTTTTTTTTTTGGCATAACATACTGAAAGCAAAGATAAATTCCAAAAGCAAAAAGCGGTTTGGAAACTGTTAATCCTGGCAATTTCATCGTTATGACTAATTGTATTACCTGTGGCTTATTGCAGCATTTAGAAAGTTAAAGAGCAGCTATCCTGTGAGCCACTTCTTTCTTCAACAGATTACAGTCAAGCTCTTCACAATACAGCTGATTTCTAATGTAAACAGGACTTAGTTCCCTAAATGCTCTACTTAGTTTTACTGAGCCTTTTTCTGCCTACACTCATTGGTGTAAGCAAGGCCCCTCCCACAGGAGAAAGAAATCGGAAATCATACTTGTTCAAAAAACAAGTATGGACACTGTTCCATAATAAATGGGAAGAGTTGATATTGCAGTACAATTGGTGCAAAGGATATGCTTCCATTCTCTAGTTATTAAATACCTGCTTAATTCTCTAGCTATTAAATACCTGATTAAAACAAAGTGACTTAAGCCAAATCCAATTTCTGAAGACCATTCAGGTGAAATATTTAATTGATTTGTTTACCTGAAAAATAACAGTCTGAGCAACTCACAAGTTTATTGCAACAAGCTGCCAATGCTGCTCTCTATAAAACTGCTACAGAAAAAGGTTTTTGACAAAGTACACTGCATGGTCTCAAAATCTTCAGTTTTTTAAAATAGCCGTAGTTTATTTATTCAGAAAGGGCCTGCAGTTACTCAGGAGAACTTGGACTTCTGCTGCCTTTTCAGAAGCCTCTAGCAACCTAACCCAAGTAAGTAATGGTCTGGCAGAGGGTTTGGCTATGTCCCTGCTGCTCTCAAAGAATGAATCTTGATTTCTTTCATTCTTAGCAGAGTTAAAAACCTTAAATATAATAACAGTAAGTATCTGAGGGTGAATGTGCCAGGAAAAGGTTTTGTTCTTCACAATGGCTGGCACTAGGAACAAAGTTAAGAGGCAGGGGTTTTCAGTGGCTTAGCATTACTGAGCTAACTCACAGTAAAAGCATAATAGCTGACATGGACTTGGCTGTATAACGTGTTGAAGTAGAACTGGAAATGCCAGGAAAAATAGGATCTAAAAAATAAAACTGATGCACAATCATTTCAAATGTTTTCTTTTAAAAAGTCTGCACTAATACCCATTTTAAACTGAATTTGAATTTATTTTTTGTTTTTAATTAATTGTCCAACTTTATCCAATGGTTTTGGGAGAAAAGTTCACCAGTCTTTGACTTCTTGACTATTTTGTTATTGAATTTAAATGAAATACAGATTGTGCTACATACAAACTAAGACAATTAGTTAATATCCAAAGTCTTTTACTCTGAAGGACATATTAAGCAAAATTTGCAGAAGCAGTGTAAGGGTCTCACTTGAAATGCCATGTTTTCTCAGCTACCTACGTGGGCCTGTGAATTTGAATTGGAATCTCATCCTGAACATACCACCAGCACCTGCTATTTTCAGCTCTCCTCCCCAGTACACCCCCCTAAGCGTTTTGCATATTCATTTAAAGAAAATAATCTCATTGAGCAAGCTGTGCAAGAGGTACCAATTATTACGAATTGTCACACTACACGTTTACTAGCTAAAAGCAAGGTAAGATTTTTCAGTCTTTTTCCCATTCCTTTTATTCTTTCCTTCCTCCCCACCCATTTAAAGAAAGTGCATTTGGCAGGGAACAGAGATTAAAAAATGTAAAGAGCAGTTGGTGCTATAGTTATTAAACAGTGGGTGTTTTCTTCAGTGCTACAGAGAAGAACAAGAAAGAGTCGTGATTTTTTTTTTTCCATTAACCTGGGTATTCCACAGGAGATAACAGCACACGATGAGTCAAGAAGCTTAGTATAAGTGAGAATTGCTAGTTGATGTAATGGTATTGTACTCCACATGATAAGTGAAAAAGGTGCCAGCTGTTGAAAAGAACACCCCACAACCAGCTGCACAGTGCAGATCAAGAAAGGAAAGTTTTAACAGCCTGAGTTTAAAAATTTGCAGATGTTAATAAAGAGTTTGTACTGTGGTAAGTGGTAAACTCTATTGTTAATAACATATATTCTTGGTGTTAAAGGGGGAAGGAAGACTTGGGTGCTTTGGTATTTTAAAAACTCCTCAGGTGTTGCACTTAAATGAATTTGTACTCTGCATCTGTAAGCCCACACAGCAGAGATTCAGTCTCAGGCTTTATTTTTCAAGAGTGCTTTGTACACTCTAAGTGAAAAAAAATTACTGTAATCAAAAAAACACATTTTAAAATAAATAATTGAAGTTTTCATTGCCATGTGTCATTGAGATTTCTGCAATGTCCCTTATTGTAAAACTACTCCTTCTTTTCCAGGATGAAACTTTGGTGCCAATTACAGTTTTTCATAATAAGAATTCTAAAGAACTACACAGGAGACCACTTCTAGTTCATGTATATGGAGCTTATGGCATAGATTTGAACATGAGCTTTAAAGAAGAGAAGCTGATGTTAATTGAAGAGGGTTGGATATTAGCATATTGCCATGTTAGGTAAGTCAAATATAAAATAGAAATAAGATTTTATTTTGCAGGATACCAGGATACACAGGTACTTGCTCATGTACAACTGAATATGCACCTTTTTTTTTTTTTTTTTTTTTTTTTTTTTTTTTTGGTGTACCTATACCTAATTATTCCTATTTTCTTAGATTTTTTATTTAGGTCGTTTTTTTAATTTACCTCAGGGAAAAAAACACAAAAGCATACTACATCATACTACATTTTAGGTTTCCTAAATCTACATGATGGCTGTATGTACCTTTTAATCTTTTCAAGTCTCATTACTTCTTGTCTCATCTTTGCTCAAGACAAAATTTGGTGAGATGCTGAAATTGCCATGACATGTTATCTCCCTCTCCTTCTGAGAGCATTGTGTGCTAATGCTCAGTCTGTGTCTTCTGAAAGCCATTTACATTCCACAGCAACAGCTTAGCATTTAACCTGCAGCCCTTATTCTTTTATTGGCTAAATCATCTGTCTCCAGTTTAGCTACAAATCTACCAGTTTTATCAAACTGCAGTGCACAACAGGCTTCAAATTTTTCTCAGTAGCTAAGGAAGATAACAAAAGAATCACTTTAGGGAGGGGAGGCAAGGGGAGGAATGAGTAATTGTTGGAAATACCAGTCCCAAAACAAATTCAGCAAATATATTCAGTGTGCTGTACTCAGTGGCAAGCATTGTGCTGTTCTTCCTCGCACCCCACTAAGAATCTTAAAATGCAGGTCAGTCTTACATGAAGATGGATTTGTCATCCAAAGATGGCAAGCTAATCAAATAATCCATTTTAAACTTGAAACCAGAAGAAAAAGCTTCAGGTGGCTTAGAACCAAAATTGTGGTTGCGTAGAAAGAAGTATAAATTATTTTTATAATTCTATACTACAAAACATAACATTTCAAGTAGCATTTGAAATTCACAGATTACGGAGGGGAAAAAAACCCAAACCCAACTTTCTAACAGTCTCAGAATTTAAGTGGAAGACAAATCCTGAGAGTCTGGTGTGGAGCTCAGAAATACTATTCTACTGTTTTTAATAAGTAATAGTGTTAGTAATGGAAGTATTGGAAATATTTTTGTAGTTTCCTGTATAAAAAGATAATGTTATCTGATTTTGTATTGCCTACAATGAAAATGTAATTTCCTAAACTGTTGCTTTTCCTGTGGATTCCAGGACACAAGCACATGTGCCCTTCTACAGGTAGTATTTTCACCAGTCATCATGACTGGATTTATTTTGCCTTCATGTTTTCTCTTTTAGCCATAAAGAAGGGTAAAGGCAAAAGCAGAGAAGAGTTAATTGGGAAAGCAAACTGTGATGTGCCACTCTGTGGCTGCTGCTGTTCTTTGGTTATCTGAAGCTATGCCATGTAATGTTTTCTGAAGAGACTCCAACTTGAATTGCATTAAATTTCAGGGGTGGAGGAGAGCAGGGCCTTAGCTGGCACAGAGATGGATGTCAGTATAACAAACTCAAAGGTCTCCATGACCTCAGGGCTTGCATCACGCTGCTGCACCAAGAGGGATTTTCTCAGCCCAAGCACACAGCCCTGGCTGCTGCCAGTGCTGGGGGAGTTCTGGCTGGAGCCCTGTGCAACACCGACCCAGCCCTGCTCAGAGCCATGGTGTTACAGGTGAGCTGCTGCAGACCTTGTACAGGTCATAACCTCAGACTGTGTTATCTGTGCTATTGTACCACTTTCAGAATTGGAAACATTCCAGTTCAAAGCTCACTCTCCTCATTTGTTTGAGAACATCTTGACTCAGATATTCAAGGTCCTCTGTCCTATTTGCCAACTTTTTTTTTTTTTTAATGATTTCTAAGGCTCCTTTCGTAGATGTTCTAAATACAATGATGAAAACTCATCTCCCACTGACAATTGAGGAACAAGAAGAATGGGGAAATCCATTAGAAGATGAAAAGTGTATGAAGTATATCAAAAGCTATTGCCCATACCAGAATATTAAGCCACAGGTAAAACTATGCTTTCTGTGCAGAATACTTCAGGCATAAAGTGTAGTGGTTTATAAGAAAACCAGAAGTAGATCACTGAAATTTTTAAAAAACCTCCAATATAAATTATTTCAGTAATAATCTTAACAATAGCTGGAGTCACAAGTGACTCCTGAAATTAACCCAATGCCTTCTCCTAAATGATATGAATTTCCAAACTTGCTTTTGTTTTAGGACTTTCAGGAAGTAATAGATTATTGTGTAGCAAATCTCAACATGCAAAATGCCTTCTTTTGTGGGGCAGATTTGACATTCTACTGTGTTTTGCTGGCTTTTTTGCAGACACAGGAGGAAGGAGGTTTCCACTGGAGGTATTTTCCACTGATGGAAACTACCTCCACCTGAGGTACTTTCCAGTGGAGATGAGGGTACTTTCTACTGATTTAATACCTTTCTAGAGGTATTAAAACAAACACTGAAAGGGAAGAGGACCTATAGCTTTGACATTGTCATCTCAAGGGAAATCTCTTTTATGACAGTGTGTTAGCTGTGTTGTGCAGCTTCATTAAGTAAAATTCTTACTATTTAAAAACCAACTTCTTGGCAGAAAGATTGCAAAAATAAACTTCAACTATTGTTCTAAGGTAAACTATGCCATGATTATTACTCCCTTTTTTCTTTTTTTGCAATCATCAGCAAGCAGACAGGCATCAGGCCTTTACCAGTGGGAAGAGGATGTTTTTATGACCTTTTGCAAGTAGATTATGCCCAACTGTGAAGTCATTTTTCAGACTAAAATACTTTTTGCAGTTAGAGTGATAAAACTCTTAGAAAACACTAAGTAATTATGAAATAGATGAGTTCTTAAATAAACCCTAACAAGTTGTACAGTAAGAGAAAAATGTGTTACTGTTTGAGAAAGACCAGTTGTCAAGTGTTTAACTGGTTTTGGTTTTTGATCTCAGTGCTATCCATCAGTTTTTATCACGGCGTATGAAAATGATGAACGGGTACCACTAACAGGAATTTTACAGTATGTTCAGAAACTCAGGAAGGCTGCACTAGATCATGCCAGCAGAACAAGTAAGAAAGGTAAGGATAAGAATATCACAGATAAATGGAGTTAACCAAAATTTAATAGTTATGTAAATTAAAGACCACAGAGATTGACTCCTCCTTAAATGAATTCAAACACAATCCCATATCACCAGCTCCACAGCAGACTCAGAACACTCTCTGAGATGCAAAACCAAAGACTGGAAGCCTGTCAAGGGGCTCACTCTTTCCTAGGCCTCCACATAGGGCAGTTGTTGGATAGTGCAGAGTGAACCCACACTGTCACTCCAGCTGCTGACAGGGCCAGGCTGCAGTTCTCAGCAACCCTTGGAGAAAAATCTTACTTTTGCCACTATACAAAAACCTATTTTTCTCACTTTGTTAAGCTGCAAGTCCTTAGTCCAAGCTAGAGTGACAGCAAAGCCAAGGCACGGGTGCTTTTATACCTGAAACTTACCCTAGCTTTGGGAGTTTCCAGCAAAAGGTACATTCAAGCTTGACAAATTTCTTGTACCATCCAGTCTGGGGAGAGGCTTTTACCATCATTACCAGAAAAGGTCTTGGATAACCTTTTCTACATTTCATGATGCCCTGTCTCTGAGCAGCACAACTGCAGTGGTTGAGAAACTGCAGCCGGTGCTGCAGTTGCTGTTGTGCTCTTTGTGCAGGAAGAAAAGAGCATGTCTTTCCAAAAATACTCAGAGAGAACAAACACACTAAATAGATTAATAATTTCCAAATATGCAGTTACTAGAAATACAAATAATTCATTCAGAAAGCCCCTCTACAATTCTCTTTTTCCTAAGGAATAATCGAAATTCTGTCAGGACAAGGAGAACTAGCTATCCTTAAACAATTCACATACCCACATCATTTTTTCCTTGTCCAATCAATGTAAAGTGATCATCAGCTTCATTGTTCCAGGAAATTGGATTCCTAATATCATCCTAGATGTCCAGGCAAATGGCAGTCATTGTGATTCATCCTGGGAGCACTCACTGAATGAGGTATGGTCCCTTTACTGCACAGCTCCATAACATGGTGCAGGGGATATTCCCCCTCAAGGCATACTTCAGCCTCAGTAGTTGGGCAGACATTGAATGCATGGTTAAACTATAAAGAAAAACTGCTAGAGCAACTGCTGATTTTACATATATATATAATTTTAAAACCCAGCAATCTTTATATATAATTATATCTATTTTTATACATATATATACTTGTACAGATATAAAAGAGAGTGACAGAGTCAGATTATTGAAATAGCCTTAAAATAGTGTTCAATTCCCACTGTAATGTGCTAGGAGATTTGAATGAAAGGTTCCAAGTTGTGCAAAACATCATTCCAGCAGGAAGAGTCTTGCTCTGTAGAGTATTAAGTGCTTGAAACTGTCATAGTATTTACTCCTATCTTCCTCGTTGTGTAAAACATACATGATGGGTTGGATCTTTACATTTTGAAATGCATGATCTGTGCTATCAAAGCTATTACAGTTAGCTTTCAAGAATTTGCACTTTTTACAAGCATGCTTGTTAAAAGCAAAATATTGCCAAGACCGAACATATTTTTACTGATGTCTCAGACTGTCACAGTTGGATACTAATTTTATTAATCTTAATTTTAACAAATCCTAGAAAATGTTAATTTCGTGGTGGTGGCAGTTATTCCCAAGAGGAATTCTTTTAGGAAAAGCTCCATGCTGTCTTGGGACAAGGTATTTCTAAGCATTGTATAGAAAAGGAAGATTACTAGAATAACTGCACAAGAGCCTGAATGTTTAGAGTGCAAAGAACTTGACTTTGTAATAAAATATTTTCATTATTTTAGGTTGCAAGACACCTTGCTTTTCTGAACAGAGAACTTGAGGAAGTGTGCCATCCCCAACATCACAGCAAATCCTGCAAATAACTCCCAGACACACTGACCACCTGAGAAACTTGGGGTCAGATTTGGATTTGTATGGAAAGCAAGAGATGCGTCTCCAGAGGATCTCTCCTCTCAGATCCCTGCTTTATGGGCACAAGCACACAGAGCTGGGTGTGGCACTGCCTTACAAAAATACAGAGCAAGACCTGGACTTGTGCCCTGCCAGGCTGTGCAGAAGCAGCTGCCAGCAGAAATGAGTTTGTGCAGCAGCTCTGTTCACTGAGCCAGCAGAGCAGCAGCACACAGAGCCCCACAGGAGAGCCACAGGCACCGGGCACAGCCTTCCTGTCCAAGGCACATCTCACACGAGGCAGCAGAACTCCTCCTAAGTATCTGACATCCAAGTCTCGCTGCTTCCAGAACTAATTCCTGGGGGTGATGGGGGTTGCTGCCCTCTCTCTCTGCACAGCAGCCATGCTGTACTGATCATGTGGTGGGACTGAGCAAACTGCAAAGAAAAACACTCTCAAGAACAGGAATTTTAGCAGAACTCTGATCTGAATACATTAAAAATCTTTAAGTTGCTTTACCTAGCGTGGTAATCTTAAGAAGGAGGTGCCAAATCCCTCAGGAGGACAAGATCAATGTGTCAGAAGATGCCAGAGTATCTCCAGTAAAACAAAAAGAATGCCCCCACTAAAGCAGCCTGATTCATGACTTAGCTGCCCTCTGAGCAAGGCACAAATCTGCTGGGCCTTGCTTGTTGAAAGGGATGTGTGGTGCATACCCGGGCAACATCAACGTCTGCAGGTGCAGCAGGTGCAAGTCAGAGCACCTGTGCTGACATTCAGTGGGGTTGGCTCAGCTGCTTCCTCTGAACTGAAGTACACACCCCTCACCTCAGCCTTAGGGCAGGAAGAGAAATGAGAGAATGCAAACATATTCTAACTCAGCAAGGAAAGGGGGAATCAGCTGGAAATGCAGTTAGGAGTGTGGAATTAGATATTGGCTACATTTTGTTCTTTTTCTTACTAACTTTGAGGATAATCAGTCACTAGATTTGAGAGAAGAGGTGAAACATTGTTGTGAAACATCACAACAGTATACACCAGTCCTGCTTTTGTTCCCCTGTTTTAACAAATATAGGGCTATCCCTTTGGAATAATTTTTACAAATCTGCAGACTTCTAAAAAATTACAGTGAACTGCCACAGGCTTGGGATTCCACAGGAGCACTTAGAGACCAGCAACCTCCAGGGTCAGCAGGCAAAAGGCAGCTATTCTCTCTCCTCCCACAAATACATGCTTAAACAGGACAGTTTTTAGAACAGGTTTACTTTTCCACACATCTAAGGGGGAGCTGATACCATTATTTTTCCTTTTCATCACAAATACAGATACAAAACAATTATGTATCTGATTTTTCAGGACATTTATTTTGTATACAAATAACATTCTAAAAGCTGAAGAAAATGGAGCATTTTTAGCATTTCCCTGAAGCTAGTATCATCTAAATTAATATGAAAGCACGGGTATTCTACTCCTCTACTTAACAGTTCACATAGAGTAAATTGAGGGCCTTGGAATAACAAGCTTTTTCTGCCACAAAACACTTCCCTTGAAAGGCTTCCATAGTATGAACAGGCTTTGCTGTTTTATATTGTAGGACCAGGCCTTCTCCCATTTCAGTTTTAATTAGTTTGGTATTGACCACTTTGCCAGCATTGCTAAAATGAGTACTGAGTCTCACTACAGCTTCAGAGGGAAGGTTAGGAACTCTGGCCTGCAGGTCTGTTGTTGCCTCCTGGCCGAAGTTGAGCACCATCATGAAGACTCTGTCCATCCCATCCAGCTCCCTGACGTACACGAACACGTCACTGTCATTCCAGACGTGGCACATCCAGCCTCGGTTCAAGGGCAGCTCCTCGTTCCGCAGCAGAGTCAGCGCTCTGTACAAAGCCAGGCTTGAGTTGGACCAGGCGCTCTGCGTCTGCAAGAGTCAGCACCAGAGGGTCAGCTCTTGGTCTGAGGGAGGAAACACAGCTCCCTTCTCACACCCACCCAGGCTGCTGGGGATTCCATGCTGACAATTACCCCCTTCAAATCTGTCTGCAAATGCCACTGAAAATCTGCTTTTTCTGTGCACTTCTTGGCACGTGTGGAGTGGCAGTCACAGAGTTTATTAAGTGTAACATTTCCCCAGCACTAAAGTGATTGCTTCCTCCCCCAGCTTCCTTTCAGTACTGTTGATTCAGGAGAAAGCCACAGCCATTCAGAGCTTGACACTGAATCTTTTTCATTGAGTCCAGTCTACTGCAGTCACTGGGTTTATTTCACATTTTCTATTTCTGCTATCGTAGATTTTTTTTCTGCCTTCAATTTTGGGCAGCACTGTAGGTCAGCAAAATCTGTTTGATTCACTGCTCTACTTATGTTAGAGTCAGTCTATGTCAAGTTCTTGTTACAAAACCAGAGCTTTCTATAGCAGTAGAAATGGGGGAAAAGAGACCAGTTTTCAGTTTAACATCAAAAGGATTAAAAGGATGTTAAAGAGCCAAATTGCAACATCAACAACATAATTGTAGTTACTCTGTCTAAATGAACATAGATGAAATAGGCTCCTTGTTGTGCAAGGATTTTCTTTTCTAATATAACTTGTGAGGACTCAGTGCCTTTTTTTTTGCCTTGAGTTTGTTCCTGCTACCAATGCTCACTACTAAAAGGAAGCCAGAGCAAAATAGATACATTAAAATATTTTGAGACCATTAGTTTGTTACACATATAGATACCTACCTCCACATTTACACTTTGGTAGTCAGAGTTAACAGGTAACCAGCTGCTGTTGCCTTCAGTAAAACCAGCATTAGCTTTTCCATCCCACTGCATGGGGGATTTCTCTGGGAGGGTTGCCTAGAAAATCAAAGTGGTGATTAGCATATTAAAAATTATTCTTTGAAAAGCATGTTCTCACCTCTCCCAAATTATCTCCCTTTCAGTATTGCTTTCTTTGGTTTAAGTTAAAAATAATGAGGATGTAATTGTAGTCCAAATCTAAGGAGAAAATGAACCAAGACAGTTCTTGAAATGGAAGGGAGGGGATCATCTCAGATACAGCATTGCTGGGTAAAATGTGGAATTCCCGAATGACTCTTACTAGAGTTGTCATCCTTTTCAACAGATGGTTGGATAAAAGTTTACTGATGGCAGCCAAGATATTCTGATAAATATCTAGACATGCAGAGAGTGAATATATGAGGTAATGAGTCCTTAGAAGAGATGTCATTAAAATAACAGTAAACAACAAGTAATTGCTGTTCAGTGTCTGTTATTTTCTAAGTATTGCACTTTTCACCCCAGAACTCTTCAAGCTTACATTTGCAAGGGGTACAATTTTGACAGGACTGTTTGTGTTAGAAAGGTAAAATTATTATTTCCAAGTGCAAAACTATTGAAAACTGGCTTTTAGCTGATTAAAAAGTGTCGATGTAGAAAAAGTCTGAAGTTCTCATTTTGAAGAATTCAGAAAAATTCTGAAAAAGCTTCCTCATTGTTACTGAAGAGCTGCCAAAAGATCTGACACTTAAATTTAATGATATAAGAGGGCATAAAATATTTTGCACATACTTTGAGTGTTTGTTTTCCATGAAAACTGTTTTTCATATAAAGGACACTTTTCAATACAATCTGTCAGAGCAGCAGCCTAACAAAAGAAATTGTCACTTTGCTTTGTGACATTATAAATAATGGGTTTCTCCTTTTTAGCATATTCTGAAAAGCAGGGAAAAAAACCCTAAGTTTTCAACACTGGTAACACTGCCTCTCATCTTTACCTCTTTCAGTGTCTCCTGAAGTGTTTGAAGTGCTGGGACTAAAGCCTGTATAATCCTGAACAAATACTCTCCATTTTCCTAAGACACCCATTAATGAGGGAGCCTTCCTCTCCAGCCTGAGTGAAGGGTGGGTTTGCATTTGTTCCAAAGCCCTGAGCCACAGGGTAGCCACTAAAAGAGAGTGAACCCTGAGGAGCTCAGGGTGAGCCACTTTTCTTAAGAGAATCACCCTGTCAGCAGTAATCAGCAGCAGCAAGAAAATGCAGGAGATGCTTTGACCTGGGGTTTTCTCAGAGGAAATGGTTTCCTTTTAAATCAGAGAATCACTTCGCCATATCTGAATCAGACAAATCTGGAGAGGATCCTGTGCTTTAAGTACCTGTGTCCCTTTGATACAAAGCTAGCCAATGCCATGTCTAACACTGCCAGCAGCTGCCTCATTCCCTAACAGGCTTTCCACAGGAAAAGCAGCATCTGCCATAGGACCATGTTCTCATGGTGCTCAAATACAGCCAGGAGAGGCAGAGATGAGCCTGTCCTTTTGGGACAGACTATGCATGATGACCAAAAGCCACTTCTGCCTGCCACCAGGCAGCCTTCCCTTCGTGCAGATCCCTTTTTCTGAGCTTGGGCACACTCATGACAGCTGTGGCTGGGACAGAATCAGAACCCTGACTTCCTTTAAATAACAGCCAGGAAATAATGGACTCTGGCATGATGATGATGAGGGCACGGGAGGAAGGAGACAGCTCAGTTATCTTCCCTCATGTGTCCGCAGCACCTCTCCTAACCCCTGGCCAGGCCCAGTGCTGGCACGTGCTGTCCCTTCTGCTGAAGCACCACTGCTGGAAACCATGCAAGACTGATCCGGAGCAAGACAGAAATCAACATCCATAACTGAAGTCTACCAGTTCAGACACACATCCAGGCCTTGGTTCTGGTCTCTGGCCTGGCCATTTCCACAAGCTGTGCAGAGGTTTGCCATGAGGAACATGGAAAACCATTTAAGCAGTGAGAATGACTGGGTTTGGTTAGCAAAACAAAAGTTCTTGTGTTTTTGAGTGTTCTGTTACTTGGAACTAAACAACAACAGGACCAGAGTTAACATGCTCTTCACTTACATTTTCCGATGCAATGTTCTCCATGCCTATTTCTTCACCATAGTAAGTTACAGGAGTGCCAGGGAGGGTTAAAAGCAGCATGTTCATGACATTGATGTACTCCTTCCCAATCCGAGTTGAAATCCGAGCAGCATTAGGACTTCCAACCTGAAGAAAATGTCATTCTGTTAAACACAGATTATAAAATTTCATGCATATGTGAAATTTATTAACTAATTTAACGAGGTAGTAAATGTTTTGGGTTTTTTTCTTTCCCTGCCAGGGCTATGAGGTACCTTGATGCCATTACAAACTTCTGTTCCAAAAAATTTAATACACAGAAGTCCTGCCAGCAGCACATGAGGCAGAAGTGAGGAATAGATAACAAATAACAAGTTGTTATTTGTTATCTAAATAAGCTTGTTGTCCCTGCTTACAGTTCTCTGCTGTGTGAGGACTGCTCTGCTTGCTTTGAAAAGATCCTTTGCACATTCCCAACATGCTTCCTATGAAAAAGAGGAGCAATGTTTTAAGTTAACTGCTCTCCCAAGCCTGCTCCTCTCTGCCCTGGCCCTGGGCGGGTTCCAGAATCCATTGCAGTGAGTCAGTTTATGGTCAAGATAATTATCCCAATTCCATTTTCACTGGTGGTTTAGCCATTGGAGACACTGAGGGAGAGGCATGATCATAAATTCCCTTCTGTCATCCTTGCAAGGGGAGTGGAGCTGTTGCTGAAGGGCAGCAGAGCCGGACAGTGCCAACAATTCCAACTACAGCAGCTGAGAGTTTTCACAAGCTCAGCCATGCGCCCAGGCTGCTGATCCCACTGAAATCAGAGAGTGTGTGTGTGTGGTTTCTGTCCCCTACAGGAACAAGCCCTTCCTATGAGAGTTGGTCTAGAACTCTTACTGCCCAGTTTGGCCATTTTCCTGCAGGCATGTTTTGCATCCACGAGTTGACAGCTTCAGAAACACTGTTGCCTGATAGATTTTTCATGTTAATTAGGTTGAAATTGAAGGGAAAATCTGCTTCTTGGACAAAAGTCGTTCCATAATACATCATTGTTGCTTCAATATCTTCCTTTTCATCATCATCAGAGCCCATAAATCTACAAAGAAGTACACAAATAGCTTTTTTGGCTCATTTTTGGTTACACAGAACAGAAATAAAGCTAGAAATGGTTGGACAGAGAGCATTAAGAATTATGGTCACTTCCCTCTCCCCATCAAAAAAAGATTAAAATGGTAAGGCAGACAAGGAATCAAGGAGCAGTACTCCTGGGAAATTGCTGGAGAAAAATCTAAAGGAGTCAACACAAGGCTAAAGTATCTGACGGAGGTTTTGTCTTTCTGAATCCATGTCCACACACTCCATTCCAGCAATTTCCATGCTTTCCTTCAGAGCAGAGGACGTGGGGGTCCCTCAAGCTGCCCGTGAGCCATCAGTGTGCCCCTGTAGGCGGCTCAGGGCAGCCTGGGCTGCATTAGGGGAGTGCTGCCACAAGTGAGGGCAGTAATCCTTCCCTCAGTCTGCCTCGAGGGCCATTAGGGACTGAAACATCTCCCCCAGGAGCAAAGGCTGGGGCTGTTTAGCCTGGGGAAGGGAAGCCTCAGGGGCATCTCATCCATGTACTGAAGGGAGGGTGCAGAGGTGACAGAGCCAGGCTCTTTTCAGGGGTGCCCAGAGCCAGGGCCACAGGCAATGGGCACAAACTGAAACACAGGACAGGTGTTTCCCTCTGAACATCAGGAAACTCCCACCAGTCAGGGTGGCTGAGCCCTGGCACTGGCTTTTCAGGGAGGTTGTAAAGTCTCCATTGCTGGAAATGTTCAAAAGCCATCTGGACAAGTTCCTGGGCAACTGGCTCCAGGTGGCCCTAAAAAGCAGGGGATTTGGATCAGAGAACCTCAGGAGGTCTTTCCAAATTCAACCTTTCTGTGATTTTAACACTCTCTGACTGCATGTCTCACTTGAACTGCACCATTAAAACTAAAGAATAAATCAATCACAGGGCTGATAAATTAGTATCTCTGTGATTAGAATGTTTTCCTTTTCTGCTCTTTATACCTTTATACAGTCCATGGATGGAGCAGAGCTAACAGAGCCAATTCCTTTCTGCATACACTGGGGAAGAGATAGTACAGCCTCTGCACTGGAGGATTTGCATTTCTGTGGCATATTATGTTAATAAAAGAACATTTTCTTGCTAGCAAGAGGCAGATGAATACTGGAAAGGACTGGCCAGCTGTGCTGGTTACCTGTATCTGCCAGGCTCTCTGCTGAACTCATCCATGGTGTGACGGAAGCTGCGGACGATGTCATGCAAACCAACTTGGGTGGTGGTGTAGTCATGGTAGAGCTGGGAATAGGCTGTGATACTCTCCTTAAAGCAGGGTAGAGTACTTCACATTAGTTCACCAATGTTCTAGGTTTCACAATTCTCCAAATTTTCCCCATTCTTTCCTGAGGCAGTGCACCAGTCATGAATTTTTACTGAAATGAGTTCAGCATGCTAACACCAACAGCACAGAGCTGAGGACTGATAATTCTGGATCCCATCCTTCAGCAGGGAAAGCCCAGCCACAGCACTAACCAACAGAGCCCATCTGGAGCAGTGGGCACAGCATGAGCTGTGGCCTCAGACCAGGCTCCAAAGATGGGCAGTGCCTTGACAGAGTAACACAACACCAGCACCACCACCTTGGAGCTGGCCAGCTGCCTGTGACCCCCAGCTCCACAGAAGTCTCTTAGTGCTGGCACTACCTGGCAGCATCACCAAGTGATGATAGTTCACTATCAGAGCAAAAGCAAGTAACATAAACAACAGTGAATGTGTTTAATCACCTCTCATTGTGCCACATGGCCTACACCAGTGGTTTTCAGTTATGCTCCCGTTCTTACTGGGGCTCCCTGGTGGTGAGTGCTCTTTGTGCAGAGTGCCCGGGACCCACCCGCCTCCCAAGGCTGACCTGATTTTCCTACAGCCACAGTTAAGACCCAAAAGAGTCAAAGCAGGCACTCTTGCCTCCATAGGAAAAGCAGGAAAGAAAGCAAAGACAGAACATAAACATTACTCCATTCTGAGACTTGTTCACTGGAGGCTCATCCCGGAGATGTGTTGCTTCTAAGAGAAATTTAACAGTGCCAAAACTAAGTCCATCAACTCCTTTGCCAAGCCAAAATTTGATAATGTCCTAGATAAAAGCAAAAATTGAAAAGTCTGAGTAAGCCCACTCCATTTAAAATAGTATACTCTTAAAAAGAAAACTAAACTTGGAAGGTGGTGTTAATACATAACAATTCATTTTTTCATTTGTACTTCGAATTTTTCTAGAAGCTAAAGTGAATCCTGTTGGTCTAAGGTCAAATTAATAGCTAAATAAAATATGTCTTACTATTTCATTCATAAAAAAAAAAAAAAGACTGGTCTCTAACTTTTCCCATAATTTAGGAGACCAAAGCCAGGGCATGGCTCACTAAAAGCAGTTTCTAATCTCATCCCTCAACATAACTGGGCTCATGCTAAGTGACGTTGTTGATGAACACTCATGCCATGGCTGCACACAATTAGAACACATTGATTCAAATATGCAGGAATATGTTGTTCAGCACAAACCTTGTGCCACCGGTTTTCTTTTACACAATAGAGCTCTTAAAACATTTGTTCTCTCTTATTTGACTGATGTAATTTTTTAAAATTTTCAGACTTATTTGTTGATTTGCAAGAATGTAAGAAATTATTATCCAACAATTACAAATGCTATTGATTTGAAATTTCACTATCAAATTCCAATGTTAGTCACTACTAGTAAAATTATATTCCACTTCACTAATTATATTACTACAGTTTTAATTGCCCCAGTTTTAACAAAAAACTCCAAAGTTCAGTCCCTCTTGAGTGGTTTCTGCAAAGTCCTTTAGTTGTGATTCTTGTCTTAGTTGTGATTCTTGTCTTCATCAGAGGAAAAAACATTTTATATATATATTTTTAAAAAGTCTAGTGACTTGCCTTTTTTAAACAAATGAAGTACACTTGTCTGAACTGGCTGGAGTAGAACCAGTGCACACTCAAGCTGTACAGATTTTTGTTTGGCAAATAAGGACGGCCTCACTGAGCTGCACTTTATCACAGCACAATTCTGAAAGCAGCAGCTCTCAATACAGTGTCTGTCCAATACCGAATCTACCCAAAAATGTCCATGCTTATACCTGTGCTCAGCACAAAAGCAAACCCGGGTATCAGCACTGCAAACATCAAGCACTGATGTGTCTCTCACTGGCACCAATCTGCATCTATTTACACATGAGAACCACAACACGTTGGTTGCCCAGTTTGGCTGTTCTTGGGTGCCCTTGTGCTGCTGAACCAAAGACTTGAGTTTCTCTGCAGAAGTCCATTTGCATCCTGCTCAGTCCTCCTAACCTTCTGCAACAGGATTTAGAATTAAAACACTAGACAAAAATTATTCTTTAACATGATGCTCATACACATTTACCAAAGACTGGTGTTACCAGGACAAACTTCCCAGCTTTCAAGTATTCTTTTTTTTCATAGGAAATGCTGGAGTTTCAGTAGTTCTCATTGTGTGCCTGAGTTAAAAGGTGTGACCAGAAGCGTTTTGTCTCTTCGAGCTCATGCAGTACCCTCGTGGTGAGGGGAGAGGCCAGCAGAGACCGTCCCAGGAGGACCGGGCAGCAACAGAGCAAAGCGGCAAACGCTTACGATTCAATTAAACACATGAAGTGGCTGTACTACCTGCTGAGGGATAACTTAGAGAAAGGGGAAAAAGAAGCAGCAGTTGTCCTGCTCCCCATATTCAAGCCTACATCCCCATATTTCAATGAATTCCACACTGTCAGCTAGGAAACAGTGCAGACAGGAATGAGATTCCATCGGAGCAGCACCATCACCACCACTCTCACTGGGAAAACACTCATTTTCCCCCTGGAAAGTCATCAGACACGTGGACAGATCGAAACTCGCTATCTCCCCCTTATCAACAAGCCCAGGCATTCCTTGTAATTCAAATCAGCATCGCCTCTGCTTTCCCGAGAATGCAAACATCTCTCTGCTAAACAAGGTGCCATGCCTCCGTTTGACCGGCTAATTAACAACTCTTTGTATCAACAGAGATAAAAAACTTCTCTGCACTTGCCATCCTAAGGCTTCAGTGCAAGAGCTGCTCTGGGTGGGCTCAGCACCTGGGGTTCCACACTTACATGGATTTCCTGCTGGACAGCTGCGTTGCGAAAATTTAAGTCTGGCTGCTCCTTCCCAAACTGATGGAAATAGCATTGCTTTCTCACGTCGTCAAACTCCCAGCTGGAATTCCCAAAGACACTCACCTGCTCAGCCAAGGGAGAGAGACAATCAGAACTACTAACAACGTAACAAACATTTCCTCCTGTGCATCCATTAAAATGTGGGGCATTACAAGCATTAAATAAAGCATAAAGTGCCTAACCAGTGGACTACATTTTGAACAGATTTTGGTAGTTATGATTTTCATTTCTTTTTGCCACACAGCTGTTCTCCCTTTAGTTATGCTTTACCACACCTATTTCTTGTTCAGTATTGTAGATTTTGAAAATTTTTTATTAAGTTAACTTTCATTGGGAAATATCTGGAATAGAGGGGAAAACATGCGTGGTAACATTTATTTTGGAATTACTTCTTCTAAAACTTATTTAAAATAGCTTTGGTTAACTTAGAGATTTCTACAATTTAGTATCATCCCTTTGAAGGGTCAACAACAGTCAGCAAGTTAAAAATGTTAAACTTTATCACCATCTCTCTAATAAAGGATTCTAAAAGCTAAGACAGTTCTTAAGACTCTTAACTTTAAAGAGAAATTATACAAATTGGTACAAAGTATTAATTCCACCTGGAGTTTTTAGAATATACAAGTTCCTAATCATGCACCCACTGGTTCTAATCTAAAATAAATCTATTTGAAATAGGCAATGCATTTTCTGGCCTGAGCACTTCCCAGAAAAAAGGACAAAAGCCAAGACCACATTGTTTTGTTGCAACCAACTATGACTTCAGAATACCTGACACAGTTTCTAGAACAGAATACCCATACACAGAAGGAACAACTTGTGCCCAACCTTTTCTTTGTGTGTTTGTTTAATGAACGAAGATTTCACACTGAGGTGAAGAAACAAAAGTAATTTTTAAAATTTCACTTTAAGTAAGAACTTTTCAAGTGATCTCCCAACCTGGTTTTAATCTTAATCTGCACTAACTCATGTAGTAACATCAGTTTGTGCCTCTCACCAGTCACTTACAACCCCGTGTACACCAGGAGAATCATGTTACAGCCGATTCTGCTCTGTGGCACCCAGCTTGGGGTGTGTGTGTGTCCCTTCCCGTGTTTACCCAGTTGTTGGGAGGGATGACTGAGCCAGCAGCCTGCCTGCAGTCCTGCCAGATGTAGTAGTCCGTGTACTTCCCTGTCCGATTGCGGCTCAGCTGAAACCACCGGTGCTTGTCACTGGTGTGGTTTGGTATTAAATCCATTATCACCTTTAGCCCTTAAAAATAAAAACAAAAACATAAAAAACCCCAACAATCCTCCCTCTGCACTACAACGTTACATTTAGCCTTTTAAGACAATATTCATATTTTTTCCAAATGCAGTATCAGAGGTATTTGGGCTTCTTCCATGCCAGAGCTCTGGTGAGGGAGAGGGGAAGAAAAACCCCACAAAAAGTAGCAGACTACCAAAACAGTTGGACCTGACTGGTGTTTGCAAGTAGCTCGAACACAGCTTGTGAGGGAAAGGAGAGTGGAGAGAACAATCAAAACAGATTTCTGCTGTTATGAACCACTTTCACTAACTCTGACTTCAGCATCTGTCCCGCACCTCCCAGGTGAGAAAGGCACTTCACCAGCCTAGCATCAGTCATCACACATTCTTCATCACCCTTCCTAAAGAACAGACATTTTATTGAAACCTCAAATATTTTCAGACTTGCAAACCATTTTCTGTTTGGCTCAGCAGCTGTAAGAAGAAACACCTGAGCAAACATTTGGTCTGAGGCACAAAAGCACCAAAGCAAGGATGCGAGGGCAGGAAAGAAGCGTGTGTTCCCTCATGTTCAGTCAGACAGAACTGCACCTCAGCTTGATCCCAGCCCTCCAGTGCCCATAAGCCAGGCCTCAGGGAGCATGGATGGCAGAAGCATCCTCCTTGCAGAGGACAGGCAGCCCCTGTGCTGCTGCTGCAGCTCCCTGTGCCCTCTGTCCTGCTTTCAGCTCTGCCCCAGAGCCAAGGGGCAGGAGAAGGCAGTCACGGAGCTCACGTGGCTGTGGAGCTGCCTTGTACCCTTTGCTGGCACCTCCATCTGCTCCTGATTAATGCCACCACGGAGGGACTGTCCCTATAAGGTGCATCTTTTCAACAGAGTTACTTTGCTTGGAGGTGCAGCTTACCTTTGTCATGTATGGCTGCAATCAGATTCTCAAAATCTGTCATAGATCCAAAAATGGGATCAATGTCATAGAAGTCTTCAGCTCCATATCCAAGGTCTTTTAAAGGGGATTTAAAGAAAGAGGTGATCCAGATGGTTTTTATATTTAAATATGTAATATGGTCCAGTTTTTCTTGGATACCTATTTAAAAAGAAAAGGACATAATCTGTTCAGAAATAAACAAAATACTTTTTTGTACTCTGGTCCCTTTATCTTCCTGACACGTTACTGTGGTATGCAGCTACAGGAACAGTTTCTGCCCTTCACCTGCCAGTACTGCACTTCTCACTTCTTGTTTAAAAATGCATTGTCCATTTTGGTGCTGGGCCTTCCCTTCCTGCAGGGCAGTCTCAGCTCAGCTACTGATAAGTGCCATTGCTTCCTTGCTACCAGGTGCCCCATCTCCACGCATTTTTACCAGCTGATAACACCTAGAGCATGAAGAAAACAAGAAGTAACACATCTTTCTCCTCTCTTAGTCAGTTTTAGTTTTCCTTAGGAGGAGCAGCCAGCAAACAGGACCAGGTGCTCAGCACCATTCATCCTCCTGATTTTGTGGAGGTGTCTGACTCTGGTAGCAGCTGTGCTGCTGCTTGCTCTCAGCACCATATCTCAACTTCCTTTCTAATTCTACACTTAGACTCTACTTGAGCAAACAGCTCCTGGATTTATTCACAACAATGTGAATTGCTATTAACGCTGCCTGACAACTTCTCTTACTTCTCTCCATTAAGGTGGCTTTGTCCATTGGACTGTACTTTTCCACTGGTTTTCCTTTTCGTATAACACATACACACAGACAACTCTTACACAGCAAGAATGAAACCTGACCCACCTTTCAGATCCCCGTTCCCATCCATGTTGCTGTCCCGGAAGGAGCGAGGATAGATCTGATAAATCGGGCTGGCCTGCCACCAGTCCAGGCACTTGGGAGAGAGAGCAATGATGGCAATTGTAGCACACACGAGCACAATGGCACCAGCGATCACCAGCCAGAAGAGGATCTCCCTGGTGACTCTGTAGCGGGCCTGGCTGGAGAACTGCAGCAAGACCTCCTTTGGCATCCCAGCATAAGGCTTCAGCACGGTCTCCTCCACAGCCACCGGCTCCACATCAACGCTGCACGTCTTTGGCACTTCTTCTTGGCTACTGGTGGCCGTCTCCTTGTCCTCAAAATCCTCATTTTGAACAAATCCATTGTTCTGCACGCCTCCCTTCTCACTCAGCTCCATAGGTAAGCTCCTAGCTTCCACCTCAGCTCTTCTGCTAGACAGCTCTTGTCCTGGAGACTCTGGCCACAGCACCTTTGTTCAGTGAAATGAGAAACCGTGCAATTAGCTATTCTGGGTTGATAAACAATCCTGACCAAGTGGTCAAAGTTCAAAAAGGGACAAAAAGGGCAAAGTGCTCACGATGTTCTGCATATTCCACATCTTCAGCAAGATAACCAAGTGCTAGGAGAAAGGGCAGTCCCCCTGGGAAGTGAAGCCTATTGTTGGTACCAGCTGAGCACAGTTACATTTACTCGTGCTCCCTCCAGTACACCACACTTCTCTTCCCTTTGACAGCAGGGGGAAATTCAGGTTTTACCAGTACCAGATCTAGTAAATATGCAGCTTTCCAGACTGGTTGTAGTTCCCCCTGCCTGAAGCAATCCAAATATGGATAGTTTAAACACAGACAGCAAGAGAATGAAGTGTTGGCAGCCACTGGCCCGAATGCAACTACACAAACTAAGCAGAAAAGAGTCAAAGGCTGGTTGTGCATCTTTTTCCCGGTTTATCTCAGCTGCCCCAGCCCACCCCCAAGCCTAAGCACCACCAATGCTGTGGTACATACCGATCCTGCGACTCACAGCCGGGTACGTGGGGTGGGTGCTACACCCAGAGCCAGCCCCGGGGCAGGACAGGAATGCTCTGCACAGGCACAAGCCAAACTCAAGAGAAACACCCGCTGCCCACTATTAAAATCCATCCCTCCTTTAAAAGAAAAAAACAATTTAAAATTTTAAAAAAGTAAAAAAGGGGGAAAAAATAAATGTGTATAAGAATCTTTCCCTTCTCCCTCTTTCCTTCCTTTTCTGCTATTCTAGGCAGGAAAAAGCACTGCCCAAAGTCTGCACGGACATGCACATCTGTAGACATCTGTGTGCCTTAAGCCCCAAGTGCCTAAAGTAAACATCAAGATATCCCTTTCCACCAGTACCCCCTGCCCAGCATACCAAAGGACAAACAAAGCAGTCCAGATTTGCCAAGGAGCTGCCTTATCACCTGTAAAACTCCTACCTCTGATCATAGGGTCAGGGTCCTAAGGAAACTTTTGGACAGTGCAGTGGAAACAAGGTTGGGTTGTGACTCAAAAGTGTTTATTATGTTTGCCTCAAGCCACAAAAGAAGTTTATAACCTACAGACTGCAAACAGTCCAGTATGCAATATTCAAATTACTCAGAAAAGTGTTATTTCTGCAGTAGCTGAGCTAAGAACAGGTATTTGATGCTGACAGATTTAATCCTTCCTTTTCCTAGCAGCAGTACCTGGCAGTGTGAGGCAGCTGTGGGAGCATCTGAGATAACAGCTGTAGTGCCAGTGCCTGTAATTCAGTAGTGCCAGGAGATCCAGAAGTGGGAAATTATTAACAAATAATAATGTTAAATGGTTCACTCCCATTTAATGACTCTACAGTCCTAACATCATCATATCAGTAAGCTGTAAAAGTTTCCAGAGAGGCACTGTGCACTCAGGGTGTGCACTTGTATTCAACACAATGCCAGTGACTCCTCACTCCATTTCAATTGTTTAATTTCAGCGTCTTAACTTGTAATGAAAGTAGAAAATGTGCAAATGCAGAAATTTTTTTTGACTGCATGAAATACGCCTCAAGACCTGGTACTCCCCAGCTTGCTTTTTCCCCCCCAAACTCAGAGGTTTTCAAAGCATAAGTATCTTCCTGCATACACAGAAGCTCCCTCAGTCACCCAAGCACAGCAAAGCAAGTCAGAGGCAAGAGCAAATGATGGCCAAACAGACATCTGCCACAGATGCACGGGTCTCATAAGCCAAGGAGACTCAGGACAGTCAGGTGGAGAGTGTTACACCCACCAGTCCTGCTGGAATCAAAAGGAGGAAACTAGCTCCAAGTATTTCAGCTCCATCAGTATGCCAGTAAACTCTCTGATGATTATTGCCTGCATGGACAAGTTTATTTGATCTAAGGACACAGCCAGCTTACCCTTGACACACATACTTTTACAACTGCTAAAGGCCAATTTAGCATCTCCCTAGTCAGAAGCTGCCACTGCTCTCTGTATGTGTGGCTGGGAATCCATTCCCTTCCCCTATTCGAGCATCTTGCGGGAGCAGCCTGCTTTGTGAATCCTGCTGTGCCAAAGCCCGGCCTTCAAAAGAGCCCCTCATGTCCTAATGTAATCCCCAAGTAACATTAAAGGCTTATTTATACCTTAAGTAGGGCAGATCGTGTCTTAATTGCCAAGCGTCTGGCTGAAAAGAGGAGGATTATAGTGCTCTGGTAGATAAATGCAGCAGGCAGGCGGGAGGCGGAGGCCATGGATGGATGAATCCGGATGAATCCATGTGCGCCATGGCTGCAGGGCACACAGAGCCCCGGCGACACGATCAGATCACCGTGAGGGTGACAGAGAGTGTGAGCCACGCTGGAATGACCAAGTGGCAGAGCTGTGAGCACACAGTGTGTAGTGCCGGGCTGGGCGGGCTCACGGCGTCTCCGCGACAAGAGCTGAAGCCAAGCTGGTGCCAGCGGAACACAGGTACACTTAGGCTAGAGACCCGGGCCTCAAATCCTAAAAATTCCTCTTGAAAGCTTGGAGAAAATATACAGCCAAGGAGCTTAAAATAGTCTGGATGATCAGCTACCACAGACCCAGGAGAACGAACACAAGAATCTGGGATTGTCTCCTGAATGATTTTCCTCACAGACTAAAAATAAAACCACACAGGTATTTTGTTGTTATTACAGACCTATTTTTTTCCCTCTCCTCATCCTGAGGAGTTGCTTGCCTTAAAATTATTTGATAAAGGAATAACATAAACTTCATCTTAGAAAGGCAGATCACCAACAATTCCCACTGAGCTTTAACTTTTTCCTTTTAAAACATATTTTATGTATGCAGGCATTATGCATCTGGCTTGCTCTCAAGCAATTCTGAAATGGTTCCCTCCTGAGCTATTTTACAGTTTAGCAGGAGTAACTAGCCAGCGTAACTGTGTTAGCAGAATCCACTGAAAGGCATTAAGTAGTAAAGAAAACACTTCATATTCTGTGCCAGTTACTCTGTTTACCTCGGGGTTAGGTAGGGAAACAAAACCAATCTGTATGTGGGCAGTAATAGCTGCTATCTCCACACAGATTGCCATGGTTATTTCTGTAAGATGGAGGGGTTAATTTTCACAAGTATTTCTTATATATAATTATTTAGATGCACTGACTGACTTAGTCATCTACTGTTTGATGCTCTACAAATGCCAAATAGCTTGCCAGTTCCTCAATACCACACATATTACACCAAAAACCATGCAGAGGGGTGATTATGCACCCTAACGTGCTAAGTGTAGGAAGACATTTATTGTTAAAAAGTTCTCTTGCTTTATGCTTTTTCATTAAAAGGTTTATTGCCACTGGAACTCTTCTGACATAAGGCACTTTAAATATAACTTCATTATTTACAGAACCAGGGCCAAATTTACAGGTATGTAAAAAAGGCAGACACCTCAGCAGCAGCTTTACCTCAGCAGCTCCCACAAGACTGGTGGATAATCTGACCTTTAAAGCTACCTTTCACTCAGCACTAAGAAAATCCTCCCTTGACCTGGAGGGCAGCTGTCAAGAGAGAGAAGGTCTAGGGGAACAAGTTTCTGACACAGTATCTTTTACCAGGAGCATGTCTGAAGTTCTTGCCATCAGCCTCAAGTCCTGGGGGTGGCAAAACGTAATTGCACAGGACACCTGTGACAGGCTTTGGTGGGGGTTTTGTTACTTTTTTAATGCTCTTAGTCCACTATGGACAATGTGATTAAAGGTTCATGTCATTATAAATGCTGTAATTAGCTACTGCTTGACTCAGGGGACATTTCAGGGGTAGGTTTCAGGGGAAGGAGGCACCCAGCCCCTGCCCCCCATGGCTGATCTGCAGGGCTGGCCTCTCCCACTATTTTTAATGAAAACAATTAACCACTAATTCCTGCTGTTATCATAGCTGCAAGAACAAGAGCATGCAGCACTGACTCCTGGCTGCTTCCCCCCAGAGGGTCAAACACTACATACAACCCACAGAAAAACAAACCTGAGGTTTATGCTTCTCCAGGAGGATGCTCACTCACATAAACTGTATTCATTTCAATTTACACTCTTCTCTTTGTGGCATTCATCTGCCCCATTTCTGTCCTAGAGGATGACAACTTCCAAAGGATTTTCTTTTCCAACCTACTCCTCAAAACCTTTCCCAGCAAGAGACCCAGACCTTGCTCTTCCCCTTGCACGAGCTGGAGAGGTTCAGCATGCTACTAAATCATGGCAGACTGTTGAAGTTTGGATGGCTGTAACTCAAGAGTGACCTTGTGTTACTGAAACAGCCCTGAAGTGGGAGATCTGCAATACAGACAGCACAGCCAGGCAGCCCAACAGGAAGCCAAGGAGAAGCTCAAAAAATAAAATGGCATCGCACTACATCATCACCACATCCATCCTTGGGGTTACCAAAAAGACAGCACCCCACATGCTGCATCTGCCTTTGCCAGGGCTTATCTCTGAGAACAATTTAAATCCACTGAACAGGAATCTGAGGAGCAGGTTTTGGTCTGCTAAGCACAAAGCACTTCTTGTGGAAGAATGAAGGATTTACTGGAAGGGGCTGTCAGGCAACAGCTGTCACTACATGAGCACACCTACTGCCACACTATACAGCTTTTCACAGTGCCTCAGCTTCCCCACCTGCAGGAATCACACACACAGTATCACAGATATATTTGGTACTCCATATAAATTTACTCCTTTTCCCTTGTCTCTCTCAGTGTATCATGATAGGCCCTCCTGCAAACAATTTGCTTTTTCACAGGTATCAAATCAGTGGCAGGTATTCCATGATGAAATGTTCTCAGGTTGTGCTCCTGTGAAATAATTTCCTCCTGGAAGAGCTCAATTCATATCAAACATCTCCAGTCTGTAGAGAAAGCTTCACTCTGCAGTACTGAATTGCACCCCAAGGTTCTTACAATGGCTGCTTCTGACCAACAGTTCATGAACTCCACATCAGACCATTCACAGTCCAGCAGCAGTAATGGGTGTCAAAAACAGAGTGAGCACTGGAAGTGAAACCAAAGGACTGAAAGCACACTTTCTGTAAAAAAGCCCCAAACCAATAAAAATCCTATTCTTCCATTCAGGACCTAGCATGCTGCACAGCAACAGCTGGCACATGCAAGGGTCTGTACTCAGGGAAGGGCTCTCTGACCAGTACAGACTAGACCTCTGTATCAAGAAAACATTCCACAACGTATTTTCCAGATATACCACTCAGTGTGGACACAGGTAGCAGAACTTCACCTTAATTTCATATTCACCTGAATGTGCAACAACTGAATGAAGACAATCTTTACTTCTGTAGTTGCAATAAGTACTACCCTCACAAACACTGCCTAAAACAAGGTTTTGGAACCATCTGGCATTCAGGATCCAGCCATGTGGGTGAAAGTACTGCTTGGTGCAAGGTGAAGAAAGCATCACCTGCAGTGAACACCAACCTTTCAATTTTGAACTCCATGAGTCCATGGAACTGTGTGGGCTCTTCAGTGCCAGATCTCACACTGCTTATCTGCACAAAATAGCTCTGGCACCTCGCTTGTTTGTGCTGGTGAACCAGAGACAAACAACCCCACATCCTGCAAGCACTCAGTGCATTTAAATGCCCACTCCATTCTCTCCACTCTAACAGAGAAGCAATTCAGCATCACACACACCCAATCCCCCCTCCAAGAATAATCAAAGTACATTTCTGCTCTTCATTTCACATACATCATGGCAGTCTCTCACAGCTCTCATGCTGCTAGCTCTGCTATGCTCTTTGGGAGTCTGTTCTACCAAGTACAGGAGAGCAGTGCAAACTGGTTTTATTCTGAGTGGGTGTCCTGCTTGCATTTCAGAGACAGATCTTTCAAATATTTGAATACTGCAGGCTGAACTGGAAGACAGCTGTACAACATCTTCAAGTCCGTGATAACACAACACCCATTTGGTGCATATTTTTCTCCTTTCCCTTCATTTAATACAAAGTCTTTTTATTTAATGCATTTCAAAGCACAGGGGCTACTAAGATCATATGAGAAGTCACATCTATAGTCACAAAGCTATAACTTTGTTGGGTTTTGCTGGAATTTGGGTTTTTTTTTTTTTTTTTTAGTTCACAGAAACAGTACTTGAAATATGGTAACAGCATGTAAAGAAGTTGCTGCAATCAATTACTCCCATGCTTGGATCCCTGGGTTTTTTAAATTACTGAATGTTACTCCCATGCTTGGATCCCTGGGTTTTTTAAATTACTGAATGTGAAGTTTAATGCAGTAACTGTAATCTCTGAAGCAGCAGCATGGAGCTTCCAACATATTTTTAAGGTAAGGACAAATAGGAATGAAGAGATGAATGTAAAATAGATTTCACCATTTTAAAACTTCACAGCCAGCTTAACGTAAAAAGTACTAAGAGACTGAGAAGTTCTTGTAAAGCACCACACTTCCAAACACCTTGACACTTTTTTGGCAGTGTATTTCCAAAAACTATCTCCTTCCAAAGTAAATGCAGATTTATTGGAACGGGAAAAAAAATTTGGTTTCATTTAATACATTTTCTGCTCCCAGTGTTGAAATATAATTATTTAAAATACACTAGGAAAACATATCTGCTTTACATACCCAGGCCAAAATCCTTCCTATACCATTAAAATTAAAAGCATTTATGAAGATGACCATTGGATAAAGGATTTAAAAAAAAAAACCCCTCATATCATGCAGCTTCCCCTAATAACAAGTTAAATAATATAAATTATTTGAATATTAGGCAGGCATCCACCATTTTGCATCTGGATAATCTGCCAAACAAAATAAAAACAATATTCACAGAATGAATTTGATGGGAATGGTGTTAAGAAGCTTCCTTACAAAAAAAATGGGAAATATATCTTCATTAATGCAATTTAAATATGCATTTTACTTCAAAGTTAAAATGCATTTACTTCAAACCTTCCAACTAATTTCTAAATGTAAGATATTCACTAATCTACATGTTCACTCCCCAAAGAAGTAGCTAAAATACTTCAGTATAGAATGGTGCGTTTTCACCACAGTTTCTCTTTTTGCACATTTTTTAAAAAGACAATTCAGGGATTTTTTGAGAAATTGTAAGTCTTGCAAGGAATGTAACATACACAAATATTTTTAGGTTCTCTTTGTAAGTCCTGGACACTAACTTCCAAGACTAGGGTATTATCTCACAAGAGAGAATTTTCCTTCTATGAATTTCTGCCCAGTTTCTTTCACTTAAGCTTTGCAGCTCTTCCAAAATGATAAAGGCAGAACACATTTGGTCATTTTCTGACAGAACCTTGCACGTAAGCTCTCTGTAAAATGTTTATTCCAAAATATCCCGTATCTACCAAACATATTCCAAAAGCCACCTGAAAAAGGCCAGAAAAATCACTAATTCTGTGTTTAAAGATCAGAGAAACTTCCAACACCACCATCACACTTCCAATATCATCATTCAGGCATCTCATGAATCTCATTCCAGCTTTTTAAAGGTCAAGTCAGGGTCCTTACAACACTAAACAATACTCCACCATAGACTCAATCTTCCCACAACTCACCTTAGATTCCAGAAGTCTGAGAAAGCAGAAAACCAGAGTCAGAGTTACTTCTGAAGCAGACTTGACACAACAGGAAGAATTATATCCAATGAGACTGTTTGAATTAGTTGCCACAAGTCTTTAGTATGTGTATTCATTCCTACTACAGTGTTTTTCATCCTTTACTGGGAAGGATAATTGCTTTCACAGAAAGATTACCCAACTGATGGAAAATGCCCACTTTTTCCTCCTATCAGCCCATCCCCAGACCTGAACTCTTATCAGTCTTTGTTATGTTTAAAAGCAGGTGCTGATGCAATCATTAGTTGATGATTCAGCCATTAATCACAGCAAGGACTGATCAGCACAGCAAGGATTTTTCTCTGAAAATTCCCAGTCAAGCTGCACATAGACAAATCAGGAAATAAGGAAAGCCAAGAATCAGAAGAAAGATCTCAATAATCTCAGTCAGCATTTAAATGCAGACATCACAGCAAAGGAGAACTTTAAGATTTCTGAAGACAGAAATGTAAAGTCTTTGGGAGCACATGACCTTTGAGACATACAAAGAGCAAAGCACAGCAGCACTGGTGAAGGGACAGAGTGAATGATGGAAATGACAGATGAGCACCAACAGTGAGTTGAACACAAAGAGGAGGCACAGGCATGCTAAAATGCAAAAGTTGCTTGTGTTTTGAGCAACAGAGAAGCATCCAGGTACCAACATGAAACAGCACGAAACAACAGGTCTGTACAGCAACAGCCCAAACAGAGACAGGACAAGTTCAGGTTGGCACACAGAGAAAACAGGTCACAAAGACATAAGAGGTGGAGCCTCAGCTGCATAAATTGCATACTTACCTGGATTAGACAGCATAAATTCAGTGACTTTGGGTCCTTTCTTGTGGTTTTGTCAAATTGCCTTAATCTCTGGGAGTATCCCATGGAGTTGCTTACCTGCACCAGTGCAGTTCCCTCCAACTTAATTTCCAGTTTAGAGCTAAAAAAAACTATAAAGAGCCAAAAGCAACAAGCCTTCAGACAATATTCAAGCCAACAAACTGCACATTAGCTGATAATTGAAAACTGCTTAGCATTGTGGCCTTTTTTTTTTTTTTCCATTATAGGCCTATACCTAATGATACAGCATCGCTTTTAGCTTCATCTTCCAGAGACAAAAGTTGCCTACTATAGTTTGGTACAATGCTGTAACTAATTTGGAGTTCCTATTGTTTTTGATTTCCACTCAAAGTGCCAAAGAAAAATGACTGGTTTTCAGGGGCTAATTTTACTATTTAAGCTAGTAATTATGGCTGATACAAAAGTTCAGAGATGAAGTGGCTGACTGAACTGCACTTTACATGATACCAAGAAACTACTTAACCACTAATAGCCAGCCTCATGTGCTAAAAGAATCAACAACTTAACAGTTTGTTTGGTTTTGTGGGTTTGGATTTTTTTGTTGTCGCTTTTGTGTTTTGGTTCGTTTTGTTTTAAACCACCCAAACAGCAAAATCAGCATCAGATTCACATTTAGGGCCATGAAAAATGTGGATATTTTGGCCAGGTCTTGCAAAGGTTTGCATGCAGGTTCGAATAACCACATGAAGATCCAGCCTATTAAGAGGAGACTGTCATAGTCTCTAATATGAGACTTCTGAGGTCAGAGTGACATCATCTATATTTGCATCTACCTCATTACCCTTATTCCATTTAACATGTTAATGAGGAGCAGTTAAAACAGATCTTTATTCTTCAGATTTGAGAACTGACATGGACTGCTTTGCCTCTGTTACAGGAGGTCATAAAAATAAAATCAAGCCGAATTTGATACAACAGAAAGACCCCAGGTGGAAGAGGTACTTCCCACTCTCAGTATCCTACATAACTATCTTTGTGTTAGTTACCAGGTGGCAATAAAATCAAGACAACGTAATTTTAAAATGTTGACAAGCTATGGCAAATACAGAAACAAATTTCATCATTCATTCAGATTTCTCACACTAAGAATACAAAGTCAACAAGCAAAGTTTTTCCCAAGCTGCTGTAATCTACACAGTATTTAGATTAAACTAAAAACATGACTAGGATTCATAACCAAGTGGATGCATGAATGGCAAGTAGTGATAATTTAGGGGGGGAAAAAAACTGTCTTGATTTACCTTTTGTTGTAGCTGTGCAAGCCATTATCCTTCTCTTTGAAAAACCTGTGTGTATGCTGTACTTCAATACAAGGAAGCATCAACCCTTGTACTTGAGGGAGATTATCCACTTAATGTAAAAAATCTACACAAAGAAGTGTTCATGGGACTGGAGCCCATGGAATACCAGAAGTCACCAGTGGAACAAGGCATTAAAATTGTAGCTCATGAAGAAAGCATGTAGGGGGTTATGCTGTACAAGCAAATCCAACAAGAATGTTTAAAGAAGTTAGAGACGTGTAGACTCAAAAATCTTCAGGTTGTTTGTAAAGATGTCCATTCTAGAGTAACACTAACTATCCAGGCAGGTTATTACCCTGCAGTATCAATATAATGGAAATTCCATTCACCTTTTCAACTAAAAAACTATATTAGTAAGTTGGTAAAAAAATCTGTAAAAGTTCTAACATGAGAGCATTAACATCAGAGAAATTTCTATTCAAAACTGTTCAACAGTGAAATGTCATAGGTTTAAGCTCAGATCTTTAAGAAACTTCAAGAAATGAGCGGAGCAAAAAGTCTAGTTGAATCTGAATTTTTAGTCTTTAAATGAATACTCTCCCATAGCTGGACTAAGACTCCAGCTAAACTTGGGATGGGGATTTGCCCTAGAAGCACTAAATGTTGTTAGCCCTTTCCTTCCTCCCACAGAGAAGCCCACTTTGAGACTTGTGCTTTTCTGGGATGAAGGGGCACATCTGCAACAGAACAACAAGAAATCCATCAACCAGGCAACCTCATAAATCTTACTGGGCTATCTTTTCATATGGAACACCTGCATCCTCTTAGTAAGTCCTTCCCAAGAAAATAGAAAGCATGTCACACTGTTTTAGCAATCCTTTATTGAAGATAACAAGTTGGTTATGTTCACTGTATTGTATGAAACATCACAATATCATACTGGGAAGGTACTATCAGTACAGGGTTGGACCAGAGCGGACAGTCTGAACAATAAACCATTTTGCATTCTTCATTCCCTACCTTTTAACAACCCCAAAAAAAACAGTAAAGGGACAAATACCTGTTAACATCATCATTTAAAACACTTTAACTTACAAGGCTAAAATCTAATGAATAAATAAAATATACTGTGGCAATAATCCTCTCTAGACCAAAAAAAAAAAAAAAAAAATCAGATACACAGTGAATCAAAATGACTGGAAAAGCTGGCCTTCGGCATCAGTATGAAAGAGCGTGTGGTTTTTACAGACTCACCATGGGGATAAAGTTACAGAAAAATACCATGAATTTAATTTCACACAAAACCAGTTGATGACTGTCATTAGCTTAAAACTACACACAAGGGCAATTACATCCTCGCTGAAACACAGTTTAAACAAATAGGAAAATGTTTACAAGGCATCCACAGCATGTAAATCATGTACAGATGGATACATTCATTGTTTCCCCTCCCCAATAGCTTTTATTTTAGATAAATACTTTACTCTTCCCCATTTTCAGCATTTACTGGACTCATTACATGCACAACTCAAAGAAGTCAGAAAAAAAGTCAAGGTTATTGCAAAAATAGAATTAAACTAAGAATCTTCAAGTACCTTACATGACAGCCACTCTGTACCATGCCCATTGCTTATAAAATGAAAGGTCATTGAACCCATGAAAATATCTCTAATATTTTCTTAATTTAAAATAGATAATTTTAAGTGTATTTATAGTAATCTCAAAGTGATAATTTGAACTTCGAAAATAATGCAAACAATTAAAAATTATACCCATATTACACAAGACTTCTGTCTGTATCTTAAGCTGAAAAAAAATCAAAAAACTATAGAAAACCACATATAGAACAAAAAAAATAATCACAATTTACATTATAATAAAGGCAAATTTTCAGCATTTTTAAAAAAACCTGCAGCTGTGAGAGATGTCAAAGCAAGTCACTACTAACTATAAATTCACCAGTTTGTTTTTTTTCAAAAAGATTTTCTCTAGCAAGAGTTGAAGGGTGTGTTGTACACATGCGTAAAATTCTTACTGGTTTTAGATGTCTAGAATCTTCATATATTATTGCCAAATAATACACTTATCTTCAAGCAAGCAGTAGGCAATGTATCACAATTTGGACACTGCAGGGAAACTTAACGGTCTGGTAATACAGGTAAACTGGAAAATTTAAAAAAAACCCCAAAAAAACCAAAAAATACACATCTGATAGCGTATTGCCCAATTGAAATTACCTCCAAGCCACAGAGCTGCAAAGCCTTCCAACTTGGTAAAGTGAAATAAGAAACGTCTCGAACAATTACTTGTACTCTCTCTCAAGGTTGTGTGTTGCATGTTTCATTTAGCCACAGTGTATCTTCAGAGTAGGCCTACAATCCCGTGCACCTCAGGTACACACACCGATCTGCTGAGAGAATATTCCTTCCTTCCTTCTTTTTTAGGGCCAAAGTTCAATACAGATGTAATCAGTATGCCTGAGGCTGGTAAAAATACTGTAGTACAGGCAATGCTAAGAGTGGCAATATCAGAGAACACAAAAATGAACAAATGATGGAAAATTCTATTATCTTTCTGCCCATTTCACAAAATGTTGGAAATCCACCAGAAATTTTCCCTTGTATTGAAGAAATCAGATTTAAAAGTTTTTTTCCCCCTTTCAGAATCAAAAGCATTTTAGCAGATTTGTAAGGCTACCACGGATCTTCTAGATCTCCAGAACCCTACAGGAAAAGAAGAGGAGAAACATTACTACTCACCAATACAAATGAAAACATTTTATTGCACTTTGGATTTCAGCGGCATAATTAAGAAGAATACTAGCGTTAAGACAGAAAACATTTTCCTTGTTTTCCATCCCTGCCCACATCCATACACAAATATTTCCTGTTTGTCAACATCATGATGGAATTTACTTTTATAAAACATGAATCCAGTAAAGCTTTTATAGCAGAATAACTCAAACCCAAGATTTACCTTACTAAATCACTACTATCAATACAGACTATATCTGTGGACTACAAACCCAAAAAAAAAGCTCTACAAAATACTATGGAACTCAGCTATTCAGGTATTCCTGGTCCGAAAGAAATTCCTGCAGGGTCATTTTTGTTAAGGCAGTGAAATTTGTACCTGTTTTGAACAATTATATTTTTGTGCACATGTTATGTTATGAACTGACAACTGACACAAGCTTAGAGATTTCACTTATTAGCAGATGAGCTACCAGTACGGCACAGTCCCAGTATTACCATCGACCTACCCAAATGGACATACATGTATGTGGTGTACCCCAAGAAACAAGAAAAGATACAGCAGAAGGCAAGCTTTAGAAGAATAGTTTATTCATTTATACAGCTGATGTTTAGCTTGAACCTGAGAAATGTTGCTCAGTACAGTGGGCAATACAAATGCTCCAAACCCAAAAATCACTGAAAGCTTTGTAGAAACTAATGAACACTCTGAGTTTGCAGCAGAAGCTATGAAAAGTTTCAAGTCATGTCAGAGTGATAACACTTCAAAGAAAGTTCATTACTCACTTAAAAGAGTCAATATGCATACAGATATTCCACAGCATATTCTTTATTTTCACTTGTTCACAAATTATTGTAACTTGACACTATGTACTAAATTTAAGTACATTTTCATTTCTGGATGTATGCTATGCTACAACCTGAGAAGTAATAATACCATTGTTTAAAAAATCAGTATTTATGATGAACACTGGATACAATCTAAACTAAAAAGGAAAAAAAAAATCAAACATTTCATAAGTGACAACCTAAAATAAAACAGCTTTTGTAATTTAGCTGTAATAGAAACTATATACAAATCAAACACAAACATGCAGTACATAATGCTGGGAGAAAAAAAAAAAAAAACCTGAATAATTTGTATAATTCAATTAAATTGCACAAAAGATACAACTAAGATGTAGATTACTTTACAATGAGCAAACATACACCATCAAAACTATTATTTAATAATGTTCTCAAAAGAAAAAGTTTTAAAACGCCTTTTTGCGTATCATGTTAGACTCCTGTTGTTGGTGACACAGGATTTGAAAAAAGATCAAAACCTCAAACGGGAAGTTACATCTCGCTACACAACTTAGGATGCAATAACTAACATCCCACCGTAGCTGAACTCGTAAGGAAGTCAGCGCTGTGTACAAACACTCTGTACAGGTACCACAGTAGAGCCAACCATTCCTGCAGGCTAGCAGCGCGGCGGTGCGATGCGGGCGGGGACGCCGCGGCGGGGAAGCGCAGCGCCAGCGGGCCGCGGGTGTCACGAGTGCTGCGGGCCGCTGCGGTCGCTGCCCGGGGCCGGGCCGGGGCCGGGGCCGGGCGGGGGCGGTACCTGGGCAGCGTCCGGTACCTGCAGCTGCGCCAGGCGGTACCCGGCCAGCATCTCCTCCAGCAGGTGGCGGTAGTTGCCCCTATGATTAATCCGCATCTGCCTCAGCGCCTCCACCAACCTCCCCTGCGTTCCGCCTTCCTCGGCCGCGCCGGGCTCCTTCGGTTGAGATTCAACACCCCAAAAAGATCAGTAGTTAAACTAAAAGTTTTTCTAACCACATAAAAAAAAAAAAAAAAAAAGCAAACCGAAAAACCAATCTTTTTTTCAAACTGAGAAAGCAGCTCTCTATTTGAATGTAAAACACCTTATTAGCAACATACAACTTAGAACGGTGTATTTCATGTTCATCCTTTAAAACAACATAATTTAAACAATGGTAACTATGAAACCAGCATTTTTAATAATTTCAATTCATTTTGAGCCAGTCAAAGTACCTCCTCCCAATTAACTCCATCTTTATTTCAAATGTCTTAGATAAATACAGATTTATACACCCCCACAACTTTGGACAATTATCAGTGGAAAATTTTGAAAATTTAAGCTTCTTTAGCCACCAGGTCAATATATTTAATTGTGAATTTCTGCACAGCCGGTAGCGAGTAGCAGCACAGTTCTGTGAAAAACTCAGAGAATAGCTATCTCTACTCATAGTAGTTTAGTTGAAGCATCACATCAAAATAAAGGCTCAGTGTTTTAGTGAATAGTCTCTGATTTTTGCATGCATGATGCCACCAGAAAAGCAAGCAGCTACCCATGAGTGTGGGGAATGCTGGTATTTGAACAACATAAGACACATCTTTGGGCAGATTGTCTATTGCCTGGAAAAATTAGCAGGTAGAGCAGTTGTTTAATGTCAAACCTGAGAACCTTCAGTACAAAATCTGATCATTGAGTGCTGATTAAGGAATGGAAGTCTCCTCAGCAAATGACCTGCTTGGTTACAAGCCTTCAGTTGAAAAAAGTGTCATGTTTTTTGGTGAGAGACTTACAGTGCTTTGACACTGATACTAGGTATTTTCACTTTCAAGTGCTAAAGCAGTACTGTTGCTTTAAGGGAACAGTAGATTTTAAATTATTAATATCTAGCAACTTATCAATCTAGACAAATGAAACTATCTCTGGAAGCTGGCAGATTTTCAAGACATTAGAAGCACAATCCAGACTGCCTTGTTTTCATGCTGACCTCATTTTATTGTCATGTAATCCAAAAGCTTCCTAACTACAAGTACTGCTGCCATTCATTTACAAGCTTAATAGCAGTATTGAGAAAATACCTTGGGATCAGTAAGATTCTGCATGCTCTCTGTAATGTTGCTGGAATAAAATCCCCAAGACTGACTAGCACAGTCCAAGTTTAAATGGGGACAATTTTACCAGAAAAAGGAGAATTACTGCATATAATGGCATCCCTCTAAGTTTAATTTGTTCAGGAAATACGAGACAGACTTTCACTGTGGTTTGCTGGTCTTAGTTTGAGATGTTTTGACTCCCATGTACTAGCATTTTCACATTCAAATATGAAAATATTCAAGAGAATATTCAAGAATTCAATACTCTCGTCTTCAAGAGCACAGAGAGGAGAAGCAAGATAAAGGAGATAGTTTCAGTGTATGAAATGGAACTGCTCTAATACCTTACAAGCACAATGTCAGCAAAAACCCAGGGCACCAAGAATGGGCACAGTTATATCCTGTTTCTTGGTTTGACAAAGAAAAGAAACTGAGTTATGCATATACCTAGCTAATATTAAACAAGGCAACATAGCTGAAGACTTCCAGGTTTTTAAAATTCAGGGAACATTTAAATTCCATATTTCATCTACTCCATCAGTTTTGCTCTGAGGTTGACATTAGCACACGTACACCCTGAAATTTCCACATTTCACAATACCAAGATCTTTAAAAATTCCTTTGGCAGACTGAAGTGAATAATTTTGCTCCATGCAACACTGAAGAGTAAAAGCAATAAGCAATATAATAGCAGCCCTGAGGCTCCTAAGCAATTCAAATGCTGGTAGGAGCTGAATTAGCAATGCTGTTAGCGTTTGATATTCAAACTCACATCCTGCATGGCACTGCACCCTATTTTACAGCAGGCTATTTCGTGCTTCCCTTGTGTCCCTCAGTGCTAACAGACAAGAAACCCCACAGACAGTAGGACAGAAATTGCCTCTTTTATATATTATACGCTACATAGACCGAGATTTCTCTTTAATGATGTGTGGCTAGAACAGGTCCCTGAAAACTATGGTTATCGTGCAAGGTAGCATTTGCCTTCCTTCACATTTCAATTCAACTGAAGCGCTACTGACCATAAAATCAGGAATAAATTTGTGCTAGCTATATTCAACATGAACATTGACAATTTTTACACAAGTTTTGTGCTATTAAATTGTGTATGAAAAGGGTTGCAATGTATTGAAGACTGCATTTATAATATTGTGAGAATGATGTAAGAGTTGTGTCCATCTACATTTTATGTGTAGCAGCCCTTAATGGCATCTGATTTGGTTCAGCCAACTGCCAGAGTATATTATTAGTAAAAACAAGAGAGAAATATTATTGATTTCAACTAAGATGCTCAAAGGCAGCTTTAAGCAAATGCCACTGAAACTATTAACACACCCACTGCAATTTTAACATTCTTTCTTGTGTTTAAGGATATATACATATAGTGAAGTAGCCTAATCAGATAGTAGTCTCCTAGTCTTAGGAACACATCAAAAAATTAACATGGTCAGAGTAGAGTAACAGAAAAAGAGTAGTACTTTAGCACAGGAAGTAAGAACAACTCTTCAGTGGTATTGTAACATCACAGTGCTAACAATTATTTAGCTATGAAAACATTCTTTAGAATTTCCTTTAAAGATCTGAAAGCATCAGACCCCAATACATAATAGATTTCTTGCTTTCACTCATATTAGTAAAGGCACAAGGTACCTCATTTGTAGCAGAAGCCTCTGCTCAAACAATGATAAAGTTGTTCATTGTGACACAGTGCAGGGCTCTCTCCAGCCCTGGATTTATAAAATACTCGTAATCTGCTGAGATTCCTAGCAGAAACAACTTAGGACTGCTATACCCTCAAGCCAGACTAGTGATCTCTGGATACTGCTGTAAGTAAGGATTCTTTTACTTGTCAGACTCTTGCTCTGCATGGCATCTCCTAACTTAACCTCTATGTTAAGGTTTCTCAGAAAACAAATGTGTGAAGAATAAAAATCTGCTATCACTAGTTTGGATAACCAAAAAACAAAATCCAAGTGCAACACTACCTGAAACGTTTACGGTGCTGAGTAAAACAAAGCTAACCTAGAAACAGATAAAACCAAGGTTTTCATTTACATACTAAGAACTGACTTGGAAAGCTATTATGATCCAGTTCACATGAACTCATGGTAACTATTTTAAAATTGTTAGACACTAAAATGCATAGTCTTTAGAAGGAAACCATATTCTCAATTGTAAAGGTGAATCTGACTGTTTGTGTTGTTGTTTGTATGGTTTGGAGAGTTTTTTTTTAGTCATTTGCATTAATATTTTAGCAACTAACAACATTACTCTTTTGCCATGATAAAAATTGCTTTAGTCTTACACAGAACCATAAGATGGAAGAGGACTGCCACAGGCAGAGTTTCCAGTCAGTAACAGAAGTGTTCTGCACAACACCCACTCTCAGCAGACACGGGTGCACTGCTAACTACACTCAGGGAAGGATGCTCAGGTGCTGGGGTGCCTTTGTGCTCTGCAGACTCAGCATCCATGTCTCTAGCACCTCATTTTTCATATGAACATCTGCTCTAGCCTCATACTAGTTTAAACAGGAGCATCTTAGCCAGATTTCAATCTCATTTGGCAATGTCATCATCGGGATATAGTGTATGTTTCCTTCCTGCCTTTGCTTCTTCCTGCTTAAATGTGAGATGTGTAGCAAGATTATCACTGTGTGTAGACATTCTGAAGAGTCTGATGTTGAATAACTGAACAGCTTCCTTCCCTTTACATCTCTGGACACTACAATATCCAGTTCAGAAGGCTACAGAGATCAACACACATACACCTGAAACTGAGTAAGACCAGCAAGAAAGTCATGTTTTCATTGTCTCAGATGAGGCACAGCAGATTCATCCACTCCAAGGACATTAAGATAACTTGCTGGGAAGATGCAAACAGGAATTGTATCCTTCACCAAACAGGAGTTTATCCTCTCAAACTGCTCTGGGCTAGTACCACTTGGGGGGAAAAGAACAAAGGTGCTGACTGGCAAATGACATGCTATCACAAGCTCAAACTAGAATTTAAACCACTCTATTTAAAACACATATCTGAGATTTGCACATCTATATCAACATAAAAAAAAATTAGGAAGCAGACTGCAGTCTACTGTTCAAATCTCTTTTTAAAGAAACCAAATTAAAAGTAAACCAGCTACTCAGGGATTTTAGTGGCAACAAAGGTCAAAGCTGTTAATGGTATATTCTCCAAGGAGCAAAATGCGTATTTAAGTTAGCTAACTCATTTTATTAAATTACAATGGATGATGCACAAACATTTCCTGAAAGGAGTCAACAGACAAACAGATGCTGTACTACATATTAGAACTTTCAGCAAACTTGTACAGCTATTGAGAAGTAAATCTAGACTTAGAACAGGTGCATCATAAATACAACTACGGCATATAACATTTCTAAAATGTAACCATTAGACAAACATTCAGGGTTTTTTTCTCAAAAGATCCATTAATTTGTAAAACCGATGCTGTTTTTCTTTTTTTTTTTTTTTTTTTTTTTTTTAATTTTTAAAGAAGCCAAATATACCAGAAACTTTTCCCCAAAAAAGCAGGGGAAGTTCTGGCTAAACACAAAAAGTAGTAGCAGGCCGATAGAAGTGCAGAGTTTCCTGAAAGACTAAAGAAGCTGAAAAGAGGAAAATTTTGTGTATCTTGGTTTGGGGTACTGTTGCACGATTTCTTGAAAGTGAAATATGAAAAAAGCATATCCTATGACTTTCAAACTAGACAATGGAACAAATCCTAAAAAATTAACAAGTTGAAAGATTTCTTCTCCATTTGTACACTAACAGAAAAGTGGCCCCTTCCACCCACACAAGCTTTCTGACTGAAGATAATAAATCAAATCTAGGCAGATAAGAAAAGAGGACAATGGAGAAGGCACAGTAACAACTGTGGTGAGACTGTGTATTTACTATCTCAAGGTGTGCAATTGATCATTTCAAGGTATTTCAAGTGCAACACCATTCACTGTAATAACTACCTGACTGAGGGCCTTGTAGCCATCTCAAAAGGAAAAAACATTACAAAGGACTGACTACAATAGGAATGGTATTTCCACAAAACAGTTCACATAAACTGCACAGGAAATGACAATATCTACAAGCACTGATGTTTTTTTTATCAGTTCTTCGGTTTTCCACAGTTTTTAAACAAATTTAACCACAACTGATAGAAACACCAGTTATTACTTACACTAATATTAAGAGCTACCTAATAATCAGGTTTAGAGGTACAATAAACCAGATTTCAATGTACAATTTAAAATTCAGCTTCGTAGGAAATGGGAAGAAGAATGTAAGCCATTTTAGAAATCATAACTGAAGTAATCTAAAATTACTTTTCCTTAGACCAGTAGAGATGGGACATGAAAAGACAGTGTAAATGCTATGAAAATGTCAATATTAGTTTTGTAGTCTTTTATATTCAGTGTACCAAGGCCTGCTTACAGGAGACAACAGAAAGTGTGTTTGCCCCTCTTGTACTACATTTCTGGACAGTAGACATAACAGTGAGTTGGGTAATGGATTTGCTTACTACTAAGTTTTAAAAATTTTAAACCATAGTTTAGAAAAACCCTGCACTGTTGCCTCACAGGTTTGACTGAGAAAGTGACAGTCATTTAGATGTTTAAAAAGTCTTTCAGAATTAGGTGTCAGTTTTCTGTCTTTTAAAGGAAGAACTTCTATATCAAATCCATCCAAAGCAAGGTAAAAATCAGAAGTATGTTAAAATATGTATCTTGTATTTCTAATATTTTACTCCCAGTGACAAACACTTTTGCTTAATGCATGACAACTTTGATGTTCACATTAATAAAGAGCAAAATGGGAACTTACCCCCTCATTGTCTCTGTGTGGATTCAGCCTAGTATACACATTTTCAATAATATTACGCCTAAAAAGAGAAGTTTTTAAAAAAAATTAAGCAAAACAAAGGATTTTAAAACATTGAGAAAAGTTTGATCAGAGTAGGCATTTTGAAGTGTGTAAGGTATTTTTCTTTTAATCTGCCTTTTAAAAAGATGAAACCCACTCTGTGTCTTTACTCACTTTCAATAAGAATTTGGGGATCTAGCAACTGGTTAAGATTTGTAAAGACTGAGCAAAGTAAAACCATTTTCTTACCTTACCCTCTCCATGATCCACCTCTTTTTAGAGCTGCATACTCAGATTTTGTCAAGAGTAACATTTAAATCTATATTTTGCTTGTTATGAAAAAATTCTTCAAGTTTGCTGGTTTTCTTGCCTTATTTCTGGACGTGGAACTTGAAGACAGTTGAGTTTCCCCCCATCTTTCTTACACATATGCAGGTTACAACCCATCTACAAAATTTTGAAGTGTGATATGCAGAGTATATAACCCTTGAGATATGTTTTCTATTGTCTAGTCACACTGTAGAAATTAAAACACAAAAGCCACTAGCTAGACTTCTTTTGTAGCAGTGCCATTTAAGGTCACACTTTCGCAGGCAGTCAAAATAACAAAGAACTTCACAAAAAATAAAACCCATCATATAAACAGACTTCTGATGCAAAAAAGGTTATGTACTCACGTTTCAAATCAAAGTTACAACAGCAAACATTCAGAGAGTTATAATAAATATGATCAAAGTTATTGACAGCTGCAACAAAAATGAACTGCTACATGGACTAAGACTGAAGTGACCAAGATCTCTAAAAAATTTGTCTTACAGAATGAGGGGCACCAACTGTTAACTCTTCTAAAGAACAAAAAGGCATCAGATGCCAAAACAGCAGCAAATGTCTCAAATACACGTGGCTCTCAATGCAACAGATCTTTCTGCCCCAGAATACTGAGGATGCTATAAGTTTGATGAGGCTCCTTCTGAACATATTTCAGAAATCTGTAAAGGCTGCATATTTGAGGAAGTATGGGGTCCATTGGGATTGATGGAGGGTCTTCTAGGGAAAAGAAACTGAATCTTTTTGCCAATGCTAGAGGAAAGGGTTCTCTCCATTTAGTTCCAAATTTAATTACAGAGGAATGGCACAATTGTGACTAAATGTCTGCACTACATAAAGCAAAGGCACCTCCAACACCCGGACAGTCCAAGCAAGACTGCTACATGGGTTTAAAAAGACATGAAAATAAATAAGCTCCTTGAGAATTTTCCAATCTTTTTTATTTCACTTTTCTTTCTTTCACCAATGTATTTCTCTGTGCTTTTCTTTGATGGGAAAACTCAGGAGGAAGATTCTGAGTGGAACTACTAAGGCCCAGGTGCCAGAGTAGTTCAGGGCTGCTTTTGTTTACTTCAGCAACAAACCTCCATTCTTGAGGCAGCATTTGAAATCAAAGGGGATTGGAGTCAAGCCAGAAAACAGCCTTTGGAGAGTAAGATTTTCTAGGATAAAACAGCACCATCAGCTGACCCATACATCTCCTGTCTCAAAGAGTGGGCCAGCAGGGGCTTCCACATAAGTGAGAAGCTTGAAGGAAGCAATTATACAGTACCAATATAAATGGAGCTACTTAAGGGGTTCCTAAGGTTTGCAAACATACTCTAGTTATAGCAACACTGAATTGCAATTCTCCAGCTCAGATATGCTAAAAATTGGGAGCAACTTTCACTGGTGCTAAAACTGTGGATTACAGCCATAGACAAGATGTTTTTGCATTGCAACCTGTTTGAGCAAGGTCTTGGAGTTCAAACACAAAGTGTAATTTCTTTGTGACCTGGTAACATCACAGGATAAGGACCTCAAGAAAAAGAATATCCTCTTGCTAGGACAAAAGTTTTAAGTAACACAGTACGTTGATTTGGGTTGTGCAAAAGTATTTTTTTCCAATACTTCCATTAATTTCCTGCAAGTAAAATGAACTTACATATGTCTGTCTTTGTCCCAAGTTCAGAGGCCAAGAACAAGTTACCTAATACTTAATAACATTAAGTTATTTAACATTTTCTTGAGAGAAACTGCAGGTACACTCCTGAAGTCAGGGGACTTTAAAAGTCAAGATGAAGAGAAAGGCACCAAAATGCAAATACTGAACCAAGTCTATGAAAAACAAAACCTGGTTCACAATAAATTAAAACAGAATTTATATGTCAGCGGTCCAGAATAGTGCAGCAGTACATGATGTAGTTATTAATGAGCAAAACAACAAAACACAGTAGTTGGGAGGCACCAAGAAGAACAGCCAAACCAAAACATTTCTGAATGCCTGGAATGTACACAAGTGGAAAAAAAGACCCAGAATGATACTTCCAAGGCCAGAGAGAGATAATCATGGCAAACAGTGCTCATTAACAAGTACATGCAATGAAAATAGATGTACACATACACAGATGCCCAGAGGGCAGGATTTGGTATTTTGTAAAATATGAATATTCCAGAAACAACATGCTCTATGGCAGGGAACAACGATCAGTCCTACTATCTGGGAAATTCCAGATTAACAATTGTTTATGCAATACTGAATTCTTTTCATTCAAATCCTCAAGTTATAGGTTGTCAGAACATCACCATTGGGCTCCCCACAAGGCCAATGTAATTTCTCAAGGTTTATTCCTGTTGAGGTTTAAGATGCATATTATAGTTCAATATTCTTGGTTATCTACCATTCAGTTTCAGACTAAACAAATAAAAACAATTTTCTTATGAGAATGTTTGCTGAGCAAATAAGTACTATTCCAAGCTTATAATGGACATTAAGTGGTTGGGAAAACATGACATCAGGAAAAAACATGACATCATGATCTCCTGGCATTTTTGATATTCATTTTGATATGTTTGATAGCTCTTCACAAATGTAGTAAAGCAGTAAAAAGCCAAGAATACATATATTTTTCTTTTAAATGGCCACATGGAAATAATAAATTAATATGTTATGTATAAATTCATATGCTGTGTATAACATGATTATGTGTTTCCTCTTTACCATTCTGGAATGGGAACAATGACACAAATGTCTATATACTGCAAAAGATAAACTAAATTCAAACATAAAAAACTTGAATCAAGTATAGCTACTACAATAAGAAAACTTTAAAGCATTAAATGAAAGAGTGTCAGTGAATTTAACAGTTCAAGAAATTCTAGTACTGTACTCACTTGCCAGCTAAACCACCTCCTGGTGGTAAATTAGGGATATTCTCTGCAGTTAAAATACGAATAACATGAGCAAGATCAGGCATTCCTTCTTCACCTGCTTTTTCCATAATTTCTAATTTAAAAACACAAGAAATCCTGAATTAATATCACCCATTGGCTAAGACACTGAAATATAAGACGTTATCACTTTTTAACAGAGGCATTATGAAAAAGTTACATGTAAATAGGTAAAACATGGTTTGCATTTTAGGTTAACAATCTTTGCATGATAGAACAGAGCCTGAATTCATAGTCTGTCATTCCAGTATGCATCAAGCCTTACTTTCTAAGAGAAATTCAGAAGCAGAGTGTGAACTGAATGAAATACCCTGGAGATAGCAGCCTGTTCTCTCTGAAAAGACAGAACAGCAGCTGGGAGTGTGTTTCAGTTAGCTCCCCCTTGCAGTGCAACACGTTACAGCCATAAAGCCAACGCTTCCTTGCCAGTAACACCTTGTACCCTCAAAGGCTCACTCTCCAGGGCACAAACACTTGGACCACCAAGCAATCCAGAGGATACATAATGAATGGATAATATTAGCACTCAAGTGACCAAAACAGAATATAATGAGGAATAATTAAAAATACTTATTTTTAATAATAATTTAAAATTATATTCCATTGTCAAAGTTGACATACAACTCAAGTCAAGTCCAGTGCTTCTAGCCTCTAAGTTCTCCTAGCTTGGAAAAGAACTGCCTCAAGTGAAGTAAATCTTCACATATTCTCTTTCATCAGGGCTGCTATTAAGATGAATTTATTAATATCTGTATATACACTCACATAGGTGTAATGCCACCAGCTTCCAGTCATCAGCCTCTACTCATTCAACCATGGCATAAAGGTTTGGAGTTGTATGCACAAGTCTTCTATTTTTAAGAGAGAATATTTTTTCTGAAAATTAACTAAATTAAGGAATGGAGTGCTATTTCCTGTAGACATTGTTTTAGATAAAATTCTCTTTAAGAAGAATTAAGAATGAACCCTCTCAAGTATCATCCTAAAAAAACTTCAGTCATTCTGTACCTTGGCTACTATCCAAAGATAAACAAATAATTTCATTTCTTACAATTTACTATATTCTGGATGACTGACATGGAGCCTGTAGTTTATGAGTTTCTTGAGTTATCAGAAAAGCACGCCACCGATCCACCTCAAACCCCTCATCCCAAGTTTCCTAGGATTTAAATCTTGATTGATGTCTTTCACTTTTTTAAGAAGCAAGTGACATTCAGGCTTCTCTTGGGATTACCAAGATGAACAAAGTGCTTGGCAAGGTACTCACCGGTGCACTTTGTATGGGGCACATCTGTAACCCCTCAAAGCAATCACTTGTAGGATAATTACATTACCTTCTAACAAATAAGGCACTACTAAGCTTCTATGTCCCAGTTTTAAGCCAGGACCATACAATTTTTGCAAAGAATAAGATACCTGCTCTACTACTAGAAGTGACTAAAATTAAAAACTGTTCCATGAAACTTGGACGTGTATTATCATCCATCCATCCATTAAGGATAAATCATGGCTAGCAAAGGAAGTGATAGCTGAGTAAGTATGCCTAAATCTTGGGATTTTAATCTTTCCTTCCACACATGCTCACACAAATAAACCACAGCTCCTCTTATAAATTGCATCCCTTTGTTCAGTTCTACTTAGTCAGAAGTAATTGTACTGCTATAATATAATTTTGCTGAGATACATTTGACAGGAAACATTTCTAATGAAAATATACTTTTTATACCAAGAACAAATCTGGTTCTATACACAGGAAAAGTAGACAAATAGCAAGAATTAGTAATAAGAAAAACTAAAAATCCAAGAAATTTCTAAATATTTATTGCAAGCATAAGGGTTTTATATCTTCTTAAAAAGGAATGACACAGCTGAAGATTGCTGTATGTTTCTTGGTACTAGAAACATATACATTTATACTGCATAACAACTTCTCAGGGAGTGCTGAACTGAACCATAAGCATTTCTAGAACTGAACCACAAGCATTTCTCTCCATTTCTAGAAGGTGGCAAACCAAGAATTCTGGATGAACTAATCATTATCTTTTTCATTTCCTGGTATTAGAGTGAGTAATCCAGAACTTGTTTCCTCTCTTGGAAAAAAAAGCTTCCTAACAGAAAATCGAGAATAAAGCAAATGAGCATGCATGACCCACTGTCATTACACATCAGTTAGCAGGCACACACTGTGGATGTGCTTGACAAAGGACAACAGAGAAAGAAACCAAAATTTTTGAGGAACAGATTTATGGGTATTTACAATTTTCAGCTTAACCTCTGTGATGTTAAGAATAACCCTACAGTTAGCCTTGCATTGCTAATATAATTCAGACACTTAAAGAATAATTCCTGATATTATTAAATATGTATATACATCAAAGTCCACTACCTTATCTCTGAAACACTTTTCACTAAAAGCCTAACACTTCATTCACAGACAGGCATTTTGAAAATTCAGGTAACATTTAACTTCCATTTTATATAATGCAGGTCCCCAGCCAGACAGCATTACAAGTTCTCCATGTTCCAGCACCTCCTTTCATGCCCAGCTATCGGATTATAACAAATGAGTTTTATATACAGTATACGTTCCACATATATAAAATGCATCATCCAACTTCGGGGATAAACTGACTATATCGGTGAGACTGTTTAAGCCTACACAGATCATGTGCTCCTACTTATGATTTGAGGTTAGTGGTTTTTTGGGTTTCATGGAGTTCTGTGGTTTATCTGTTATTAACTGCAATTCTGATACACCCCTTCAAATAAACAAACATATCAGAAAACTGAACTGACTTCTGTACCTAGTTTTCACTTTGTGGGACCAAACTTTGGATCTCTGAAAAAGAGAGCAGAAAGTATTTGAGGGGCAGTAAGAAAAGTGACCTAGCATAACCTCACAACTGCCCCAAACACCTGTGGAAGTGCCCCATCCAGAGCAGTGCCACTGGAACTAGATAATCTTTAAAGTCCCTTTCAACCCAAACCAGCCTGTAATTCTGTGACTGTGCTTTGGACATGGATCAATTAAATGACTCAAATGAGAAGCAGGGCTGTGCTCAGAGTCATAAATGACTCAGGCACAAGCTTAACCTCATCAAGCATTTCAGTATACCCTACAAGTGGCAGCTCTGGAATGCAGTCATTCACATTCCGTCAACCTCAAAACCCCAACTAGCAACAGCATGTTGTTATATGCTATACATATTTCTTCCACTGGAAATCTCTGTAAACAATGACTTGTTGAGCTTGCTTTTAATCAATCTGTTAAAAGAAAAAAGTATCTCTAGGTATTAAGACAATAATTCTCTTTTAAGAACTCTGGAACGATCTTGGGGAACTACTAACTCAGCTCATTATACAAATATACAAAATGTCAGCATTCCACTTTTAGAATGTACAGAGCACAAATGTTACATGTGCAAGTATTAACCTAATTTTCAAATTTTTTTTTACCTTTTTAAATCTAACAAAAGCATGCCTTAAACACTGCTATTCTCCCTGAGCCAGAGCTTAGAATGCCCAAGCATAGCAGTGATAAAAAAACCCTGTTGCCTAAAATGTTTGATGGGTTTGTACAGTCAGCTTGATATTTAAGGCCCACAAGAGAACAGAAACAGAACAGTGTGTATTCATTAAGAACAAACACCAGTGATCAAACTAAAATTGCTTCAGGAAGTCCCAGAGGACTTTATACTAAGTTCTAATGTTGCCCTGACTTACATTAGTCACTTAGTCAAAGTGGAGGGTATCCAAGAGAACTCACAGTTTACATTTTTGACAACATCTATCTTTGCAGCTTGGTAGTTCCAAGACAACCTTGTATTTTTCAGAATGTTTTTACTACAGGCATAAATATAATTGTTACTGGCTATCAGCCAACTCCATATAACTTGTGAGCTGCTAACTCATTCATACATTTTTTTAAATGTTGTTCTTGTTAATTTGTGTTCAAACACCATTATTTGCTTTTGAGAGGAATAGTCAGTCTCTAAAAAGGCATTTTAAACAAATCCATATTATCAGTGTCACAACATATCTATCAGACTTTATGTTTCTAGAGTTGCAGACAGTTTAAACCTTTCAGGCACAACTCCTTTATACACTGTTTTCTACACTAAGTTAAAAGATAAACTTTAAGGCAATTGTCTTAACCAAAGGCAATTGTCTTAACCAAAAAGAAACTCCACCTTCCAAAATTTTTACCAACTCCAACACTTGAGAGGATACTCTTGCCCTCATGGGGTTTTTTAAAGTCAAAAGTATTCCTGCTCACTACTTAAAACCTTTAAATCAGATACTGTTTTTAAAATTTCCAACATATTTCTAAACAATTTTCCTCGTGCTGCTTAGTGGTTTGAAACACTTGCTAAGGCCTTTATTCTTTCTGAACTAATAATATTCAAGGCATGTGTAAGGTAAACTGCAGCCCCACAATTTCTTTTCCTTTTAATTAAAGAGACTGTATCAAAATTACAATTTCATAGAATGTATGAATGCAAAAACTTGTTAAAAATCAGATAGGTATTTCAAGTTCTTCTGAAGTCTGTTTCATTTCCTTTCTCCACTCCTTGTCAGAATTTCTCAAATATGCTGTCATTTCTTGCTAAATACCTGCCTTTTAAAGGCCTCCAATTAGCAAAACAAAGAATGACACAGGGAACTCAAGCAGGGGAAAAAAAAAATCTAGAGCTGAAGCAACAGAAGTTCAAGCTTTGGAGCAATTAATTTCTCTGAAGCACTTAAGCTAAACAATCATTTTGAGTTATATTTGAAATGACCCCACATCAGTTTGGACTACAAACTCTCAACTATTTTTTTTGTATATCTATTATTTAGTTAAATGTGATAACAGAGCTAAAAATAATCAGTTAATGATTAGTTAATCCAGACACTCTGATCACAAGTTATTTGACAGCTTTTCTATTAATCTTAACATTCACTTATAAAAGCAATAAAATCCACTGCAGTTCCATATATTTTTCACCTATTTGCTACCAGAGAGCAGGCACCAAGAAGCTGGGAACACTAACCTGTAACCACTGTGCACACCTGACTGCTGCCAGTGAAGGCAACTGCTCCTGGCTCTCTCCCAGAGCCTATTAACAGCTCATGTACTCTACTCTGACACAGAAGATAACAGGTATTTATCTTAACTAGTGTCATCTAGGAAACCTGGGATGTAAGCCAAATTCCAAGAAACAGGCCTAGAGTTAGCATTTGAAGTGACCACTAGGGCTCTCTAATCTCAAGAGAAATTACAAATATACAACCCAGTTCAATTTAGATCCCATTTAAACAAGAGGAAAAGACACCACACACAACAGCTGTGTGCTCAGAGATAACTCATACCTGAAGACCAGCATGTATATATATTAAAATTTAGGGTGGCTACACCAAGTATTTGGATTACTGGGACACTGACACAAAAACCAAATACAGCTTTTGCTTTCTGTCAAAAACTTGCACAGAAAAAGGGAAGAAATAGTACAAACAGTACATTCCTTTTAATATTTCATAAGCAGGACAATAGCAAGATCACAATTTACTGAGCTGACACAACACTCTGCAAGGTCAGTAGTTGTATTTTAACTTACAAAGACAGCACTAAAAACTTCTGGCTCTCATTAAGAAAATGTTTGCAGAATACCAGGATAAACTAAGCACATGGTCCAAAACATTCTTCCTGACATATAAAAGTTCAAAGTTATAATCAGGTCTGAATTTAACCTAACATGAAAGTGGCATAATGTCTTTCATGGTTTCTGTTTTCATGCTCAAGATAGTTATGACATGTGCTCACTATCACAATCAAACTGAGATTTGTTCACTATGTAGTGAACTAAGCAGATTTCTTACCTTCAACCCGTGATTCCAAGTACTTATCCAACTCAGCATCTTTTTTCACTGCCTCCTCTGAGACCTTAGGAGCATTTGAAAAACAAACTAATACAATACTCATGTTATCACGACTCCCCTATGTGACAAAAAAGAAAGAGACGTTAGTATCTTTAGTCTTATTCTTCATCTTTCAACTCGAATCACATCTGTACTTTTTCCAAATACAGTGCTACAGACAAACCTGGAAAAAAACACCCTGAAAAAATGCTGTATTTTCATCAATAAGAACCTCTCAGTGTCCCAACCACACTTCTCACTAGAAATAATTTGACTGATTTCGACTGTATATTCTTAGTATTCAAGTCTAAATAATTAATGGACTTATCTATGTGTCAGCCATTCAAAAATAGTATCAATAAAACAGGTCAGAAATTAGATACTTGCATAATGTTACCTTAAGCCAAATTGTAAAACAACTCCTGTTGCAAAATCAAATGCAGAATGCTCCCCTACACTATTAGAATAGCTCAGCTCAAGCAACTAATTTTTAGTTGCAGGGTATTCATGTAAGTCATTACATGCATTACAAGTCTGTTTTATTAGAATGCACCTGTGTCACACAGCACCTTGGAGCAAGTATAAAACATAAATGTTTTGTATGGCCAAGCTGACCTTAGAGACTATCACATGCTCAGAAATATCACCCAATGGCTTTTTTAGATACTAATTTAAAGCCAGTTCTTTACCAGCACACTGATACCATTCTCCTGCTCAAATTTCATTTTCAAAATTGTAATTCACAGCCAAATTTAAAAACACAATTCTAAGTCTCTTACAAGGGGATCCAGTAGAATCATAATTTAAACCACTGGGTAGTTTGAAAATCAAATCTCAACTTCACTTTTTTGTGTAGAATATTAAGTGCTATCAGCCACTGCACTGTTGCTGTGTTAACCCAAGCTACTGGATAGTTCTAATTATCTATCACAACAAATTCTTCTCCTGAAACAATTAAGAATTTGACATTAGAATGCATTCCTTTAGAAATACTGCTTAGGAGTTAGCCTATATTCCCTTCTGTACCAAGCATATGAGGACACCTATCACTTAGTATTATTATGTGGTATAATCCACAGCCTAGTTGTTACAGAGATCCAGGATTTGACTTTGGAAAATAAACATGTGGCCAGCACTCAGTTTTACTGAAAGAATCTGAGAGTGACCATCCTTTAACAAGGTTGCTTGAGTTCTTGGCCAGAAAAGCAATTTAAACCAATTTAAACCAATCATAGACTGTATGTTATACGCTAGAATACAACCCTATTTCTGGAAAAAACACACAACTTAGCCTTCAGAGTTACAATTGAGAATTTCAGCATATTCCTCAAAATTGAATGTTTAGTCTGTGGCCTAACAAAGGAACTCTGTTTGTACTAGCAGGAGTTGCACTTTTCAGGGAATGTTGGAAATGGAGTACCTATTTAACATATGTAGACCACTAGTACTTGCCCCAAACAAAATTTGAGGAGTGGAAGCAAGCTCAGATGCAAAGGTGGTGTTTCTCCATCTAAGCTGCAACAAGCTGAGGGCACAGGTGACAGACAAGCTACACCTTGAAGAGGAGATGGTGCCAACACTGGTTTTATGCAAAGGATACAAACACTACCCATCTTCAAAAGATCAAAAAACCCCACAAAGTATCTTGCTCAGAATAGATTAATTTTACAAATTTTGTATTTAGAATCAATGTTTAGAGCTGGAACTATATGCAAGCGTTACCTGGGAGAAAAAAAAAGCAGCCTTTATTTTTGCAATTGTTATCACCTTTCTAAGCATATATGATGAGGCTGTATATTCTTCTATACAGTCAAATGGGAACAGAACTTTGAGGAAAAGAAGTTGGAGAAGGGGAACAGTAGGCCAGGAACAGCTGTTAACACTGTACCTTATCTAACCAGAAGATGATTTTAGACAGCTGTTTGGAGAAAACACTTACATACCTTATGTAAACAAGTGTCCACTACCCAATTGCACACTGTTTCCAGGTCATCTGATACTTCAAGTCTAGACTTTACATATTCACAGAGCTCTTCATTGCTCATTACATCCCAGATGCCATCACAAGCCAGGATGATAAACTCATCTTCTTCTGCCCTTAAAATTTCACACACCTCAGGCTCTGGAGACACAAGTTGTTCTGTGGGGCCTTTACCGTCAACACATTTGTAGTCATAGTCCCCCAGAGCTCGAGAAACCGCCAACGAACCGTTAACACGCTGAATCATTACACTGCCTCCCGCATTCTGGATTCTCTCTTTCTCCCTCGGGTTGCAAGGTTTGTGATCCTGTGTTGAAAAACAGACTTGTCCATTCCTATAGAGAACAGCACGTGAATCACCACAGTTGATAAAGTATACATGCTCAGGTGAAATCATAACTCCCACTGCTGTTGAGCCACTTCTGTCCATGCCATTTCTGAGGTCTGCGAAATTGCGCATATACTCATCAATTTTCAAAAAGCCAGTTCTGATTCCACTCTTGACATTTTCCACTGAAGGTTCAAGAGCAGATCCAGGTTTTTCTGTCGCCCTAAAGTCTTCATTGTTAGTGATGTGTTCTAATAAGTGTGTGGAGCAGTAATTTGCAACACGAGATCCTGCGTGACCATCATAGACAGCAAAAAAGGACCAGTCCTCTAAGCCATGGGGAATACCCACAACAGCTGTGTGAGCATCTTCCATTTCCACTCTCCATCCCTGCATACTGCTGAGGCCGTAACGCAAGCCATTCCCTGCACCATGAGCATTGTGTTTTTCAGTTTTTGGTTTATCCAAAAATGCACCCATGTTTATGCAATATTGAACCTGGAAAACAGAGAGAAGAAGTCTTATTTATACAACCGCCATTCCATATAAGGTTTGTTGTCTGCTTCCTGTGTTTCTTCTTCATAAAAGAAGTGATAAAGCATGCATGCATGCATGCAAAAGTCAACAACTATATTGGAAGAAAAAAAATCAAGACATGACATGAATGAAGTGTGAATTTACAAACCTCTGTACGCATTTTTAGTATTTTTTGTTGGGGTGCTGTCTTTTTTGAAGAGTTACTTCAAAATAATTAAACAATCTCCATACGAAGGCAGAGTAGATCACATACCTGTGCAGCCCTGCTGATTTTGTCATCCTCTGCAGAGACAAATTTATGATGGAAAAACAACAACTATATCACTCCTACTTTCTTTCCAGTTTTACTGTGGTGTGAAGAAAATCAATTCATGTTCATAAATCAGAATGGACTGGTCTCGCTAGCTTGGCATGTGCCATGCTACCTCTGCATTCTTGTAAGGCATGGCAAAAGTGACCATAGGGGAACAAGGCAGTAATTCCCACTTAAATACAAGAAAACCTCTGACAGCAATCTTTTAACAAATTAACAACATAAAACAACATTTCAATATTTACTATAGAATCATAGAATGGTGTGGACTGGAAAAAACTTTAAAGATCATCTTCTTCCAACCCCTCTTGCCATGGGCAGGGACACCTTCCACCAGACCAGACTGCACAAAGCTCCCTCCAACCTGGCCTTGAGCACTTCCAGGGATGGGGCATCCACAGCTTCTCTGGGCAACATCTTCCAATGTCTCACTCTCACAGTAAAAAATGTCTGTCTTTCTTATCTCAAATCAATACCTACCCTCTTGCAGTTTGAAGCCATTTCCCTTGTCCTATCACTACACTTGGCCAACAGTCCCTTCCAGCCTTCCTGTAAGCTATCTTTAGGTACTTAAAGGCCTCTATAAGATCTCCCCAGGCTTCTCCAGGCTGAACAACCTCAACTCTCAGCCATCCCTGAAAGACTTTCGTGTGCTTACATGGGATTTTAAGTTCAGAATTTATTCCAATAAACTTAAATACATAAACTTTATAAATTACAAATTTTATTCAATTACAAGAGATATGAGCTAAGGGAAGTAAACAACCCCACAGGAAGTTAGAAGTTCTTCAGTATTTGGAGACTATCTCCAGAATGCAAGCTCACAGGTAAAATGTGAATAATCTACATGGAAGCTCTGAAAGACTTCTGATTTCCTCTCCTGTACTAGACTCAAGTGTTCTACACAGACCTGAAAAATTACCTTGCCCTTTACAAAGTCAGTAGAGAATATATTCTTTAATCCACAGATCTCGGAAACTCACATATCACAACTTCAAACCATTCTAAAAGTCATCACCCTACAAAATCCTTAAATGTGAAAATTACAGCAAATTTCATCCAAAAAGAATTGACAAGAATTCTGCCATGACTGATCCTGAGCAATCACTCATCTCTGACACAGCAGTATCTACCTACAGAATGTACAGAGTCATGATAACCTAATGCTAGGCTAAGAATTTGTTGCCAGGTCAGGAAGAGATTAATTAATCCTTACTCCCACCATTCCCCTCACCTAAACACATATGAAGTATATATAGCAGACCACACACAGACAAACCAAACTTCACACTAACTCTCTGCTACAATGATCTCCATGCAGTGCTGAAGATCCCAACAGCTTGCTCAGCAGTTCTGTTAACACTGAATCAATGCAAAGGACACACAAAGTGTATCCATCAATGCAATACGTTGTCAAAACTTTGCACAACTCCTGCTCTCAAAACATCTGATTTTGCTTTGAAAACAAACAAAATTAATCTGTGTCAGAGGGTAAGCAAGACAGTGTGACATACCCCCACAAAACAGAGTTCTCAGCAACCAATGCTCTCAGTTGAGAGCTGAACAAGTTCCACATAGTTTAATAGTGCAACTAACATCAGTCAGAGAGACTTGTGAAAGGATTCTTGTATCTCACAATCACTTATTTCCAAATTACACACAATACAAAACTATTTTAAAAGCACACAAAACATTCTTACCAGTAAAACTGTCACACAGGACTGAAATGCTGCCAAAATGCCAGATACTCTCCAATACTTCACACCTTCTATGAAATTCCTTTAATTGTATTATGTCATTGCATTCTTAAAATCAAAAATGTGGGAGACATAATGTGACTGAGTGAGGAAGAAGATCAAAACTTATGTAATTGCAAAGGCCTGTGAGCTCAGTATTGTGTTGTGTTTTATATCTGTAAAACAAAACACAACTAAAAAAAAAAAACCACCACCAAAGGCATGTGTCACACCTTAGTTTTACTTGCTTCATAAGTAGGTTCACTTTTTTACAACCTAAAACAAACTGGAAAATAAGAAAACCCCACTACTCAAGATTATGATCTTAATATTCTAAATATCCCATTTAATATTGCAAATAAAGGATGAAGAGATTGATTATCTATCAGTAAGTCTGGGAATCAACTTGTGTCCTTTGCCTGACAGGCTTTCACCACACATCTCCAGGAGGAACACAGCATTACCTTCTCTATCCCTCCCTCCCGTGAGGTTGGAACTTCAGAGAAGTTGCTGGAAGACAGCTTGGCCTTTCCTCCTCCACACAGAATAAACTCCTATCTCCCCCTCCTCACACAACACAGGCTCTGGCCCCTCAGTAACAGAATGCTTCTCCATGTCTGTGCCTTTCTTGGAGGTGAGCAGCCCACACTGCATTCCCAATGCAGCCTTGCGAGCTCCTAACAGAGGAAAACCATCACTTCTCCCAGAATGCTGATACACCTTTTCTGACAGGTGCCAACTTTCCCCCCCTTCAGACACACTGCTCTCTACTGTTCAACACATTTGTCCTGGTTCTCCATCAGGACCCACCCCGGGCTCTCTTTGGCAAAGCTCATTCCCCAGAAGTCATCAGCCAGGCTGTAGAGAGGGACAAGGTGACTTTATTCCAGTGTCCTAGGTTACAATATTAAGATATATTCTATTCCCATCCTCAAGAGCTGCTGAAAACCAGGAGGGGCCCATCTTCCTTATCTCCTGTTAGTGGGCCCATCAATGCCTTTCCTCATGACTCAAAGATAACTCCCTCCAGGAGCCATTTCTGTTTAATGGACTCACCACATGACTCACAGAATCATAACAGCCAATTGTGAGATGCTCCGCCCAGAGGGATATATCCAGTATCCCCACCTGGATATAACCTAGGATTTGGGGCAGAACAGTCAGTCTTTCCACTGGATTCCCAGAAGAACAGGTATCTTTTCCACTGGATTTTCAGAGGAAGACTACACCCTTTCTACAGGATAACTGCTCCAACAGAACCACATTTGCCACTCCAGGAGGACTGCAGCCACCAATCCAACTGCACTGCTACCAACACCCTGACCAACAGGGCGTCAGGTTGTATTCTGACTCCGTGTTTTTTTCTTTTGTACTATTGCGTGTATTTTGGTTTTCTTTTCCCTTTTCCTAATAAATTATATTTGACTTGGAGTCTCTCACTGGTTTTGCTTTCAAACCAGAACATCCAGGTACTGGATTATACCTCCTGTGGTTACATCACAACGCTGGTCCAGCCTACCAGGATCCATCTACTGCTAAGGCCTGCCCTTGGGCTAACCAACCACTCACTCCTATCACGTATTTTAAGCACGTACACCCTTCCACTACTTCCACTGTACTTAACTAATACTTCACTGTACTTCCTCTTAGTCAAACCATCTCAACATTTCTTGAGGGAGTTAAGGCATTAAGCAGCCCTAAACATCCTTTGTGGAGAAAGATGCAGTCTCAAGATAAAGCATAGTCAGCAGAACTGATGAAGCACCCACCTGCAAACCAGTATAATCAGCATAAACTCAAAAATTCAGAACCCTTCAATCTTCAGATTTATTTTCCAAAGACGTCATTTTTGTATGAAATTTAATTGAATAATAGATTAGTTTGAGAAAACATTAATTTCCTTGTGGTGAAAATATTTATCCCACATAAAATTATTAGTTGAAACTTTCAAAATCAGGAAGACCATGTCTATTGCAATTCCCAAAATTTTCTTGAAAATGGAGAAAGCCTTAGTTCTTGCCCATGCTTCACAGACCATTCTTTAAAATACCATGTATTACTCAGACCAAATCCTAGAATTCTCTTCTCCTTGTAGTCTTTCCAACCCAAAGGTTGGAAAAAAAAGAAATAATAATCAATTTTTTAAAAAAATCTACTGCCTGGCAGGACCAATAATCACCAAGGCTCAAAGGCTTTTGGAATGCCTTTGCAGAGGAAAAATTACTTTATAGGAAGAAATTATTGGCCTTTGCCCCTCTCTGGCAAAGAAGAAGTTGAATCTGAGCAATACACTACCAAAGCAGAGACTCCAACTATCTCTCCAGGGCATATTGTTCATCTCTAGTCTTAGATCAATAGTGGAATCACTTCCAAGAGAGTTCAGGGCAACAAGTCTCCAACAAAAGCTGACATTCCAGAGCAAAAACCCAACCCAAGGCTTACTTCTCTGAAGTTCCAACCTGTATTTTTCTCTAATGTCCTCTACCAGAGTGAAATCTTACTTGAGGTCCTTATCTCATATACAGGCAACACAGGCAACAATTCAGACTTAGGAAACCAAAAACATCTATCCTTTTGAGGTACAGAGGAATGAAGGCAAAAGTCATGTCCTCTGACATGTAAGAAAAATTCATGATCAATATCCTTTCTGCCCCAGCTACGCAGCGAAGACGCTTCAGTATTAGAGCAGCCATACAGGAAAGCGCCTTAAATTTAGCTGTGCACAAGCTTGTGTTTGCATTTGAAAGACAAACAACCCCAACTGCAGATTTTCTCCAAAGATCTACTTAAAAACTTACAAATAGTTCTTGCTCAGGTATAGATATTCATTATTTTGTATTATATCATAAAGGGGAAATAGGCAGCTACTTTAAGTGAAAAGCATGCTCTTCTCAATTTAGATTTATACTTAGCAGGCAGAAATATTTATTTAATGACTGTCATAAAGGCCAGAGCTGTCCTGACTTGAGCTGGGATAGAGTTAATTGTCTTCCTAGTAGCTGGCTCATAGTTGTGGTTTGGATAGAGTTATGAGAGTAACGTTGATAACTCACTGAGGCTTTTAGCTGTTGCTAAGTACTGTTAGCTATACTAAGTCAAGGATTTGACAGCTCTCATACTCTGCCAGGAGGTGGGAGGGGCACAAGAAGTTGCGAGGGACACAGCCAGGACAGCTGGACACAGCCATACTAGCCAAAGGGATACTCCACACTATATGACATCATGCTTAATATATAAACTAGGAGGAAAGCTGGCCAGGGCTACCACTTGGGAACTGGCTGGGCATTGGTCAGCGAGTGATAAGCAACTGCATTGTGCCTCATTTCTTTTTAATTCTTTCATTATTATGATTTTCTTCCTTTTCTATCCCTTTAAACTGTCTTTATCAGAACCCATAAGTTTTCTCACTTTTATTCTTCTGATTCTCTCCTCCATCTGACTGGGTCAGGGTAGTGAGTGAGCAGCTGTGTGGCACACAGTTGCTGGATGGGGTTAAACCATGACAGATATTTCTGGTGCCCAACACAGGGCGCGACAGGTTGAGATAATGATAAATCTGACTAGAACGTATCAGAAGAAATTTCTTATTATATTATATATTAATATACTCATTGTATTAATCACTGTCACAGTGGTGATGTATTTGTTCCCCAAGTTGGTGTGGTGTCCTTGTTTGTAATGTTGAATTATAAAATACTTTATTTGTATATATTGCCCCCTGAGCTGTTTGTCACCCATGGGAACAGGGCTAAGGTTATGTTGTTGCACTCTGTAACACGGTCTCATAATATGACAGAATTGCCGCTCATGAAACTGATCTGGTCTTTGTACTCAGCACTGCCCACATCTCCATACTTTGGGAGCCATCTATAGGAAACTACTAATAATTACAACTTTTACCTCTTCCCAGAGACCAAATCCATGAGGAAGACTGATATCTGCCTCCCTTAATCTTCCCTTTCTCCTCTAGGCCAATTAAAACAGCACTTGGGAATTTTTAATACCCTTGGGATGTTCAAACCAGCATTCCTATTGCTGTGTTTTCTGAATGCGTTCAAGGTCTTGTTTTAGGATCAACAATCATTCCAGAATACCTCCCACAGGGATCTACCCTGAGGCTGGATAGTGCTAAGTGCCAGGGTGTGGGGGATAGTACGGGCAAGTGCCTAGGACAGTAGTCACCTCCAGTGCCTTGGAACTCCAGCCCTGAACAAATGCAAAATTTGGAAAGACTAGTTAAATATTGGGAGAAACTATGCTGCCACCTTGGAAATTCCAGAGATGCAAAACCCACAGCAACACGCTGCAGCCTGGCCCAGGCCTATTGAGCCATGCTCAGGACTGTACAGTACCCCTGAGGGAAAAAAAGGCCTCTGTATGTGATGAGAAAATGATGGGCACAGGGGCTACTCCAAACCCAGAGACAGGCACTGTGGCTGAACCAAAGCACCAACCCGTGCCTGTATCAGCCCCTGCTATACATAAGGAGAGAGATATACAAAGGGGAGCTCATTTAGTGAGGGATGAAGCAGCAGGGCTATAATGAGAAGAGGTGGGGAAAGAGGTAGAACAAATAAAATATATAGTTAATCATCTGATCCCTATCCTTGAGTGAGCTGTGACATCTGCAAAAAGATTCCAATCATCATCCAGGCAAGCGCATCACCTGGTTGCTCCAATGCTGGAATAACAGGCCCAGTAACCTGGAACTAGAGGATAGAGAAGCCAAACAGTTGGCATCCCATTCTACAGAGGTGGGCATTAACCAATGAACTGGAAAAGGAGCACAAGTCCTCAGCCTCTGGAAGTGACTCCAGGTATGAAGGAAAGGTATTCCTTCAAGGAACATGTTATGCCACCCAGGCAAGTTGACTGTCATGGACAGAGGCATCCAGTATCTGAGGCAATTAGCCACACTGGAGGAGATGTATGATGATGTGGATTTATGATGATGTGGATGATAACAACAGGCAGTTATCCAAAGACCCAGATGAAGACAAGTGTACACGACCCATGTGGTGGAATGGAATGCACCACTGTCATACACCAACTCATTGGCAGTAATGACCTGGAAAGACTGAGAGGGACAAATGGTGGACAAATTAGCCAACTCCCATAATACAAACAAAATGCCTCTTCCTCACTACAGCCTGTATCCTGGCTGTGGACAAGGAAGGCTTATGCATTCCCCACCTGTATGGACCAGTGTCCCAACTATTAGAAGTGAGCATAAACAGCACAGGCCACCCTGTGTGACCACAGAGAGGACATGAGGAAGTGGAATGGAAAAATCTACCTTGACCCTAAAGGCATGAGTGGGGAAATAGCAAGGAAAACCACAAGAGAGGGTTATTGCAGGACATTGCTGCTCCTGTCTCTAGTGGGCAGCTCCCCAGACAGAGCAGAGGGGCTACTCTTACTCCTCATCTTCAAGGGACTCTGATTCACATTTACAAGAAGTGAATAAATAGTGAACACACAGAATCACACCAAACACTAGGTTGGAAGAGACCTTTAAGATAATCGAGTCTACCCCAGCCCCTAACACCGAGTGCTGGATCCAGTCTTATTTTAAACACATCCTGGGATGGTGACTCTACTACCTTCCCAGGCAGACCATTCCAGTACATGATCACCCTTTCCGTTAAAATCTTTTTCCTAATATCCAATCTATATTTCCTTTGGTGCAGCTTAAGGCTGTCCTTTCATTCTGAGTTGCTGCCTGGTGAAAGAGACCAACGCCCACCTGACTACAACCTCCCTTCAAGAAGTTGAAGAGAGTGATAAGGTCACCTCTGAATCTCCTTTTCTCCAGGCTAAACAACCCCAGTTCCCTCAGTTGTTCCTCACAGGGCTTGTGCTACCAGCCCCTCACCAGCCTTGCTGCCCTCCTCTGGACACGCTCAAGCGTCTCACCGTCCTTTCCAAACTGAGGGGCCCAGAACTGAATACTACAGCCAGGACTGGAGGGGCCTGCCTCCAGCCAGGTGGAGGAAACAAACAGCTGGGTTTAGTGGACTGTGTGGATTGGACGACCTTGCACAGCAGAGCCACAGGAGTCAAAGGCTCCAGCAAACACTGCTGCACAGGGGCAGGCACCATCTCTGTTTCTGGAGTGGCAGGGCAATCCCAACAGCTAACTCTATTGGAGGGGAAAGTGAGCCTGACAGGGAATGAGTGGCAAAGGCACTCCATTGTGCCTGGCACTGAGACTCTACAACATCCTTTGCTTAGACTGCCTCACAAGGGTGTGCTGCCAAGGACTCAAAAGGTACTGCTGGGCTTTTGCTATAGCTGCCTTGGAGACAGTAGAAATGAAACAGCTATCTACCTCACTCCATCTCCTGGAGGACATTTCTGGTGCGGTCAAAGAACAACAGCTGCCATCACAATGGTGCGCTGGACATGAAATCCCACCAACCAAGACACCCTGACACCATCCATAAGTTGATTTGCCATATGGAGAGCCAAGAAGTGATCAGCAGGAATCACTCACCCTCTAACAGTCCCATATGGCCAGTGCAGACTAACACTGTCATGGCCTGGCCAAAGCCATGCCATCTCTGAGTCCAGCAGTGCCAGACCTGCTGGAACTTCAATACAAACTGGAGTCAGAGGCAGACAAGCAGTGTGCCACAATTGATACTGCTAGGGCAGTTTTCTCAAGCCACTGGTAATAGAGTGCAGGTGCATCCAGCACACCTGGAATTCCAGGGGTGGAAACACAGACCTACTATTAGCCATGGACTGATATTAACAGTACTGAAACAAAGCAAAGCTCTTAGTACATTGATGGCAATATTGTGTGAGGCAATACAATAACAGAAGTTGCTGAGAGAGGGAAAAGTAGTTCAAATCCTTCTGTAAACTGGTTTTGCCATAGAATTAAAAAGGTAAAGAACCTGAACAGGAGACCCAGCAATCATCCACAGGATTGCATTTGCTCAAGGAACTGGGTGCACTTGGTGGGTAACAGAGGGATGGGGAAGTCTTTTGGGTACCTCCAGGACATTTGATTCTGGGTGAGAACAGCAAATGATCTGAACTGTATTATGTTGTCTGCTATAAAACACTGTAGGTCATCACTTCCAACTGTTGTTGGATGCCATATCAAGGGTATTGTAACAGCATTACCCAGCCTAATGAAGAATGGAATTTTGATGATAGAACCAGACATGCATAGCAGTGATGGAACTAGCGCTGGCTTCAGCATAAAACCATCCAACACTCCACACATTCTCTCCTGCCCTGAAGGACTACTACAACAGACAAAGCCAAAAGTCGTGGACTAAAACTCAACAAACATTCTGAAGGGATGGCGCACACAGTATGGGAATGGTATCTCTGGGTACATATCAAAATACAGGAAAGGTGATAGTGATTACTTGGGTGTATTGGAAGGTGTGGGACCTGGTAGCATGCAAATGGATATAGCCCTGATTTCAGGTGGGATAGAGTTAATTAACTGTCTTCCTCATAGCTGGTGTAGAGTTGTGGTTTGGATACAGTATGAGAATAAAGTTGATAGCAACAACTAAAAATATCAGTGTGCTATGTAGTGTTTATATTAGTCAAGGACTGTCTTGCTTCTCATATCCTGCCAGAGGAGAAGGCCAGAGTGGCACAAGTAGTTGGGAGGAGATGCAGCCATGACAGCTGGCCCAAAGTGGCCAGAGATACTCCAAAATCTATGACCTTGTGCCCAATGTATAAACTGGGGACAAAGCTGGCCAGGGCCTACTGCTGACATTGGTTGGCAAATGGTAGGCAATTGCATTGTGAATCACTTGTTTTGCATATTTTAATTCTTTTTCTTCCTTCCCTGACCCATTAAGAAGCCTGTGTCCCAACCCATGAATTTTCTGGTTTTTATGATTCTCTTTCCCATCCCACTGAGGAGGGAGGAGGTGGAGTGAACAAGCAGCTGTGCAGTGCTTAGTTGCTGGCTAGGGTTAAACCATGACAGCAACCACCACATAATTAGATTACAAAGGTCTAAAAGCCATAATCAAAGTTTTTGTAGATATTATAAAATAATTTTCCTATCGCATGTCAGCTTCATAAAAAACATCAGAACTAAACTAATACCACCTTGATGGCTAACAGTCCCAAAGGCAATACTGTATCTTTCATAATATGAGAATGGTCCAACATAAATCTTTTGGGCTTAGGTCATAAAAGTGTACTGTAAAATGTCTCTTCCTCAGAAGGATTCACTCAACAGGCTAGTCATTTCTAATAAGTCAGTGCTGTGGAAAAGAAACAGTGCCAGAGTTTCCTGTTACAAAGCACATGTGTTCCACTATAAAAAAAGAATGACATTTCAAAAGAAAAAATGCTGCACTAGATATTAAAGATGTAAATGACAAATAAATAATCCAAGTATCCATGACAAACAATTTCAAAATTTATAGAAAGTGCAGGAAATAACTTCTCTGGTTTAAGTTAAAAAAAAAATAAAATCAAAGTTTAGTCCTGGTAGAAAGCTCCTCTGTATCCACCCTGCAGTCTCTCTCTAGTGTGTTATGTGCACATATAGACTTTACACAGTACATCTGTCCACACACACTGCAGATAGGTTTAATTTTTGATCCCAGAAAACTTGGTCTTGCTTCTAACTTATTGACCTTAAAAATACTTGCACTACATGAATTTATATTAGGCCAATAGTTATTGGAGATTGGCTGTAACAGCTACTCTAACTATGTAGCCACAAATACTGCCAAACAAATTACTGCAACCTAAGAATAAGATCTGAATATTTTATTTTCATTTAAAAATGAACTACACAGAAGAAGAGTTATTACCATTCCTGGGTTTTATTTGGAGGATTTGAGTTTGGTTTTAGGTAATCTGTAGCCATGGGTGTTGGCTTTAGGAAGGATGTCAGCTGACCAGAGATACTGACAGAAAAAAATAAGTATCAACATAAAATGCCAATACTGAGCTTCCTACCAAAAATTTTTCCTGCCAGGATGTCGAGAAAGAAGCCAAACAGACTTCTAAACCAGTAATTGAAAAACATTTTGCAAGCCATCCCTACTACCAGGTAGCATACATGCCTAGGAGCTACAACTGTAATTTTTAAATTCGATTCAGCACAACATTGTTACAGCAGCTGGGGAAAAGAACAAATATCAAAGATAAACAAAACACCACGTTCGCCCATCACACTACTTTTAAACCAGCAAGTTACAAAGGAGATGAAGATTTCAGAATGAACTTCAGCTACTTCAAATTGGTCTGGAGGCACAAAACAATCACAGGCATAATTTAATGCTCTATATTCACACCTATTTTCAACGTCAGTAGCAGTACCTGAAAACATGAACGCTTCTGCTCTGCCTCAGCTACTCATCACTTCTACATTGTGCCAGCAATTTCTTTTCTTTCAGAACTGCTGGCTGAGGTGTTTTTGCCCTTACTCTTTGAACTGTTTCACTGAAGAAGTGCAAAGTTAGCTTTAGTATTTTGAAACTTTGCGACTCTGACTGCAGTGGGTTTGGAAGCCAGCAGCTTAGACAGCAGATCCAAGGGGGCTGTAACCTTGAACAGAAAAGACAAAGAAATGGAAAGGAGCACCAGAAGCTAGGTTAAGGGCTATAACCTTTCTAGCTATGTTACCACAAGAAAAACATGCTTGTGGTCCTTTCAGAGATTAGTTTTATAGTCTGCTTTCTTGCACTTTACTAAAATATGGATGATGCTACTTAACTACAGATTTTTCAGCTCAGCTTGTGTGGCAACCATCTGTCTCCCATGGGCATATTGCAGACTTTATACTGAGGCTTCTTATTTTCCTGGAATGCAGCTCAACAGCTACAAAGTTAGAGATCATACCTCAGATAGTCAAGATGAACTTCACAGAAATATTGAAAGTGGACTCAGCATCTAGCTTTTTAATTACTGCACTTAGTACAAGACCATCAGTGCCCAGGTTGCTGTATTTTTTAGTCACAGACCCTTTATATTGCAGCTTCCTTTTTATTCAAGTTGCAGAAATCAACTTCACGCAGTTCTGTGGCCAAATGAAAACTTTAAAAGACATGCAGCACTTTCCTTAGCTACACAGAATTCCATGTGTGCCAGTATGATTTCTGATTATCAGCAGCCCTTAGCTCCGGTTAGCACTACTGCTGGGCACTTAACTGAAGAAGTATGCAGGGTCATTCTCAGTAAGAGACTACTCTTGTCAATGTCTTAATGTCACTCATCTTAGGTTTTCAGGTTACATATTCAGCTTTTCTTTACCAAGGCTTCCTGCAAACACTATGGAGACTGGGAAATTACTCCCGTTTGTTACCTGCAAATGGTTTATCTGAGGTACAGAGTAGCTACACAGAAAGTAACACATAACAATAGGCAAATATCCAGGCTGGTTCAGCAAACACAAGGCTGGGCCCAGACAGGGCAAAGCAGACTCCTGCTGCCAGCACCTGCCCGGGAACAGGATGGAAGCTAAAGTCTTTAGAAGTAAAGACAGCTCAGCCTAAGTCAGCATTCATGCTCTTGTACCATTTTCTTGGAACAGAAATTTGGTGCACTGGCACTGCAGTGAAATAGGCCTACCTGGTTAATTCAGATATTGCCTGTGCAAGCTTATCATCCTTGAAATCACATTTTGTCCTTAACTCAAACCCTGCAACTCTCTGTGCCTTTAATATACCACATGGAAGTCTGCACTGTACTGCTGCCTATCCCTACTGACCACACTATGACAAGACTCATATCCTGTGATAATTGGTCAAATTCCTTGCCCATACCTGCTCATATTTCCTGTAGCCAATAAGCACGTTCTCACTTCTTTATGGGCTGTTCAAAACAGATGCACAGGTGGCCCTTGGAAACCACAAAGACTTAGCCTAGCATAAAAGTGATACTTCACAAATAAAGTTTTTAATAATTTCTATGCAGAATTGCTGTTTTAGTTCTCTAAATTCAATAAAGGACCAAGTACTTTGAGTTAAATTTAGTTTGCTCCTTTTCAATCATCAATCTAACAAACAACAGCCAGCTTTTACTACAGAAATGGCACCTCACGTTTTCAAGAAAAAGAACCAAAATTTATCCACTACACTAATGGTATTAAAACTGAAGAATTTTACATGTATAAATCTGCCATTAGCATGACACTTTCTGTCACTGGGAGTGAGTTCTCCTCTGCTTTAAATTTAGGTATTTAAGACAAATTTTCTCACCTTTTTCAAAGTCAGTTTACAAAAAATTTCAGACACACTTTTGTGAGAATAGGGCAGCAAAGAATCACTTCTTCATATCACCTGTGAATTATTCCTAAACAGGTCTGAAACACCAGAATAAGTGTTCTGCAGCAGGTCTGCAAAAGCACAGTAAAACAATACACCTTTATTTACAGAATTGAGGGCTGGTTTCTTGATTCACACAAAAATCTGAGGAAGCCAGACACAAGGGTTGGGCTGGATGAGTGCTAAAGGTCCATTCAAATATAGTCAGTATAAAAGGTTGTGCCTTTTTTCAACATGTTACATCACTGCAAAATGAGTACAAGCATTCAATCAACACAACACTAACAAAAACCCTCAAAACAAACCACATTGCAACCTCCCTCTCGTTTTAGCAGCAGAAAAACCAACACCACTTCCTTGGCACAAACCTGTCGCTGATATACAACCTATCCATTATTGAACTTCAGAGTAAGACAGACAGGACTGCTTCAGACCAACAGTCCAGACTCCTGCCTGCTACTACTGAAAAGAGACAACTCTTCCTGTCAAAGATACTGAAATGTGTAATCAAGACTCAAAAACCTTCATTTGATCATAATCCTGAAGACAGACGCATGCAATAAACCCATTTCAAGGATAGTCTTCAAAACAAATGGCCCCAGTTTAAAAACAGATCTAAACCTTTCAGAAACATACAACCCAAAATATGCAATCTCTATCACAGGTATTTGTGGTGATATGGGATTTTTTCCTATTACTATGGTCTTACAGCACTGTATTTATCCTTTTTTTCAAAAGATTCAAAGAATATTGACTCTTAGTTCCCTCTACAGGAGTTCAGAAGAAGGTGACAGAGTGTGACAAGAGTTCTCAGTCATTGTCAGATAAAGTTAATGACACCAAACCAGCAGCCAAAACATTTTCATTGACCCGGAAAAAGCCATCAGCCTTTACCCTTGAAAAGGTGGTTCAAAAGCTGAAGCTCAGGAACCTTGTAAGGGAAATTTAGAGATTTTCTGTAACTGATTAAAACAGGTAATTTAAGTAGCACTGCTGCTGTTAGTGCATTTAAGGAAATACAGACCTTGTAGGGAAAAAAGCCACATGCAGACAGTAAACTGATCTCAACACATAGTGGGCAAAACACTTCATGACTTTTACTGACACTATACAGTCTTCAGTGTGAGAACATCATTTCTCCAAAATCTGGTCAGTAGACATTTTAGGTGGTGAAAAATTACAATTCCCTGTCCCCCATTTATTAACACTGCTTTGTATTGTAACAGAAAGAAGCTGTACTTGAAATTGTATTTCCTCCCTATTAAAAAATAACAGTAAGCAAAATTCAAATACATTTAAAGTAGAAAAAACATCATTTTACCCAATCTCAAATTTCCATTAAATCCGTGGTCAATTACAAACTGCAAATCAAAAACACAGTCAAAGGAATAATATATTCCCATAAATTTCCAAGTGGCAGAATTCCTTCTTACCTGTAATTTTAACCTTGTCAAGGTTCTAGTTCAGTGCTGAAAGAATTAGTTTACATTCCTGCTGCCAAGAAGCACGTAACAGAATGACTTGCAAAACCTTGAGATAACAGTACAGGACACAACATCTGCTTTATTTTGGTATTTCCTAGAAAGAAACAAAGGAAGTAGTTAGCTACTACAGATGGCATACAACAGATTTGTACATTAATTTTTTCATGAATACAACTTTTTCCTAAATAGAAGTGTTTGAACTAAAGCCATGCCTGGATGTGCAAAGACCTTTCAGCAAACTCTCTAAACACCATATTCAAGATTTATGCTAACAAAGAATCTGATTAATATTTTTCTCTATTTCCCTCACCAACACTGACAAGCACTTAAAAAGTCATCAGCCTATTACCTGCCATTCAAGTCCCTAAATTCAGTAACAGAAGGAATAGCTTTTGCATGCCTGCTAGCATCACTGTGCTGTCTTAATTTTATTCACCTACTCAGATGACAGAGTACACTCCTTGAGTGTTTGACATGACTTAAACCCACCATGCGCAGCATGTGTAATTTGTGAGCTCTTTATTCTGCTTCCTTAGATGTAAAAATGCACAAGAGTTTAAAACAAAAGCAGTAAGCTTCAACTGCAAAAGTATTTCAGATCCTCTGTAATACAAACCATTACATTTCTTTAAAAATAGTTTCTATAAAATTAACTAGAAATTCACCTTAAAATGTAAAAGTAGTGAATAACCAACAATTCAGATAAGTGGATCAACAACAGCATCTACACATTGTTTTGAACAGGATGCAAACACCCAAAATCCTCCATGGATTAGGGACTACATATTTAAGCTTATAAACCATTGCATCTTACAGAATTGGCTTAAGAATACACTGGTAGAAGGAACTATCATAGGAAAAATTCTGGATAACAGCCAGCTTTCTCTGGGACAGGAGGGAAATAGAAGTTTTGTAGGGACAGTGAAGATTTTAAACTGGTAACAGCACTCTGGATGAGCTGAGTGATAAAGGAGACTTACTGCTGACCTTAACTTTAAGCCCACTGATGGAGGAATGGAGCTATGACAACATTCCATTATGGCTCACCTCCTCCAAACACTCAGCAGTGCTTTTCAACTACTAACAAGTGTCATAGGCACAAAATCGTTCAAAAGGACTACTTTACCCCTTTTGAAGAACTGCAGGAGTTCACTAAGTTCCATGCCTGTAGCTCTACACTACCCTGAGTTTTCCCCAGAATTCTCTCCTCTTACGCACCACAACAGGATGGAATGTTCAAGGAACAAAACTAATCCAGAAAAAGTCAATTATTTTCTGTCACTTGAGGTCTCCAAACCAGCTTAGCAAATGCCAGATCAGACAAGTACCAGCAACAGAAATGCTGAACTGGGAGCTTCTGCCAATTCATATTTGTTCCAAGTATTGTGTAACTACACCTTAAGCAGCATCCACTTAATCACTAATGAACTCTGAAAAAGTATCCTAAATCATTGTATTGAACCACAAGGCAAAAGTCCTCCCCAGAAGGTAAAAAAAGCTTCAGTAAAAAAGTTGGTTCTACCTCAAGGAACTTCAGGGAGTAAAACTAAACACACCTGGGGCAAATTCATAAAGTTGTTTACAACAGCTCTACTTCAACACACAAGGTTTTAGGGCACAGACACAAAGTACGTGGCCAGGACACAGCTCCCTCCATGCACTGCCTCCCACCTTCAGCACATCCCCCAGCCAGGAGCACCACAAGGTGTTTGCACCCCGTGCTCAGCAGCCTCAGTGCTTCTGTGGCCAGTGGCCTTTAAAAGCAGCAAACTCACAAAAGCAGCCCTGGAAGATGAGCATTCTGCTTCTCAGAAACAAGAGCCTTGAGCCCTCCCAGATTCCGCTCTACAGAGGATGTGAAAGCATTCCTTAGACCAGGATGACTTTAAGCTGAAGGCTGCTTACAATACAGCGGATTCCAAAATAGATATTTTGAGCTGAGAGCATTTTACCTCAGAGTATGATTGCATTTATACAAATTCTACGTACACTATCTCACTTCTCAGAAGTGAGGAATACAGTATTCGGTGTCCCAAAACACAAAAGCACCTTAAGATATAGCCTCCACCACTAAATATGGCACAACAAAGAAGGGACACTACTTCTACCTAATTTGCACAGTAGTGACTCTTACCTCTCCAAGTAAGCTGCATGGTTTGTTTGCTCTCAGTATGAAAAGACTTTTAGATTCATGATACAGCTTTGGGATAACAAACCATTACATCCAGCTCCTAACAATTTGAATGCCAAAAATGCTCAAAATACACGAGTGTAAATGTCTTGTCCAGATTGCTCACTGTAAATTACATCACAAGAATAAAGCTGAATGCTTCCTATTAAAGGCTTAACAAAATGACAAGATGTATGAAACATTTTATTTGAGCTACTTAAGGCTTTGTACTATGTAAATGTGTAATATTTCAGTAGGACTAAGTTAGTTCAGTAAACTTTTTTGCTACTAAGACACCTGCACCCTACAGCAGGATAGGTTTTATTTGAGAAAAACTTAAATATTCCTGGGTTAATAAAGCATTTAATTTGACCATGTTTACAGGATTTTCTTCAGAAGGTAAGACCAAATAGATAAAGCCATCATAAGCAATTCACTGCTAAAGAACTAAACTCACTACTCGAAAATAAGATCATTAAGAAAAAGAAATTATGCAGTCCAGAGAAAGTTGAAGAACCCTATCATGTTATTTTACAGAGTGTAGGCACCAAATGTTGGTTTTCCTGATGATTAAATACATACTTAATAATGCTGGTCGCAAAGCACTAATGCTCCTCAAGCAGAATCCTAATGTTCGAAACAAACAAATCCACTACAACATCCAGTCCTTTGCAAGTTTCTAAACTCTGGCCAGACAAGTACCAGAAAAACACTGTTTATTCTGCCTCACAACCAGCTAGACCTGGACTCACCTTTCATTGATAATCAAATCACAGCTGCTTTAAAATAAGCAAACAAACAAGTCAACTCATTGACTGAGCATCAAGAGAAAGAGCTATCATCTGGTGTGCCCTCATCCACCCTCTGACAGCACAATACCACCACTGCCAGTACCGCCCCCCAGAACTGAAAGCTGGGTCCCACACATAGGAAGATTTTGCAAAAGAGACAGAAGGAGAGGGAAAGAAAAGAGCAGCAGTGTATCCACAGGTTAGCTAGTAAACTGCAACCTACCAAGGACATGTCTCCAACACACAGCAAACCTAAGGTAACATCCCTTTCTTCAAAAAGGCATTCACTGGGATACTTGACTTTTTGGGCAAAGTGAGAGCACAGGGAAATGCACTATTGCTGCAGATTCATGCAGTAGCTTTTCCTTGTTGTACCTCTATGACAAAGCCAAAACTAAACAAGGAGTTATTTCTGCTTCTTACGTGGTACAATGCACAACTTCCATCCTACAGAGAGTTGTTCATCCATTGTAACCAAAGATTGTCTCTACATTTGCAAAGTGGTTCTTCTTTCTACACAGAACCAAGACTGAACAAAGCCTTGATTTGTGATTCTATTGTGATTCAACCAAGACTGAACAAAGTCTCGATTTGTGGATTTGCAGGTGTGAGGGTTTCTGGTGAATTTTCCCCCCCTTTTCAAACATGGAAGCTGCACTAAAACATTCATATTAATCAGTTAAAGTAAGGAGAACTAACTAAAGTTCAAAACTAAGAACTCTATGGAGCAATATAGAGCCTTATCCTTTTTGAAGCACTTAATACAATATTATGGTTTTGAAAAGTCTGCAAAAGTAGCCTTCCACTGTGTTTTAGAAGAAAAACCCAGAACTTCCTGAAAAGGTAAATGCCTTGAAATAAATTTGCTTGGGGTTCCAGTCAAAGTTGAGTTAAGCAAGTTGAAGTTTGCAGTTAAAAGTTCTATAGCCAATTAGTAATTTAAACTATTAAATTATGAATTTCCAACAGGAGTATGCTGTTGGACCATTATTTCCTACTCACCTAAAAGCTTGAAAACACCATGGGCTTAGCATTCTAATTAGGTCCATACTTTAAAACATCACCTCACAAATGACAGACATAAGTTACAGCATCAGATATATCTTACAAAAGATATTCTGAACCTTTCTCCTGCAGACCTGTCTTTAATACATATTTGCACTTTTGTAGTTCCTAAATTCTCTGTGACTCACCTTCAGGTAAGCTTTAGATCAGTAAATTCACATTAAGGCTGTGTGGGTATCTTGGCAGCAATGGCAGCTTAAGTGATATTTGCTCTCAGCAGCCCTTTCCTGTTCGTGCTCTGTGGCTGAGCAGACACACAGACAGCTACAATGGTACAAGTGAATGCCTGAAGCAGAGATTGCTCATCTGGCTGATGAGGAAATCAAACTTTGTTGAATTATACAAGCAGAAGATGAAGGAAGACCAAAAGCCAGCCTTACTGGAATTCAGAATGTGGGTATGCAATCTGCATTTGCCTACTGGGAGATCCCTGGCAAGCACTTACTTCTCTATTCTGTAACAAATCAGAGTTATACTCAGCACAAGTCCAGCAGTGCCATGTGGAATCATCTCTCCATCAGTTATGCTGGGCAGCTTTGCAAACAGCCAGCTATAGGAAGAGAGGAGGCTGAAGAGCACAGTCATCTAACATGCTTCAATAAAAACCCCGAAGTACAAAACTCTTCCATTTTCAGTTATTTGATCTTTAGCTGAACTAAGGAGAAGGAAGTACCTTCAACAGTTAAAATATATTCCATGTATATGTTAGTTTTCTTCAAAAAAAAACCCTCAAGTGAAACAACAGAGCATTGTAAACAGCGGACTTTTACTCCAAACAAACATGTTTATTGAAGCTGCCACGACTTTCTAGAGAAAAGCCTGCAAAAGTTTCTAACCAGCTTTTATCTCACCTTACACAGCAGCTGTAGTGGAAGTCAAGTTCTAGATACATATTAAACCTTCCACAGCAATCCAGGAGTCACTAATTGAGAAAGACGTGTTTGTATTCTGTATGGGTTTGTGGTTTGCCTTGATGCAAAGGCTAGAGTCTACAATCATTCATCTCCTTGATGGGAAGTCAAAATTCCAGCTCAGACACATTGAAGTGATATGCATGGGCAACCTAAGATCATATTTATTATTACTGCAGGGCCTATCATTTGAGCACATTCTTACACTGCTTCTCCATGAGGCAAATTTAATATCACATAACTAGCTAGTATAGCTGGGTAGCAGTACCAAATATGTCAGTTGGAAAATATCTGTCCTTTGCTGTCTTTGTTAACATCTGGCCTTCAAACTGATGTTTGAATTACTTAATTTTTGTCCACAAAACCAGCCTGAGCACTGGTCAGATGTTATGAGAAAAACTCCACCACACCTGTCACCTAATAATATTATAATTAATAATAATTTTCTGAAGTACTCTGGGAAAAAACAGCATGTCCCTAAACCACACCTCAGTCTCATCTATCTACTATAACACTATTAATGAGCATCCAAAGTCTGTCACTCCTATGCCTGAAAAAGTATTAGTAAACTATAATATTACTCAAGCTCAGAAGAAATCTTGAAAATAAAAAGCCTCTGTTGATTATGCAATACAAAAAGCTTAGCCCTTTCTAGTTAAGCCATTCAAAGAAGGCATCTGAAGCATAAAACCATAAAAAACTCCTGCAGCAAAACCGTCAGCAAAATCAGAGAAAGCAACAAAGTTCAGATCAGTTAATTCGGTAGCAAGTACATGCTTGTGGATAATAAAGTCCATTGTTACAAACCTCATTACACTGTAGGATACAGAGTTAAGAAAATTGACAGAATTGTATAATTTCATTACTAAGACAGCAAAGGTGACTGAACTACAAAATTTTAAGATGCTTTAGCTGTAGGTTACAGTCCAGGTCTGATAGCTTTCAAAAGATTAATATTCTTCTGAGTGCCTCATATGAAATGTTCAGAAGAACAGATTACAGATGGCTACCTTGACAAATTCCTCTGTGACCAGTATTCAGTGATTTTTTTAATCCAGAGTCCTCAAAAATTAATATTTATCTGAGTAGAGAACTTTACCCTAGCTCCTACTGGCTGCCAATGCATTTAGAACAGGTCACATTTTGAATCAAGTCTTGTTACTATCATTGAAGCCAATTAAGAATTTTTTTATCCTCAATACCGTTTCTTAAATTTCTGCTGTTTCTGACACTAAAAAAAAAAACCCATAAAACACAAAAACACCTTTTACCTGGTTTATGCATGTCTTCCTGCACAGATCCTGTATTTAGGACTAATATCCCACAAAAGATTCTCAAAGGCAGAACAGCATCACATTTTCTGTATAAGGGGAATAAAGCCATTACAATACACAGACGCCAACTAATCACGTTTTTCCCTGTCTCAGAAATATAACACAACCCTAAGTGTGACCACGAGTATATCCAAACTTCAGAAGGAATTTAAACTCCATAAATTGGGGTGAAAAACACAAAGTATCAAAATAACAGTACCTCAGTTAGGACCAGGTACAAAAGATACAGCAAGAATCCACTAATGCCGGTGTGTTTGACAATGACAGAAATCAAGATGTATCAAACTTAAAAGGGATAAGAATGGGGTTTTATTGCTTTATATATGATACCAATGACCAGAGGAAGGACTTCCCCTCTTGAATAAGGCTCCTCTTCAATTTCTAATGTAAGCCTTCAGGTGTAAATACACTAAAACTGAGCCCTCACAGCAGATTAAAAAAAAAAAACAAAACAACAACTTGGCCAGTACTGATGTGCAGACAGTTACAGAAGGCATAAATTCTCTGCCACACTACTTAGACACTTGGCTCTATTTGTAGCTTTTTTTAGCCATGTTATCACCTGCTAAATTTATATACATCAGGAGTTAAACGCAAAAAAGGTCATTCAACACCACAATAAAATCACCAGCAAATTTAAATTGGTAACATAAGAAAACCAGTAGCATGAGCTGCCAAATATTAAGAGTTACGATGCTATAGGCAGTTTAATGTTTACTGCAAAGCACGCAGCTTGGAAAGAGAGAATTCAGGCATCTGTTATGTCAACTCACAGCCTACACACACAGTCTTTCTAAAGAAGTAATTTAAGTAATACAGGAACTGAAGGCTCCAAATAGGAATTGTTCAAACACATAGTTATTATTATATCTCAATTACAGTTTTAGAACATTCTTTCCTTTTGTCTCTTCCAGATTAAGACGCTTCTTCTAATTACTAGCAAAGTTACTTCAGTAACAGCACTGTATTACTATTAATAGAATCAGCACACAGAAATGTAAAGACAATTAAAATTTTTGAGAGGGTCCATTTGTTTAGAAAGTAATTTCCCTATTGCTAACAGAGATTTATCACCTTCCTAAATCAGCCCGATTTGATTAATTTCAGATAAGGCATATCTCAAAGCATTTTGAAGGCAGTTATAACCAATGTGCAAGAGAAGCAGCTGATCCCACACAATATATAATTATGTACTCCCATACTGTAACAGAATCAATACACCTGTAGTCAAACGATATCCAATCCATAAAATGATAAAGAAAGTAATGTTTCAGAACACAGATGACTTGTCCAGACTATTTCAGAAAATACTACACACTACTCTCCTTTTACAGGATGCTCAGCTTCTCCATCAGGCTAGAGAAACTTTTTAAGAAGAAGTCTAGTTAAAAGAATTACTATCTCTAGGAACTGCAGAGTGAAGCAAACTTCCATTACCCTTTTTTCCGGCAGCAGGTTCCAGTATTGTTGCCTAGACACATGGAATCTTTTTCAGGTGTCTGCATTGAGGCTATCTCAACTGTTTCACTTGTCATCTACACAAGAGTACTTGGCAAGAGGCAGCCACTTGGCAGCCTGTAAGCATAAAAACTCAAGGTTTTCATGTCCAATTCATTCTGCAACTTCAATTCCACAATAAGTCACTTAAACTATTGATTAAAAGTGAGTCTAAGTTCTCAATTTGCAATATATATTTCAATGTTGAAGTTTCAGTTATCTCTATTGAGTAAAAACTGTTTTAATTTTGCCACTGTACCAGTATTTACAATACATGTTGAACTATACCTGCAAAAATTCAAAGGGGAATTCTGTCAGTAAGAATGTTAAAACTAACACATAAGCAGATCATGACAATTTTCAAGAAATCAATTATTAGAGAAGGTGTTTAAGGGCATGACAGGCAGTCAGTGCCATAATGATAGACATGACAGCCAAAATGATTCCAGGAAAGTTATCATGTTAATAATTCAACATTTACTCTATGCTACCCATCATTTCAGACATCAGCTGCAGGCAAATTTGGATAACACAGATTAAGACACCATCTCAGCTCCACCAAAGGTTACTACTGCTCCTGTACTCTGCTGGTGCAAGATAGGCCCTTGCTGGACTGAACGGTGATGGAAACATCTTAGCACAAAGACACGCTTAAAAAAACATATTGTAGCAAGGGGGCAAACACCACATTCTGGCATCTCATTTATATGACAACTTGACAAGATATTTTCAAATTATTTCTATATTCCGAAGCTCACATATCGGCCTTACCACTTTACTACCATAAAGCTTAACCTGCATGTATTCTACACTAGTGTAACAAACTATCTGGATCAAACTAGGAATCCATAAAATAATCATGGCACACAAAGGAATACTCTTAAATATTCCGGCATTTGCAGAATGCCAACTGAAAGAATCAGATGAATTTAGCAGTTTAAAAGAAAAGCAGACAATTAGCTTGGGGATTACACAAATAATTCAGTAAAACCTACAACATAAAAAGCAGACCCCCAGCCACAAAAAATCAGAAATAGGTACGTGAATAGAAGACTGCTGACCTGAGCTTTCAAAGAGGTGCTGAATGCAGCACAACAAGTGCCAATTTCACTAGGTTTCCATGCCTCTGAAACTGAAGAGCTGGCATTAGGCAGCCAGCCGCCTATATAAAGTGCTACTTACACATTAGTCCCCAAAACATCTTCCACTCCTTCTAAGTGCCTCCAACATCATTTCTATGACTTGAGATCATGGCCTTGTATTCTCTCTTCTATGCAAATACCTGTCCTGTAAAGCAATAGCTATGTGCTTCTCAGATCTTCAGAGTGGTTTGGGTTGGAAATGACATTAAAGATCACCGTGTTCCAACCCACGTGCCACAAGCAGGGACACCTCTTACTGCACCAGGTTGCTCAAAGCTCCATCCAGCCTGGTCTTGGACACTGCAAGGGACAGAACATGCACAATTTCTCTGGGCAACTGATTCCAGTGCCTCACTACCTTCACAGTAAAAATTTCTTCCTAACATTCAATCTAAATCTACCCTCTTGCAGTTTAAAGCCATTATCCCTCGTACCATTAAAGCACACCCTTGTCAAAAGTCTCACTCCAGTTTTCTTGTAGGCACCCAGCCTGAACAACCTCAAAACCTCTACTCTATCAGGAGAGGTGCTCCAGCCCTCTAATCAGCCTCACATATATATATATATATATATATACATACACACACTTTTTTAAAATATATATACTCCACTTTTCCCTGGGAGTGGTGTGCGAATGAAACAACAAACATTATTAACATTTTGTTAAACTATGCATGTAAGCTGAAGGCAATGGCATCACTGCTGAACAGTGCTAATGGCTCCTACTATTTGATTGTGCTCTAACTCGCAGCAAGGTGACAATGGTGCAGGTGCTTGAAGCTATGGCTTGATTAAAAGAAATGCATCTCCCATTTCCTCCAAAATGCAGCAACCCTGCCCTATTTCCTAATATTTTGAAAGCGACTGAAATATTACTCAAAAGGGTGTTCACTCTCTGCACTCACAGAGAATTACAATAATAAGCTCATCATGGGGCCACAAAGTAAATAAAAGAGTTACTAAGACACCACCAATTGAGTACAACATTCCATATAATGAAACTTAGTCTGTCAGTTTTATAATTAGTAACACCTATACTACTCAAAAGACAGAGGTGCAATAAACATTACCTACAAGTAGCAACCTACTTGACTTTAAGTTAAGGAACACAGACACAGCTAGCTTTATACCTCTGATCATTAATGCATTTCAACAGAAATATGCAGAAGTATTTAATAGTAAAGAGTGATAACATTCTGCAGGAATAGTACAATATGCAAGCCAAGAACTCAGAAACAGTACCATTTTTCCAAGTCTCAGTATTCATGCTTTGTTTCATCTGATCGTGGATAATTTCCAGTGTCTTACACAGTAGAAAATATTTCTTCCAGATCTTTGTCTTTCTGATTAAGATTCACTTTAGAGACTCTTCCTTGTATATTGAGGTGAATAAAGCAAAAGGGTCTGTGAGTCTGAAAGTAGTAAAGTGGAAGAATTTACCAACTTCTCTCCTAGTTCACCACAACATTCAATAAAATCCCTAACTCAAGCACTTAATAGTAACAGCTAAACTGAAACTAATAAACTCAGTGAGCCGCTGGAAGAGGCCAAGCTAGACAAGAAGTTCCTACTCGTCTATGGCAATGCTGCCAAACATCAAGTGACTGCTTTTCACTTGTTAAAGATGAAAGCATGAAGTGATCTAAGGTACCAACCATTTGATGGCCATTACTTCCCAAAAAACTCCCACTTTCAGTATGTACCACCTTTACAGATGTCATGTAAGCAAATCCATTTCCAGGCCAGGAATATTCAAACTCTAGGACAGGAGAAGCTGCACACAATCGCGTGTGTGTGCACACGTTTCAGTGAGGACAAAACAGAGAAGTCTGGCATACAAATGCAGTTGTTTACAGTAACACACCCACATCCCGGGTGCAAAGGAAAAGACAGACTAAAAGGTGAGATTCTGATATATCTTAAAGCACAGAAACCACGACAAAGAAGTCTGTTACTGGCCACTACAGATCTTTTCAAAAACACAGAAGTGTTCTTCACAGTTCTTCAGAAACACACCTTAGCTCTCTTGGTTACAAGAAAGAAACAAAGTTGCATTTCCCCCAAACCCATGAAAAGCGCTATCACAATTAAGCCACCACACCTTCACAGACCAGAATATTGTTTCTGCAGCGAGAATCTGCCTCAAGCATTGCCTGCTCTGGAGATTGCCTACATCTAGTGTCCAAGATGACAGCTCACTTCCTTCTTTATCCAGGCTTGTGAAAAGAAACTAGCTTCACAAAAGCTGAGATTTAATTTCACCACCCAGCATCCTGCTTACCCTCCCTTCCCAGTAACTTCAAATGCTCTACAAATTGCTTTGCTTTTCCTCAAGGTTCAGAATACCAAAGGCAAGTGAAAGACAAGACACATTGATAACTATAATGTTTTTAAAACTTCATTTTTGACACTAAAAAAGAGCATTTTTCCTTTCTTAGATTAAATGTTTATTCAGTGAACAAACCTTGCTTATTCCAAGCCCATTCAATGGGCAGATTCTAATTAACTACTGCTTAATACCAAAAACGTTTAACATTAAACTATTTTATTTAGTAGCCAACAGACCCTTGAGGAGCTCTAGCTGTAACTGCTGTTCAGAAAGAGCATGAACCATTGACCAGCCACCCTTTAAAATTACTCCTCAACCAGTTTTCATTTGTCTAGTCATCCTCCCATTGAGACTGTAAATAGGAGTATGCTAAGGGGCACCAAAACATCTTGCTAAGGTCAAAAAAAAAAAAAAAAATAAATCTCTAAAGCTCTATCCTCAGCTGAAGATCTAGTAATTTGACAGAAGGCAGTCAGGTCAGTCAAGCACAACTGACCCCTGGTAAAGTCAGCCAGACTGAAAATAGTCACCTTTTTAAAATATGTTTTTCTACAGATATATATAAACTACTTATTGATAGTGCTACCCAAATAAAGCAGTATTTAACATTTTTATTAAGTGAAATGGAAAGCTTTATTATATAACATAGCCTGAAACACTGAACAGGAACCACCCCTTATGCTTCAACAATTTGCAGAATGCAAATGTTCCAAAGCCTAGATACAAGAACTCTGTGCATTAAAAAAAAAAACAACCCAGGTCTCAACATGTGAAACACAGACATCAAACAAATCAGTTTCTGGCTGGTTTTCAAGGTATCTGGCTACAAGACAGTAAACAGCAGAGGTTATAAAAGGGAAAACTTGGTCCTTGTAACAGTATGTAAAATTTATTACAGAAATGGGTGGCTGAGAAAGAGAAGAGAAAGAAGTGGAAAAGAACAGCAAATGACCAAGAAAACTCAAACATGTTTCATTGTAAAGAACTTCTAGAATTCAGATTGCTTCCATTTTTCAGACAGCTTGAATTTCTTCCCAATCTTCTTGCAAGAGACCTCCAACACTGAACAAATACAGAAACTCCTGGACACAGAATCAGTCAGTGCCTGACAAACAACTGCAAACTCTATTCTTTACTAGTGATGACATTACTCATGTTTCACCCAAAATAGTTCAGTCCCTCTGCAGTTCATCAAAACCTAGGCTTGAAACAGGCAGTGGGTAAGATACTCTAACCACACATTAAGTGATGACAAACACCACAGTGATGAGCTGAGGCAGTCCTCCTACCCCTAAGGAAATCTGCAAATGTGACAAAAAGCACCCAAAAACAGCTTGACTCGCTCAAAAACTTTCTGACAAACTCCTTACCATGACCTTTGCTATGCAAAGTTTTGGTTTCTGCTGCTTTCTCATGTACCTACAGATATTCTTGTCAGCAAGTGCTGGTATTTAATTAAACTGGAATGACTACTATGAAGGGAGTCATATAAACACCTGTTGCAGGCAATGCATTTGGGGAAAATCCAAAAGAGGGGACGGACCTTTTTCATTTAGTTATAATAGATGTTTTAATGTCAACATTTAGTTCCATGCTCTTTTACTTTAGGACTGCAACATGACTGGTGACATTGCTAACACTGTCACGGTTATGTGACTTCTCTGTGGTCTTCATCAGCAGTGACATTCCAAGTAAATACAGAACTTCCATTCACAAGACAGGCCATCAGGTATCAAAACCACCAGTGTCAAGAACCAATATTAGTGACCACACAAGCACCTCATGTGAAACAGTTCAGCATGCAGTCCTACAGTAAGTGAGGCTATGCTGAACTGATAACTGCTGTAAGCCCACCTCCGTCATGGGGAGTTTCAGACCCAGCTTTGGCACCAGGAGCTGCTCTCACATCCTCATGCAGCAAGCTGATTCAAGAATAAACTAGAAGAAAATTCATCTCAGCAATATGTACCCAACATATACACATTACCCACCTCTTACCCTGAGATGAGACACAGCCAAGTATCCACATGAGAAGGAAGAGGATCCTGCACACGGTCAGAAGCACAAAACTGCAGAAATACAGCAGCACTAACATACTCAGGTAACTATGCAAGAACTTCTTCCTTAAAGAAAGTCAGGATTATGAGTGGGTTCCAGAAGCAAATGCCTGAGTGTGTGCAAAGGCCTAGCAAAAACTCTTTTCTGTACTGTGTAAACACTGAAAAGTGGTGAAAAAAACAAACTAATCCAAGGACCTTTCAAATTTAAAAAGAGGAATACCAGATACTCAAACTGGGCAGCATGCAGCAAAAATCTGTTTGGGTAGAGAGTACAAACTTCCCATAATGGGAGACAAAAGCAAAGCTGCATTATGTACAGTAAGTGACTCAGCTTCCAAGAAGGTGCTATACCCATTGTTTTTAAACAGCTACAAAAACCTAACGGCGGTGCCTGGCTGACAAAGAAGGGGATGTATCTAGCGCCCAGCACTCTCACCAAGGCAGCATAAGATTTATTGACTAGAAACCAACACAGGAGAAGCTAAGCTTCAAGTGAATTACATGCTAGCTACATGAACTCTCCTGTCTATAGAATTTGGAAGACACCAACTTTTGGCAGTTGGACCTAATAAGCTTTATTGCTTTTTCCCCTCTTAATGTAAAAATTAATCTGGGGTCACATCAGCTCACTCTTACTTTCCTTTTCTGAACAAAGCAGTTCAAAGTACATCTTCTCAGTCATCCAAAGACCTTAAAAGAATTTTTGCTTTTTCAGCAACAGTGACGCAAGTCTACCAATTCCATGACACCTTAAATCCCTAAAGCACTGAGTTCTCCACTAACTGAAGAATTTCTTACACAATTCAGGGTGAATAAACCAAACAACTTGCACAGTTCAGGTAAAAGCACTGTAGACTAAATCTTCTCTCACTACCCCTAGTTCTTCTCAAGAGTGGATTCAACAGGAGAAAATGAGCCCAAAGAAACCAAACACAAACAAAAGTAAGGACAGAGAAAGACTAATAGCAAATCCCCATCTCACCCAGCAGTGTCAGTGGCCAATTTTTACTTGCTGGGTTTTACTCAAGCCAGTATCAAAAAGAGTGAGGATACTGCTGCAAGGCAAGCAGAGGTAGCGTCAGGCAGCAGAACTTGGTAATAAAAGGCAGTGCAGTGTATGAGCTGATAAAAATCTTTAAAATGAGGTACAGACAAATGAACAAAAACCAGAACCCCATGACGAGAGCAAGAAGGAATACTCCTCGATGAATTCTGTGTTCTGCCTACTCAAGTATTCTCTGGATTAGCTGAAGTTATCAATGAATTTATGCAATAAGTTTTTCAGAAAGCACTGCAGTTTTCTTCTATACCAAGAACACTACTTTTCATGTCCTCCCCTCACTTATTTCAGTTTCTCCCTTGCAGTAACACCATCAGACTTCAACTCAGGGAAAGGAAAGGATAAACACTGACTGGAAAAAAACCAACTTGAACAAATGAACTGTGCAGGAGAAAGGCTGCTCATTGCTAGGCCTGTTTCACCAGTTATTGTACTAATATAGCTTAAGATGGCGGCTACTAAAAAGAAAATAAATAGCAGAAAAGGATGATGGAGTTTCCAATACAGTGTTCGAGGATCATTACTTGACTTTAGGAAAAGGCTTTAAGCACAATCTGAAAACTCATGACAGATCTAAGCTGTCACATGTGCTTTGTATGCAAGAGGTTGTTTTAATCAGTGCTTCAATAAGCAAACAAACAAGACCTTTGGAAGAAGGGACAATAGGGAGAGACCTATTAACAAGTTTTCCACATTAGCTTCTGGTCTTTGTCAAACTCGACAACATAATCAGGTTTCAAGTCTCAACAAACCTTAAGACACTTTTCCAAAAAATAAGTTACTTCAGTTCATGACATTGCTACCCCAAGCTTTTGTTTATACAAAACACATCTGAATTTGCTAAGCCTGAACAAAACAGAACAGTGAAAAAAGATGAATTACAGCAGTAACTGAGCCCTACATTCCCTCTCTATATATGCAGAAATAATGAAAACTTCAGACTGAAAATAGCGTGGCTGTTAAATACACCTGTGAATAACTGGTATTTTTCAAGGAATTGTTTTTTCCAAATATGAATTAATAAAGTACAATTGCAGAGTACCTTCCATAGTGACATTTTTCTAACCATGTTAAATTCTGTTTCCTGCCACTGTCAACAGCAGCATACAAGCTAATTTCAGGAATCCTGAACTATACTGGAATTGTATTTATTCCCTTCTGACTCCAGAGGTATCGCACTTCACACATTTCACTTCAGGTTAAAAATCATGAGAAACTGTTTCAACTGTTTGTAACCTTATCCCTTTCCCTCCACAAGTCAGATATGCTAAGTTGACAGCATTTCTTTTTTTCTTTAAATTAAATTAATACTGTAACAATAGTCAAAATCACAAAATAAGCTGTTTTGTTTAACAACAGCCACAATACTTGAGTTCATTAAATATTTTAGAGAAGTCCTCTGGCCTAGAAATCCTTGTATTTGGTATGTTCTAGTGAAGAAATTGAGATATCATCCAATTTGATTTAATGTTACAAACCAGCTATTGATCTTCAGCAAAATTCTTAACCTCCATTATTTTCACACTCAAATACTGTAAGAAGACATAATAGTAAAGACATGGTTCAGTGTAAGACAAACCAAAGGCCAAACAAAAGCAAAATAAATTTATTGTTTACTATGATATAAAAGCAGGATATGAAACACCGTTGGCACTACAGCAGAGTCCTAACTACCCTTTCCTTCCACATCACAAGCCTAATTAATTTTTCAATTTTAAATCATAGGAAAATGCTAAACTATCACTTCTACCACTTATGGAAAAACAGATGAGCTCTTAAGGCCTGACTGCAGAGGAGACTATTAAACTCTAGCAAACACTGTGAAACATCTCTTTCCAATGTAATCATCCACAAAAGTGGTATGCTTGTCTTTTCCCTGATCCCACAAACTGCTGTCTGTAAGAGACAGACACACTGAACTGCTTCCAGTTTCTTTACACTGCAAGAAATGCACAGAATCTAAAAGAGGGCTGGTCAGAAAACCTCACACAAAGCAAACAATTCCTATTAAGAATGCATTTTTTTAAACTACTGAATGCTTATGAACTGGAGGTTATCTACCTTTTGAACAGCATTTTGAATTGAAGTGCATTTACAGAGGATTTACAGAACAGATTTCATGCTCCCCTCTTCCTCCCAGCTCTAGCTATTGTTTTCACAACATTGTTTTCATCTTGTTTATGTATGAAACATCCATTATTTGAAGTCTTGTGCACAACCTGCTACTTGTTTAGATAACTGCTCCTCAGAGTAACATAATCAGACACAACCTAGACTTTGGATGAGTCCAATAAGTTCATCCATCAGGGTAAGCAATCAGCAAACAAAAGAGCAGGAAAGACATTATCTCAGAGAAAAGGAAAAGTGAAACAAAAAAGCTCTTGCTGTAATATGTCTCCTGGAAAAGTGATAAAGGCACAGAAAACACGACAAGCTAGCAAATGGATAAACATCCCATCTGAGGAGCCCATTTGATACACACACAGGCAGCAGCCCCACAATTACTGAGCAACACTCACTGAGTGTAAATCCCACCTGCAATTAGACACTGTTAATGACCTCCTTAGAGGCGTCACTTCAGTTCTTACTCACCCAAAGTGAGGCTTTTGTGAGCCCTAACAGCCTGTACTGTGCACTGGGGCTCTCTTCAGCTACACGGAGCTGCTTTGCTTTCCGAGGGGAGGGACTGAACACTACCTGGGGCAGTCAATGGACTACCTCTGCTAGGCCTGAATTCAAGTTCTACAACAGCTGAAATAAAAAAAAACAAAATTCATGTTTCCTTTGAACACGAACACTCAAAAAAACCCCCTATCCTTTTAGTAAAAAGCCAGCTATAAGCAATTTTAATCAAATGTTCCAGAGAACCAAGCTTCATGTCAGACACGAGAAAACAGTGCCTGCAACTGGTATCATATCTGAAGAGAGATCTTATGCACAAGCTGGTATGCAGAGTTATCTTTTGACCAGGATAAGATTTTCCTGTTGGGAACCAGAACAAGCAGTACAGACACATTTTACTACTACACTAGGTAAAGAGAGCAGGAGAAGAAAGGACACAGAAAAAAACCTGAGTAATATCTGTGCTACATTCACCTTTCATATCTTTACAGCTCTCTGAAGGCAGTGCTTTGAGTACAGACCCACTTCAACAGAAGCAAAAGGAACAATTTCTTCAGCTTTATACACTGAAGACAGAACTCTCAAAACAGCCCACAGTGCCACATGTTTCAGTACAGTACTTCTCATCTGAAAAGTTTCAAAACACACAACAGTTTCAGCAGTTTTTCAAGGTCACAAGGGCAACGACAAACACAAGTCCCTGCCCCCTCCAACTGCTAATCCACCACCGTCTAAATCCAGTCTAGCTGTACTCCAGAGCCTTATGCAATGTGAAAACCCTCATTCACTTCCCTCCTGGAATCATGGTCCAAAACTATTGTATGTGGCACCCTATATACAGCTGCAATATACAAAGGCACCTTTACACCTGCTGACATTTATTTGGATGTGCTTTAACAAGCATGTTGAATACATTGAAGAATTTTATCTCATTTATGAAGGAAAGATTTTCAGCATCCCGTAAGAAGCTGCCATGAAGAACACAATTTCCTACTTCTAGATATGTTCTCCAAAATGTTGAGGGGAATATACTTTTAACTCTTTTGGAAGAAACTTCAAACAGTGGTAATTATTTTTTTAAAAAACATACAACCAACTACACACACAAACAGCAAAACAAGAGATAACGTTAGTGGAAAATAAAATAAAACCCCAAGCCAAGCTACAGTGCATGTTGTCTGTGTCCTCACAGTTTCACTGAAACACAACTCAAAAGTTTACACAAGGGTAAATATTTCACAAATAATCAGGTCCTATGAGTTCTGTGGAATAAACAGTCACATCAAGGAGAGAATCCAAACTAGTGCCCCTTGAGGACAAGGGGAGCAGAGGCTCAGCTGTGTTACCAAAACCATCATCCCATACAGGATAAACAAATGTGCCCCAAACAAATGAGAATACTTACAGAACTCACAGTACCCTGTACCCAACCACAAGACACAAAGCCACAGGAAGTCAGGCTTCAGAACTTACTGCTCACACAGACAGTTTCATTCTTGATTAACTGAAGAAAAGCCATGAAACAACTACTCTGCAGAATTTGTTGTAGTTTTAACACCAGTCTTTTTCACACAAGATTTCAAAATTAGGGACAATAACTTGGGAACGGATATTTAGTTACCAGGCACGATGAACAAGCCATCCTTAGAGAGCAGCAGGCCAATTTCTGCAGGCCTGGCAACACTTAGGAAGCAGCAGAGGGGAGAACCCACTCCCCCTGCATAGCTCAGCACCCTCTGCAGTGCTCTAACGTGCTTTTTAGTGGGCACAGCTGTACTGACATGTCAGTTTGAATTAGGAGCATGCTTTTCAAGCAGATCTGTCACCCACTTCCTGTATTTTAGTTCACATCTCATAGAAGTTTCTGAGCAAATGATCTGAACATCTCCAAGACTGACCTACATCAAAACTCTGGGAAAGCTTGAACAGACTCAGTCCACAGAGCCAGACTACAACTGGTCTGAAATAAACCCCACGAAGTACACACACTGGGGACACTGAGTCTACCTTACAGCTCCACTCCACAGCCTCCTTCAGCTGCAGTACTGCTTGCTAGTGTAAACAGAACCAGTGTGGCAGGGACTGTACATCCATTTATGAGAGCCTCAAGCAGCAGGAAGCAAACCCACAGGTTTAAGCTGCCAACATGCACCTTAAAAGCCCTAGAAAGGAGGTCTGTACAGGCTGCTCCTTTTCCTGGAGTAATGATAGCAGCAGTGTACCACCACTCATCCACTTTTGTTTCCACTCCTTTACAGGTTAGGAGTTTCAAAAGCTAGTGGGATACACTAGAAAAGTTTCCTGAATAAAGAGAAAAATAGCCCACCAAAGATCTACATAGTTCATGCATCACCTACCATTACTGTTTTACAAAACTTTTCAAGTGACATTGAAAAGACAACTCAATCCATGGTTCCACTGGAGGTGGTGATAGCAGAGGAAGAGCAGCATGTACTCAATAATGCTTTTTATGACTTGCATATCAGCTCAACCAACAAAGCCACCCAAAACAGAGGGCTTCTTTTCTCTTTGAATAAGCTGACCACCATAATATTCATTATTCCACTCGAATCAAAACATTAGTTCTTTACAAATAATTCCATCACCGAGATGTTCTTTCCTGTTACCCTTTTTTTTCTATAAAATTTTAAATAGAAGATGATGAGTTTCAAACATATACCTGCCTTTAGTAGGACCAACAAGCTGGTGAGAACAGACCAAAGCAGTACTGCATGAAAAACTTACAATAATATGTTACCTCCTCTGCTCAACAAATCCTTACCATCTTAATTCATTACCTCCTTGATAAAAACAATTCATTCATATGCTAACAATGCAGAGCCATGTTTGCTCTACATTCAGTAAAGGTCAAGTTCCTATACTGGGGGGCAGACACAAAAGTAGGATTATTGAAGATGACATTTTCTGTTAACACATTAATCCCATGAAAACTGAAAGAACTAATGACACTTTCCTTTGTGATTTAACTGGAAGTTTGTGGTTTTTGACATGTCATTAACATACTCACTAAAAAGCCATTTTAAATTCTCCAGCAGCCCAGGCTGAAACATCCTTAAGCTATGTTTTTCTGATATGTTTCATGTTAAAACAGACTTAAGCACCTAGTTGCACTATTTGTTTGAAAGAAAACTCAATGAAAACTCAACTCATCCCATCAAAGATGAAGAGAATCTATGCCAGGAGATAGTAATGTAGTGACATCATAAAATGACACACTGAAGTAATGTTAATGAGAAACTAATGGTGCACAGGGAAAAAAACAATTGTGGGTAATATTTTCATAGCAGAACAAAAATACCTGGGCCTGAGTAATTTCCTTCAAAAATATAAGAAAGGCTGCTGTCTGCTGAGACACCTCATTTCCCCTTCTGCCATCACTCTATACATTAAAACATCTTTGTGCTTTCCCTCCCAACACAGGGTTTTCCAAGAGCCAGAAGACTAATTTAACCTACACTCACTGGCAACCCTTATGTCTCAACATGCCAATGATGTCTCAAGAAACTGAGCTGAGTTGAGCTGCTCATCTCTAGAAACCAGAGATGAGCTACCCCAGCTCAGTACTTTCTTATCATCTCATGAAGATTTTCAGACCAGTTTTCTTCTGGAGTGACACTCATAAATTCTTCCAAATATTTATCTGATTTTATCATATGATACAAATATAAATTTGTACAAGGCTTGAGCAAATGATAAGCAGTTTGAACAAAGTTTCCCACACTAGACATCTGTCTAAGGCTGAAAAACATCCAAACAGCTAAGGAGTTTGCAAAGTTGTCTGTTAAGTAAAAGCAGTACTGATAATCTTTCTGGAAACTCTGCATCCTTGTTCTTACATCAGGGATCATCTTTCAATTTCTCCTTTCTCAGCTTCTCTAGTCAGAGGTCATTCTACTTGGCTAGCTTGTTTTTTATTAAGAAGCTGCAATTACTGGTCCAGATTTTGACATTAAATTCCCTGAACATTTTACGTATACGTGAGATGCTGGAGGTTGGGGCTAAACCTGACTCCTGGAAGATGCATAAAACATTTATGCTGCATTCACACTGCTAACAGACAGTGAGAAAGAAGTTACAATTCACACCCTGTACAGCTATAAGCCAAATCATGAAGACCATCAAGCATAAACTGAAGCACAGAATTAAAAAAGTAACACACAGGGAAGGAACCAAGACAGCAAAAGTTTTGATTTCAACTGTTTTCCAAAGAAATTACCACTGCTCTCCTCCAATTTACTGAGAAGAACAATACTCAGATTGAATCACTTCAGTTACTAAAAGGCCCAAGATCTGAAGAACGCTCCTTTTTTACAGGGCAGGGAAGTGCAGCACTGAATTCAGAGAGATCAGTGGACAAGTGACAAGAACTGAAAAAACAAACCCCAAACAAAACAGAGCATATTTGATTAAGGTAGTGGGCAGAAAGAATCAATACTAGGAAGAAAAACAAACATCTATGGACACAAAGATATGCATGGCCTGTCACAGTAAACACTCTCCACAGTGGAAACAGAGTGTGGAGCTTGGATTCTTTCACCAAGGCTTTCCCATTCACTTGGAAGAGACCATGCTTGTAAAAACCAATGGTTAGCTAATTGTCTTCCAGCGCTGATTGGGAAAGAACAGCCATTCCCCACTTCCTAAGCTACAGCAGTAAACCTATATGGCAGATTTAAGCATTCCTATTGGACTGATGATGCAAGGCACTACCAAATGATCAATGTTCATTTTCAGTGTTTTTTTCAAAAGAAACCAAAACAAAAAAACAAAAACAAAAAACAAAAACAAAAAAAAAAAAAAAAAAAAAAAAAAAAAAACAACAACCCAAGACCAAACCAAGCAACAGAAACCACACTGACAAGCCAAGCCCACCCTTGCCCTGCAGCCTGCTCCATGTAAGGAGCACTTTCAATACTCCCTGAACACTGTTCTATGCACATCCCCATCCCTTGCAGTCTAAATAAGCCCTGCTCCAAAGAGTAGTACAAATATTTCATAAACACAGATTTCTACATCCACTACTAAGAGCAGACTTTAGTGCCTTTCCCTTCTGTAATATGGAAGCAATACACTAATGTAAGAAATACTCTCTGCTCTCCATTGGACCCCTGAGAGCAGTAGTTTTTGACAGTGAGCACGTGAAACAACTGCTCAACACACAAACTTCACAGGCTTGAATTTCAGTTGTAATAGGTTTTTATTTCTTGAGACAAGTTTACTAAGTCAGAAACACACATAAGTGATTATCATTGGAAAAGCTTGAGAGCAATGCACACCAGAGACAAGAAGAGAACTGGATTGTCCAGGATAACTACAAGACTACTCATTTCTTTCTCTTGTTCCTTACATCACTGACTGATCACCTCATGACTACCACTATAAAAGAAAAATGGGTTCTCTATGCAGCCCTCTCCATACTGCATTAATTACATTTCCCTCATCCTGCTGTTGTGTGCCTTAATTAAATCACTGCCCTATGTAACAGCCTCCTCTAAAGATCTGCAGAACAAGAGATGAGGGCCTATGCAAATAAATAGAACCTACTAGCCCAAACTTCAGAACATGGGATAGACACATAATTAGTCCTCATTTCCAACTCATCCAAGCAGCTTTCCATTCTAAATGGATTGTCTCTTCACAAATCTCTGACCCTCAAGTGAAGATTTCATACACTCTGGATATGCAAACTCACAGTTAAGTGTTAAGGTACAGAAAATGCAATAATGTAATGTAATAAACACATATAATGGATGTACTGGAGCCCGAGCCCACACATACACACAGGAGCTTGTCTACACCACACTGAGTGCTTTTAGTTAGCTGCTGACCTGTCAACATCATGCTGAGTGCTAGTTTCAGCAAAAGTTTACCTTTAAAGTTAATGGTCAATTTATCCAGTGAAACAAACAGAACAAAATAAACAAACAAAAAAAGCACTTGACCAGAAACCCCTTGACTGTCCTGTAACCTCTTTTAATCCAGTAATATTCATAAAAGTATTAAATTGCCTCATCATCTTTATTCACTTTTTTCCTTTTCACCAGGTGTCATAGCTATAAAATACTTCTCTCCGTATATGAGCAGCAAAGAATCCCCACAGCCTCCAACCTGCACAGGACCCTGGAGCCAGTTCACCATCCCTCCCCCACACCATTTCAGCGTTTCACAGCCTCAGCCAAAACCGCCTGCCTCCTCTCTCTATGCACAGACTAACTCACTCAGCAATACGAAAACTCCAGTTTCCCTTTTGCACAAATACCATTCCCCTGATACACACATGTATACATATCCTAACAGAATCTTCACCCTCTGTGCAAATTCATCTTCCCCCCATTTTCAATATCATAAACATCCACCCAAACCCCCTCACTTTCCTACAGTCCACGGTCATCCTTGAAAATTTACCTACAGGAAGACAGCACTGATGACCTAACAGACAGAAATTCAGAGTGCCTCATGCCTGTCAAAAACATATATAACTATAGTTCTACAGCTCCCTAGCACATGCACAGACTTTTCTCCAAAAAGTACTATCATGATCCCAACATTGGGCATTTACTACACGTTTCCCCATTTGTATTCCATGGGCCAAACAACAAATATCCGGCCTTTCCTTTCATTTCATTACATATGAAACATCAATTCATGCTTCCTCGCAAGTTTCCAGGACACAGACCGCGTTGCTTTCTGCTCTAGCCCATCTCCACACACCAGACAGAGAACTGTCTGAGCTGGTGACAGCCAGGCATCTCTCTCAGCTCCCAGTGTGAGCAGCAGACAAACCAAAGCACAGCAGTAGGAACACGCATGACTTGCTGTCCACATACCAGCTCATATTACACACGAAGGTCTCGCACATTAAGTGTAACCACAGTGGCCACGAAACAAAACAAGTCCAGAACCTTGTAGCAACCTGTTACCACTGTGCCTGTAACTTGTACACAGGCTTCCCTACCACCCAAAGCCTCCCTCCCCCATGGCCTTTAGACGCCTGCCAACTTACCACCTTATTTCTCACAACGCACAGAAGCCTGTTTACCTCTTACTCCTAAACTCACAGGCCTTCCTGTAGCACTGCTCCCAAACACGTGTGCTTTCACCCACCACCTGCATCCCCACGGAATAAACACATCCCTCAACCTACCGCACACAAAACGAGACAGGTACAGATTTTATTAGCTGCCTCCAACTAAATTCATCAAAATGACGTCCTCCTTCCCAGAGAGATATTATTGTAAATTATGGTAAAAGTGTATCTCATGGGTTGGCAGAGCCAGCAAGCTCCGAACTACGAGTAAGAACTGCCTTCAACTCCTTTCGCCCAAAGGCTCCCAGGCACTGCCCATCTGCCCAGGATTCCATCCCCAGCTCGTCACGAGCACCGAGCCCTCGCGGCAGCTTCTCCCCCGGCACCGGGGCCGTGCCGCCCGCCGCCCGCCCCGCCCGTCCCGTCGGTATCACGGGCCCGGCCCGGCCCGGCGCTCCCCAGGGCACGGCCCATGCACGTGCGCGAGCCCGGCCCGCCGGCCGCCCCCCGCCCGGCTCCGGCCGCCGGCACACGCGGGACCCCTCCGGCGCCGTCCCCGGTGCCACCCACGCGAGGCCGGGCCTGCCGGCTCCGCGGCCGTGCGGGGCCTGGGCCGTGTCAGCGCGGCCCCGGCCCTCCCTTCTGCCGCGGCGGGATGAAGGCGGCGGCCGGGCCTCGCGGCGCCCGCTCGCTCCCCGGGGGCGCACCCGCCGCACGCCGCGTTCGCTGCCTCCCCCGGCGCCGCAACCCCGGCCCCGGCCCGCCCGCTCAGCCCCGGCCGCCCTCTCTACCTGTGTGCCCCGCGTCCCCCGGCGCCCGGCGGCGCTGCGGGGCCCGGCGCGGGTGCGGGCGGTGCTGGCTCGGGCTCAGGTGCGCGCCGCCCCGCGCTGGCCGCCGCCGGCCGCCGCCGCCGCCCGGTCGCGCACTCGGAGCGCCGCCAGCAGCGCGGACATGTTGGAGCCGCCGTCCCCCCGCCCGCGTCACAGCGCTCGGGAGAGCTGGGCGGGGCCAGGCTCACCCCGCCCGCCCCATCCCGCAGCCCATTGGCCGCCAGCCCCGTCGGCACAGCCCTTCCTCGCTGTCATTGGTAGATGCGTTCGCCGCTCACACCCAGGCCCCGCCCAAAAGCTTTTCTCTGATTGGGTCTCCCCCGCCTGCTTTGGTAACTATTGGCTGTGGCTCTCGTCAGTCAAGACGACGGCGCACGGACTCCGTCTCTCTCCGCACTTTTTTTTTCCGGCCTCGCAGCCTCGGGCAGGACTGACGGAAGCGGCTGTCAGCGAGCGCCCTCGCCCCTCCCAGCCTTCCTCCCGCCGCCATATCCCCTCCCTCGCGGCGGCGCGGTTTGCCTGCAGGCCATTGGCTCCCAGCGCCGCCACTCCCGCAGCCTCTCTCGCCCCGGCCGCCTCTTCGCCAAGGGGGCGTGAACCGACCCGCGGGCCCCTTTTTCTGATTGGTTGCTGCTCCTGCCAATCAAGCGAGGCCGGCGGGGGAGCGGAGCGCGGTCCGGCCCGCGCGCCGAGCCGCTCCGCACGGCGATTGGTCGCGGGGCGGGCGAGGGGCTCGCGACCTCCCCCGTGCCCCACGGGGGGCAGTGGGGAGTACCCGTATGTGCGCGCGATTACATCACCAGCAGCCAATCAGAGCGCGCGGGGGCAGGTGTCCCGCCCGAGGGGGGCGGGGCCTGGCGCCCCAGGCGGGACCCGCTGCGCCTCGCACGGCCCGGGGGTCGGGAGCCGGGATTTGGGATCTGGGATATGGGGCTGCTGTCGGTGCCGCTGCCGGTCGGGGCTGCTGGTGTTACCGCACCAAAGAGCGAGGCTGGAGGTGTCTCGGTCTCTGCGTTCCCATCTGCCCGCGGGGCTCGAGTGCCGTGTCCCGGCTCAGGGGACACAGAGGCCGGGGCCCTACTCAGGTGCCCGAATGAGGCGTCTCGGGGCCGCCCCTGGTACCCCACCGTGCCATGCTGACACCGGGGCCGCCTGAAGAGTAGAATCACTAAATCACAGAATCCATCGGGTTGGAAAAGACTCCTGAGTTATCGAGTCCAACCCGTGACCGATCACCTCCATGTAACTAGACCGTGGCACCGAGTGCCTCATCCAATGTTTCCTTAAGCACCTCCAGGGATGGTGACTCCGCCATCACATCCCTGGGCGGCCCATTCCAATGTCTAATCTCCTTTTCTCTGAAGAAATTCTTCCTGATGCTCAGCCTAAACCTCCTCTGGCAAAGCTTGGGGCTAATTCCTCTCGTCCTGTCACTCACTACTTGCCTGGGAGAAGAGGCCGACCCCCACCCCCTCCTTTCGGTGCGTGTAGAAGGTGATAAGTTCGCCCCAAAATCTCCCCCGAGCCCCGAGTCGCGGCCGTGGGGAGCGCAGGAAGGCGCAGCCGCTCCCGTCATCCGCCGCTCCGGCCGCAGGGACGGCCCCGCCGCGGGAGGCCGGAATGAACGCCCGGCGGGGACTCCCCTGCCCTGCGGCTTCTGCCTTGCCCCAAAGCAAAACTGTTTGTTCAGGAAAGAACATGAAAATCTGTGTGATCCCTCGTAATCCCGTGCTATTCCCACCTTTTCAGTCAATGGCTGGCTGAAGCCAGCTGCCGTTCACCTCGCTGGAGAGGGACCCCACTCGTGCCCCTACAGCTCTGTATGGCGGTTCAGCCGCTGCAGGAAAGCCCTATAGGCTTTCCTGGAAAGCTGGAAGGGATATCCTTGCCTTGCACTCCCGAGAACCCAGACTTTAATGTGCTGTCTGTAGAAATGGCATAATAATTCCCACACCATAGTTCTCTGATGCTTTTGTCCCTTTCCTTACTCTGAGGTGTTTCCTTCCCTCACACTGAATACATCAGCATGAGTGAGCACCCTTCACATGCAGGACTTGACACCATGGCTCAAAACATTTTGTAAAGCATTTTTATTTATTCTTCTATTCATTTTCTGGAGTGTTTACAAAAGGAACTGACCCTGAAAAAGATGAGAGCTTTTCTATCTGGAGTTGAAATTATCTCCCCCAGTCTTCCTAATAGGCACATGATGGGATTATTTTCCCAGGGCCTCCGGAGTTATATCCACAGTGCAGGAAACACTGCAGCTTTTACCTCCAAGGTCACGGGCACCACCACTCACGGCAGAAAATCCTTGGACAGAGCTCTGTGGGTGAGACTGATGCAGCTGCAGCTCTAAGAGCCGATGCTTTGCTCTCTGTGGGTTCGAATGCATCCATTCCACACTGAGAAGTTGGGATAGTCCACCCCTGTGTACCAGGGCTGCTTCCCAGAGCTCCCCACCAGTTGACAGAGCTGAATGAGAATGAAACCTAGATTGCCTCAGCACAGGCACTCGTGAGCCCGTTCAGAAAGAGCCAGAATGCTGAGACTGCGCTTCCCCTTCTGTCATAGAAAACTTGCTCACAGACAAGCTAATTTGAGTGCCCAGACCCAGCTGCCAATCAACCTAGTTAACTTTGCAGTGTCCACACGATCTGGGACTCAAGATACTTTTATATAGCTAGGGATCTTTCTTCTTTTTTGTTTTTTTCCTTTCCTCAGGCTTATATCTCATAGTCATTTAAATATAATTCATGTATTATTAAAGCAATCACAAGTCTGCCTAAAAATTGCTATCTCTTAGGGTTGATTAATGCAAAATTTATTTAGCCTAGATATTTCTTGGAGTTTTGAAACTGTTTTTTATTTCAAGAGATTCACCAAGAATTTTTTGAGAGCTTGACACTTTTTAAATTGATGTTATGTCCTGCACAGATTTCAGCAGGTATGGAACTGGGCTGTAATTTTATCAGGTCCCTGTTTGCATCCCCTACTTTGCTTCTTGGGTACCTGACAGAGAGATGCCCTGGGTAGCATTAGATAATTTTGCTCAGTATGTACATTGTATACTCAGCTACTACTGACTCTTCCCTCCAATCTACTGTAGCAGCCACTCTTCCCCCAGTGGCAACTAAAACAAAAATCTACAGAAGTACTGCAAGAAATCACAAATTAGGCTTTGAGTTGTCATTCAAACCTTCTGACCCTGCCTTTCTCCTTGCTTCTAGGTTTTACAGGGGTTCTGATCCCCTTCCTTTCACCTACAGCTCTAATTTCATATATGGTTTTATAACAAATTTAGAAAAAATAAAATACTTGCTTTCCTTATCATCTCACTAGCTGTACAACCTTTACAATTCTTTGGGAAGAAAGGACTTCCCAAAATAATAAATATTACCCTACATTTTCTCTAAAGTAATAAATGATATCCCCTACTGCTTTTCAAACATGACCTGCTTAAATGTTAGTGTTGTCAGTGTTTAACCGAAAACCTACACTGTGCCCACGAGTCCATAGCCCAGTGTAAACAGCACATTCCTAATCAGTAGAAAATGTGCATATCTGTCTGGTTTCTGTGGGCTAAAACTCAACGCTGGCATTGCTCAAGAGGTGTGTGTGGCAAGAAGCAAGCAGCAGTGACAGGCAGCAGGGGCAGGCGGTGAAGTAACAAGTAGGTGAAATAATGGTTTGTATGTGGCAATGTGGAGTTAATGGCTAATCCAGGGATTTTGTGCCATTTCATGGCTGGCTCCAGTTAAGCTTTGTGTAAGATTACCAAGGCAGGATATTTGTGGGAGTACTTGTGTGTTGGATCAACGGTGATGTGTGCATGCCTGAAAGAGTCGGCATTTTTTAATACATGCAATGCCCACTTTATTCTCAGTGGTGATGAAAATAACTGTGCTCTACAGAAATGGTAATAAATGGGAAATAGTATGGGATAAAGGTAATTTGCAAACAGCTTTGATACTACACTAAAGAGGAATGAAGGTGAGTTCTTCTACGGGGGTTTTTAAAATTCCCATTTTTGAATGTTCTGTTGTTATTGGTGAAGCGATTTGTCCTTTTAGGAGTAGCTGTTGACAAATCTCAACAATTACATTTGTTTAATGTTCAAATTAATGAGCTGTAAATCAGGCCCCGCCAAAAAGCAGTACCTTTGGGAAGCTACTTGATCTGACAGTGTTTTCATGCAATTTTCTCAGCTTTTACCTCTGTTTTTTAAACGTTAGCTGGTTGTCTGAAGCATGTATACATCTAGTGTTTTAGCTGGCCTTCAGACTAGTTTGACAAATGGTGGCTGCTCTGGTTTCACAAGAAGGCATTCTCAGACACTGACAATATTTATGGTACATGGTTACTTTTTTATCTGCAAAGCAAACAAACTCTTTCATTTTCAGCTGAGTAAACTTCCCATGGAAACTAATTCACTAAACAACAGTAGTTCGTTCTTCACCACTTGCCTGGGTACCCCTTCTGGATTACACCATCTGTGAAGAAAGGAAGGAAATCACCACAGATAATAAGGTCATCCTCACATTAAGAAATGAACTGGGTAAATTTTGAAAGTTTCTTGTAATATTTTGCCTTTGTTTTTCTCAACAAGAGGAAGACTAAATGTTAATACAGCAATGGGGAATAGAAAGAATGTAGGATGGGTAGCAAAGAAAAAAGGACATATTCAGACAAAGGCAAAAAAGTAATGTTACTCTGTCAAAATGAAATAATTGAAAAGTGGATGTACTATTTCCAGTACTTTGGGAAAAAAACCAAACATGGAGGTATTTTAGAAAGCAGTTCAGAACTCCCTCCTTGTGATAAAAGAACACTCAGTTCCTAACCAGAACATGTGGATTAGAGGGAATTTGTGATTGAGCAAACACAGAAGTAAAAATAAAATTGTGTAGTAATATTCTATGTCAAAGAAATGATGTTCTGCAAATAAAAGGTAAATAATAAAGCAACTCAAAATTCAGTTCTATTTTTGAAAAAGATGATTGCAGATTTTACTGAGAGAAGAGGGCCCTAAAATCATTCCAGGCTCCAGGTGGAAAGTTTGGAGGTAGTTAGAAAACTCCATATTGCTGAAGAGATGGTACTGCTTGGTTCAAAGAAATAGCCAGTGAGATTTCCAATTCTCATTTAATAACTTGGGGAATACATGCTACTCATATTTGGGGCCAGACATTCTGGACTGTGGTAGTAAATGAAATTCTCTGTCACTGAGCCTGTAAATAGTATTGCTTTTGGGTGGTTCAGGAATATGCCCTCAAAGGCCTGATGGTAAGTAATAACCCTGGAGTCAGTGATCACAACTTGTGTGATGAAAGGAAGGGGTGAAAGAAAATAGAACATTCTCAACTTCAGAAAGGGAAACTGTGATAAGTGAAGGAACCTGGCAACAAAATCATCTTGTATAATGAAAACTTGAACATGGAAGAAACCTTAGGTACCTTGAAACCAAGGGTTTGACTGGGATCCTGGTATCTCACAGAAAGCAAAATGACTTTGAGGTAGATGCCTCAAGCATAAGTAGAAAAGAAGTGGCATCAAGAGAAGGGTAAGAATTACAAGCAGAGAGCATTAAACAGAAAAAAGGTCTGGTCCTTCAGGAAGGACCTCAAACATCAATAAGTGGGAGAGTTTATCTGGAAAATCAGGTTGATTTATGAAATAAACCAGCATCTTAAAAATGAGCAAGATGTTACCCAGCCGTGACATAATAGTGTAAGAAGGAAGTGATGTTGCTTTCCGTTGAGGAAGAAGTGGGGTTTAGAAATAGTCTATATCTGATTCTAAAACTAAATGCATGTTTTGGCCTCAATTTTCAGTAAATATGGTGATCTTGAGCATGGGATTGGAGGGCAGGATGGCTAATAGCTAGGAGGAAAAGGAAATTGCTAGTATTATATATAAGATGAAAGTCAAACACAGCTTCAGGGCAGAAAGAACAGATACTGCCCATTCCAGAAGTCAGAAAATTGTGTCAAATGAAATCACTTGTCTGGTAGTAAGCTTTTTAAAGTAAGTATATCAGGAAATGAGAAAGTGAAATGTTTGTTTACTAAAGGTGGGCTTTACCAGATTAACCTCAGATCTTCCTTTGATAATGTCTTTCAACTTCTAGATAAAGGAGGAGATGACAGGAATTAGCAGAGCAGTACCAGAGACTAATGGAGGTGATGGAGTATCCACAGAGGATAAAACAAAATCTAATGATCAGAAATGAAGTGTCTGAGTGAAGGTGGTTCTCTTTTCTTCCTACCATCACAAACCCCCACACTCCCCCAGTGCCCAGGATAAGTTTGGGCTTAAACCTACTAGATATTTTCTTTAATGATGCTGATACAATAAAGTGGTGGGGGATAAATTTGTAAATGACCCAGTGCTTAGGGATACCAACAGTAAGGAAAACTTGGAAACCACATACATTTAAAGAGAAATAGAGATGCAGTTAACTTGAAGTGTATAAAAGCAAGACCTTAGTATAAGAAATTTTAGCTAGCTGCTGAGAGCTCATCACTTCAAAAAGATGACAAAGACGGACAAAATATGGTAGTTTATCACAGCATGATATGAAATGTCATTCAGCTTCAGCATTAGAATGACAAATGCAGTCTTAAGCGTGGCTGGACAACAGGTTAAGTGCCTTCACAGAGGCACTTAATTGGCAGTGTGGAAGTGCTTATTGGGAGATGCACACCAGCAGCCATGAGCTGGCTTTGAGATGTTCAAACTGAAGGGGTTGTTGTGCCATGATTATTTCTGTTGCCTTCATTTCAGCTTTGTTCATGTTGTTAAATTGGGTAGGGACAGACAGCCACAAGCTGTCAAGCCAGTTTGTAATTAAGCCATGACTTAGCATGGCTTAATAAGTTACTGCACCACAGACAGGCTGTAATAGCTGCCTCTGTGTGTGTGTGCTCCCAGCTCACCCAGCTGCCGAAGGAAAACGTGCTCATTTCAGCTATGACAGGCTGCCAGAGCATCCTAGCTGATAAGGAATAATTTGCCTGGCTAACTCAGTAACTTGTGTTCACACTTTTCCTCTCTGCCACTGGGAAGCTCAGAACTCCGTGCAGTATTGTGGTAGCGCAGGACACAGAACAGAACTGTCAGTTTTGTTAACGTCTTGCTGTCTCCTGTTCCAGTCTAAAATATTGCTAAACATTTTGCTTTGGTGTTAGAACACCACCTTTTCCTTAGACTACTCTCATCCACCATCCCTAAAGTGTCTTCATCTTTATTACTGCCCTACTTTGTTCTTCACTGGCTATCTGGACTTTAGATTAATCTTTTCTACCTTTGACTGAAGTATTTTAAGAGAACTTAGTATGTTTTAAGATAGTCTGTCACTGACATATTTCATGAAAAATCCTTTCATTAGGATCTTTTCTCCTGAGGAGCTTCAGCTTCTCCATGTTTTGCTGCTTTGGAATGTGATCTGGAGAATTGTTTACTCAGCATGTGAAATTGTTTCTACTTGATGACCAATGACAGCCACCTGTGTCAAGGCTGTGAGCAGTCACAAGATTTTCTTATCATTCCTTTCTATTTCTTGCTAGCCTCCTGATGAAGTCCTTTCTTCTATTCTTTTGGTATAGTTTTAATATATAATTTTCTTTTAATATAATATATATCATAAAATAATAAATCAGCCTTCTGAAATATGAAATATGAAGTCAAGATTCTCATCTCTTCCCTTGTTGGGTAGCCTGCAAATTCCACAATAGTCCAAAATCTTAAGCATGTCAACTGTAAAGTATTTATGTTCTTACCATCTTTTAAGCTTATGTTATTGAAGAAGTCAATTGAGTTTCCCTAACAAGCTTGCTTTTAAGCTCCATAAAATAGATGAATTCTGGTAACAATATCCTCTCAATTTTCAAACATCTCTTAAATGCGGCATAGATGCACAGTTTTATAGCTGAGACCATTCTAATGAAAATTTAAAAGTAAGCATGAGAGTAAAACTAAAAATAAGCCTGAAGAGTTTATCATTAAAGTATGTAAATATTAACTGAGATCTCTTACTGTCAATGCAATTCCATTGCTACTTTTTGCTGCCTACTTACACTTCTTTCCTAACCATAATCTCTAATAGTAATCTAATGACAAGTTAACAGCTTCGTATTTAATCTTTGTGATATTTCCTAATTCATTTGGAATTATCATTACTATTAATTCAGTTAATTCATGACTGTTAATTATCAATGCTGTTAATATTTTACCTTTCCTTACAGTAACTATGATAAGTAATTACCTGGGAGAGTGGCAAAGGTTAATTCATAAAATCAGTGGCACTTTAAAAACACCTTCCCACATAAAATCAGTGGCACTTTGAAAATAACTTCCCACATTTCCATTCACTGTCATCTCTCTTTATCCCCATTGCTGAGGAAGAATAAGAGCTCGAGGACCCCAGTGAGGGCAGGGGCTTGTAGCACACACTGTTCTCATGGGTAAGTGAAGCTGTGTGGCGTGGGGCAACACATCAGGCAGGAGCAATCTGATCTATGTGAGTGGTCTGTATTATTCAAGGATGTTTCTGCTGAGGCCATTCTGTTAAGATCAGAGGAGCTATTAAACTGGAATAGATGTGACTCACCATCCTTCTGAGGGGAAAAACATCAGCAACCAAACGGTGCAGTGTGAAGGGCAGCCCTAATACACATTTGAAATATTAACAATGAACAAAGCAGGTCCTGAGGAGGTTTCTTTTTTTCAAGACAAAGGGAGAAAAAAGGTCTTCTGATAGAAACTTCATGCATGTCCAGTAGGGCACTGATCCTTTTCCTGAAGTTTCTGCTGAACTGCAGCAGGGGCTGTTGAGTGCTTTATACACGCATGCAACTGATGAATACCAGTTTAAGTAGAAAGGAAAAGTGGCCAGAAATCAATTAAACTAAGGAAATTCAGTTTGTGGCAAGGGAAGGGTCCCTTTCCCTTAAATCTCATAACAGCTAAGCACGGCTGTTGGTATCCATGCCAGTGGTGCACAGCCCCAGAGGAAGTGGCCCAGCAGGCCAGAGCTGCAGATGGGACTGTTGTGAACTTGCTAATGGAAACACTTTGTGGTGTTAAAGTGTTTGCCAACAGTTAAAGGGTTGCCAACAGCCAACTCTTCCAGTGAGATCAACAGGCTGCACACCAGCTTGGGAGGTAATGAGGAGGACTGGCAAGATGGGTAACACTGACTCCAAATGGAGCCCTCATTCAAGGAAAAAAAAAAGAGTTAATTATTCCTTTTCTGCATTTTTCTAGGGTAGTTTGATGGGTGCTGTCCCTGACCATCAAAGCTGCCCATGTCAGACACTGTCACATTACAGCTATTTCAATTTTAAGCTCTGAACAAAAAGCCTTGCTTTCCACATGCAAAATCCATGTATGTCCCATGTTGTCTTGAACAGTTCATGAACATTCCTAATTTTAAAACATGTAAGCATATAACGAATCTTCATAAAGAAAAGCAAAACAATGTAGGCCAGGTTCCATGTTGTTGCTTATTACCCTTTTTTTTTCAATTAATGGTGTTTGGGTTTTTTTTTCCAGCTATACACCAACAAAACAATTGTTTTAAGATTTTTAAAGTATCATCAAATCCTTTGTCTAGGTATTAAATGTCTTAAAAAAGAAAATGTGTGTATTTCTTGCTAGCATATCTGCATGAATATAATTCATGACAACGGTAATAATTTATATAACCTATTCTGGATTCTAGAAATTGTATTAGTGTCTGGACAGGGAAAAAACCCAACACTCAGATACATTCTCACCATGGTGACCTACGAGAGAACTGTCACAACAGAAGCTGCTGTTGCCACTACAATTTCCAGAGCTCCTGCTGTTCGTGTTGCTGCCGAAGAGAAAATCCACTGCCCTTCGCTGCACTTAAAGCTCAGTAAGATCAGATTGCAGCTCAAAGATAATGTTCACACTTTACTGTACATCAGTAGCAAGGAGAAAATGAGATGATCAAAATATGCCAGCCATAATAACAGTGTCAACATGAAGTGTGCTGTTTATTTCCTTCGAGGTACCGAGCGCTCTGACTCCCTCCTGTTACAGCAAAGACAAACCAGCATCATGATCACAGCCTCTGGGGTCAGCTCTGCTCAGGCCAGGGGGCCACCAGTCCTGGCAGGAATACAAGCCAGGTAAAATGTAGAGGGCTGACTCCCCTCAAAGGAAAAAAAATAAATCTCATTATGTTTTTGAAACACAAAAATAAATTAGTAGTTACAGTTATATGAGAGAAAATATAAAATAAGAACAGTCTTGTTGACTCTCTGCACCCTGATGGTTACAAACTCTGTTCCCACACTGCACCAAAGGACTGTCAGTTACTATAAGCACATTGGGAAAGCCCTTTTTGCCAGCTAAAGAACTACAAAGTCAGAGAATTGTGTAAAGCACACCTTTTTAACAGGCTACTGAACACCCAACTAAATAAGCGTATTTCAAATTATTGGTCTATTTTCTAATATTTTCTAATTTTGAAGATTATCAAAAGCTAGTGACAAGGGGACATCAGAATTTAAATGTGAATGTTCCACTTTGCAGAAATGAGCAGTTTCATGAATTTTATACTCTGCAGTACAAAAATGAAACAAAACCAACAAAGCCTTGATGATAGGACTTGACATTTTAAAAGCAGTATTTCTGAAAGTGAAAGGGCCCCCAGAAGACCTCTGATTAGCCTGCTCATGATCAAGAAACTCTGGAATAAATAACTCTGCAACTGCCAGGATATCTATAATTAACTATGGCTAAGGGAATTAGAGTTGGAAGTTACTGTGATAGTTGCAAAGTTTCTGATATAATAAAGTGAAGAAGTAAGAGGAATGAAATTATTTGAGAATATGCTCCAGACTCTAAACTAATCATCATTATTAGTGGCATCTCATGTCTGAGCCCTATGAATAAAGCAATCCATTATTCACAAGCTATGAGGTTAGGGTCTGATGTGCAGTTGATAGGTTTATTATATGTAATTTAGGAGATCTTAAAAAGGCATAAAAAAAAGTTCATGAGAGAAGTTGCACTGCCTGGGAAATGGAGACCCAAATCAAGTTATAATTCAACTGACTTTCCAAGCAGGAAGGTAAACCTACATTTGGAAATCACATGTCAAAGGATCACTGCATCTCAGAGGTTATTCCATTTGAGGCAAGAGAAAACAGGTTTCATTTGCATTCACCTAAACAACTCTGGTTGGTCAAAACTGCCATACTTTATATTGGAATTGCCTCTAAATTGAAGGAAGCAAGGGAAGGGCAATGGTCCAAAGAAATGTGCTGAGGTTTAGCTTCTCTTGCAGTTGGGAATTCCCTCCTGCTTTGGGCGGGGGCAGGAAAAACCCAGCAGAGAAGTAGATCCTGATCCTGCTCCTGTACTGGCTCCTTGATTCCCTGAGGCAAGCTGTGAGTGACTGCCAGAACAATGTGGGTATTGAAATTGGATTTTCTTGTTTCTTTGCTTTCTGTTTGTGTGTTTGTTTCCATGTTTTAATCAGAACATTAACCCTTGCTTTACTAGTATAGTTTTTCACTTCCTTTTTAGCTTTACTTTGTTATAACAGTGATTTCAAGTAAGAGTGGCAAGCACAAGGAATGTTATTTCTGAAGAATCATCATGTCCAAATAAATGACTTGGCTCACAAACCTTGAGGATACCCAAATCCTGGGAGACATTTGAAAAATCAAGGTGTTTCTTAACAAATAGCAAGTCAGTGTTGCACTATGGGACAAGTCTTTCCAGTGGGGCATTTATTGAACACATGAGATTGCACAACTGCAGGTGCTCAACTGAGATTAAATCTTTTGGAAGTTACACAGAGCTGTAGCTCTGCCATGGATGCAACAAATCACAGGGAAGGAGGGGCAAGGCAGAAGAACAGGTGGAACTCCAAGACAGTCAAATGAGAGTGCCACAGGGAACCACAGAGAGTACAGCTCCCAGGAGAAGCCAACTGAGTATCTTACATGTCTAAAAAGATTCAAGAAATGTAATCATTACAGTCTGTTCCAAAAGGCTCTAATAACAGCAAAATTCTAAAAGCTGGAAAAGAAAGAATAACAACATAATAACCAGAGATCACTACTTCACAAAGCTCTGACATGTTAATAAGGTCAGCTTTTTCATAAAGTGTTTGAAATAAAAATAATTAAGAGGGGCTCTACAGCTGAAGCATAATACGTGCGGAGGTAAGTACCTAGTGGACACTGCCAAACCCACTGGTGGCACTTCCAAGTCACAGTATGGTACTAAGAACTGGATGCTAGCACTGAATAAGCTACAGAGGTACAGAAAATCTCAGTGCTCCTTTATTGGGCTAGAGAGGGACCTTTGGATACAGGCTTTGCAATCATGTATGTTTACCTAAGATAGGCCAGCATTAGCTTAAATGCCATAAACTGCTTATTTGCATTTCTAGAGGGAGCTTGGAAATTTTCACTCCTTGAAAAAGATGTTGCTTTTTTTCAATTACCAGCACATCACTTTCACATTGTCATTATACTTTTTGCAAATCAGGAGTAAAAGAAAGGAAGATACGATATGTGCAGAGACATCAAATAGAGCTGGAGCATCCAGTGGCTATGACCTCTAGGTTTATTTATTCAGTCTGTGGCTCTCTGGAACAGGCTGTAGGCAAGATAACTTGCTCTGGAACTGGCAGTAGCCTATTTCTTACCCCCTTCTTTCTAGAAGCGCTTTCCCTCCCAGTAATAAAACATAGGAGGGACCAGAGCCCCTTGAGAAAGAGGGCTTTTAGAAATGAGCTACTGTCAGAACAATTAATCCAGTAATCACTCTTTTCTCCTCACAGGTCTGTAGCACTGCTTGGAAAGCAGGAGACCAGCAGTGAGATGTCTGAATTACTTGGAGACACTAATCTCCTTTCAGCTGCAATATTTCTTGGGCACTCATCTCTTTAACATGGGGAACTTGCTGCAAGCAACCTATTGGATATATTCAGTAATTATGGCACTTTCAGGAAATTGCTGTGTCCTGCAGCAAAGGATGGAGTGCAGTATATGGGCCTCTCCTTTCTTTTGACAACATTGTAGCATATGAAAAGTGGGCATCTCTACTGCAGAGCATCCCTCTCACAGGCGTACAGCAGAGCTGAATCCTTTGTGCTTGTTTGGTAGAAATTGTGTATGGTCTCAGACCAAATGACACTGTGAGTGGCAGTGCAACAGCAAGAGAAGGAATGTTAATGACCAGAACATGTGGGGACTCAGGGAGAAGCACATATTTCAACTTCTATTCAAACCTTATCATACAGCTGTGTGGTTCTCCTTGTATCATGCTCCATTACATACAAAATCTTGATGATCACTGAAGTTTGAAGTAACAAAAAGAAGTTATATTCTATTTTCAAACACATTTATCTCAAAGAGCAAACCCAACAGCTTCTGAATTCTAGTGACAGAATTACAAGAAAGCCCTGTGTGAACAATGATGCAGGCAGGAAGGTATGACTAAAGACAAAGTGTGGGGCTTTTGTTCTCCAAAAGCAGAACAAGGGACTGCACACTCAAAGTACAAGGAAGTCAGCGAAGCCGAAACCACTGGGGATGAAGTGTCCACTCATCCAGCATTTTCAGATTTAGAGGACAGGGCAATTTAGTAAACTCCAGAGATGAGAAGACAGAATCACAGATTAATTCCTGCAGATGAGGAATCATGCCTGACTGACTGCAGGAGCAAGAGAAGTAAAACACACAGCCCCAAAACACTGTCAAATCTGACATACTTTTGAGAAGTGACATAAAATCCCAGAGAAAGAGGGAAGGGTATGTGGCTTGGGGGAATCAACTGTTCTTTCAGAACATTGGAAAGGTGGAGAAAAGTCAAGAGACCTCTCAACTTACTGAAGCATTTGATAACTTTTAGTTTGGGGAGGATACATGCATCTCGTTTTCTGTTGCTTGAACATTCATTTGTCATTTGTCAGAAGAGTTTAAAAAGCAAATTATGCAGAAGTAGTCCAAGCAAAATATTTTTTCATCTCCCTTAGCTTCTGTGGTGGGTAAAGAATCCTGGAGTCAGAATGAGACTATCATAAATCCTGATTTAACAAAACATAGGAGTCTTCATCAAAGAGTATGAGATTGAAGAGAAGCTTTTATTTGGTTCCAAGAGATAATCTCACTGGGGTAGTTGTCTCCTCAGTCACTACAGCCTATACTGTAACAACAGGAAAATTACTTTTAAGGCTGCTACACCATAGCAGATTTTGACCAGAATTTGGAGAGAGACAAATAATGGGACTGATCACATTCCCATTAAAATCTTCCATATAATTTCTATTATTTCAAAAAAAGTAAAATCACTCTGAAGACATCTGTGGTAGCATTTAAAGAATTGCTTTCACACCTGGTTCTATACCATTTAATTCTGTTGATTGCAGTGGGGCAATATACATTTTTCAATCTTAAAAATAAAAACAGAATCAGGTCAACTTGTCTTTTTAAAATTAATTATTCACTGCCTTTGCCTAGGGACTTACCATAGTTGAGGCCCACAAGCACTGCTGCTAAAGCCACAGCAGAGAGGCAGTGATTATGTATTAGGCCTTTAGGTCCATGGCATCAGTGGATTATCAATGCTTCCACCTCCGGTGCTTTCAGACAGACCTTCATCTCTGGAAAGCACAGTTGCACTTATCCGCATTATTTTCAAAATTGATTTCAAAGGATTCTGCAAAACATAATCTGAACACACATTTAATAAGACATAAAAACAAATTAAGGCAGCTATTGAAGAAGCGTATCTGTCTCTGTAGTTAAAGCCTACTAAATTAAATTTTAAAGAATTCACTCAGACTGGAAATCATATCACTGTGTGTGGGCACAGAAGAAGGCTCAGTAAATTCTGGCTCAGTGGGTGAGTCAGCATGAGTCACCAGCAGACATACCATCCTATGGTTATATGAATCCACAAGGTACATTTAGAAACATGTCACAGTAACAAAATAACACCGTCCTCCTGCTTTTTGTCTAGATGACAACAATGGCAGCCCCGACTTTCCTAAAATATTGTAGGAGTTCTCAGATCAACATGTGGGGTTAGAAAAAAAATATCTGTCTGTTTTGCTATTTTCATTAAGCAAAGCTAACACCGATATGATAAGCTGGTAGGAAAGCCTCGGGTTGTAAATAAAATCATTTAGGTAGCTGCATTACACTGACAAACAACTGAGCAACATCTGCTTATCAGGTGGATTTCTCATCACTTGATTGAAACATGAGGAGGTTTTTTTGCTCTTCCAACCTTAATTGTTTCCATCACTCAGAATTTCAAATGGGTAATAGGATGCTATGACAAATGAAGTTATGTAGCTGACATCACCATCTGTGTAATAAGCAAAATTGTGTCAATTTTGTTCTGACGGAGTTTTTAATTGTGGCATTCACTGAAAGACTCTGAATGTAAACTAAATGAGCACTTATAAGGCTGAAACTATTGCTGTTTTCTTGTCTTCTACTTTTCCCAATTTCCAGGGAAAAGTTAAATTGTATACTCTATATTTCATTTTCCTCTGAAACAGATTTCATTTTCTTCCAGCCTGTCATTTCATATAGGATTTGTAATTACCCAAAATACCCCACCTTGTACAGCAATACAGGAAAAGCACATTTCACTCCTTCTCATATGAATTTTTGGAGCTTTAATATATAGATTATCTTTAATTTTGCCAAAGATCAGGGAAATCTCAGCAGTCCTATGTCTGCACTTAGGATGTAGTGAATGGACTAGAATTGCTCATGGGCATATCTATACACAGCTCTTTGACTGCCTGACCACCTCAGAGCCCAGTCTGGAAACCCAATTCCCTGCCACAATTAGTCATCCACTTGGATGCCACTTACTGCAGTGATGCCACACAGATGCAGCCAGATTCACATCAGCTAATCTAGTTACAAAACAGAGGCCCTGCTTCTACCAGATATGTTAAAATCTGTGTAAATAGAAATGGCTTAACCTTTTAGTTTAGGCTGCAGACCCTTGTTTCTCACTCTCCCAACAGCGTGGCAAATGCATTCAGAGTTTGTTCTTTCATTGTTCTGAAGTGAAGGATGTTTCCCGGATTTATTCCTGTTATGTTTTGGTTCACCAACTAACTCCTTTCCGTGGTTATAGTTGTCTCTACATCACGTACTCACTATTTCAGGCAATTAGTGCTGCTCTTCTTCTGCTATTGCTATGTTCCAGTAGGCTTAGTAAAAACTTGAGTTTGTTTGGACTTTTTTTAATTCTGTGAATTACATATTAACTCCATACCCTGCATAAAGGAGGGTACCCTTGGCAGTGCTTTTGACTCTGCCTGTTTTTATAAGGCTTCAGCCGCAGCTGGAACTTCTCAGCCTGCTGAATGGAGGAGCGAAATCTGTGTCATTAGAACAGGCAACCTTTAGGCACACCTTGCAAAAGAACACAGGCCTCTTGAAGGTTTTGCAAGAAGCTCTGAGGGCAGAGTGGTTTTTGAGTGTCAAAGGCACCACAATGCTGGACTTGGCCTTCCAGGCTGTAGGTGCAACCACAAGGACAAAGTCAGAGTCCCATTTACCAAACATCAGTGCTGTTTACTCACTGGGCAGGCAGGGTTGCCAAATCCCCATGCACAGCCCAAAGATTTCAGCACTTAACTCAGGCTGTAAATGAGATCAGTTAGCAACATATCTGTTAATGTCTAGCATGTCTCAAAAAAAGCTCACAAAGGATATCAAAAATACTTTTCTTCAAGCATGGTCAGTCAATAATACTATTTAGTAATAGCTTTACCACAAACATTTTACTCAAAATCAAAATTTTCAGGACATTGCTGCTTTTTGACTGCAAACAGGGGAGAGTAGAAAACATTTTCTCTCATAAAACTCATTATCATACATATAAATACATATACATATATATATATATATATATATATATATATATATATGCAATATGCCTTTATGCACATGCATTTATGTATCTTTTTTGGAATACATACTCAGCATGTAGTCTTTCCACAGAGAATAAATATTCAATATGCTTGCTGGAAGCAACACTCTGCCTTCTGATAGATTGCTCTTTCTTCAGTTTTCCTTACAGTTAAAGTGGGTTGATGAACACTAGATTAAATTATCAAAAACGAGGCAAAATCCTCATTTCCTTATGCTTTCTATCAGCTATTAAAATTAACATATTCTGTAATTTTGGGGGAGTTTATTTCCAAACTTGCTATGAGTAGGAGAAACCCACTTTGGTAACCATACAACAGATTCAGAACAAAGGATTTTTCAAAGATTATTTAATATTTAACTGCAGGAGATGGCATAACAAACAATAATTCTTGAGTTACCTTTGAAAAAGGCTCTCTCTGCCAGCACAGTCCGCCAGAACCTAGAGGAGGCACACGGAATTTCCTTTTCTTTCTCCACAAGCTATCCAGGAGAAACATCAAAGCTGGAGTTCACAGACTCACACCTAAAAGCTTCCAGTCACACCTCCAGAGATAGAGCCCTTGTGAGTGAGTAATCCAGTGAGTAGGCCTACAGGAGGGAAAACCACAAGTTTATTTATCTCCTTGGTGCACTTAAGAGCAAATGCCTGGGCCACATGGAGCAGCCACTGTCCCAGCTCAGCACCTCACCTGCCTGGGCAGTGGAGACCCCCAAGTGCTCTGACAACCTCAGCTCACTCCCACTGAGGCTGCCTGGAAGGGTGGGATGGCTTCATGTCCAGGTTTTTGGTATGTCTTGGGGTAAGAGCTGCTCCTCGCTTCAGCTCCACTGCCATGGAATGTATCTGACCTGGAAAAGCATCTCAGTCCCCACTCACAGGGGTCTGAACAGGGAAACTCCAGCTGCTGTGACTGACTGGCAGCATGACAGTGGAAGTGTTCAAGAAGGCCTTCTCCAAGGGGTTGGAATGCTTTTTCTTAAAATTCCTTATAGCCTGTGTAGTGTTTTTCTGATTAAGTAACTCCTAAATGCACTACTGATGTCACTGTCTGTCTAAACAGAGAGTGGATGAATTCAGCTAAGGAAATGCGTGCTTGCTCTGTATCCTTGTATTGTGTGTTCTTGCTGGAAAGGGACTAGTAAAGGCTTTTTCTATTCTAGCAACAGGCAGATTTCCTAAAATGAAACTGCTGAGTAATCTTGGTAATTTTCCAGTACATGCTGTTTCATTCAATATCGTTTAGGACATCTTTTTCATGGCTGTAACATTTAGGTAATCATTAGCTAAGAGTTACTGATAGCATTAAACACTGTGAGCTGTGCCATGCAAACCTACATTTGATAAATTGGATGTCAGGATCAGGCACAAATGCTGGTATTTCAAATTAAAAATGAAGGAAAGAGGGAACAAATGGAAGAAGGAAAGAAAGGAAAGAAGCAAGTAAGCACCAGAGAAAATGATTGGACTAAAATGTCTTATTAATCAATTTGTTACACAGAAAAATGTTAAATTATTTTTCTTTTAACAAACACAGAAATATGTTAAATTGTTTTTCAACATTCTTTAATTTTCCTACTTTGTTGGTCAAAAATAAAGTAAAATTTCTAAAAATAAAGCTGGAGTATGACAGAATCAAATTATGTTTGTTCATTGACAGTGACCCACATACTCTGTCAATGCTCAATGCTACTTCAAGTTCTTTGCACAAATATATTGAGAATCTATCTTATAGCTCTCTATAATTTTTTGACAATATGTATGTTTATGCAATATTTATTTCCATTCATCTATTACATATTTATGTAATTGTGATGAAAATGCATGTAATTGTGCTGAAAAATTATGTAATTGTTATAAATATCACAGATTTGAATTAAAACCAGTCAATGCTACTTGAGTTCATTTGTATGTATACTTTTCCCCCTTAAACCCCTGGAAGCAGCCACTGCTAAGCTCAGGCTGCTGCAGCCACAGGCAGAGAGTGTGGAGGGCTGGAGTTGTCAGGGCGCCGCGGATTCAGACGTGAGACAGAAGTGCGTGGGAGATGATGAGTCCCACAGCTCTGCAAGCCAAAAATAGCTAAATAAATGCCAGTTGTTTCATTTTCTCTTTCTGCACACAATATATAGACTGACTGTGGGCAGTGCTACTATCTGAAAAATAAAAAACCTTTGCAAGTGGCTGAGCTAGCTTTTATCGGGTAGGAAAGTGGGAGGCAGTGAGGAGGCAGCAGTAGAAATTGTGGATTTTCCAAGCTTGGGGAAAAAAATCACATCAAATGTGTGTGTGAAAGCTGTTGGGTGACAGTGCATAGTGCTGAGGCAACACTGATTTGATATCTAGCAGTGCCGGCCATAGAACATGGTGAGCAACTTTGGAACAAAAAAAAAAATCCAGTGGGGGCAGGGGAAAAGGAAATACTGGCCACTCAGCATGGTCAGGATAAGGCTCTGGCTCAGTCAAAGACACAACTCTGTTCCTCTCCCAGTGGGAGTCTGACAGGGAATTGCTCTGTGGTGTAAGCACCATCACTCCTCAGATGTTACTAATGGTGCAAGCCAGCTAATGAAAGACCGGTGTATGCTGTAATTTTTGCTTGGAAGGTGCAAGGGCACAGGAAAGAAGAGGAAGAGGATATCTGTGGGGCTTGTGACAATGGTCACATTGGGACAATGAGGTGCATGGGGTGGCAGAATTGCTTGCAGGACTGTCCTGCACTGCTGGAGTTGAGCGGCACTGAGACTTCCCCTGAGTGTGCCAATGCAAAGGATCTCCCACTGAGGGCTTGGAAGCCAGGAGAGGGTGGGCAGCCATGGAGCAGAGCTGGGGACAAGGACTCTTATGGAATTGCTGCCAAAAGACAGTGCAGTGGAAACCAATGCATGTAAAACTGCTTAATTATACAGTGCTTAATTATATGTATTATACCTAAAAGTAGAGAACAATGAGTAGGAGTAGCCCATATGAGTTGGTTGCCTGCAAAGTAAAAAATTCCCTAGGTACTGTAGTTGGGTAAGAGAATTTCATCTTAGTTGTTTGTTTCTTCTTTTTCTTTTTTTGGAAACCTGAAAAGCTTCTCTGGTGAATTTGCATAGCCGTCAACTTGCTGAGGGTAATGCTGCTAACTATGCTGCCGAGAGAAGTCCTCCCAAAAGACTAAAACCTGTGGGCTTTCTTTCTTTTCACATTACTGATTCATCGCTTGCTCTCCTCCCTCAAGACTTCCAGTACGTCACGACCTGACTGGAGGAGCTGCCTGTCATAGTTCAGCTAATCAATGACCTACTTTATCATTGCATGGCCTCAAAGAGAGACTTTCTGCAGCGAGTGAAGACCTGATCAATAACGGACGTGAGGGACACGGTGGGGAACAGGATTGTGGGAGAGTGAATAATTTTTACCAAATGTCATTTCATGGTACCTCCTCTTGCTAGTCTTGTCTATTTTAGGTACAACAGGATGTCATCATTCTGGTTATTCTTGCAAATACAGATGTACAGATTATGGAAATATACTAAGCACTGAACTAGGAGACTTTCAGACAAATATTAGCACATCGGAAGGAACACAACAAATTTTATTTTCATTCCATGACATTTAATTGTGTGCGTCTTCTTTGAGACAATGGCAAGGACGATGCAACTCAGCTGGTCTCAGAAACCTAAGAGGAAGAGTGAGCTGAAAAAAAACTTTTCTACTGGACTAGCAAAGGGCAACTCTTTTATGAAACTGTTTTGTAAGATTGCCATCACTTTTGGAAACAGACCTATTCATTTGTGTATTCTGTATCACAAACATGTAACTTCATTACAGAAAATACCACTTGTTACTTTTTAAGCACCTCTGCAAAACTGCCAAGAATAGAAGAGAAATTAATTGGGTTCTGCTTTGTGTCATATATCACTAAGGGGATTACTATTATGTATCTATTACTTATATTATGCATAGCATATATATATATATATATATGTATAAACATAAAATAGATAGATGATAGATAGATAGATAGATAGATAGATAGATAGATAGATAGATAGATAGATAGATAGATAGATAGATAGATAGAGTGAGTTATGCTTCTAAAACCTTATTTAGCCAGTAGACTCTGTGGAATATCACCAAGACCATAACCACCCCTTCAGAGGCACAGCTGAATAACAATTTGACAGAGTTTCCGTTGTCACTGTCAGGACAAGGGTTGAAAAGACCTTGAGTTTGAAATCTGGACTGAATTTGGAGGTTTCATGACTGAATAATGTCTTAGGTCTCAATTAATCTCACCTGGATGTAGGCAAACGTCTGAATTGATCAGAAGGGTAAGCAGTAACTCTGAAGTCTGCTTAGTCACAAGAGATGGATTGAGTCAGTGCAGCTAAGATCCACTTCCTGAAGTATTTTTCCTAATATCATCCATCTTTCTCCTAATATCCATATTTAGGCAGGGTAACAGCCTGCCACAGGTGACAGAAAAATACAGGTAATACCTGTAAAACAATGCATCAAACATTTTGTATATTAAGCCAAGCGCTAATACCTTAGGCTAAGATCCTCAATTAGCATTTTAGTTTCAAGTTCTTGCCAACAATGGGACATTGCAGAGTAATATTTCACAAAGAATGTATTGGTATATAAGTAGGGGTTTAAAATGCCACATTTTAAGTGATAAGAGGAAAGCACAAGAGTCCAGTAGAGGCGTGGTTAGAAGGGATTGCTACTATGTTACAAGGATGACTGAGATTGTTCCAAAATAATGGCTCCTCTCAAAACTGTAAGCATGAAGTTGGGCTGAAGAGTTAAAAGCAGATAAATTAGATGTTAGCTACATGGCTCTCTAGCGTGACAGAAGTTGAATTTTTTTAACGTTGTAGCTCAAAGGGCTCCAAAGATCAGACAGGCCAAGGATGCTGATTATAATTCAATTTATAAGATAAGATTATGTTGAAAGAAAGCCTATTTATTTAGTTGCAAACTGAATAATTAGATGTGGAAATTAGTAGCCATGGGTCACATAACACCATCATTTTGAGAATAACCTCATTGAAAGAGCTGATCTGAACTAAAAAACGCAAGGAACTACTGAACAGAACATAACAGATTTAAGAAATAAAATTATATTGAAATGGCCACATTCTGGGGAAATTAAAATCTGCTCCCACACTCTGTTTATTCAGACTCTCATAAACTAAATCTCCCTGATTTTTCCTGGACCTTTAAGATAGTTGAACTTCCACATTGCTAGCCCTTCTCCTGTCACTGCTGCACAGAGCAGAGCTACTGATGGCCGGCTTCATTCACCCTGAGTGTGGAAAGACTTGCAGGAATGGAATACACAGTTCATTCCAAAGAAAGCAAACTTATTAGTTGGTTCCTTAGTTAAGTGCAACCTAGTGGGCCTTTTTGCCCCCATTTTTACCTATCTTCAACCACCTGTCCTGTTCTGTGAATGAGGTGTTTTGCACTGAAGTCATGCAACCCCCAAAAAGCAATGTCCTGTTTCCTGTTCCTATTCCCTGTCTCAGTGAGACACAGACCCTGCAACCCCCAAGCACCTCTAAAGCCTTTCAGTCTGGTGTTGGGATCCCTGAGCTTCAACCTCCTCCCTCTTGCACTTCTTGCTCTTCAAATGATTCTCCCCCCTACAAGCAGAAGAAGGACACGTGTCTGAAAAGTCCTGTGTTAGCAACCAAACCTTCAAGCTTCTAACAGCTCCTAGAGTGCTGAATATGCTGAGCACTCACTGGAAATGGAAGCCCCTCTTCATTTCTGCAGCCAGCACCTGTGAGCACCACAGGGAACAATATCCGTGCCCCAGTGTGGCCACGGGGAGGAGGGAGGAATGGAACTGCCTTCTGCATTGCTGGAGATGGCATTGCTGAGCTGCCTCAGACCCAAACTGCTCTCCCTGTACCAAAAGCCTCCATGAGCAGCTCAGAGCAGGGATTGTGCAGCAGTGGGGAAAGCATTCCATCAGTGAGGAGTATGAAGTGCTTCTGGGACTGCAGTTCACATGCTTGGGGTATCTCACAGTACTTGCCAGTGCTTTTCCGGAGCACAGCATCCAGACACCCACACCAGACATGTGGCCACAACTGACTTAGTTCAAGCTGGAAACCTGTCAAAAATTGAGTAAAGACATCACCTTTTCTTGGTGCTTGCGTCAGATTCTGCATGAGCCAGGGGCTGAATCTCCACCATGAGGATTTTCCTCCATTTTCCGTGGCAATGATGGTTACTTGGACTCACACAAAGCTGCTGAGTTGCTCTGTTGTAACACTAAGCAAAAAGGTCCACCGGAAATGCACCAATAAAAATGACAACAAAGGACAATTAGCTTCTTTCTTCTCTTATTCACACAAAGAACATCTTAAAAGGTGAATTGCTGACTGAGGCACCACTCCAGCTGGGATGAGGATAATTTGGGATTGATAGCTGTAGTAGCTTCTAAGAGAAATTCATTTGCTGCCAGTAATGCAGCTCTAACTGATTTTCATCTGCACTTTTATTAAAGCAATTACAAAACAAGGTAGTCTCTGGTATGCGAAAGCATCCAAAGCTGGGACAGGAGCTCAGAACATAACAAGGCAAGGTACCTAGGATTTGGACAAAATCCAAAGGTCCCAGGATTAGAAATGTTAAGGGCTTCTCTTATATATAACTGGCTGGGTATATCAGTGGGCACGGTGGCCTGCCACAAAGCCCACCCTGCACTTTAGTCACTCCAGAGCCTGGGAGCCAGCTTTGTCTCATGCCCAGGTCTTCCCAGCACTGCCAACACTTTTACTGAAGTACCAGAAGTAGGACTGCTGCAGCCATTTCCCAGTGATGTATCTCACCAAAAAGAGTGAAAAGAAATCTTTTGCTGTTGACAGGATTTAGTGATTCAAGACTAGATCTAACATTTTAGCTGAGACTCCCAGTGTCTCAGAAAGGCTGAAAAATCTGATTACAGCCGAGGTGAAATGGGAAAACATTTTGCATAGCCTTGCAGATGTCGGGAATGTTTTGTTGATCAGAAAGAGCTACTTCAGCCATCCACAATTCCAGAAAGGATAGTAATTTATAAGGAGGAAAAATAGGTTATAAGGAAGGCATAAACAGATTGTCACTCAAGAAGTTTCTTTTGCCAGTAAACATTTCTGGAGAGATCTTTGTTTCTAATAAACTGAATATCTTGGAATACCCTTGCACTATTTCATAAAATGTGCAGTTATTATTTATAGTGTAACAGCAGCACAGAATGGTTTGGGTTGGAAGGAACATTAAAGATCACCTTATTCCAATCACTCTGCCGTGGGCAGGGACACCTATTACACCAGGCTGCTCAAAGTTCACTCCAGCCTTAAACACTTCCAGGAATAGGGCATCCACGGCTTCTCTGTGCAGGGTGTTCCAGTGCCTCGCCATCCTCACAGTAAAGAATTTCTTCCTAAATATAGAATATCTAATCTAAACCTTCCCTCTGTCAGTTTCAAGCCATTTCCTCTCGTCCTATCACTACCTGCCCATGTAAAAAGCCCCTCTCCACAACTCTTGTAGCCTCCTTTAGGTACTGGAAGGTGCTATAAGTTCTTCCTGGAGCCATCTCTTCTCCAAGCTGAACAACCCTAGCTCTCTCAGCCTCATAGGAGACATGCTCCAATATTGAGAAATTTTGCTGTGCTATAGAGTACTTATTTGTACAAGCATCCTACTTGCTTTGTGCAAAATTTTCAGCTAAACTCATTGGGTTTTGCAGAGCATTTAAAATACTTGAATGTCAGTGAGTCAGAAGTGAAGACCATTTGATGTAGTTATATCCTGTGTTCTTTCTCTACATATTTTAGTCATGTAATATACATGTAAAAGAATACAATTAACTGGCATTGCTTTCCTTAAGACAAGCAAGTCCTCTTTGCAGCAGCTCTCAATCTGGCCCTGCAGCTTTGGCTGTCTGCCAGACAAGTTAGTGCTGGTATCATGTAGGCTAATGTAACTCCTGAATCACTCGACTATATTTAGATGCTTGTCTCAGAATTGTCTCCAAACATTTAAATAGACCTCACAAAGATGCTTTTCAGGTTTTGTGGGGTTTTGTTTTTTAAGTCAGGCACACGCTTTAATTTGGCTTTTAAAATTTCTTCAGTAAAATTGAATTAATATTCATAGTTACTCATGCAAAAAAAAAAAAAAAATTCTAAATAATGCTTTCCTAGCATGGTGTGCATTCAGCAATGTAGATGTTTGAGTGCCTGGGTGCAGGAGCAACATGCAGAGCCACAGGTTCTCGCAGAAACATGCACAGCAAGAGCTGTGCAACTCAGCATTATCTAACCCCAAACACAATGGCTGTGGGGGCATTGTCTCTTCAGGGCACACGTCCAGAGCTGCTCATTAGGAAAGGAACTTCAGGCCAGAGGAAATCAAAGGCACCCACCTGTGTTATCTTCTCTCCATCCTTCCCTCCCTCAAGGTGAAGGACGTGTGGGAAGCAGGAAGAGTCCAGCAAAGCAGGTTTGCAGTCAGGTCTCACCACCCTTTTCAGTGACCCCACGCTTGGTGTTTGAGCTGCCTCTCTGAGTAGTTGATGGTATGGTTGTGTTATGGTTGTGTTATGTGTTATGTGATGAGCCATAACTGCGGACAAGTCAGCCCTGAGGAGTGGATCCCTGGCAGAAATATGCCAGTTCCCTTTTAGGTGGCAGTCAGGTCCAGTGACACATCTGACAAGCAGAGATTGAAGCTTGATTGGCACAACCCACTCACTACTGGGAAACTGTAGGCTCACAGAAAGTCCAAAAGACTCACAGGAAACACCAGGGATATGACTCCAAGGCATTTCTGAGCCTCTAGGAACGAAATCCCATTTTCTTAGCTGAATCCCACACCAGTGATTTTTCTTTAAAGGATATTGAAAGAAAGCTTCCAACAGAGGGTAAGCTCATGGATGTTTTGGAGTTCATTATACACTGTAAATATTGGTATCTGATTGTCAGTGCATAGAAACTCCCCTGCTGCAGAGCTTCAGAAACTGAAAGCAAAGCCTATAACTGTTGTGTTTGAGAAACACCACAGAGAAGAATTGGGTAAGCAACCAGTCAAACAAGATTTATGAGAATATATATGAACACTTCAGCTGTAAACAGCTGAGACAAACAACCCCACAGTTTAATTAGTGTCAGGGATGTGCAGTCCCTGCTGCCATACTGAAGAAAACGATGTGTTTGTGTGAGAAGCAGAAGGTTTGGAGTGAGCTGGAGACTGTGTTGACCTCCTCACACTCCATACATCACTGGGGGTGGTAACAGCTGACTCCACTCATGTTTTGTCTTCTTACAATGGATGGTTAATATTCACTCAGTAACTGTGGCAGCTAAGTTTGGTTTATTCTATATAATGAACGAGTTTGTTCCAGAAATGCATACTGTAGCATCCTTTAAATTTTTCTCTGAAGCATCTGATATTGGCCAGGGTCAGATCCTAGATTATTTTGGACCAGCTTGGAAATTCTTCCTTGTTTTATTAAACGAAGTCATAACATTTTCCTTGTATATGGCAAATAGCCATATTTGAAGCTTAGAAAATAATATGCTAGCAGCATCTACTCCAAAAGAATCTGAACAAGCTGGATCATATAATTCTACATGTACATACAGATGTCTATGTACATAACTATATAACTATGTATGTAAAGATATACATATCAATATGTACATAAATATATCTCTACAGGCAACACTGTCTGAAATACTGCATGAGATCCCTAAGAAAAAGCATAGCAGTTGTCTGGTGCTGAACTCACTCCATGGCAGCAGAAGGAAGGGGAATTTTGACAAGCTGCTACCAATCCAGAGTTCCCATTGGTAGCTCCCATGCACAGCATCTCCCTTGCATCAGGTCCCAGCTGAGAGTGGGCACCACTCCACAGGGCAGCACTCCTAAGTGAGTGCCTTGGAGTTGAGAAGGACTAAATTTGCACCAGAAGACTGAAGTGTTCATTCACAGCCAGAAGACAGAGAAAGTTTGCAATGAAAGGTGTTCAGTGGAAGATGCAGCTAGAGAAGCAAGGGATTGCTGAGTCCAAAAGGACAAAACTAAGCCCAGAGATGTCTGAGAAACTGATGAGAAACTGAAGTCTGCTGAGTCCATCAGTGCAATGCCTGGGCTTTCTGGGTACTGACAAGGTCTCAGTGATGTATCTTCTTTGGGGAAAGGGAGGTGAAATGGGCTGCTCAGGATAAAGCACTGGGTTTGATAGTGACCAGAGCATTCAGGCTCCTTGTGTGAAAACAGCCAGAACTTCAAAGAGAGCTCCAGTCAGTGGCTGACTCTGTTTAACTCTATTAATTCTTTAATTACATAGTTCACTATCTTCCTCCTTTCAGGAAGGGAGGGCATTTAGCTATAGTTGAATGTGAACTTGCACCTAATTTTGAAAATGTATTTTACCATAAAATGTTAATTTCAATTTGGATCTCAATTTTACTTCTGATCACTTTAGCATTTAAAAATATTTTTCTGGAAGAAAGTCCTTCACAATTGACAATGTTTACCTGTGCATTTGAATTTAAAACCAAAGCTGATATGAACCCATAGTCCATGCATACTCCACACAATTACACTTTCAGAGAGATACACACTTTCATTTCCCCATGTGGCCTGTGCCCAAGATTACAGCAAAATATTTTCCACATGCCAGAACTAAATTGTCAGCTTTAACAGTAATTTCATCAGTAAAAGCATCACATTGGCCAATGTCGTTCCTGGTTACTTTTTACCATGATATTCTGTCTCAGATTGAAGTTGATTACCTCTAGCTTTGTCGACAAAGGGAAAAAAGCCCCACTCTTAGGTAATACTGCAATCTGAATGCTTGCTGAAACACAGTAATTTTTTGTTCTTCCTGTGAAGTCCACCTCTTTCAGTACTGTAAATATCCTTATAGCATGGTTTGAGATTATCTGTATCAGCCAAAGTCACTATTGAAATTAGCCTTTATTCAGTCAGTGTCAGGGGGCATTCAATTCTAATTTTAATACCCTTCATCTTCATGCCTCAGAGACAGCCAAAAGAGTCCAAAGAATGACCTAAAAATCCTTGTTTCAGAGGTGAGTAGGATTCCTGCTGAGCAGGAACTGGAGGGACTACAGTAGGTGTTGTTCGGTGACCTTTACAAAGCCAGCAGTAGAAGGCATGGAATTGCACTGCTGATGATTGGAGACTAGCTTATTACTCTAATTAAGCTGCTTTGCTGGCAGTAGCCCAAAGTTAAGAGGGCATAAAGTTAGAATTCCTGCAAAGCAAGGTAGAAATGAGACAAAAAATCCTTTATGATACACTTACCCTTTAAGAACAATTGCAATTAACTAAAGAAGAGAACAAGAGACTAGACACATTCTTTAAATTTGAGTGCATTTCCTCACAATATTTTTTCTATTGAACTTCATTCTCCCCTACTCATAAACCAGGAAACAGAGTTCTCCTCATAGACCTTTCCTAGTATCAGTTTCCAGGCAGTGGCTCAGCCCATGAGCTATTATTCCACTCTGCACTGCCATTTGCTGTCCTTTCCTTGAAGATCAGTCAAAACACCTGCACTAGCAGTTTGAATTACCTGACTCTGGAAGATACTGCTGTGTACACAGCATCAAATTCCCCCTTTGGAGAGCACATTGAGAATGAAAAACTCACTATCTCACTTGCAGAATATGATGCACAGGCCAGTTATTGTTGGTGAAGAGATCTCACAATTTTTCTTTTCAATGGCAGAGTGTTTCAAGGGAAGATTGAAAGAGATGAATGATCCTTACAATCTGCAAAGTAGCAGCCTATTCTCAGCAGAAGTGTGATATGAAAAGAAGTGCAAGTCACAAGTGGGAGAAGATGACAAAAGAAGTAGGCAGCAGAAAATGCAGGAACAGATCAGGACTGACTCACACAGCTTTCAAGTCTGTGTATTTCTTTGGAGGACTACTAGAAATCTACTTGCCTCACAGACAACTGCTGCACACAGCCTTGCTTTCTTTCTATGCCCACTCTGTAGGCATAAACCTCCTTCCCCATAGGCAAGCCCTGTAGAACAACCTGAGAATGTGAGGGGAAGGAAAAGGGTATTTCGTTACTTCCATGACCTGCAGAAAACTGGAATCAACCACTCCACCCTTGAACTTTTCTATCCTTTAACCGTATTGATGTCAGTGTTCTCCTGACCTTTCCAGTATTTCTTTGCTACTGAGAATGAAGTCCCTAGAGCACTCAGAGCTGGCTGGATCCATGCAAAAGAAGCAGGGAAATGACAATCCTCTGCATTTTAGAGCTTTTCAGGGACAACTTCTCATCAAACACATGCTGGAAAAACAGGTATCTTAGATGCCTCTAAGATATCACACGGAGAAAGTGTGGGTAGAGTTCAGGACTTAGGTAGCCAAAAGCAAAAAAAGCTTTCAGGAGAGCACTTAGACTAAACTTTATACAGCCTGGAAACTTTGACATCTGCAGAATGCAATGCTTAGTTATTCAGCCTCTGTTTACATCTCCTTCAGATCAAGCCATCTGCTACACTTCAGCTGTTGTGTTTTGATGCCAACCTCTCTGTAAGCAGGCTTGCATTGATTGGATTCCATCTAGCAGTGGAGCTGCTTCTCTGAGAAAGCCTAGCTTAGTAGTGCCATTTTTACTTCAGCTTGGACATGACAATATTGCTTTCTCATCAGAATCAAACTGACACATCATACATCTACTAGTTGCCCATGTCCATTCTTGCAAGTCCATTCATTCACCAGAAATTCCTATGATGTTCCTTTACATTGCACTACTGCAGAGGATGAAAGTAGAGGCATTCCATACATGAATGGATATGACAGATTTAGCAGTTAGATGTTCACTTTCTTGAACCTTTCACTGGCAGCAATCACATCCTAAGCAAAAGGAACTGTTCAATATATTAAGAGAAGGGAATTTTTAGAGGCTGAGTTGGCTGAGATGCAAAGATTTCCTCACATCTTATTTTTTTCTCCGCTTTTATATTATTTCTTCCACTGCTTTTTTTACTTTTTGTTTTCCTTAAATCTGGGAATAATTTTAAGTAATATTTACCAAATGCATGGATAGTGGAGGAACCATTCAATAAGCTACTAAATCATAGCCATGCAATGGAGTCTGAGGAGTGGGAAGAGAAAGGATAGAAAACCCCCAGAAAACTGAGACAAATATAATAGGTATAGATCAGTGGGAGTGAAAATTTTGTCATTCTAAGACAGTAATGACGCCTTCAGAAAGTAATTTTTTGAAGTGAGGTTCTGAGATTCTTACTGCATACCTAGAAACTGTGATTCTTTCATACAGTTAGAAACATTCTGCAATTGTTTCCCTGTCTGCCAGAGCAAAAGGAAAAGCAGGTATTGGAAAATTAGAAGTGTGTCTAGCTTTAGTTTCACATTTTATCTGCCTTCCTCCCTTACCCTTCACCCCCTCTTTCATACTTTTTCCAACCATCACACTTTGTAGAAGGGGCTGTGCCTTCTAAGGACAGCATTTCGGACATTGTGAACACACAAGTAACATCAGCAATCAATAATAATTCTACCTCTGAGCAGTCAATCAGCAAAGTATGTCCTGCAGCTCAGCCACAGTAGACACAGAATCTTAATTCTGAAAATATTTCCACAAAGTTGTTTACATAAATCAGCCAGAAAGTCCATGTTGTGAAGTGCAGCACATGAATATGGGCTTTTGAGATTAAGACCCAGGAAGCAACAGAAATTTTTCATAGAAGGAGAAAGACAAAAGAATTTATTCAGGTGATTTCCTTTACAAAATGTTATAATGTATTTTTTTAAAATTGTGATTGGAGTCTGGGCTTTTGTTATAAAGCAAATGTAGTTCAATATGCACTTCTTGCTCCATCCTCCAAAAAAGCTTGTTGGATGAACCAATCAATCAAACTTTCTGTTAAAAGTACAATGGATAGTTCCCAAGTAACTTCACTAGATTCTGAAAATACCATTTTATATTATGTGGAGAGTGAAACCCATGATATTAATTTGGGGATTTGTACCATTGCACAGTGATTCTCAGCGAGTTCAGAATTTAACTCTCCAGCATCCTGGGTGGCAATCCCTTCTCATGGATTCTCTCAGGTATCATTGTTCAAGGCAGAGGTCCTATATCCTGTCTTTGTACTACTTCCCTCAACTGTTCTGTCACAGTTCATGCTAAATTATTATTTTTCAGCATGACATCATTTGTAGATATATCCAGTGTTGTCTAAGGAACCTTTATTTAAATTGGACTTTTTCAGCTCAGGGTATGCTAGGCAAAATTTTCCCCTGTTCAGCTGCAGTGAAGAGTTTTGGCCATCTCTTGTTGCAACACCACATGCAGACAGGAAGCTCCTCTCACTGTAATTCGAGATCTCTGCAATTGCACCTTTGAGAAGGCAACATTTTTGGGGGAGAGGTGATATATATCAAACCAAGCAGACCAGGTTTCGATTCCACAAGGTCTGATCCCAGAAGTCTCATATGGATAAAATAAATTTCATGCTAAACATAGATTAAGCTATATCAGTGCCATGTAACAGGGAGGGCACACACAAATTTGTACATTTCTTACAGATAACTACAGATTAAAAAAAACCCAAAAAACCAAAAAACCTAATATTTTTTATGCATAAAACCAGATTTCTACATGGAGGAGATATTTAAAAGTTACAAAACACAGGATATTTTGAACTGAATATGGGCTTATGATGCTACCCATCTTTCAGAGTAAAACATTTTTCCTAGTTCAGTGTTACTCAGATTGTTTCACATCATTCCTAGGTACACAGATGAAGTTTTGCTATGATGAATCAGCTACTCAAGGCAGAGCATAGTTTTTGGCATAGCATAGCCAGGTTCTTTGGTCCTGCAATGAAGATAATTTCATTTAACAACACTTGAATGAAGTATAACCAGATTCTTTCCTGTGGTTTATAAAGTGATTGTTAATGCAAATGATATTATCTCTGTTTCTTCCTACAGTTCATTGATATTCTCAGTTTCTTTCTATAGTTCATTGATACAGATCAGTGAGATGTTCCTTGATGTCTTCTCCCAAACTATATAGAAATATTTAGTTGGAGAGACGATATATTTCTATATAGTTTCTCTGGAGAACTCCCTTCAGAAAAATATTTCTTTATAACATTGTCAAGAAAAGCTGACCTCTCAGAGAGAAGGATTTTGAGAACAACCATGGAAAGTCAGAAAAGGAAACACCAAGGAAGGCATCTATTTTCTACACACTGCCTCTGCTGCTCATAATCCAGAATTTCTTTGCAATGAAGATTCCAGTCTGGAAGACTGTGTGGACATGCAAAGGTCAGGACAGCAAGGGGAAAGTTTGAGGTATGTATCTTACCAAGTTTATGATCACAGAAGAATAATAACATTGGTCTAGGCCTTTCGCCTCTAGATGCTGTATGACCTCTGACTTCTTTGATGACACTTTCAAGATGCTCTAACAGGGTGATGGAAAGGGAAGTTTTCCTCCTTATGAGTGGTGATAGATAGAAGTGTGCAGGGACTCGGGACTCCCTCTATTTGTAACCTCTGGAAAAATAAATCCCTTGCATTCTCACCCTTACTTTGTATTGACCTTCTCAATTCACATGTTAAGGCAAAGATCCAGAGCCTCCACCAGCAGGAGAAGAGGCCTGTGAATCTCATGTACTCAAGTCTGTTTAGCAGATTTCAGAGTGGTCCATGGTTTCTCAGGCAGACCAAAAAGTATAATTCTGCCTATTTTTTAACAAGTATTCCATGACTACAAGTCTATTGACAGAGCCTGCAAAAAATACCGCCTTTAAATGTCTGTGCTTAGACAAAAAAGAGGCATTTTGCCAAAATGAAAATGAAAATCATTGGCCAAATTAGCTTCGTGTGATCTTAGTTTAAAATGACCCTGATGTTGTATAAACAAGATTACATAAGGGTTCAGAGGTATGTGAAGCAGTTCAGTAGTGCCATCTTGAGGGGAGCTCCTTGATGTTATGTTAAATTCCAGGTCTCAGATCATCAGCATTTGCCTGTGTTTTATTAGTTGGAAATAAGTTAATGAACTATCTCAGAAGGATGAAGTATAATAGATTTAGAAATGCATTAAAACATGCCCTTATTAGCAAAAGAGAAGTCAAAGCCAGGACTAATGCATTTCTATTGCTGCAGAAAATTATAGTCTGGGAAATAAAATTGTAATGTTTTCCACTTTTAGCTGTTTATTGCAAAGCCACTTAGTAATATGAATAAAGCCCGGCAAAACATTAACACTAATTTAGACCACAAATACCTTTGTGTCAGAAGGGAACCAGTGGAAGCAAAGAGTTGATGCCAGAGTCTCACAGAATCCTGTTTGTTTTTTTAATCATTATTTTCATCTGGGATGTAGACCAGCATCTGTTTATTCTAGCCTGACTTTATCAGTAGCGTTAGAACCATACATCGGAAATCAGATTGATTAATTTATGAAGTGGCAAATGGTCAGAATTATAAAAGAGGATGCTTACAATTACGATCTGCTTTGTTTTCCATCCATTCCTATCTTCCCCATCACATTGGTCTGGAAGTGCCATGCACCATCTGGTAGCATAAAATCAGTAAATGTCAACAGTGGTTTTGATTTTTCAGATCTGTCAGCTAGTGACAAGTAGGGCAGTTTAGAGATCATGCAGATTTTTATTTTCCTTTTACTTGTGAGGGATCTGTTCTTATCCATAAACATTTTGCATTTCCTGACCAAAGCCAGAAATAGCATCAAATTATGGAATTTCTTCCCTCCCCCCATTTCCTTCTTTTAGCAAGAGCAGATTTCCACCACAAAAGCAATGCACCATCTTTAAGAGCTTAGATGTTGATGACTTGTTTGTTACTTGACATGCACAATCACCAGAGCTGACGTATGATTTATTGATTACCTATGAAAGGATGGACAGCTGTGAACTTTGAAGCTTCTGTAAATATCACCATCGCTCCAGTGTGAATGCATGCAGTGTGTGATCTTACAGCCACACACAATTCCTCTGGGACCTGCGTGTGGAACTAAACACAGAAATTCAAGTCACCTCTTCACAAGACCCAAGCACATTGATTTTTTGGTGAGTTTACCAGGATCAAGGGTATTTAGAGCCTTTAGGAAGCTCTGCCTAGTCCAAGACTCTTGTTGGAAGAAGCAGGAAGGCACAGAGAAAGAAGACAGCTTCCCTTCAAGGAAAAAATTAAAAGGAGAAGTGAATATCCCCTTGAATGAGGAGTAGATGACTTCAGAAAAATCTGACTTCCTGGCATACTAGTATGATGCTCATTTCACATAAGAGGCTCTTTGAATAAAAAAAATGAAACTTGTAAATGTCATCATATTTTACTGGTTAGACATCATGCCGTGACTTTTTGGTGTCTTGTAATCCTTTTAGAGTTGGCAGAGTATTAAGTCCCTGTATGATACCAAATGTTATGCTGTTCCACCACATTCTGGTGTCAAGTATGTAAAATACTGACCCTGGATAGTGTGGCCAGCAGGACCAGGGCAATGGTTGTCCCTCTATACTCAGCACTGTTGAGGCCACACCTCAAATGCTGTGCTCAGTTTTGAGCCTCCCCACTACAAGAAACTTACAGAGGTGATGGAGTGAGACCAGAGAAGGGCAATGGAGCTGCTGAATTGTTTGGAACACAAGTCCTGTGAGGAGTGGCTGAAGAAGCTGCAATTGTTTACCCTGGAGAAAAGGAGGCTCAGAGGTGACCTTGTTACTCTCTCCTGAAAGGAGCTTGTGGGAGTCACCATCGTCTACCAGGCAACCAGACACAGGACAAGAGGACAGCCTTAAGATGTGCCAGGGGAGATTCAGGTTGGACATCAGGAGGAATTTCTTCACACAAAGGGTATCAAGCATTGGAATGCACTGCCCAAGGCAGGCAGTGGTGGAGTCACCACCCCTGGAGGTGTTCAAGAAGTGACTGAACATAAGCAGGTATTCAGACTGCTATGGTCTAGTTGGCATGGTGGTGATAGGTCAAAGGTTGGACTCAATAATCTTAGAGGTCTTTTCCAGTTGGAATTATTCTGTGATTCTGCAAGCAAACTGTTAATCAGCTGAAAAATAACAAGTACAGAGAAAACAATTGTTCAGAAATCTCTTTGAATAAATTCCAAATAAAAAGTGCTGAAGAGGAATACTTTTGCATATATCCTTTTGAAGTGCAATTTGCTTGAAAGATATGCAGAAAATACATATTTTTGCTTAAATGGGAACTATATATTGACTGTGTAGGGCCAGGGTACATGCCTTCTTTCTTTTCTTTTGTTTTTTTTTTTGTTTCTTTTGCATGTCTTACATCCTTTTTGCTCTTCACCCTGTGTCATAGTCTTAGAAATAAAATCTACAGCCACTTTTGAAGGTGAGGGTCTGGCTTCATTGTGTTTTATGTCTTTTCCATCAATACCAGATGCAGATAAACAATTACTCAGATTATGATGTCATGTTACTTTTTCACCTGGTCCTCACTATAACTAAAATCTCTACCTAATCCTATCCTGGGAAGAAGGTTTAATTTCATACATATACACATGAAAGAAGGAAACTTAAAAGGAAGGCTGTCTTGAAAATATATGAAGATTTACATATTTTACTTACCCTTTCCATAGAAATTACCACAAAACCCCAAAGTTTGAACAGTGGAGAATGCACTGAATGCAACAAAAACAATTTTAAGAAAAATACACTGAAGAAAGAAGGAATTTTTCTTCCCTTAAGTGTTTTTATGGGTATTCCTTATTGCACTTCCCAGCACATGCTATCCAAACAGTCTGCTACAACATTGATATCGACTGAGTATTTATATCAGCTTAGTTTCCTTTAGAATTTTCTTGCTGTTCTGTTTCCAAATAACTGATTTGCAATTTGGCAGTTTCATTTAACTGTATTTCTTAACTTCACCCTCCAAGTTAGTAAGTGAAATGATTTTTCCAAATTACAAACCATGAAATCCCAGTTGCAGGGAGTTCCCCTGATGCTTCTCTTTCCATTTATTTTTAATTTTAAATGTCCACCCTCAAAGGAATGGGGTGAAGGATGAACGTGCCAATGTGTTGCCCTGACCTCTAGTCCAACATCAGTGCCTGAAAACTGAGAACCATCTGCTTCATAGTGTTAGTTGCTCCTACCAGAGCACTGTTTCCCAAAAGAAATTCTGTTCACAGGTTTGCTATTTCAAGCACAGAAGGTTTGTCATTGCATCTGTCAAATACAAATCTGAACAAAAATTAAGCTTGCACTGTATTCTTGGGAAAAAACCATTCTGCAGTAGTAAATAAATGTAGGAAAATCTTTTCTAGATGGATCTGTGCTACTGAATGTGAAGGTTTGCACTCTTCTACACGTGTCCTGTAGAACTTGAGGCACAGCCCATGAGAAAAACAAATCCCAGACTTTTTTCAATTTTTACTTTAACTATCAGGACTTTCAAAACCCCCAAAAAGCCAACCCTCAGTAGATTGTGATTTCATCTTACTCATATATTTATGCTCCAAACAGGAATTCATATATGTGGTGGTGATAGCTATTTTGTTGGTATTTAAGTATGACTTTCTCTTGCAATGAAGAAGCTGTTTCCTCTATTCCAGCAAATTTACTGTGCCAGTATGGTCCTTTGCAGCCATCCAGAAAAGTTGCTGAACAATGGGAGAAGGCAGGGAGAAAACTCATGAAAAAGAAAATACTGAGAGCCTATTTTAAGGTATAATAGGATAAACACTCAGTTTTTCATGGTGAAATATAAAGATTTTGAATAAACCAGAAAAGTCCCTAGAATTACGTTTATATCTGACTATATCTGCAACACGTAAAGTTCAAGATTTCTTTTACCAAATGGCAAGATACAAACAGGCATCGTGGTTCACTGCAGGGAACAGTCTGCAAGGCTGTACAGAATTCTGAACAACAAAATGACACACATTTAAATGAAGACTTAATTAGACATAATGTTTTAACTGTCTCCATGAAATACTGTATTTGATTTGAGATTGCATTTTAACATCACTTATTTCTGACTCTACGTACATTAAAGCCTTATTCATTCATGACTGGTTGCAAACAATAATCTGATAAACATCAGCTTTAACCCCTTGCATGACAGCCTAAGAAAATAAGACCCTGATCTTGACTAAGGTCTTAGTAAGCTATAATAAGACAAAATGATACAAGTTTCTCCTATAATTTCTGTCAGAGGTCATCAATCTGTATTCAACAAAACCATTATTGATATTTGATGCCAATGAGTTCCTAGTTCAGTGGCTGAAAAAAAACCATACGACACATTAAGCCCATTCTTTTTCTTACGTGAGACCCATAATTAATAGGGCCAAATCATTCTCCACAGATAATTAATTCTCATATAATTCCCCAGGGTGACTGACATTTCATGTAAATACTTCTTTGGACAGGAGAATGCAAAGAAAAAGGGTTTAACTGCTGAACACAGAGAGCTGCAACAACACACGTTTCTCTATTGTGTCCTCCCCCAGTGCCTCTGCAAATGGCCGGAGAAACAGTGTGTAATTTGAAGGAGGAAAGGTATGGACAATGCTGAAAGAACCCCAAGGACCAAAAGCCAAGATTAGGGCAGTTTTGAAAGCATATCACCAAGTGTAATGTCTGCGTAACCCTCCTGTGGTGGCAACATCTCAACACAGTCTTTTGGTGTTTTTAAGCAAGATGGCTGAGCCAACCCTATACAGTACAGCAGTGCTATCAAAGTGTTCAAACCTGCTCCTTCTTCCTAGTCTTTGGAGGAGGCTCTTTACTGAGCTGACACAAGACTCCATCCATTAAACCTATAAAAATTTCAAGACCCACCTAAAATCCATATTAATCAGTTAAAACAGCCCAGTGCAGGAGCAAAGGAGCGCTAGAGTTTGCCACAGAAATGGTCAGTGTGAAGAGAAGGGGACAAGGGCTTCCCCTGCTTCCAGCCATGACCTGAATGCAGAGCTCACCTCCTGCAGACCTGTCCACCAGAGTCTAACACTCGCAGAACATCCTGACAACCTCATTTCCCAGCCAAAGAGAAAGAAAAGGAGGGCAAGGAGGACAAAAAGCACTCACATGCTTTCTCGTCCCATCTATCTTCAGAAGCAGCTGGCAGCACTTTGCACACACTCACAGAGCAGGCAGCTGTGCAATTAGGCAGCTGCTTTTCCCACCCAACAGCTTGAAGGTAGAATCCTAAAAACTTCAGGAACATACCCTGTGAGGAAGTTTGTATAGGCTACTCTTTCGGGGAAGAGAAAGATACTTCACCTCATTTCCTGGGGACAGATAACTCACAGATTCAGATTCCTTTAGGACCTGCAGGAAGGACTTTGTGCCGTAACAAAGCCAGCACATAGAAGCTGAGGATCCAAACCCATTTTAGCCTATTCTGATGGAACAATGCTGACTGTTGACATCACTCAGTTTGTGTTCCTGCATGTCTGTCTCAATTTCTTATTACTATTTTAATCACTTCCAATGACTCTTGGACACGGTACAGAGGTCTCAGGGAGGTCAAATTCCTCTGGCTATCAAGAAGAAACAGTGTGGGTATTGACCAAAGGAAGGGCTGGAGAGAACTAACTATTTGGGTGAGGCCATGTGAAAGCTCAGCCTCAATACACAAGTGTAAAATCAAGGGTTTGCTGGTTCTACTGACCCCACAGAAACATCATGAGTATAAGACTTGATAGAGGCTGACTATATAGGGCTAACTGCAATGTCAGTCATCTTTTCAGCTCTGGAGACCAAGTAGTTTAGTTCCCTGCTCTTGGGAAAACAGGAAAACAAAGTAATAAATTATAATATTTTCTATCTTTGCAGACATATTCTTTCTTGTCCCATAAGACACACGAAGAAAATGCCTCACAGATAAAATACAAAGGCTTTATCACAATTGTATTTTTATAGAGACCCCAGGATTAATGCAAAATTATAGCAAAATCCATGTGTAAATCACAGCTTTTTTGATAATGCTATCTGCTACTTAATGCAAGGATTTTTGGGGAAAAAGAATGCTGGATTTAGCACCACGCTACTCAATACAGGGCTTTGCAGTTTTAACAAGTTTTAAAACAGTAAGTGATACTTTTTGCCTTTTGGAAACTATTTAAAAATTGACGTGAAGGCATGGGAATAAAAATATAAAAATACAAGATATCTGTTAGGTCACCAAATCCATCTCTGTGCCAGACCAGAACAGTTCTCTGTGACAAATTCACCCAGCTGAGTTTAACATTCTTAGGCAATTGGACAACCAAGCACTTTCCCTTAGATTATAATGTTTTCAGACCGTATGTTGTGTGCTCCATTTCATTAATTCAACCATATTTTTTCCTCTTCCTTTTAAATAAAGATTGCAGCACTCACATGTCAAGCTGAAGAAGACATTATTCTAACAGTAACATCTAACATCTGTTTTTGGCAGGCACTATGGGCAGTTGGCAGCAGCTCTGCAGTTCCCTCCTTATGTAAATGATCATGTGCTGGTGGCTGTCTAAGATAACATTGCTGGAAGACAAAGGAAGCAAAAGTCCTTTTGCTTTTACTTGATGCTTACTGTTAGCTAGAACATAAGGACTTTTGCATGTTGAGCAGACAGCCTCATTTTCACTGTATGTGGGCCAGATCTGGCTTCAGGGGAGCTGAAGAGAGCCCTGTGCAAGCAGGAATATTCACTAAAATATTTATCAAAGGGAAATGATTTTTAGGGTCTTATTTATGCACAGAGCTATTTACTGTAAAAAAAAAAGAATGCCAGGGAATGCTGCCTGACACAGAAGCAGCAAAGAAATTAAGATGTCCACCCTCCAGTCCACACAGTAGATGTAAAAGTCTTTCCAAGAATGGAATATGTTTGTAAAAGGTAGGTTCATTGGATGCAAGTGATTGTTCAGACCTTTTAAATATGCTTGTAAAAGACAGCAAATACAGAGTCCTACTAACTGGGAAAATCTGGCCTTTGCTGGCATCACATAGGAAGCATATTATGTATGTCTCCCTCTCACTCTATGCACTGACTGATGTATGCAATGAACCCAGGAAACTGGGGAAATTCTGCTCTGTGTTGTGCAAGAACACAAACCAGAGGGTCCTTTCTCCTTATCTGTATAGAGCACTGACATGCAGCTTGGGGAATCTCAGCCTTTTTAGCTCTTGCAGAGATATGGTTTCCAAAGATATCACTTCTCTGAGGTGTTTTGGAGATTCTCAAATTGCCTCCCCTCCCAGACTTGGTGACAATACTGCCCAGCCTTAATTCAACTGAAACACTAATGGTGGATGCAGTGAGAGCATGGGCAGACCTATGGGACTATCATGCCTGCACAGTGAAGTTGTTGACAAGGCCTTCAGCTCCAAAAAGCCGGTGTTGGCCTGAGACCAGTTTCATATTCATTAGCCCAAGGTGCTCTGAGATGATACTTCCACGCTCCTGCCTTGCCCTATGTCTTGCTGCATCCTACCACTTTGTATTTCTGTACCTGTACTGGTGGGTTTTTAAAACTGTGGCAGGTAGCTCACATGGCCAAACACTGATTCTACAAGAAACATGGGCTCTTCAGTCTGTGCTAACACACTGCCATTTTAGCAGCTCACACGCGCCTCAGAGCTGCATTGTGCCATGCTGATGCTGCTCACAAGTACTGAGGAATACACTTTGCAGTTTCAGACTCTGGATAAATACCTCTAATTAGGTCTGCACTGTCAGCTACAGGTGTTTCCCCCCAGCTCTCAGAATACAGTTTTACCAACACAAAAAGACCTCAAAGCTGTTAGAACCATGTCTATGGGTAGCTGTGTTTAAGTGCTGTCATGCAGTTCAGCCAATGATTTCAAACAAAATTAAATAACCTTAGTGTTTGGCATCTGAGTGACATAGACATCAGTACAAGAGGCCACTTGTGGTACTGTGTGGCAGTAAGAGTCCCAAAAGAAAGAACTAACCATGGAATTTGAAGTAGTGGATGAAGATCAGTTTAGATTAGATCCTTCCTCTGATCCTGCTCTTGGTAAAAAGCAAATCAAAACATTTGACAATTTGGCAAAGATCATGCTTTGCCATGTTCATACACAGAGATTTTTAGAAAGATAAATTTATTGTAGCTGTAGAGTTGAGGCCTGGATAATATTTTGGCCCAATTCTAATCTTTAGGGAAATTTTCAACCCCAAGTACACAGCAGGAAACAGAGTTTCTTTGGTTAAGTGGTCAGAGCTGTTGAGTATGCTCTGTTCCCTCAACCTACAAAAGAATATAATAAGAATGTAATAAGTCTATAATTATAATAAATACAATAAGAATGTCCAGTGACTTGCAGCACTGGGCTTCAACCTTCTGCAGCAGTTAGTTTGCTGCATTAGTAAAATGCTGCTAATTTCCCCATTTTCTTCAGGGACATCAGGAAGCTGCTGCTGTGTGTGCATTGGAGAGGCCTAGACATTTCACTGGTAGCTTCTTCTGCATGTTTACACCAATCTTTCTATCTAAACGCCATCCTAAAGCATGCAGAACAATGGCTGGGGATATGCTGTGCATACTGCTGTGAGAAAAGAGAAAAGAATGAGCAGAAGGCCAGTAGAAAGCTGAATGGTGTGTGAAAATGAGAATATGACTAAGTGACTTGCCATTCCAATTGCCTCTCACCAAATGTGTGTAATCAATTCCAGTGAGGGAGGGATGGTTAACATTACAAAAGCTCTAATTGTGGATTTGTCCAATATTGCCTTTCCCAAGAAGCAACCTCAGATGCCTAAAAAGCATATGTATGAGTTTAGTAACAAAAATTTGATGTTGGACTACTTCATCTTTATAAAATGATTTATATTCCAGATTTTAGGTGTCCCCGCCACAGTGATTTTATTCTCAGGGAGCAAGTAACTTCTCAGTACTTGTAAAACTGTGACTACAAATTTGACTGAAGACTGCACTTTGCAGAGACTGAAATGACAGTACTAAAAGATTTTTATATCTTTTATTGTATTTGAGTTCTATACAGAAGGTAAAACAATAACAATCACAATTATGCCTCCCAGGAAAATAAAACTGTACTTGGAAAAGTCACCATGAAAATGACCTCTTGCTCTCCAAACTAATTCATGTCCTCTGAAAGGACAAAACTAAAAACTTTGGATTTTTTAGTAAATAGGTTAATTCCATGTTGCACTGGAATGATAACCCAAACATTTGTGGCCTTTATATTTAATTTACCAGGTCTAGAAGATCTATGAGATTGTCACCAGAACTAATCTAAAATCCATTGAATCTGTAATTTTAATTCATTCATTGTTTTAAAATTGAAAATGAAATCTCCCTTCTGTGGAACTTTGTGCTTCTTCAGAAATCCAATTCTCCATTCATTATTTCAGCAGAGAAATTCCCACCTAATTTCCAACCCTAATTCAGATCCAGAAACCACAAGCCTGTCTCTAAAATAGGACTCCTTCTGAGTAATTTCTCATTAAAAGTATTTGCATTTCTATCTTGAACTGGATTACCAGAGAAAAAAGCCTCAGGGGCATTTGATCAGCCTTGGCTTTTTCCAAGTGAAGAGCTACATGAGCCTTCAGCTTGAATATAAAATAGTCTGTAGAAATTAAAGATGCTTAGCAAATGTGCTAATTTTCTGAAAAACTGAAATACAGAGGCTCTGAGCATTGACCAGATATAGGTATTTGGCAACAATCTAAAACAATTCCTTTGATATTAATTGAATTTCTATTTATTATGCTACAAGTAACATCAGAACTTGGCCTAATTTCTGAAGTTGCCTGCAGTACTCATTGCAGAGGGAAAAATCTGTCATTAGAGTTCTGTTAAATGAGTTCAATATCATTACATCACAACCTTAATAGTGTGTGTCTCAATAATTTTCAAGATTAGTGAAAAACATGGGCACAAAAAAGAAACCTGAGCTTTCTTATGTAATGCTTCTATTGCCATTTTTTTCTATTGTCATAAGGATCTTCTTTTCCTCAGTGCACTACAAAAGAAACCTCTTTAGACAGCTTTCTGCTGACTTCTTCTTTTATCTGTAAATGCTTTCAGTGACTAGTTCACATATCTATTTTTTTTTTCTTCAAGCAAAATAGCCTTCTAAAGCCTCAATGAACCTGACAGTGAAAAGCACTAAAGTTGGACTACACAGGGTCATATCACAGCCTATAGAGAAATGTGGGGCCACCAAAAGGAGATAACTGTAGACAGCACAGGGGGCCAGGATAGCTCCTGATTCAGTCCTGCCTCAAGGTAGCATCTCATGAGTACCCACTTTCCATTTCAGTAATCCATCTTTGTATAATATACTCATTGTTCATGGCCATCAAGTAAGGCAGGCAGCCCTCATCCCATTACTATTTTAGCTCCAGGGTGAGGCTTATTTTTCTTATCTACAAAGAGGATATTAAGGAGTGGAATACATACACATAGTTCTCCTTAGGTTTATTGTGTTCAGCCTACTGCCCTGCCAATCATGCCATTTTTGTTTTGTTATCACTTTTCTTAGTTTAGTGCCATAACCTCAGGCTCTGATCTCATCAGATCTCACAAACTAAATAGGGTCAGGCCAGGTCAGTACTCAGACAGGAAACTTCCAAGAAAACTCAGACTTTTGCAGGAAGGAGTACTTTTCCACCCATGCTGTATTTTTCAGCCTCAGTCAGTACCTGGCATTACTGAACCAACACCAGTGAATGATTTTCAAAATTGACAGACTTCATGTCTGAAGTGAAACTCATCTTGAGCACATTGTAAAACAACAGCAACATTTATTTCAGTGGGCTCTTTCATTTTTCAGCTGTCCTACAAGTCCATGGTTGCCTTCACTGCCTGTCTGCAGATCTTTCTGCCAGTACTTCATTGCTAATGGTCACTGAGAGCTCCTACCTCAGAATTCTTTCTTCTCTAGGCCTACCACAGCTCATAATGCCACAGGATCAGGTTCCAATTATCGATGACTGCCTCCCTCACAGGGCATTGGCATTTCACTGTTTTGAGAAAACTTGTGCAACTCAGTGTGTTCCCCACAAGGTAGAAGCCAAGTCAGTTGGGATTTTGGTGACTTATTTGAAACTTAAAGCCATTGTCGATAATTTGGAAAAAATATACCAACTTTATTCACTAAAGGTATTAGTCTTCTACATGGAAATCATGGCAATATTGAATAAAATATATTTAAATATATTTAAATAAGAATCATAGAACCTGTGCTTCTGATACGTTATAGAATTATTCTCAGCTTGTCTTTTAAGAGGATAAATAGATGCATGAGAAGTTTATTTTTGTTGTTGAAATGCTATTTTCATTAAAGTTATAGGGCAGGAGGCAACATGATGTCATAACCATGATGGTAAAATGAGAATTGGGATTTTTGGGTAATATCATCATGATTTTGCCACAGTCATTACTACAAATAGATAGTCATAAAGCTGGGGAAAGAAACAGATTCAGGGGCACATGTGGAATGTGTTATGGAGATTGTTTACCAAAGAATGATTTCTTAATTGGACACAGTGTTTTGGATTCATTGACCAATTGGATCCACATGTGTCGGGACTGTCTGGCAAGGGTGATGGGTTTTTCTTAAGAGTAGTATAGTGTAGTAACAATAAAGTGATTGATCAGCCTTCTGCAATCATGGAGTCAAAGCCTGTTCAGAGGCTTGCTGCTACTATATGGCATCACCTGCCCACAGTGTTTATGTCACCCACTGCCCCATCTATAAAATGAAGCTAATTATCCTAGACACATATAACCTTGGAAAATTCTTTGCATACCTTAAATAAACAATTCTGTGCAAAGACATACTACATCCCTCACAGATATGATGTGTCCTTGTGCTTACTACCATGATCCTCTTTGGAAAGCAGCACTGACTAAGAGTGGAGCCACATACAGAGCAAAGTGCTTCTTAAGTAGGTCTGAATTTGTATCTCAGGGGCTAAACAATTTGTCAAGGATTGTAAATAATTTTTAGAAAATAAGTAGGACTGCATTAATTTCCTCTAAAGTTTATTCTTTGTTTGATATAGATTCTTTCTTTTGAGTAAACAGTTCAACCATGACATTAAAATGTTACATAAATAAAGAAATTCATGTAGTTAAAAACAATGAATTGTGAACCTATCATTTGAAAACAAAGGAGAAAAATGGACAAAGTACAAAAAAGCTTTTTTGCATTGACACTATGTACCATGTGCCTTAAAGAAGCTGCCTGTGATTTGTTTTCTTATTTCACATTTTCTCAGTGTATAAATCCTGCTAGAGAGCTTATTGCTTGTTTACATCAAACTTTTGACCTGGTAATGAAACTTCACACAATGCCACAAACAGAAATAATATTGGAAGGCGTGAAAAGAATGGGTCCATTGGGATTGCTATTTATTTTAAACAGTTCTCTGTGCCAACATCCATCTAGAGTTACCTGTTTTATCCATTAATAACCACTAAGTGTTAAAATGTGTCCCAGATTCTGCTGGCTTCTGCACTACAAACACGCTGCCTTCTTTGTCAAGAACCACTTTCAGATAAGGGCATGTGGCAGATTACTGTTTCTACTGTTCCTTCCTTGCCATTATGAATCTCAGCATGTTGTCCTCATGCTTTACAGAATTTCACAAGATCCTCTATGTGATGCAAAATTTTCACTTTACATGGACTAAAGTACCCCACGACAATTCCCAAGGGACAAACCCTCATCAACTGACAACACTTAAATGTGAGATACAGAATGGAGAAAAATAATACAGCTCCCATCTTATTTTCACAGCTGGACTCTTATGAATTTTTGACCCCAGCATGTTAGACATTAACAGAACTGATTTTTGATTCAGCATTTAAGCTTCACTTTGACTTTTTATTCCCACTGCCAGATGATTACTATCTCTGATCCCACTATGAAAGTTTACCAGTCACAAATCCCTATAATGTGTAACCTTTATACTGCTTTGATTTACGTTAATCTGATCTACCAACAAATGGACACATCTGTTTCATTCTGACAAAGTTGATTTATGTTGACATGTTGACTTTTGTACTTTCCAATGCTGCATTCCCTTTATTACGTTTCTGGCATTGTGTCAGCTAGACAGGGCTGGCTTTCCTGCATTTTTTTATCCAGCTGGGAGATATTTCAGTGCTTGTAAAAATTAGGATGCTGAACTCTTATAATCAATGCATTTGTTACTCCTGTGGACAGTTAAATAAGGTTCTTTTTCACTTCCTAAGATTTCTATGCTTTGATTTCCTTCCCACTTTGGCTGATGTAAATCATTAACAATGCAGCTAAAATTATGTAAATTACAGTGGTGTAAAGGCAGAAATTTAGATGTAATTGATGCCTAATTATTTTAAAACATTTAGAGCAAACTTTGGTACCAAGAGGTACCGGAGTGCAAAAAATATCTCTGCGCTGCGTTTGCCAGGTCAGGACTCCCATCTTCTGACAGAAAGCCATGCTTTGTGTCCTGTTCCAGCCCTTCAGCAAAAAGAAACATCTGAACCCAGGCTCTCACTGGGGAGATCATACTCTGACAATAATCCCAGTTGAGAAGAAAAGAACAGAATAGCCGAAGTCTGTAATTGGATATCAGCAATGCAGCATCAGGACTGTGTGTCCAGGCCACCTACAATGGAAAAGGATGGGGAGGAAATATCACAGAGATATATGCATTTTCACATAAAACTGAGATAAAGAACAGCAAAGAATACTTTAGTGAGACAAGGGCTTTAGGAAAGCTTCTATTCCTAGCAGCTAAGTGAAATGCCTTTTTCCACAGTTCAGTGATAGAGAGAAGTACAGAGATACTCAGGTGTCTGCACACTGAGCTGATGGCATCAAAATAAGTATTTTCATTCTTAAGAACTTCTAAGAACTCTATATGAAAAGGGCAGTGTATTTTTTTCAGGTATATCCAAACCAGGTTTTAAAGGAGATTTTGTAATACCACAGAAAGCTCTGTCTCAAGACATCACTGAATCATAAAATAGTTTGCCTTGGAAAAGACCTTGAAGATCATTTAGTCCAACCATTAGCCCAGAACTGCCCAGCATCACTAAACCATATCCCTCACCACTACATGTATTTTAAATATGTCTGGGAATGGTGACTCCACTGCTTCCCAGGGCAGTCTGTTCCAGTGCTTGACAGCCCTTTCCATGAAGAAATTTTTCCTAATATCCAATCTAAACCTGCCCTGGCACAGCTTGAGACCATTTCCTCTCAGAGCCCCACCTGGGTACACCCTCCTTTCAAGTAGTTGAAGAGAGCAATGAGGTCTCCCCTGAGCCTCCTTTTCTCCAGACTAAACACTCCCATCTCTCTCAGATGATCCTCATCATAAGACTTGTGTCCCAGACCCTCCACCAGCTCTGTTGCCCTTTTCTGAAGCCTCTTCACCTCAATGTCTTTCTTGTAATGAGAGGCCCAACACTGTGGCCTCACCAATGCTGAGTACAGACGAGTGGTCAAGCTCTTTCCTGGTGCTGCTGGATCACATTATTGCTGATCCAAGCCAGGATGCCATTGGCTTCTTGGCCACCTGAACACACTGGCTCATGTTCAGCAGGCTGTGGACCAGCACCCCCAGGTCCTTTTCCATCAGGCAGCTTTCCAAACACTGCCCCCAGCCTGCGGCGTTGCATGGGGTTATGACACAAGAGCAGGACCCAGCACTGAGCCTTGTTGAACCTCCTTTACCTTTGTCCTCAGCCCATCTATCCAGCCTGTCCAAGGTGCTCCAGCAGATCAACACTCCCACCCAACCTGGTGTTTTCTCCAAATTGACTGAGGGGGCACTTGATTACCTCACCCAGGTTGTTGATGAAAATATTCAACAGGACCTACCCCCATTCTGAGCCTTGGCGAACCCCACTTGTGATCAACTGGATCTAACTCCATTCACCACCCCTCTCTGGGTCTGGGCGTCCAGCCAGTTTTTCACCAAGCAAAGAGTGCACTTGTCCAAGCCATGAGCAGTCAGCTTCTCCAGGAGAATGCAGTGAGGAATGGTGTCCAAGGCTTTACTGGTGTCTAGACAGACAACATCTACAGCCTTTTCCTCATCCACTAAGCAGGTTACCATGCATAGAAGGAGACCAAGTTAGTCAGGCAGGACTTTCCCTTCATAAACCCATTTTGGCTGAGTCTGATCCTCTAGCTGTCCTGCACATGCATGTGATGGAAATCAGGATGATCTGATCCATGCACCTTTTCCAACACTGAGGTCAGACTGACAGACTTGTATTTCTTTGGTTCTTCCTTCTCACCCTTCTTGTAGGTGTCATACTGGCCAATTTCCAGTGAATTGTGATCTCCTTAGTTGTCTGGGACTACTGGGAAATGATGGAGAGTGGCTTGATCAGCACTTCCGCCAGCTCCCTCAGTACCCTTGTGTGAATGCTGCCTGGCTGCACAGATTTCTGTGTGTCTGAGTAGTACAGCAGATCTCTGACCATTTTGCCTTGGAATATGGGGGCTTCTTTCTTCTCCCCGCCACTGCTTTCCAGCTCAGGGGGCTGGGTGCATGAAGAATAACAGGCCTGACTATTAAAGACTAAGGAAAAGAAGGCAATAAATACCTCAATCTTTTCCTCATTCTTTGTGGCAATGTTTCACCCCACATCCAATAAAAAGACAGAGGTTCTCCTTAGTCTTTCTGTTGTGAGAATGTATTTATAGAGATGTTTTTGACTGTCTTCCACAGCAGTAGTCAAATTAAATTCTAGTTGGTCTTTAGCCTTTACCAAGGCCAATGCAATTACACCAGAGATTGAGCTCCAAAGCCTTGCCTGCTGTATGGGAATTGAGCCCTCAGGACCAGATTAGAGCCAGTCAAAGTAACTTCTCTGAATCTCATTTTGTGTGAACATTGAATCCTTAGATCCATCCACTTTGCTCTTTAATCCCAATCCCATTATGTCCCACTAGTTCCTGACACAGGCAGAGGCAGCTCATGACACAGGCAGAAGCTAAGTGTATCACTTTGCTTTGGAGGCATTGAAAATGTGGATTTTTGGTTCAGTGACCAAATCAAGAATTGTAACAAAATAAATTTTTGGCTTGGATCAAATTGGCATGAAGCAATTTATTTTTAGGTTATGTAACCATTTTTAATCTGCCAGCATAAGAATAATAGATAATGGGGATGGAATAGAGGAGGGGGGAAATGGTGAAAATAGTTTTGCATTCCCTTTTCTTTTTTTCTTAGGACTTACTAAGAAACTCTACTATTTGCACTCCAATTTCTCCTATTTTCTCTGCATATTCAGGGATTTTTAAATTTCTCTTTCAAAATCTGGAGACTGAAGTGGCTTGGAGAAGAACACACAACAGAGGATTCAAAATTCCTCTACTAGAGTTGCCCAGCTGTACCCTGTAACTTCACGGATATTTTTTACTAGAAACTGCGGAAAAGAGACCAAAGCGGGAAAGCACTTGGGTGATGCAAGGACAGGCACAAGCGGCTGTGATCTTGAGGCCAAGCGTGCCATCTAGTGTTGGAGAGTACTTGTCAAAGGGAAAGCGTCTGTTCATCTCCACAAGGCTCTCAATAGCTGCAACAAATCTTTCATCACTTACTGGACAGGCTACTGCTATTAAATGTAAAGCTCAACAATAATAACAACAACTTTTCACCCTCGTGACATTTAAGCAGACATGTATACGAATGAATAATTTGTGAACACCTTTTATTTGAAAGCTGCTGATCAATATCTGGTGAGCACGTCCAAAAAGTAATGAGACTTGTCCTGAAACAGAGGTGCACAACATTACAATAAAATACTTTGAATATACTGTGGCCTTTTTGATGATCACTTATTTCAGGAAACTGCGGGAACTGATAGCCCAGTGTGATGTAGAACAGATTGTAACAACATTCTCTCCCTGAAACCCCAGTAAGCAGGACAATGACCCAATTACCACCCTCATATGACAGAAAAATGGGTACAGAAAGTTGAAGATATGCAGGCTGCCATTTTTTGTTCTTTTGGCTTTTGTCAGCCGCTGCATATTCAGTTATGAGGTATGAGCAGCAAGACAGGTATCAGTAAAATCCACGGCACCACTGTCATTCCAGCAGTTCTCTTAGCACAAATGCTCTGCTACCACTGAGGAGCACAGACTTCTAACATATGTTACCATAGAGTTCTCCTAAACAATTGCTAAAACCTCTCTTTGTGACACAATAAAGACATATGTGAACCCCTGAAATCTGGTGCATTCCCATAAATACAAAAGTGTAAATTCTTTGGGATAAGGTGTCTTTGTTTCTTCAGTTATTCCATTTCAGGTCCCCCAAGCAGAAATGCCAGGAAACATTGGGGATGAGCTGAATTGAAGGCAAGAAGTTGTATTCCAGTCATAGAGATGAAGAAAAGACTGGCTGTGAAAGTCTATGGAAACACTCATTTCAAGCATCTCAAGCATCATCATCTTCACGATGTACTGCTAGAATTAAGGCTGATGTGAATGCAGGCACTACAGTGATGGGCAGAGTCAGGGGAGAAAAAGGAGGGTAATTCAGAGTTATTGAGTCACATTTCCCCTGTTTGTTAAGCATAATAAAAAACACCACTATTAACTGCTAAGTGGCTTGATGATACACCTTATCTTGTGCAAGTTAAACTGATGGTATAAAAGTCACTCCCTTGCCCTCCTGTGCTGCTGTGCTCCCACCACTTCCCTCATGTCGGGTCAAGTGATCCTGTAGCATCAGATTTTGCCAGGTCAGTGAGCTGATCCAACTGAAAACTAACTGGGGGTAGAAAAAGTTTTCGATCAGGTAGCCACCAAGAATTATGTCCTTCAGCAGATGCTGGAGCAGAAAAAGCAGCGTAATCCTTCAAGGAAAATCAGCCCTTTTAGCAGCAGCCCTTTTGGCAGCGACTGGCTTAAGAATAAGTGAAACCATGCCCAAGAGAGTAGTACAGACTGAATCAATACTAAAATTAGAATTATTTATATACAGACAGAGTGATATTTTTAAAAGTTTGAATCGTATCCTTTGAAGACAAAAAATTTGCTTCTTTACATTAAGATCACATCAAAATTCAAAATGTTTTCTTCTCAGCAGTTTTTTAATTCATTAGGTGCCTAAAGGTTTCCTTGATTGCAAAAATGCATAGAATATTGTAAAGATGAACAACTAGAAGTTTTCTTCAGTGAAAGCCATTAGATGTTTTCTTCAGTTCAATGTTGTTCATAATCATTCAAGACTGTGAAGCTGAAAGCAAGCAGAAACAGTGGGAGACACCATGTTTGTAGCAATCTACTTGTATTTTAAAGAAAACATGTCTCTATACAGCTAGGAGAGCACCCACACTAGCAACAGCTCTAATTCTTGTTCAGGAGTAGGCTGGAAGCCCAAACCACTCATTAAATAGACTAGAAGTTCCCATGTGTCTTCTTCCCAGCAGTGATCCAGTTTGGAGTTAGTACTTGTGGGGAGTCTGCATGCCAAGATCAAGTAGGTAATGCACAGCAATTTGCAATGTTCCTCCCAACAACTATTTTTGAAGCATGTTACAGCAGGACAACTCTTGAGAGCAGCACATCTCCTGTAGGAAGCACTATTTCAGACTTTGATGTGCAGCAAAGATATAGGAGAAATATCATTTCCTTTCTCAATTTCAGTGCCAATGATCACAGTAGTAATTCAAAGACCAAACCGAGGACTCATTTGCACTGAATATTAATGCAGGTGTAATACATAAAAAAACTGGCAGGAGTAGTTTTCAGAACAATGCATCTGTCAGCCAAGATCTTTGAAACAAATCCAAGTTTAACAGAGCAGCTTCTTTCCCTTTCTTTAAAAAGGGATTCAATATGATCAGCTACATCTTCTCAAAAGAAAACATTTAGACTCTTGGCTTTTACTGACTTTGATCCAACGTCAGAATGGCGCTGATTTCAGTGGAGGCAAGATCTTAAATAAGCTTGGGGCATTTAGCTGTCTTTGAAGCTAGGTGCTCGTTTTTGTCACAGGACTTACTTGACAGCCTAAAGACGAAAGCCTCTTTTCGCGCCAAAAATAGAATAAATGCACCATTTCAGAAAACTGCTCACACGGTCCTGCCAGCTTGCCTTGACATTTTGGTGCAGGAATCACCTTGAGCTTCAGAGAGGAGCTATTTCCCAGGTAGTTTGTCTCATCACCTCTGCCAAAAAGTCTACTGCAGGTGTTTAAATCATGGTAGTGGTGGGGAGCTGCTTCAGATCCAAGTGTCTGCTGGACAGAAAACAGGCAAGTGAGCCATTTGTTAAATATCACCAGTCACTACTGGTTTATACCCAGATCCTGCACTGGTGAAACTGCACAGAAGTAAACGGAGCTCTGCAAGCAGAACACTTGATCGGAACACTGATTTAGTCAGTGAAGTCTGGTATTCAATCTACCTGCAAAAAACAGCTTTTAACCCAAAGAAACTAAAGAACTAAACCTGCTCACAACTTCAATTTTTATGTGAAGGTACATTTCAAATGCTACAATGAAAAAAGGTGCAATTTTCATAATAAAATAGTGAGAATTAAATGACCATTTATATGCATGGATCCTTTAAGAGAACGCTTTTGGCAAAACAAGACACCTTTTCCTGTCAGTATCCTGAAGTACACTTTCTCCCTCCTCTTATACTTTGATGAAAGAATACTTCATGTCATCTCCATTACTTTCATGCTTAATGGCATTGCAATGAAAGAAATGACACCTTAAAGAATTAGGACCCAGACTAGCATCCCTTGGAGGCTGAGTTTCAGATCATTATTTCTGCTGACACTGTGCAGCTGTTGCAGAGGGTTTTTTTTTCTAGGAGCAACTTCGGGTGTTTTGTTTTGGTTTTTTTTCTTTTTTTTCGCCACAGAAATCTTTAGTGGGAAGAGAAAGGCACGGCTTGTTGGGTCAGTGATGTAACACCAGCTGACAGGTGGGTTTCAGGGAACTCTCTGGGGCCATGGCCTCTTTAGTGGTTTTACCACTCTAAACTCAATTACAGTAGAGTTTCACGCTCCACAGCAAACTCCAGTCCTTTTTTGATAAAAACTCTACAAAGTAAATAAGTCATGATGATGATATGGGTCTGCCATTTAATATTCATTGAAGTACATATGTTTGAAAATTGGAAGCAGAGTTTAATCCATTTTCATATTTATATCAACATGCAGCTTTAAAAAGGATATATTTCCTTTTCTCAGAGAATCTTGACAATTTCTGGTCTGACAAGATAAATAAAGATGTAAAAACCTGACTTAGAATGTAAGGTGAAGACCCAAAGATATTTAAAATGCAAATCTTAAAATACATATCCTAGGTCTACTCACTTTCAAGGAGGAGCACACCTCCCTTCCACATGACTTTTGTTTTCATTGAAATTATATAAAATACTTTCAAGGATCCATAGTTCTTGATGATATGTGCATTATTCGATCACTATTTACTCCTTATTTTGTACACTGCACTGACAGTATAACAGGTAATATATTTTATAAAGGGACTTGTACATTTATGATCAATTTCTTCCCTCATTTAAGTATTAGCTTGATGTCACTTTTCCATCTTTGACATAATTAAGTCACAGTAATATTCAGAATTCCGTTGTGCATAGCTATGACAGATAAATCAAAACACACAAGGAGTAGTCTCTGTAAGAATCACACATAAAACTGGCAAAATAAACAACACATTGCTCTAAAATAACTAAAGAATTCGAATTTGCAAAATCTCACCTCATATAGCACTAGGTTTAATCATTATTTTGCAATATCAGAGAGGTTTTCCTGCCCACATTTACAAATCTTCTGGGGAAATGAAAACAAAGACACAATAAATTTTCCTTTGTCTTGATGTTTTATTTTAGATGGCTGAAGGATAAATGAAGCTGGTGAAAAAAGAGTTAACCTAATGATGTCGTCTTTTATTTGAGTGAATGTTTAAGCATGGTGCTACGGCTGATGGCACCTTGTTTAATAATGCAGTACAGAGCTTCCTAAGGGGACAGGGCTTGATCTGAAAACTGAATATGGTGCACTCTAAATTCTCTTCCCTGAGGAAGGCTGACTAACTGATAAGTGCCATGAGCTAGCGCAGGGACTGATTCTGTCAAATCAAGCTCAAATGGAAGGCACAATGTAGACTCTTCTCAAGTCTTAGTGAAGTAATTTGAGCAGACATTTGTGACATTAGACAGTGCATCAACTATGGAATGCTGTAAAAGTTCACTGTCTTACTACAAGGTGGTCTTTAGATGACAGGATAAAGAAATCAGTGCAAATTTGTTAATGTAACAACTTGGAAAAGCATGCTAAAAATGTCACTCTATTGGGATATGTGATAAAATGTATAGGGAAGTGACTGCCAGTTGGGTTTCCTTGTGAATCCTTTATTAGAACTCATGTAAAAGGCATAGGAAATAGGGAAAGGCAATAAGTACAAAATTTGTATTAGGTTCTATCAGCTAAGCTTCCGTTCTTTCTGAGCTAAAAAATCCCAATTGACAACTGAAGCAAAAAAGTCCACCATTCAGCTATTTGTTTCTCACTTTGGGATCACATTGTCATTCAGTTCAAACTTCCCCTACTGAAGTTCTTGAATATTTTTTCTAAATGGGAACTGAAAAATATGGTCTTTAAAGTCAGGAAGAAAATTGTTCAGGTTGAGAAGGAGATAAAACCTGTTAATCAGACATAAATAATTTGCTAGCATAAAGGGAATAACTTTGAGCATATCAGCAAGAAAGACTGGAAACTAATGGAAATTCTTCGATAAACAGAAGGGAAAATAGGAGGAAAAAAAGAATTTTTCACTACTAATTCACATTTGTCTTAGGTTGCTTTTTTCTTCAAGTAAATAATGGTTCCCAGTTATAAGAAATGAGTATTTCTTTTTATAAGAATTTCATTTATAAGAAATGAGTATGAGTTCCCAGTTTTCCTGTGAAAAATTTGACAAATTGCTACCCGTGAAAAATGAAGATGAAATTAATAAAGGAAAATCTGGTACATAAGGAATTGATCTAAGAGGATAGAAGAACAAATAATGTTGAAAATAAGCGCTTCAAGTCTGAGAGATGTATTGATGGGTATATTCCAGGATAATTAAAAAAAAAGTTTTCAAAAGCTCTGTGACCTTTACAGAAAAATGTCAGTGTGCTGATGGGATGAGCTGACACTGCTCAGCTAAGAGGTAGAGCAGTACACAGTGAGGCAGTGTTTCTCAGAGGAAGACCTGAGGGCTGGAATAATAAACCTGTGAAGAAATGGTTTATGATACCACACAAGATGGTGCATTTGGAGACTAATAACAAACTCTATGTTGCAAGGTGGGAATCCATCAGCCGGGTAAGGAGCAAGATTCTAGTGCAATGAGTGATGAGAGAAGTAGTCGCAGATGGCAATCTGCTGACAGCGTGAGAAAGGCAAATGACACCAAACCAGTACCAGATGAGACTTTTCTGTTGAAGATCTACTAATGTCAATGTCCAACACAGCAGGAAAGACCCTTTAGGTGACACGTTACTGAGAAGCCTTCACATCACTTAGCTCAGGAAAGAACTCCTCAAACCGCGATGGTTCTGCAAGAAGATGCTCTCTTGCAGATGGGATAATATGAGAAGAGAGTGACATGTTGTGGCTGATTACAGATAAAAATTTTCCTTTATGAAATGTAAGGGATAAGAATTTCCATTTACTCACCATGATTTCCTATCTGTATGGAGGCCAAGGAGCTGCTGCAGGAAGCTCCTGTGGAGCTTCTGGAAAGCAGCTTCTCATCTGAGCAGTGAAAGCAAAAAGACTGCTCCTCAGAAAATAATTTCTGACAAGGTCAGGAAAAAGGTTATCTGATGTACTATGTGTGATCATGTTTAGTGTGAAGATCTAGGAGGTCCTCTGCTTATGTTGTTGTGGGCTGCATGGAGCTCTCTAACTCTGTTTTTATCATTGGTATGCTCAAAGGTACAATTTAGGCCAGTGCCTGAGAAGTGTCCTCAGCTCAAAGTGCTACACAAGTAAATATATTAATAACCTTGTATTAATGGACCATGGGGAGAATTTTCAAAGGCCTGTAGAACTTTACAACCAGTGATGTTAATGGCATTAAATGGAAAAAAAAAATTGAAAGAGGGATCCTCAGTCACCTTGCTCTTCAGCAATTAAGTAAAGATCCAAGCAGACTTCCAGTGCAGGTAACACTGACAACTATGAGCAACAAACTCATATTCTAGCTATAAATAGTACATCTCTGGTACACAGAAATGTCAGGTTTTCACAGGACCTTAATGATTTGCATAGAATCACCAGGTGATTCTACTTACTTACACACCTTACTACAGGGCTCAAACGCTGTTGCTCAGTTTTTACTTTAATGCCTTCCTCTTTTTAGACCAAAAGCCCAGTGGAAATGAGTCCTGTCCAGCCAGAATGGAGGATACTCACCAGTAGCTTACTTAGGAAGATAAAGGAAAAAAAAGACAAGGAATTTTCTGGTTAAGTAGGGGGAAAAAAAAGAATTTTTATATTCTCCACTCATAGGAACAAGAGTGAAAAAAGACATTCTGATTTTTTAGAAACTGAGGCGGTCTCTCTGTGATGCAATATGAGTCAGCTGTTATTCCACATCTTGAAGTTCTGAAGCAGGATTCACTAGAACTGATATCACTGCTTCATGGGTAAAACCTGTTCTGCAAGCCCCAATAGCACTACAGCATGCTTCCAATAAGAAAACTATAAAATAGTCTTACAGATCTAATGTTTAATCTAGCAAGATTTCTTACCCCAAAAAGCTGACAGAGCAACTAATTACGTTCACACAGAGCTACATTTAGGAACACTGACAGAGAAAAGTTTCAAATAAACCAGAATTGTTGTACACAGACTTCTGCTTTATATTTTCTTTAACTCATTCACTTATTTAATTCTGTTAATCCCTTCAGACACAGTATATCAGTGGTAGTGCTCAACTCCAAAATAAATGTTCAATTTCAAGTCAACCATTCTGACTTCATCTGCAAAATGAACTGTAAGTTCACCCTGTTTCCAGTGTCAGGATTTCCAAGATGGTTATATTTGGAAGTACCTACATGGCATTTGATATTAGCTATGGTCCCATTTTGCAGTCTGATTTTATCATTCTACAGCCAAGTAATTTACTTAACTTAGAAAAAAAATTGTGAAGCATTGGAAATAAGGATTAACCATATAACAATACTGCAAACTATGAAACAACACGAACTACAAGATGATGAAATAAGCACATTATGAAGAAGAACTATGTATTTGTAAAGAACAGTTTCTCAAGTCTGAAGTAATTAATGAATAACTTACATATGTAATTTTCCTTTGTTATTTTCTGCAAAGGAGGGTGTCCTATGGAACACAAGCAAAATTCTAAATATGTAAGTCTATAAACATCAAGTGATGAAACCTGAATTTTTCTAAAATAAGGACATAAAGCAGGGTTCCTTTTACAAACAAAGTGTAAATTTTCCACTGGTTTTATCTATGCCACTGATACTTTCACTAAGAGTTGCCTACAGTGCTGACTGGTTTTGATCCCCATTCTTACACCTTCATGTCAGATGTTCTGGTACATAGAATTGCAGCAGCTTTGTACTACTGTCAATAAACTCCATCAAGAATTTCTTCCATAGCTAGTTGAAGTAGAAGCCACAAAAATCATTAGATAGTATATCATATAGATATACCAATCCTTTTAAAGCCAAAGGAACTTTACATTATTGTAAAGACCCAGCAGTTTTCATTAGCTCGTATTTGTGGAGCAGAGCGTAGATCAAGTATTGCCTGCACCTATGGGTTACTGTCATAAAGGAGTCCAGTGAGTGGTGCTAAATGTTTATTATTCATCAAGACTGCAAGATTTTTTCACATTTCATGCAATGTCTCTTCCTTGTCTTTTTAAGACTTTTCCTATTGCACAAGCAAAACGGAATATCTGCAGCAATGGAGAGAATTCTTCTACACCTTTCTGTTTGTAATACCACATTGGAGGTACAAGGATATTGACATTTTGAAACATTTCTCTGCCCATTTAAGAGAAATATTTTTAAATGCATGTCTAGAAAACCTGGAATCGATTTATCATCAAAACATAAAATGTTCATAAGATATTTTGGAAAGTCATCTAGGAGTCATGTTCACATACAATTGTACATTGTTATGAGTTGTAAGAGTCACAGTACTTAATGCACTACATTATGCAAAGGGTCTGATGATGTTCACAACAGCCCTTTCTTTCCAGATAATCTGCTTTTCTTCACAATCATGAACATTCTTCTAGACTACTGCTCATTTGCCAAGGACAAATAGTGCAGAAGTGATGACAGCATCACAAAACTTTTTCCTTACACTTTCACCAATTTGATAATGTATTGTTTGACAATGTAGTGTCATTTTTTTCACTGAGAGAGAATGGAAGCATCTCAAAGTACTGTCAGGGGCTACCCTTGAGGCATTTGCTTAAATATCTCTATGCCTCAGTTTTCCTATTTTAAAAAAGGTTCATAATATTCATTCACACCAGCAGGGTGTTGTAAAGCTAAATTTATTATTGTTTGTTAGATGCTTTTAGAGCATCCAACTGGAAGAATGATAGATATGCAAAACAGAACCTGATGTAGCTATTATTCTCAGACAATTTCTGTTGAATTTATATAAAAGGAATACTGATTATTCCCAGACAATTATTCTCAAAAAATATATATTGAATTTGTATAAAATGGAAGGCTATTTTTTGAACAATATAAATGTACTTGACCATTATTCATAAAATTCCTTTTTTTTGCAAATAACCAATAATAAATTACATTGAAAATACATCCAATCACTCAGCTTCTGCTAAGATGCACTGAACATACAGACATATTATATGAACACAGGCCCCCAGTCATCCTTGCCTCTTCTTGTCAGTAAAACATGCACAAAGCTTCCTAAGTGTGTGTTTGCTTCTGATGGGCAACTTTTAAGTAAGGAGAAACACAAGACACTGCTTACTAGTTCTTAATTCTGGTACTTGTCTGTGAATCCTGTCAAACTCACACTTCTAAAGGAGCTTCTAACAGTTTTCAGAGCATGAGCATAACTCATTCCTATCATATCCAAACCAAATGAAAACAGGCAAGAGTTGCTCTGACATACAAAACTAGAAGTCAAACCAAGTTTGTGGTTAGCACTGCAATCCATTAACTTTTCAACTTCAGTCACAAAACTCTGAATTTTCATTAATGTGACCATAAATTTACTGCTGCAGTTCCCATAAGGCAACTCAACCTCCTTCCATTCAAAAAAGAATCCATTCCTCTCCTCAGATTTTGACATTGAAATTACTGTGAATTAGCCAACAGCTGAGCTCTTCTTTTTAATGCTTTCACCATCCATTCTTACCACTTCCAATTCTTCACAGAATGGCTGCAATTTGATCAAAATTGAAATTTAATTTGAAGTTTTTAGTTCCTTGTAGGCCAATGTGTAAGCAGGTCAGACAAATATACAACTTAAAATATTACCAACATTCAGAGTAACACATGAATTTCAGTAAGGTGCTGTCTGGACCAGAGCTACTTGCTACCATAACACACTAACTCAAGGAAATGGCCAGAATGAATATACACACTCCCAATATTATGAATAAAAGTTATTGATCAAAGGAAAGCATGTTACTCAGAACCAGAATAAGGAGTTGTGACATTTTCAAGAAATCTGAGTTGAGAAAAATCTGAATAGCCTTATATTTATCAATAAACATGATCATTCATGTAAAAATAAATTGGTGACCTAAAGATGTATTTATTACTGGCACACCACCTACATCTTTGAAGACCGGGCTCAGCTTTGTCCAAACCTCAACTCTTCTGGGACTCTTCATATATTTCATGAGCCAGGAATTGTGTCCTATAAAGCACCAAATCCGCTGGGAAGCAGCAATTATAACGTGATCCACGATTTTCCCTTCTGTCCAAGCTCTCTCACTAAGCCCTCCCCTGGCTGGGGGCAAGATGGCAAACACGTGTGGGTGGGCACATGTGCACAGATGTCCCTTCCCACCCTTTTCTAACAGACCTGTGTTCTGTGCAGGTGGCAGGAATGGCCTGCCTGTGCCAGAGACACCCTCTCAGTTTACAGATGAGAGACTAATCCCTGGCAGACTTCTTCATTTAAACAAGGGGGAATGAATAAAGAATCAGAAAAAAGCTAAAAGAGAAGCTGCATCTCTTTGTCCTCAGTCCTTTTATATGTTTACATGGTGGGGACAGGCCACGTGGGCTGTGAAACCTTGAGATCTGACCCCAGGCTGTATTGGCTTGGCACCACACTACCTCATTTTCCCCAAGACCAAATGAAATGCCTAAAAATGTCAAGGCTTGCCAAAACATTTATGCTTTTAGCTTCACTCGGTTGTCTTCACATTCAGAGCACTTTTCTTCTTCAGGCCTATCCCTCTGATTAGATTACATTTCTCTTAGTTGTGGGAGGTGGGATGAGCCTGAGCTGGGAACTGGAGGGAATAGAGCAAAGCAGTCCAAAGGGGAAGGGGGAGTATTTCTGACATTTCTCCTGGTGAAAGCGAGCAGCAATTGACCAAACACGTTGTACATCCACAATCAGCACTTACACACTGGGTGAAAGGGTCAGCCCTTGATCTCTGTGTTGCCTTATTGCATTTCCCACAAGGCATTACCTTTGTTGACAGATTCCACCCTTCTCATCCATGAGGACTGTCATCTGGTCCCTCAGGCTATGCTCTCGACTACTTCAATTGATCCTTTAGTTTGCCTTTATTTCTGGATGCCATTGTTTTCTCTCTTTCTGGGATTTTATATGTGCAACTGAGTATTATTGTTATTCTAAATCATAGCTCATCAATTTTAAAAATACAAATAATTTTAAAAAGAAGATGTCCAAATTCCTCTAGCTTTTCTTTTGATTGTGTTTAATGCTTCTAAACATTAACATTCCTCTCTCTCTTCATTCCCCCCAAGTTAAACAGCTCTGAAAAACTTCCAACCTCACTGCCAACTATTGCAAAAAGAATAAATCAGGTAGCAACTGGTTTCAGCCAAAGCCTACAGTGATTCTTACTGGCATTGCAAAGCTTACTTGAATTCACAAGGGGCTTAAAAAGCACTGAGATGGCAGAGATTGTTGTGGCAGAAGCAACTGGAAAATGTCCTGAGATTGAAACACAGACATATTAACATCACCCTTGTGGACGCTAATGACTTGCACTTTAAAATGCCAGAGGCTCATACTGCCAGCTAAAACAAAGAAAAAACCACATTTTTAGTCTCCAAAGACTTCAGATCTTTCCAAACTCTGAGGGCAAATTCAGCCATAATGTATTTTTGCAGTAGAGCAGGGCAGCTCATGCATGCCACTGGGGGAATCATTGCCTGGAGTTGCTGTAGGCAGTGTAGTCGGTATAGCTAAATAAAACAGCAGCTGAAAACCTCAGAGAGGTTCAGCCAGTAATGATGCATTCTATAATGCAATGCAATCAAACCTAAACAGTCTGAAGGCATTTCTTGCTGACACTCACAGCCCTTGCCTTTCTCACTGGAATGCATTTAAGGAAACGACCACCAAACACAAGGATTTCTGCAAGAGCTCTACAATTTAAATTGACACATAATTAGGAAAAAAATACTGAAATCTTTTGATGAAGTAGCAATGTCCTACTTAGACACTTCTAGATAAGTTCCTTGAGGAGTTTACTAGTAATGGCAGATTGGAAACTTTCTGGAACTGTTAATGCTTAAAGAGCTCTCCTCCAAGAAATGGAAAGGTAACAGGAAAGGAAGAAAGATACTGACAATAAGGAGAAGGCTAGGAAAAGGCTTAGAAGCAAATATTTGGAACAAAAAGTAATAAACCAAACTGGCTTGAGTGGGAAAATATCTGTAGGATAGGAAGAATACAGAAGTCAAAGTCATCTCCGGTAGAAATTCAGTTATGATACAAGCCCAAGAAACTTTAAATGGACTGAATTTTAAATGGGAAAAGGTTTTTTTTATTCTTTTCGATACTCTTTAATATGTAAAAGAAAAGAATTCCAAGTGTTCTTGGCCTCCATTAGAAATGTGAGCCACATGCACTTTCTTCTTCACAGATTCCATGGATGGCTAAACAAAGAAAAGGGTAAGATCTTTGTGCTATTTAACCTGAATAACTGAGAAAGTAATTTATACTTTGCCTAACTGAACATACATCTTCTGCTGAAGGATAAAAAATTCAAAGTAATGTTATGTTGCTTTCTTGGTGACCTACTGCTACCTGCAAAAATTAAACAAAACATCTCCTTTAAAAATTTTTATAAAAATCAGAAGAATTAAAGTAAAAGTCTTTCTTTAATTTTCAAATTACATTTTAATTTACAAATTACATTTTAAATAATTCTTATAATATAATGAATATGAAAAGCAAATGCTTTCTTAAAGTTGAGGAAAAAAGGGTTGTAAAAGAGGTGAAAAGTCAAGAAGATTTTTAAGAAAAACTTTTGCACCCCACAATTCTTTAGGCGCATCTCTTTCCTCACATACCCCTCAGTAAAGATAAGTCATAAGTACATTTAGGCCAATGGCTAGCATTGTCAAGTGAGTTGGTAAAAAGATAGAAGTAAATGTGAAATTTTGAAACTTGCAGGCAGAAATTAAAAATAAAACAAAACTCAGACAAAAGCAATTAAATTCCTCCCAAAAAAAGAGGAAATAAAAGCAACACATGCACACAACTAAAAAACAGAAGAAAACATTTAAATTCTGAAGGCTAATATTGAGGAAAAATGTAAGAAATGAACTTGCCAAGACCCTCTGTGTAAGAGACATCCATCATTCTTCCTTTGACTTTTCTCATGAATAGGCTAAACTCTTCCTATTGCAGTCCCAATGCATTCCAGCTAATTATTATGCATCTTCTAAATTCAAATTTTGATGCAAAAGTGTTGGAAGTGGGTTTATAGTGGTTGAGGTTCTTGTAAAAATGTGTTCTAAAAGTTTTAGTCTGAATTTTGCCATGTACAAATAACTTTTATTAAAAGATCTGGGAAGATGGAGAGATAGGATAATGAGAATTAAATGTAAATGAACCTACATGAAAGTGGCTGCACCTAAGCTAAGAATGAGCAAATTATAAAAGATTCAAACACAATTTGGCCAGAAAAAATGTGCAGCAGTACTGAATTGGAGCAAGTGAAGCAGTTTAATATAACTGTTATTAAGCTTACCCATAAATCCTTGCACACCCTAAAATGTTAATAATGAAGTCCTTACATTGAAGTTCCACAAGAACTAGAAACACAACTTTGGGCTGTGACCCAAAGATTTCTCTGTACATTTACCTTTTTGGGGGGGGGAATGCAGAATGTGAATTTAGAGTGTCTGTATCAGGCACATTTTTGTACCAGTTTAATTTTCATATACTTCAAAAAGTTCTTCCACTACAAAAAAAAAATTTAAACATCAAGCTTACCTCCAGAATTGCATTCAGTGCTGAAACAAGCTAAGTAGGACTATTACTGAAGATCATTCTGGGAAGCCAGGGAATATCTAATACAGGAACCCAGGGTGTGGATAGCTAACAGTTGTCACCAGGATCCTTCTCTTAGCTTCTGCTTCCACCCCAGAGCTAAATCAGGGAAATATGCTGCTTGGCTTGACTTCACTTAGAGCACTGTAAAGCATTGGAACCTGACAGCAGCATTAGAACCAATTCAGTTGTACTTTACTAAATTTTTCACTTAAATAAAGCCTAATAACTCACTAGATTGCATTTTAAAAATTGAAAGGATACTTACAGGTAAGAGAGCATCAACACTAGAAAAAGACAGGCACCATCAGTCTCTTAGCTTCTGATTTCTGCACTGGCCCAGTCCTTGTGATCAGTTTGTGCTGGCACAGTCAGAGGACAGACACAACGATGACCAGAGGGATGGAGCCCCTCTCCTATGCAGACAGGCTGAGAGAGTTGGGGTTGTTTAGCTTGTGGAAGAGAAGGTTCCAGAGAGCCCCTATAAAAGCTTACCAGTTCCTAAAGGGGAAGGGGGCCTACAAGAGAGCTGGAGAGGGACTTTCGAGAAAGGCATGTAGTGACAGGACAAGGGAGAATGGCTTTAAACTGAAAGAGAGTAGGTTTGGATTAGACATTAGAAAGAAATTCTTCACTGTGAGGCAGTGAAGGCACTGGAACAGGTTGCCCAGAGAAGTTGTGGATGCCTCATCCTTGGCAATGCTCAGGGCTGGATTGGACAGGGCTTTGAACAACATGGTCTAGAGGATGGGGAGTTGGATCTTGATGGTGTTTGAGGCCCCTTCCATCACAAACTGCTCTATCATTTGTGTGGTTGTGCATTGTAAAAGGCCAGGGAGATGATTTGGGTTAAAACTAATCCAGACTGATACATGCATGTGGTTCATCTAGAAACTCTATGAACACTTGCTGCCAGAACAAAAGGATGGTGTAGATGAGGACTCAGATAAAATAGAGGTTGGAGGAAATATTTTCAGTATATCCTTCCTGCTACTTATCTCAGAGTGTTTCTCAGCTCCTGATGACAGATTGATTCCCCCCCACACACCAGACTGTGCTCACACAACAGCCTCACACTTTGACACTTAATCCACCGCTTCAAAGAGAGCAACTACTTTTCAGGGTATAAAGATCAGGTTAAGCTGATTTACTTGAAAAATCAAAATTGTTTCAAACTTTTATATATTTCCCTAGTGCTGCCCTGACCCACACAAGGCATATTCACAGGCAGGCCCCAAGTAGGTAATGATGCATCTTCAGAGAGCTTCCCTTTCCAATAAAGTCCTCTTGAGCACAGACCACTCATTCTAACACACCTGAACTTACATGTGCTGAAATAACCTGGTTCTTGTTCATCTGTATCACCTGACTTAATTCAAATAATTTTGTGTAAGTAAACCATTTCCATCACTTACTGCTCCGTGATTTTTCTCACTAATTCAAATAGTGACTTTTCTTTTAGGTTTCAAGTAAAATACTAAGCTAAGAACTATCTCCATATAACCTCACTAGATTGTAATTTATTTTGCTAACCTTTCCTAGCAAATACAATTTTTGTATTAGTAGTTCACTCATGCTGAATTTACCATTGTTGAAGAGCAGTAATTTTTTAATTGGTGCCACTAAGTCAAATGCTTTCTAGAAGTGTGTCAGCACAGCTGCCACCTGTATCAAGCAGACTTGTAGTCCTTGTAGTCCTTCAAAACAGTTACAATCTCATTTGACAAGACCTAATTGCTATGAAATCATGTTGGTTAGCATTAAGTACATTGTCAGCATTAAAATCTCTGTTGAAGTCCATTATAAGCTGACCTGTTACTTTCTTAAGGCTCTGTGCCTAAATAGTAGTTTTATATTACTTTTCCCAAATCCCATATCTCACCTGCTACAGCAGGAGCAAATCATACCCTCAATTCTCTGGAATTTCTCAGATTTTCATTCAAAATCAACATCTTGGTACAGACAGATTTGTTAAGAAACTCTTGGGATAACCTGTTTCAACCTGCTAACATAAAAATCACAGAATCAGACAATGTTTTGGGTTGGAAGGGACCTTAAAGACCACCTGCTTCCAATGCCCCTGCTGTAGATAGGGACATCTTCCACTTAGACCAGGTTTTTCAGGGCCCCATCCAACCCAGCCTTGAGCACTTCCAAGGATGGGGCATCCACCTCATCTCTGGGTAACCTGCTTTAGTGCTTTACTACCCTCACAGTAAAGAATTTCCCCCTAACATCTGTTTCTTCCTTGCTTTTTTTTTGTAAATGTTGACTACAGAGTACCTGTATAACAACAGGACATTATATCAGATATAGGAGCACCAAGAAATTCTGAATATCTGAAGATTATAAAGTGCCTAAGCTTCAAACAAGACTCAAGAAAGGCAGCATGGTTTTCACTGATGCTGCAAGCCCAGCACGCTGCATGTTGGAGACATCTGGTCTCATGGATGGAAAATAAGTTTTCCAGGCATTCAGATGTAGCCAGAAGATTCTTTGCATAAAGCAGAAGGAAGAATCCTTCAATCTCAGTTTGTCCTGCAAATTTCTAAACCTACCCATGCTATTTAAGAACTGGGGTTTTTCATGTGTTGTGTTTTTTTCCCTTGCTAACATTTATTCAGCTCAAATATGACAAATATATTGGAAGAAATTCTCACTGTGAAAGATGCAATATGCTATTCCTTCTGAAAATAAGCAGTTCTTGCTGGTACCTTCCAAAGAACAGCAACAATCAAGAAATAAAATGAACAGGGACAAAGCTGTTCTTTAAATTTCATTTTAAGCCAATATTCAGTGTACAAAATCAGACTTAGTGGAGCACGAAATTCTTGTCCGAGTCACTGATTTAGGAAAATAATCAAAAAGTGTTTCATGGCTTCATCAAAACATATATTTTCCAATAATAAGGAGACAATTTCGCAGGGTGAATCTACATTTGAAAAATTTCTTTCTGCACTAAAAATACCATCTATTTTGCAAGCTTTTGATGAATGCCTCCAAAACATGAGTTTACAGAAATACACAAATACCTTTATGCCACAACTCATATATTTAAAATAATTAATTAGACACAACAGGGAAAACTAAAAAGGATTTTTTCACAGGAGATATGTTTAAAATGTAAATAATTTCTTCTTCCTTCACAGAGATAATTTGTGCTGCACCTTCGATAGCCCAATATATTCAACTGTTATTTTATCTTAATTTATCCAGACAGTGTCTGCCCCAAGGGAAATATTTGAACTTTCCAGCCTTCACACATTGCAGCAATGGGAAAATATTAGCAATGCAACCCATGCTGCTGAAACAGGTTCCTCTCTCCAGTTAAATGATACCCATTCCAGTCATCCTAACTGAGTTTTATGGGAAAAAAAAAAGCTTGATAGAGTTTGCAGTATTTAATGATAAATGCTTGAGTAGTATAAAAACTAATTAGTTAGAAAAAATATAGAGTACTCACAAACCACAAAGGAATTGAAGCTGTTTGTTAAGCAAATTTGGAATTCACCCTTGAATTTGAGTTTCTTTAACCGAAATTTTATTTCAGTTGAGCTGACATTTTGTCCCCAGCTCACTGGGTGCATACACAGGCTTAGCTAGAAAGATGTTTCACTACAGATGTGCATTCTTGTGGGTAAAAACCCCACCCCCACCATATTTTGTTTTTATGATACAACATGAAAAAGTATAAAACCCATTCAATGGCTTAAAGCAACAAGACCACCACTGAATATTGTTTATGGTAAGTATATCTGTCTGGATTTTAAGTTTTTTAAATTCTGGAATTCAGAAAGAAACACCTTCCAAAAAAACCAAAAAAATAAAACAAAAAAAACAACAACAACAAAAAAAAAAAAACAACCCAAAAAACCTAAACCAGGGAAACTAAATAATTTTTCTGCACAACTAACTGACACTTGAGTTCAAAGTTTTGTTTTGTAAGACAATCAGTATTTGTATTGGAAAAAAAGATAAAATATAATTTTTTCTACCCTACCTTCACAATTGGAAATATTACTCCTCAGTTAGAGCACAGCCATATAAACATTTGTTTTGGCATTTGACTTAACTGTGGGGCAGAAATATCCAACAGGGATGATGGAAAAATTAACAAGAGAAGAAAAAATTTTTTCAAAGTAGATCAGCTGCCAAAAAAACCCCAACTTTTTCCAGCAGTGACTGATCTGTTTTAAGAGATTCTTGATCTCTGCCCTTCAAAATGCTTTTTTACACCTCTCTGGATATTTCTGTCTTCTTGGTCACTCAGGGTTGTCGACCTGCAACACGAGGGAAGAGAAATAAACATAAATGGAAGTCTTCAACACAATGCAAGCTGATCTGATTATTGTTCATGAAGAGAACAGTCCAAGTGCCATTTTAGACAGCCACCTCATATTTGAAGGACCTGAATGCAACGAAATTGCTACTCAGGTAAATGAGCCATACAAATTAGCAGCATACTGTATCTGCCCCTGGTGTGCGTGCCAGTGAGGCAGGCATGTGAGGCACATGCAATCTGCATGTGATTTAACATTTCTTTTAATGTCAGTGGATCAGAGTATAAATGGCCTTTGGATTAAACCACCTACATCCCATATCATTAACTGCCCAAGTCCCAAACTGTATCCAGTAACTATTGAGATCAATCCGAACATTTGTGAGAAAATCTCAAATACTTCAAACTAAAGCAGATGTCTAGAGTTTAGATGCTCCTTACTTCATCTGTCTCATATCCAGAATTATTAATTTCTTTTTTTGGGGGGGGGGAATAGGAGGAGATTTGACAGAGACTTGGCCAGTGTGCCCATCAATATAAAAACAGCATCAGAATTCTTGCATAAAGTAAAACCTGAAAGCTTAATAATGTTTTATTATGATTTCCCAGTCCAGCTGGTAATCTGTATGACCTCCAAGTCATTCCACTTCTGTTTCCAACCAAAAGTTAAACTATGCATCAAAATCTCAAAGTGTTTTATTACATACTGGAGATACAAACAGCTGAAATTCAATTTTACTATTCCTGAAACTTGTTTTACTGTTTTCTCCAACTACTTCCTCTCCAATACTCATAGCAGCCAAATCCTGGGACATGATACTCTTTGTAGTACAGCATGCTCCCAGTTTAAGGTGTAAAACAAAGGTAATGACAGAAGAAATTCAGTGTGTGACACTTGTGTGTGTGTGTATGTACATATATATATATATATAAATTCTTACTTTGTTATTATTTCAATGCAGAAGGTTTAAGATACTGAAGGGCTACTAATTGGTTACAGATTTATGACTGGTTTGCAGTTTTCACTAACAGTACAATATGCAAATCTCTGAGCTGTGTGAGTCACTACAGCTCGAAGAATATACCTTCTGACAAAAGCAGCCACCTCAACTTCTCATTTTATGCAGCTTATAGAAAAATTTCAGATGTGACCCAGTTATGTCATAACCATTTTCATATTGTGATCCTCTGAAAAGTAACTCTACAAAAAAAGCACCTTCTTACTCATCAGATCTACTCCCTGTAGATAGTCAGGACAAGATCTGCTGACTTGGTTACAAAAATAAAGGCACTACTACTTATTAAAATTTCTACTAACCTTGCAAAACTAACATAGCTGAGGAGCCAAGGGAGATAAATTCTTTTGCAATTTCAGTGGAAAAAATTATTTTACAGTGCAGTACAGCTTTAAAAGAACTCATCAAAGATTTTGATTGGGATCAAACAAGAGCAAACACATAGTTTTGCCTGCAGAAACATTTTAACTAAGAGATACATACAATAAGACATAAATTTAGCATTTTGTTAGGGATTAGGTCACCATTGCTCATTGGAAAGGAATTGTTTTACATTAAAATCAAGCATTCTTTATATAGAAATCAGCAGAACCCTGAAGAAGTAATTTTCCATTCAAATTGTCTATTATTCACCTTTCTCTACTTCTCAGGTTTGCCTTCTTGATTGAAATTTCAACAAGAAACTTGGATACTATTCTACAAATCCTGAAACATGACTCGGATTTTTACTTGCTACTGCTATTTCCTGTTCCAGTTCCTTGGTTTGATTCTACCAAGACTCCGAGCACAGCAAACCAACATGCCAAACCAATATGCCAACACCAGCAAAGCTCTGCTGTCAGATCTCCATAAAATCTGAGATTGGCTTAAACTTAAGAAAATTTACAGCAGGGATAGGAGAACTTACTTTGGGGGAAGAGTGGAAACAATTGACACTTGAAAGATAAACAGGTCCCAAAAGCATCTGAGCAGCAAAGTATAAACTTAAAAGTCCAGGGGAAAAAAAATCTTCTCACCATCTTCCTGAAAGTGAGCAGTGCTTACTTTCACCTTGTTTCTGCAAGTGAACAGAAATCCCTTTTTGTCATGGTCTAATCCCAGCTGCCAACTAAGCACCATACATTCAGCAGCTTGCTTTATCCCCAGCACGATGAGGGAAGAGAACTGGAAGAGTAAATGTGAGCAAACTCACGGGCTGAGAACACTCATGGGGTTTCATTGTGATGAAAAGAAAAATAACACAGAGAAATAAAATCCAAGAGAGGCAAGTAGTGCAAATTAAAGCAATTGCTCACCACCATCCAACCAGGCAGTGGTCCTGCAGCCAACCTTGGCCCTGATTTTAGGGCTGGGCATGATGCCATATTATTGTATTTACAGGGACCCTTGTGGCAGGGAGGAATGATGAATCTGACTCCATGTTCTCAGAAGGCTAATTTATTACTTTATGATACTATATGACACTATACTATATTAAAGAATACTATTCTCTACTATACTAAAGAATACAAAAAGGATACTTACACAATGCTAAAAAGATAATAATGAAAACTTGTGACTCTTTCCAGAGTCTCGACACAGCTTGGCCCTGATTGGCCAGAGAGTCAAAACTACTCACACCAGAATCCAATGAAGGAATCAACTGTGGGTAAACAATCTCTAAACACATTCCAGACGAGCAAAACACAGGAGAAGCAAATGAGATAAGAACTGTTTTCCTTTTTCTCTGAGGCTTCTCACCTTCCCAGGAGAAAAATCCTGGGTGAAGGGATTTTCCAGAGAATGTGAATGCCACTCTGTATGGTGTGGGACGTCCCTTTGGTCAGTGGGGCTCAACCCATTGTGCAACCCCAACCTCCCTGCTGGTGGGGCAGTGTGAGGAGCAGAGAAAGCCTTGACTGTAAGTGCTGCTCATCAATGCAGAATGCATCCCTGTTCCCTGCACAAATCCAAAACCCAGCCCCACACTAGTGAAAATTAACTCTGTCCCAGCCAAAACCAACACAGTTTTCCATCCAGCAACCTTACCAATTACTCAGTTACTCCCATCTCAGATTTCTCCTTCCTTTCTGTCAAGCCATTTTGTCACATTTCCCCACTTTTCTTCTGAGCATGTATGCTTCTAGCATGTCTACCTCACTTGTGCAGCTCTTGAATATCTCACTTCATTTTTATCCTCTCAAAATAAAACCCAACTAGTGCAAAAATCTTGGTGACTTCAATCTTATGTGCAACTGGAGATTTTTCATGGAGCACCTGCTTTGCTATATGTAACACCAGCTACATTACAAGACCAGAAAGACACTGAAGTAATAAAAGAAGGGAATCTGGGAACCTGGAAAATGTCCCGAACAAGAAAATCACATTATTGCTAGCATTAAGCAATTCTGAAAAACATACATTTGTTTAAAAAAACCCACTCTTTTCACATATTTTTTTTCTCTAAATTCATCAGACATCCTCAGTTTACACTTTTTATTTATTTTTTCTTTTTTTTGCAAATGAATCTGGAATATGTATTCTCACAAGGTCTGAGAAATATTAGGAATTCAACTGGAAAAAGTGAGTTTGAAGTAACAAGTGTGTGAGTACTTTAAGTTGCTCCCACTTTGTCCTAGAACAAAATGGAAATGAGATATTAAAAGTGTACAAAAACCTTGGCAAGCATGAATTTCACTTAGATTTTCTTTGCTGTCAGAGGAGTATCTGTATATTATCTAAATATAGATCTATCTAAATCTATATATAAACATACAAAATATCACAGAGAACCACATTCTTCATTATCCTTTAATCTTGAGCTGGCTTGGGAGTCACATTTTCCAGGGGTGCACTCCTGAGATTAGGCATGAGGCTTAAGCCAACATTTTTAGTCAGGTTTAGTGAACAAGCCATGGGGAAAGATCATGTTCCCTCCAGAAATATTAAGGAGGCATATTCTTCATACCAGAAGCTCTTAAATAATAATAAATTTCAGAAAATAACACATTGTCTGAAATCTCACCTTACTCAGCCATCAAAAATTAAACCAATATTGATACTAACATTACATATATGTAAGTATCTCACCATCCTCTCAATTCCATGGCCTACCTTCCCCCAGAGTCTCAGGTAAAGGCTGCAAATGATCCCCTCCAGGGCAAACCTTCCTGACAGTGCACTTCTCAAGAGGAATGCAGCCACAAAATGAGTGCTGGGGACTGTGTTCCACTATGCTCCCTCTCCCCATTGTGTAACGTGGATCATGCCCCACCTTGGATTAGGACCTTGGTGGGAATGGATGTCACACTGCGCTGGTGACATCTGCACAGAGCTGCCTCTCGATGAGGCCATTTGAATCTAGGGAATGGGATACAACAAGCAAAAGTATGAGGAGGTTGGGAGCACAACATCTTCCCTACACACCACAGGATGCCTTGAACTCACCTCAAAACTTCCTGCCTTGAAACATCTAGACAGGAGCCCCACCTTTCCAATAGGGACTTGATGGCCCCACCATACAGCTCAAGTACAAGTAGAGGACACAGCTGAGGCTGCTGAGGGACCCCACAAATTCACCCACACCCCACTGCACAGCCCATGTCTGACTTTTTCAATGGCCAACCTCTCAGAAACCTCCTGCATGAGAGAAGTCAAACAGCCACACTCCCTGCCACCATCTATGCTCTGACACACAGCAGCCACACCCAAACTGCCTGCAGGCAACACTGATTCTCTTCTGCATTTCCTCTTATTTTCCCCTCCCTTAGACATGACTTGGATCATTCACGCCAAAAGCTTTACACTGAGATTCTGGGGAGGCATTTACAGCATCATTTTAACTTTGGATGTTCCAAGTTTCCAAAGTCAACTGTGGTATAAGCTAGTTTTTTAAGATGTTTTATATGTACAGGGTTTTGTTTGAAAGACAGGACAGTGAATGAGGAAAACTCTCATTACCCATGTCATTATAACTCTTCTTTTGGAAATTTCTATGACACATTTCAAATCAATTTTAAAAGCTAATAATAAGTGCTTACGATAAATTCTCAATGGAATTAGCAGAAACCTGGAGAGAATTTATGAGTTGCAGTGGAGGTAGTATGCAGACAACTGAAAGAATCTGGACAGAATCCTTCCTTTTAAATCCCCCCACTCTCCAGCATAGCATGGCCATCTCCAAACCACCTACTGGAAACAGTCCCAAGCTGATTGACGCTAATTCCTCAAACTTTGCCAAGCAATTGTCTGGCATAGGCTTCAACTATGGTAGAGAATTCAATACCAGAGATGTAGTTCCAGAGCCCAGGAACATAACCTGGCACTGTTTAATTATTATCCCCAGGAGTAATTAACTTAATGATGGGAATAAATTCCTTGAGCAGAGTGAATCAAGCCAAGATTTTTAGACTATGTGGTCTATGGTATGTGTCTGCAGGTAGAAAAGCTTCTCAACAACTACTAGTGACACAGTGCTTTCTCTGGATTTTTGCATAAAAAGGCAAATATTTTTTCTCCACAAATAACATACCTAATTACAAAACTCATCTTCATCATCCAAAGAGCTAAAACTCACCTAGACTCCATAAACATTATGTCTCAATTTACTGATTAAAGTTTTTCTTATTTTCAGATCTTGATAAATGTGACCTACACCAGAGAACTTCAGAAAATATAATTTCCTAAGTTTCTGTTTCAGCTAAATCACATTTTGAATTAATTTCCCAGGACCTCTTTTCCTTTTCACATCAACCAAACAGTTGTCTTTACCTGTGAAGCAGAATCATGTCTATGGCTTCTCAGTCAGCAGTGAAAAGACAGAACATCTCTGAGCAGCCTTTCATTTCAGATCCAGTTATCCACCAACTGGATTATCAGAGTTCTGTTTTTTCTTCATCCTTTGGAGGAATTGTGGTCAGCATCTGTCCCAATGTTCTCTAAAACACTTCTTAAAATGTTCTTTACTGAGTCTGAAGCAGGGAAGTCTCAGTGATCGGAACTTACTATCATGCTAACCAATGCCACCTCATTTTTTTCTTTCTGTCTTCCAGTCTGTTGGGGTTCAGGGTTTTCCCTTTTGTTTGTTTCTCCCAGGGGATTTTCTCCCAAATGTTGCAAAGAGACAATAACACCAATACTTAAGAGAGACAAAAGCAGTTGTCACAGGAAAGGGGCAGCCAGGTTCTCTCTCACCTGGGGGGTTCTCTTGGAGGGGCAGATACCCAGATTTGGACTGGAAGGAAAGGGGCTGGGGCAGCTCCCGGTGCTCTTGCTCCCTTGCCATTTGGAGGGGGAACAGCTGAGTCGCTGTGGGGAGATTACGGCACCTCTGCTGGGCTCCATCTCTTCCTGCCTTCTTCAACGGGAGTGAAGTTCTGCTTGTGGGAGCGGTCGTTGCATTGGGACCTTATAAAAAAAAGACCTTTCCACCATCTGCTCGGGTGCCTCAGGGGAAAGCCTCCTTTCAACCCCCAAGGAAGCCTCTCCTGGCCGTGTCCTGGAGCCGGGCTGCCGCTGTTCTCTGCCGCTGCTCTGGGGGTTTTGCTACACTGTAGCCGCACACCCGGTGCCTGTTGGGACACCCCACAGTTCCTGGCACAGCTGCGGAGTTTCTGCCACAGGCCATGTCCATCCCATCCACTGTCACCGCGTGAGGGGGACGCGGCCGGCCTGGCGCCGCAGCGCCCCCTGCAGGCGGGGCAGTCACCGCTCCTGCCCTGCCCGGAGCCACCAGCGCCCCTGCCGGCCGTGGCCGGAACTGCACCGGAGGGCAGAGCACGGGAAGAGCAGGAGGAGATTCATTGGGCTGTCCGTTCTTGTTTGTATTTGCTGTTTATCTGCCTTGTTGTACGTACAGAGACTAGTGTAATATATGTTATGAAATAATTCATGCTTATAGAGAGAATGTATTTTATAAGATTGTGAAATCCAAACGAGCCTCTCTGACCGCAAGCAGCCCAGAGGCAGACGTCTACTTTGGAATCTTGAAATTCCTGAAGGCCAGCGTGATGATCGATGATCGCCGCTATCCCGAGTGATCGGAAGACGCCCAAGGATGATCATCGCCCAACTGATAACATTGATTGAGATAGCAGAAGTCGCCAGAAAAATACATCTGAATACACAACTTCCCTGGACACAATTAACACCAGCTACCACTCAGGAAACAGTGATTGTCCGGCTCTGCACAGTGAAAGGAACCGTCTTGAACATGCAGGGTTACAATAGAAATTGGGACTCCTCTGCCTCAGGCATGAAAAACTGTATAAAATAGCCCTGCAGGAAGCGGTGCTCATGAACAGAGGGAGATCTGATGCGATAGAGGTCAGTCTAGGTTCACCCAGCACTGATACCGGGCTCAACGCTGTCTCTTTGGCTGTGGGTTTTTGAAGACCATATTTCGGTTGCAGAAAAAAAAATTATATATTTTCCCCATTTTGATATACTTGTCTTTTCGATTAATCATTTATAACACTAGTAAAGAACTGTGATTCCTCTTCCCATATCTCTGCCTGAAAGCCCTTTAATTTCAAAGTTATATATTTGAAGGGAAGGGGGTAATATTCTCCATTCCAAGGGTGGCTCCTTCCTTTCTTAGCAGATCCATGTCTTTCAAACCTAGATACAGTCCTTCGCTGTATCATTTCTGGTCCTTATTGTAAACAATGCATTGTTTCACTGAAGTGAGCTCTCAGGGGCTCTGCCACAGGGCTTCCTCTCGCTAGGTTTTGGAGGGTGCAGCCTCCTTTTTATCCTACTTCCCAGTAACATGTTGCCCTCTTCCTTTCCCCACTGGCTGAGATACTAGGAAAGTACAGCCTTCCCAAACCACGTGCCACGTATTCCCCCCTTGAACCTACTGTTTTATCCCAAAATTCAGAAGTTCAGCCTTGTGCAGACCCTTGTCTGTTTCAGGAGCCAAGCTGTCTGAGCTCTGCAACACACCTGCTGTCCAAAGTTAGTAGAGACATTAAAGCCCCATTTCAAAGATGTTAACACCCATAGCTTCACCCAAATTATTTGTAAAGACATTAGCTTTCCTCTCAAGACTGAACTTTGTATTCCATGAAATGCTGTAACACTGATACAGCAAAAGCCACGATAACATTGCAAATATTGTCTTACAAGCTGCAAGTTATTCCTCAGTGAGCAATGCTGAACATCCAGGACTTTGATAAATAACAAAAATGAGTGTACATAACAATTAAAAACTGAGCATTTTGCATCTTGATGATGAGACAAGTCTTTCCAAGTAAAGTGTAATTGGAAAAGGCTGGTCATAGCCGATCTACCTTTAGAGCAACTATTTGCAAGTTACGGCAAAAATGACATGAGTTTTGTATGAAAATATGCATTTAATTTCTAGATACCTCAGCTAATGTTTTATGTCACAGAAACCAGGTTAACTTGGATGCTAAAATGAAACATCAATTCAGGTGGCATCTCAGTAAATACATGCAACCTCAGTCAGAGATTTGCTATTGATATTTCGCTTAATGACGTTCTTCCCTCTGCCCTCCACTCCCAGGTGTGAAAAACGCCAATCACTTGTTTTTAAAAATTTAAAAACTTAATAGTAATAAACTGGTTATAAAAATAGTAATACAATTAGAGTAATAATAATTCAGACAATTTGAATTAGGACAATATGATACAATAGAAACAAAGAGTTATGGATGTCCGGGTACCTTTTCCTGGGCAGCACAAGACTGAAAAAGAACCCACGTTAACAAAGGATTAACCCTTAAAAACAACAGCCTGTTGCATATTCATACATCTCATACATAATGCATAAATTCCATTCAAATACAGGACTCTGTCTGGTCATTGTCAGCTTCTTTCTCGGAATCCTAACAGTGCCTTCGAGGCAAAAAGAAGTTCTTTCTCCTGATAACGGGGCAATAAATTCTCTTTCTCTGAAAGATTTAGGTGTCCTGTGGCTGCTATCTCGCTACAAGTCCTTTCTTTAAAAAAAGTATCCTACATAGCACAGTTTCTATTTTAACAATTTTTTATAACCAAAAACTATATTTAACACACTACTTAAAAGAATTAATACAGCATTACTTTCTAACACAACACATATAAGATTCATTTTAATATTTGCGAAAAGCCAATCATAAAATACGCATTTTTCACAGAGGCAATGATAACATTTCGGCGGAAAAGCTGACAGCGACCAGCAGCTTTCCCAGCCCAGTTCCCCATGGCTGCCCTGGCGTACACGCCGGCCCGCTACGCTTTCGGTAGGGTGTGGAACCATCAGGGGCAGCGAAGAAGCGGCGGCCGCCGCCGGACTGCAGGGAAGCAGTACTTGGGTGGGCAGGCCGGAGAGCCGGGCGGGTAGGGCCAGCAGGCCACAGAGGGGACCGGCATGGAAGAGATCCCGGGAGTGCCCACCGAGAGAGCCGGGCGGGCAGGGCCAGCAGGCCAGGGAAGAGCTCCCGGGAGTGCCCGGCAGGGCCAGCAGGCCCCGCGGACCGGCACGGAGGAGCTCCCAGGAGCGCCCTTCGGCAATCCCGCCGCTTCCTCCGGCGCGCCCGCCTTCCGCCGGGGCCGCTCCCGGTTGGCTGCCGGGCGGCCCAACCCGGGCCTGCGTGGAACGGCCCATCGGCCGCACGGGGTGGAAATTAGCAGCGCACTGGCGCCTTAGCGGGCTCTTTCCGAGGCCGCGCTCAGCGCCTCCCCCCCGAACGGAATGGTTCGTCCCCATCACGTGGGGCTGACGGCGGCGCGGCGCCGGCGCGCGGCTCACGTGCTGCGAGCGGTCATGGCCGCGCTGCTGAGCTCCGCCGGGCGCCTCCGGGCGCTGCGCCCTCGCCTCCCGCCGCTGCTCCCGCCGCTCCTCCGCCCGCCCGCCGCCCCCGCCCCACCGCCCGGCCCCGCCAGGTGAGGTCCCGCGCCGTCGCGCCGCCTGGTAGGGTTGGCGGGGCCGGCTGAGGCTGCGCTCCGCACGCCCAAGGGCACTGCCGGCCATGCTGCCGCCGGGCCCTGCGGCGCCGCTCGGCGTGGCTGCCCCGGGGGCTCTGAGGCAGCGCTCGGCCCGGGCCGGCCCGGCGGCCTCACCGCGTGTGCACGGCCTCGGGGTGAGCGCAGGGCAAAGGCCGCGCCGCAGCCACGCTGCCCTCAGGCTAGGCGGCCTGGGCTGGCCGCGCTTCCCGCCGCGCCGCGCCCAGCAGAGCCCCGACCGCCGGGGACGCGGCTGGGGGGGGAGCCACACGGCTGGGGGGGGGGGACACGGCTGTGGGGGTCACGCCGAGGGGAAGGGGCGTGGAGGGAGAGGGGAAGACTAGAGGAGATAAGCAGTGATGGAGCGGAGTTACTGTCCCTTGAGGCGTTCAGGGAACGACTGGACGTGGCTCTTGGTGTTCCGATTATAGCTGACAAGGTGGCGATCGGTCACAGGTCAGACTTGATGATCTTGGAGGTCTTTTGCACCCTAAGTGAGTCGGTGGTTCTGTCACCGACTCTGGGTACCTGCGCAGTTGGAATCTGGGATTCCTCTTCGTTCTCTCCGACTCTGCTGTGCCTCCTGTGAGGAGGCACGGCAAGATTTCTTTGCCATGGTTTTCTCTCCCTTCTGTCATGCAGGTAGGGTGGAGAGCAGCCTGTGCTACCTGTGTGCATCCCTGCTGCAGGTTTGACGGCACTTACGCGTGGTTAGTGCCCTGCAAGAAGCTTAGAGATGCCAACCTTCATTAACACAACTTCAGACATACAGATTTATGAGCTGATATAAGGGCTTAGTGCTACCCAAGTTGTTCTGTCTCTTGTTTCACGTTGTATTTCTGGTGCTCCCTCTAAGTCAATGTAGCTTAATTCCTGGTGAAAAACCATAACAGTGTTCTGCTATTCTGAGTAGATAAATATGTTCAGCAAAGAACTTAGTGAGTTCCAGAGCTCCTTCAGAAGAAGGAATGGGAAAAGAAGAATCAGAAATTGAGAACTCCTAGAGGAAAGTCTCACTGTCAAAATAAGGACATTGTTGCTAATTTCTCTTCTTTTAGTGCTTATTAGTCTTAGTTTGGAGCTGTTTTATTGGTAGCCTGGCCAAAATCTTACTTAAAGAAAGATGGTTTTCTTTAATCACTGATGTGTATCAGCTGCCAACAGTTGTTAAAATTGGTGTGAAAGATGGAGTAGGAAGGACCAGGAATGTCTGATTTATGGTTGGCAACAGAACTACTCATTTAATTATCTACAAATGATCAATAAACCTTTCTTCTTTCTAGTAACTAAGTTTTGTTTTACTGAACTGGAAGCTTAATTCACTAAATTTGTTGCAAGAAATAATATTCACTGAAATTCATGTGTGACTTGGTGAAGGACTAACATTTTATGACCCTAGAATTCCATTTCTAGAAAGAACTTTAGAAGTGCTTTATGTGATGATATTTTGGTTCTTACAGCTGAGGTTTGGTTTATTGGTTGTTTCCTTCCCTATACGTTTTTCTTACACCAAATTATACTTCATTTCAGTTATATATGTGGGATAGTTCAGTGATCATGCTGAAAACTCTTTTGAAACTTTTTGTACATCCTTCTTGTTCAGTAATTTCATTCCTAAGATAACTTTTCACTTAAAATCTCCCTGTCACACTACTGTGTGTTTGGGCATCCTGGTGCACAAGTGATGATCTAAAGTCAAAGTGTAAAGCAAAGGTAATACTTACAAACTGATATTTCATGTATTAAGCATATGATCTAATTTAATTTTTTTACCTTAAGTAACTATTTATTGCCTTTTTTTTTTTTTTTTTTTTACTTAAGCCTTAATTTCTGGAACTGGACCTCCTTTGAAGAACTAGAGTGGCATATGGACAACATTTTGGCTTACTGTACTTGCTGTTCAGGTCTCAAGATTATTTTGACAATGACATACAGTCTATTTGGAATAGTAGGGGAAGACACACTCAGTTTTAAGATTCAATAAATAAACAGTAATAAACTTGCATTTTGCAAGTAAATTGTGTAAATAACTGTTTCCATGTGCTGTAGTCACTTTAACATTGAACATAATAAAGTCAGTTCAGAGCAAGTCTGACTACTATTACATTAATGGTTGCAGAAAAGTTGCAAATCTGTGAACTTCTTTAGAGATGTGAAAGAGCAAGCATCACATTCAAGCTGAGGTTTTATCAAAGCATCGTGATTGCTTTGATTTTTAATCTAAGCTTCTTGGAAAAACGAAGTAGGATAGTACATGCATGTTCTAATGGTTGAGCAGCATTTCATAGCAAGTCAGATTTAAGACAAATTTACTCTTTCACTTGACCCACCTGTGCTGTGAAATGTGAAATAACTTGAGCTACATCATCACTCTCCTGCCATGCAATTTCATTGCAGATCAACTTCAGCAGACCAATACAACAAACTTCTGATCTGCAGGAGCAGAGTTCAGCAGTGCCCTGATTTATGTGGTACAGATGGCTTACTGGAACTTACAAAAGCTTCACTAGGGGGAAAAATGCCTGAATTTGCTGTTACTATCTGACTGTCAAGAATGGTGTAACAAACCTCTCCACTGACAAGTGTTTAGAGTATTTTTGAGTTCACATCAAGGTATTCTACATACTGTAGGTGATGTTACAGTTTGATGTTGCAGCTTTCTGCTCTGGGAAAGTTAGTGCTCAGAAATAGGGTCTTGGCTCCATTCTTCTGACAGCCTCCTGTTGCTGGCCACCTTGGCTGGCTCTAAATCAGGGAAGGAGAGCAGTTAGGCTCCTAAAGCTTAGAGATCATGGAAGTATAGCTGAAGAGGAAAATCAAGGAGAATCAGTACAAAAACAAAATGAAATCAAACTAGCAAACCTGCTCCAGTGTGGGCTCTTCTCTCCACAGGCCCAAAGGTCCTGCCAGGACTCTGCTCCTTCACGAGCTTGTCTCTGTTTTCAAAAATGAATTCAGCATAAATCCAAAAGACAGCCCCATACTTGCTACTTTGAATAAAATTAACCCAGGCAAAACCAGCACAGAAGGTGCTTGTAAGAACTCTTGCCTTTTGATTCATTGTGCTGTGTTTAATTATGTTGTTAAGATGGGAGAGGAAATATCTCTTTAAAAAAGGTTTCAGACTGGGGAGATGGATTTTATTAAGTCATAAATAAAAGACCCAAATGATTCATGGCTTAGTGAATAGTGCATTTTCATTTTTTAATTTGTTTTAGGTTAGCTGCAAACAAGTTCTTTTTGGCTATTTGCTGTCATACTCAGCAATCCATTACCAATGGATAGAAATGAAGAACTGAATGCTTAATGAAAGCATAGAACTGAATGCTTAATTGCATTAGCAAAATGATAGAAGGAAGGGTCTTCAAATGCAGAGGAGGCATAGAGTAGACTTGCTTTCCATAATACTTTGCTGTAATAAAGTTGCACAAACTGTGCTGTTGTAATTAAGTGTTCTGGTGATGGATATAAAATGCCCAGATACTTCCCAAGAAATCACAGAATCTTAGAGGTGTTAAGGTTGGGAAAGATCTCTGGGATTATCGAGTCCAACAGTTGGCTGACACTGCCAACTTCAGCACTAAGCCACGTCCCCAAGTACCTCACCTACCTGTCCTTTGGACACTCCAGGGAAGGTGACTGACCCTTCCCTGGGCACCCTGTTCCAGTGCTTGACACCCTTTTCAGTGATGAGGTTTTTCCTAAGATCCTAAGTGCAGTACAAAAGGTTTTCTCTTTTATTTCTTGTGAATCACTTAAGGAATTTTTTAGACATTCTCCAAGAAACACAAAGCTTGTCAATCTACATGGAAAGACATGAATTTTTCTCTCTGGTAAGATCCTGCTGTATCTCATTGTAGCAACTATATGGTGGCCTGAGCATTGTGCCTTTTTGTACAGCTGATCATGGCTAACAGCACAAATACTGCTTTAACAGTCATGTGAATCATGCTGGGATCTCAGGTGGTAAATTTAGTGTTCGGTTTACTGAATTTAGTGTTAGATCTGGAGTGCTTTTATGTACACTAATGAATTCTAACTCACTTAAGTTTGCCATTATTCTGCTTCAATGATGACTTTATTTTGAGAACTATTTCATGCAGGTTTTGCCTATTTAGTTTAGAAAGAATGAAATATTCGATACTTTCTGTAGAAAAAGCACAACAACTACCTAATTATGGCTCTGGTAAAGGGAGGCAAATGTCTCATATTTATAATTAAACATGTGGTTATCTTCATATATTTATACGAATATATAAATAATGTATGAATAAATATATAGCTGAATATATAAATATAATTTAATGTTTGTAATTGGTCAAGTCTTATGGAAAGCAACCCTTCTGCTGCTGCAAGGGGAAACATGAACATCACCTACTTTTTAGGTTTTGGGAAAGATGGGACTTATACTCAGGCTGGTGTGTAAGATATGTTCCTATAGGAAATTAAAGGCAGTGCCTTAAGTCTGCTCTAGCAGTGTGGAAGACATAAGTATGTGGGTACAGCACTGGGATTCCTACTTAAACCCTTGTAAACAGAAGAATTTTACTGGTTGATTTGATGTAAATTTCTCCATGCACACTTCATCTCTGCATCAGTTTTTGTGAGTTGATGTTCAGCTGCTTTCCCAGTGTTGTAAGCTAAACTGGAGGTGGAGTTGCCACTTGTTTTGGGATTACAACTGCACAGGTAACCTTTCCTGCGTGGGTGAGGGCTGCAGTTGTAGAGACAAAGCTGAAAATGGTGTAAAGGCTCCAATATCTCAAGGCTGCTTCCAATCCTGTGATAGTGGGAGTTGGAGAGAGATTGTCATAGGGCTCAGTGTATCCTTTTGAGCTTTTTCCAGTTCTGAAGTGTATTAGAGAGAAATTACATGTTTTGGGGAAGAACCACATTGCTCGTTCAGACAGATCTGAAATTTCCTGTGCAGCTTTATGTGCTTGTAAATAAAGTGTTTCACATGGAGAAAATATTAAAATACCATTTGGAGGTAATAGATGAAAGTAAATACTTGGTACTCATTGCAGCTCTTAGGGAAGTATGTATTTTTTTGTGTAGCATAGCATTTAAGTCTGGAAAAAGTGAATTAAAGTAATGGGGGAAATATAATTACATCATAAAACTGTAATCAAACATCTAGTTCTGAGGCAGCATCAGAAATATCAAGGTCATGCATGATAGATTTTTTTCCCCACTCCTAATCTTACTTTAGAAACTTCCAAATGAGAAACCTTGACTGAAGTATCCCATTCAAATATTTCCTTACAATTAATATTACAACCATTAGTATTGGTTGTGTGATTCCTGGTGGATTAGGTTCAGTTGCTTCTGTGCTTGGAGAGTGAGATGGGATAGACAAGTCCTTTAGGTCTTTTATACTTGGTTTTTTTTTCCTGAATGAACACACCATGATAGAGAGATCATTATCTGTATTTTAGCTATGTTCCTGTGTTTAGGAGCTGAGAATTCAAAGTCTTTTTCCTGTGTGGTGTTTCATGCTTAGCAATGCCTCATTTTCAGTGCCCTCTGGGCTGCACAGCTTAGCAAGTTGTACCCCATCTTGAATTTCTGCTTTTGTCCAAAACATACAACTTTTTGTGTTCTGTATTGAAGCTATTATTGCACATGGATTGTGCCAGTCCTTTCCTAGCTGGGTCAGGAGATAGTTTCACTTAGACTCCCCCACAATATTCCCAGTTCTGCAAGGAACCACATTTTAATTTTGTGTATGGATTTAAAATTTTCTTTGCACAACTACTGCTCCCATACTAGAAGTACATTGTGTCTCCTTGCTTTGCTTGCAAGCAGGTTGTCAGGTAAAGTGGTGCCAGAAGCCTGTACATCAATCTGTATTTTTTTGTTAGGCTTCTGTTTTTCCCACAACTTACATGGATTTTTCAGAGTAAATCCAAAGAACTGGAGTTTGAGTAAGATCCAGTCATTTGCCTTCAATATATCTTAATGTTTTCAGGAATTATTTGAGTCATTCTTCCATATTCTCAGCTACGCCCCCATCTCCTTGTTAAAATTAGTAATGATAGTTAAAATTTACAGATGGTTGCAATTAACATTTCTTGAAAGCCAAACAGTGTATGAGCTGTCATTTTTTTCCCTGTGAAGAGGTGATTTCTAAAATCATCTTTATTAAATTTAGCAACCTTTCTTGCTGCCTTTTTACGTCACTTCCTGAGAGAAATAGTTAACCTGGCCTTCTTGATTTTTATCCTTGCCTTTTTTTCCTATTTGTCTTAATTGGATGTTGTTTTTCAGCTTCTGAAAATTAAAGATTCCTGATGCATGGATAACTGCCTCATTTTGTTAGCTTCTTTTTGTGTTTCATAGGGAGGTTGCCTACTCTGTTCTCCTATCATTTGCCTGAAATCAAACCTAATGCTGTGTCCCTTAATTTGTTAAGTTTGTATCTTTTTATGAAAGCTGACTTTCTGGTCTGCTTAGTCTTTCATCTTAAAAAATAGTGAGCTCTTTTTTGGTGTTTTTGGTTTTTTGTGGGCTTTTTTCTTTTCTTTTTTTTTTTAATTTGGAGTTCTTAGTTGATTTGTAGTGCTACATACCAGATTCAAAACAGTAGATGCTGCAGCATCATTCACCTTTTGAAGCCAGAGTTATTTTTAACAAATTCTTATTATGGGATTGGCTTAACATTACACAGCACCTAAGTGTAAAGATGTAGTTCATTCAAATGCTGAAGGCCTGCTGAAGAAATGCTCAATTGTGCTCACCTTTCAGAAGGTGAAGTTACTGTATAAAAATAACACTTTCATATGTGTCTAGTGTTTTACAGTGTGCAACTGTAGCAAATGATACTTATGTTATAAATAGCGTGGTGCTAAATGTGAAGCAGGAGAGTTTAGTAGCAAATGAAACATAAGAGTTTTCTTGTGCTGTTAACCAGCTTATGCTGAGCATGCACATAGTGTTGTCTTTACACTTCATCTGATGGTGCTGTGCAAGTGTTTAAAGTACTTGTGACTTCTGAGAAGAAACTCTTACAAAGATGGCTTTCTTAAAACAGTGCAGGACTTAAGAACTTAGATACCAATTTGTCTATGGTTAGAAGTGTGCTGTATGTCATAAGATACTGTTCAATAATTTGAAAAATACTTTAAACACGAGCAGGTTTTTACAGGGAAAAGCATTTCAATTCTAATCTGAAGCACAAGAGTTGTGTCCACTCATGCTTTGATTGTTAATGGGACTTAAAGTATCAATTTCTGTGTTCCAAATACAGCCCTGTGTTGCTACAGCTTCCAGAGCATTTTTCTAACCTTTCTGGAAGTATTCTGAAAAGCTTTCAAGTAGCTTTTCAATTTTCTTTTTTAATTTATATCTTTAAGAAAATTATAGAGAACTTGCATTCATTACAATTTCATTATTCTAGCTGTCCACTGGCTAGCTCAAAGTTGAGTATTGCTATTCATGTGTTATAAGGAGTTATTTGAGTTCTAGGCATCTCACTTGTTTGTTAAATCCTGGAGGAGTGAAAATTTAGTGTCTCACTGTTATTCTTACCTTGTGCTACTGGATTTTATGCTAATTAGTCTAATGATTTCAGTTTTCCAGAAGTACCCTCTGGTCATAGGAGGCAATAGAAGGAGAGGAAAAGGAGGGAAAGAACTGAGGAAAATGACACCCTTGGGAATACTTTTAGTGAGACATGACATTACTAGTAGCAGCAAAAAAGTTTGTTGTTAATCTGACAAGATGCTTACCATGAAAAATAGTGTTTCAGAGCTTTTCCTTTTTTGTTTGTTTTTATTTCTAGCTTCTCTGATTTTAGGTACTTTTTCTTTCTCAGTTTCTTTTTATTCCATGTAAATTCTGGTGGGCTGTAGACCTGGTGAGCTGTTTCCTCTCTAAATTGATACAACAGTAATTTTACTTTTTTGTAGAAGGGGATAAATTGATATTGTGCTCGGTTAGTAAGTGAAATAAACTCACAGAGGGATCTGAATAAAATGAGAGCTAGCCCAAAGGGATTGGTGGGAACTTGCATCTATCAAGGAATGGAACTGAGACTACAGGAGGGGATCTCTCCTTTTTTGTCAGTCTTTCTTCCCTTCTTCAATTCTTTCTTCTTTATACTTTCCCTAGTGAAATACCATGTAGATAGTTAGCTGGACTCTGGGATATTCTTCAGGAGGAAACTTTAGAAGATAGGGCAGTGTAAAAATCATGTTCTTGAAAAGGCTAATGCCAAATAATAGCGATGTTCTTCATTACTGAAGGATTTTTTTTTAATCAAATATCATCTGTTAAACTGCTGTCATGGCTCCATTAGGAAAGAGATTCTTCTTCAGGCTACTTCTAGAATTTATGGCCTGCTGAGCTACCAAATCAAGATTTCAAAGAGCAAGGAAGAAGTTGGCTTTTTGGGCTACTTTCTGCTCACAAGAGGCAAGCAGATGGTAAACCACCAGTCTGTGTTTTGTACCCCAGTGATGATTTCTCTGCCATTTAGCAGCTTGCTGCCAGTGCTTCTGAAACACGCAATTGCCACCAGCAAGCTTTTCTCCTCCACTGGGCTTGTCTCCTTGGGCCCTAAACAATGACTGTTGGGTGAGAAAGCAGCCAGCAGATAGAGCTGGGAAAAGCTGCAGGGACAGGAAATGGTTTTGTAGAGAAAGTCAGCACTCCTGGCTTTTAGAGCTGCCATTTCACAAATGTGGAGCCATTACCTTGTGGTATAGACTCCTGGAGCACCTGTAACAGCAGGGAGTACAAACCTTGGGGGTTTGGGGTTTTTTAAAACTAGTCTAGAAAGCTTACAGAAATTTAACTTAAGAGTTGTCTGAAGAGCCAGAGATGAGGAAGGGCAATTTTAGAAGTTGCTGAATCTTGCTTTTTGCCACCCAGGAAATAGCACATTTTTTTACAGGATACTGGAGGAGAATAATCTGGTTTATTTTATGAAGTTGTAAGCATAGTTGAGAACAGACTTCCTGAAATGCTTATGTTTAATGATAATTTCACCTGCACAGGCTGTTCATAACCTTGGTGTGGCACATATTCAATTTTTTTTACTCTTACATATTAACTTGTTCTTTAAAAAAAAACAAAAAAGGCAAGCTTTTTTTTATTGCTTTGCTGGAAATAAGATCACTTTCTTGTTATGCTTCTTTTTGTCATATTTTATTTTGAGAAAATAAATGTTTAAACAAATCTGCTGTTGATGTCTGGTTTACATGGCAGAATGGGTGGATACTTCATGCTGGTTATTGTCAATTCTGTAAAATGTGGAATGATCCTGTTGGTGTCCAAGCCATTGCTGTCTAACACACCGACCTCTGCATTAGTTCTTGTGCAGTTTAATTGACGTGGAAGGTATGATTTGCTACCTTGATTTACTGTGTTCTGGAAGATCTGTCTGTGACTGTTCTTGAGAGTTTTCAAAACCTTTTGAGAGCTTTAGGGAGTGGCTGTAATGGGACAATAGACTTTTATAGCACTTTGGATGACTTAAAAGTTTTATTTTTGTGGGAATATTATTTGAACCATTTAATTCATGAGATGAAACTAACTGAAAATTTCAGAGAAACTTGTCACTGTGAGAAAATGTATGGCTGACTTTTTAAGTAGAAAGACACTGAAACGAATCACTTAAATATTTGTTTGTTTATTTTAAAATGGAATGTTTTTGAGACTGTTCATCAGCAAGCAGTGCGTTATTATATTTTTGACATTATGTGACTAGTCTAGATCCAAAATGACTCACAGAAATGTAATCTTTATTTTTTTGTTTGTTTCTGTTCAAGCAGAAATGCTATAAGCCAAATCAGGTTCCTCACACTTGCACCTCAAGAGGAAGGAAGTGTTAAAGAAGAAGCAGTTGCAGAAGTTCGAACCAGACGGACCTGGCAGTTTGACTGGGCGTTAAATAAAGTGGATAACTCTGTCAGAAAAACTGGCCGCATCCCTAAAACTCTTCTACTCAAAATCTTCCAGGATATAAGCAATGCAGGTAAGTTGCTTCCACTTAAAACCCAGTTAAGCTGAATTTCAGGCTGCTGTCTAACCAAGGAAATGAACTGAGTGTTCTGATCTGTGTTTTGTCTTTGAATGTTGTTTGATCTGCTGTATATGTTGATGGACAGGCTTTAACTGCTTTGGAGATATTTTTTTGTTTTGAATGCTCATGGTAGCTTATTCAAGCTTGGGTTTTTTGTGTCTTTAAGAATTTAAGTCTTATAAATGTGTACTTTTAAGGTATGTTATATTGCCTTGCTTATTGTCGAGTTTTAATCTGGTAATGCACTTTCCTCATGTAACTGTATTTTGCTCTCTGAGCAGGGATCATACATGCCTCCTTTGCAGTGTATATTTTTAAAGCATCTGTAATGAAATGAACCATGCTGCCCTTAAGACATTATTTGTCTTAAATGGAATTACAACAGGGAAATGTGGAGGTGATACACAAATTTCCATGTTCCCAGGTAGCTGTGTTCATGACAAGAAAGCTTTGGTTTTTTTTAATAAAAGAAAACCAAATAGCTGAGGCATTGTCCATTCTGATAGATTCAATACCTCTTGGCTAAAATATGCAGTCCACATTAGTGTTTTGCAGACCAGCTGCCACCATTGCTGAGGTTTGGTACCAGTTGGGATGAGTCAGTGGAGGTATTTAAAGAATATACTTGCTAACTACTACTGCCAATATTTATCAATGGCAGCCTGTCGCAGACATCTTTTCATTAAAATCCTTTCTTAGGATTTTTCCTGCTGAAGCTGAGAAGTTTCAGCCACAAATGTAAACAATGGTTATCTGCTGCTGTGGAATGCAACAGGTGGATCCGTGATTGGTCTCCTGTGGATGTTTGGATTTACTGACCACTCACGGCAGAGCTGCTCTCGCTCTCTGCTGAGACACAGCCCTTAGTTATTCATTCTGTTCTATTCTTAGCTTAGCTAGCCTTCTGAGAACTTTTCCTTCTATTTCTTTTAGTATAGATATAATGTAATGTGTACATGTCATAAAATAATAAATCAAACCTTCTGATCATGGAATCAACATTCTCGGCTCTCTCTCATCCTGAAAATCCCTGTGACCACGGTCACAGCAGCATGTATTGTTTTGCTTAAGTTTTAAACTTTGCTGTGTGTTACTCTATTCTGTAATGCCTTGTCTAGCTGGCATTGTGCTTTTAAAAGTGTTCCATTTTACTGTTTAAAGGCTGAACCTTCAATTCATGCTCTTTCTGTTGAATGTAGTTTTTTCCTTTTTGCTTGGGACATCCTTTCTGGTTCTGACTGCTTTGTTGTTTTTTCCATGTAAACCTTTAATTTGGGAATGTGGGTTGGCAAGAGCTTTGTGTCTGTAAACCTCTCTGCAAGTAGTTCTTCATGAACCTTGACTAGTTCCACAGTTTCTAAGTCATACTAACAAAAAAAAATCTTAATCTCTTATAGGGTATTTACCCTTTGGCTTTGGAATTGTATTTAAAAATAAAAGCATAGAACCTCACAAATGATTTAGCTAAGGTGCTATTAAAATAAATGGCAAATATTACCATATGAAAAATTTAGTCCTTGTTTATTTATGAATAATGAAACTAGTTTAGCAAAAGTGTGGAAAGTTAGTGTTGATTTCTGCCTGTTTTTATTATTTTTCCATTTCTAATTATAACACAAAAAATACCTGAAAAAGGTGTTTGCAGTAGATCTCATTGTGCATCTCTCCATCCTCACGCTGCCAAAAGTTTTTGATTTTCTTTTCCTTTTCAAGGTACTATGAAACTGAAGATGTGTTGTCGTTTTCATTGCATGCAGTAATTATGTTCAGGGATTTAAATGCTGGTCAGTTAAGAATTGATGATCATACTTGACAACATGTTGCTTTCTAAGGAAACTCATTTTTGTATCTAAACTCTCTTTGTATCTAAAGGTGGGATAGAGAGAATAATTGTCGTCAGCTGACTGGGTCATCTGCGATAGATTCTGCAGTTCTGCCTTTGCCTCAGTAATAGTAGTGAAGCACAAGAAAGAGATGAGTTTATAGTTAACTTTTTTGACATTCTGTGACTAGTAGAGAAGTCAGAAAAGGCAGATAATCTTACAGTTCACTATTCTCTAGGTGTACATTTTCTCATTTATTATGTATTAAGCGTAGGCCGAACTGGAAATGGAAGTTTGTGTGGAAGTGTCTCTGACTACCACTTGTGGAATTATATTGAATTGGTATGAAGCATTTTGACATTTTAGAAATTTATGAGAAAGTAATGTCCCTGTTAAAATGAAATTATCTCAGGATCTTGAGTTGGGAAGTTGAAAGTATTGGATAATCTAAGTTTAGCAATTTTGTGTTGTCTTCTGACAATTTCTGCTCAGCTAAGCTCATTATTGTACTAAATGGCATGTTTTGTCATGAATCTTTTTGGGTAATGCACAGTAGTGCTGTTGTTTAATCATTTGGGTATCCTGTTCATTTAAAATCTTCAGTCTTGGAGAAAATTCTGTTTTATAGAAAATGCTAAAATATTTCAGTAGATCGGTCTCAAATCTTATTTCTGATATTGAATTCATAATCATGTATTAATAAATTTGTGGTTTTATTCCATTTGCAGGGTGTCCAGGGAGTAACCACACCTTGCTTTTGTTACAAAGTTGTGGTGCTGTCTTACCAGAGGTATTGTCATCGGAAAGAACAGAACTGGCCCATATGATATGGGACAAGATGAAAGAACTTGGTACGTTGTGTCTGTTAGTCCTTCTTGCAAGAACAGCTCTGTGCTTTAGTTGCTCTCTTTGTAATGAGACACAATTTATTTTAACGGTATTTAAATGTTAGGTTATAACAGGTTGCACTTACTACTGAATGAACAGTGGGTTTTATTGTTCAGGTGAGAGACCTGTTTGTAATTCTGGGGGTTATAGTGACATCTAGGGGTGTTAATCTAAAATTCTAAAATCTAAAGATTTTTTGAAATGTGCTTAAATTGGACTTCTGCTTGATTTTTATTATTGAGTTTACTTTCTGTTAGATGCTACCTAAATATTTGATGGGCTATGTATTCCTAGTGCTACCAGCAATTTTATCAGATTATATTTTTATTGTGAGTCATTTATGTATAGATAATGCATAGGTAAATGCTTTTTTGATAGTAACATTGCCGAATCTGTAAAATAAATACAGCTGTAGAGACTGTAGAATAGCATTGCTGTTACTGTGCTCATTATGTTTTAGCCTTTTATAAACACCAGAGCTGTTAAATAAATGTCTGATGCTTCAAAGGTGAATAAAATTACTGTCTCCTAAGTTCATACAGAATAAAATTGACAGGAAATTAATTACCTGAGAAAGCTATGGAACTGTGTTGAATTTAGAGAATCTACATTGACTGTGGTTGAAATATTTCCTTAGGTGCTGTATATGATACGAGCCATTACAATGCTTTGCTTAAAGTGTATCTTCAGAATGAGCACAAGTTTTCTCCGACAGAATTCTTGGCCAGGATGGAGGAAGCAAATGTGCAGCCCAATCGAGTAGGTGTCCTTTTAAAGATCTTCATTCTTAATAGCAGGCTCCATTTATTGAATGGAAATAATTAAATTCCCCATTTTGTTTTCTACAGGTTACATACCAAAGGTTGATTGCTGCTTATTGCAATGAGGGTGACATTGAAGGAGCAAGGTATTCTTTTGCATTTATGCTTAAAGGGATTTCCACAAAATCTGTTTCTCATATTCCCTACCAGTGGTGTTAAAACTGATTTCTGTGTGATTCACCAAAATTGAGCAAAGCAAAGAAGGATTTTAATAGAAGTATATTTTTAACCAAGCAATGAAGAACGATTTCCTGGAGACTGCCAAAACCTACACAAACGAAATAAAAATAAGTGATAGACCAGTGTGTTCAAATCAAGTTGTAATCACATTGCTCAGAAAATAACTTGTTTTTGTCATTGCTAGAGCCATCATGCAAAAGTGTGAGGTTATGAAGGCTTACTGGCAAAGGCATTTGAGAATAAAGTGGGCTAAGGAGCAAATAGTAATAATTCTGGTTGTTGTTTTTCTTACACAGGGCTTGCCAGGTATCTCTAACAATTTTAGCAAGGTTAAGCTGTAACAGTGTGATTGAGGGGTATGAGAAATAAATAAAAGGAAGATAAAAATAAAAAGAACCCAGCCCCACCTTAGTGTCTGCATGTTCCAAAGTGGCAAATACAATTTTTTTTTTCAGTAAGATTCTTGGATTTATGAAGAGCAAAGATCTCCCCATCACCGAGGCAGTATTCAGTAGTCTTTTGAAAGGACATGCAAGATCGGGGTAATGTTTAATACCTTTTATTCCTTTTGTTTACTGTTAGCTTTACTAAAATACAAAGTGTTACTGTACAGAAAAAATTACATGCTGCAGAATAGTGTGGTGGTTTTGAATAATCATGTGTAGAAGACTGTCTCTACATTTATGAAGCAAAAAAGCTATTTAACAAAGGAAGTAGATTTTTTTCTTGTGTCTGAAAATCTTGTATTTCAAGATAAATTGCTGCACTTTTGTAGTGTTTGAGAAGAAATTTGCTGCACTTAGTTCTGAACTTTATAATCTGTTAAAGTTGAAAAAGTATTTTAAGTAATATTAAAAAGATATGCACTTTCACCTTTCAGGATTTGCTTTGTTAAAATAAGTTTCTCTAAGCCTGTTGCAGTCTTTGTTTCCAATTCTAATTAATTTAGTGAGGAAATGCAGTAGTCGCAATAAGCATCATTATGATTAAATCTACTGAGAATCTTGCTTTGAATTCTTTCAGAGATATGAAAAGTGCAGAAAACATCCTTTCAGTGATGAGGATGGCTGGTGTTGAACCAGGTCCAGACACCTATTTATCACTGCTGAATGCGTATGCTGAAAAGGGTGATGCTGATAGCATCAAAAAGGTATTGCCAGTTTGAATTTAAATACAACTTTTTTTATCTTTTGTTCAATATAACTTTGGAATGCTTTCTGTCCCGACTGGAGAAATAAAAATTTATAATTGGTTTCCTCCTACTTGGAAGTAATTATCAAAAAATTTTTATTGCAATTAAATAGCTGATTTAACAGAAAGCAATGTCACAATTTCTAAAAAATATTTGTCTTTTGATAGTGGCATTTCACTCCGGGAAGATAGATTTGTCAGCGAGCAATTTAATAATTTAGGGGTTTTTTTAAAGACAGTACATGTGGGATATCTATGTATTTATTTATAAAAACAACCAAAAAAGTAAACCTTGCTTATTCTGTTCCCATTGAGCCATTCTTTGGCCATTGAAATCACAGGATCTTTCCAGTAAAAATGAATTTTTGTTTTGAGAATTCATACAAACAGCTTAGGTATTTGTAAGGTGAGGCTTCCTTACAGCCCTTTGTGTAGCTGATTTTTTTCAAGTATTCTCTCACTTTTTTTTAAATCAAAGAAATACTCATGAAGCAATGAGAAGATCAAACCAGTTTTCTTAAGTTGTTTCAGGAGTTTAATCAGATGTAGAGGACCAAATCAAGGAAGAAGATATTGGAAACAATTTTCTGCTATGACTTGAACAAATATTCATCAACCAATATTCTTCCAAACAGTGTCAAAATGTTGGATTTGTCCTTCTTCCCTTTACAAAGTAATTTCTTTTGAAAGTCATCTCACAATGATAATACCTCTAGTGTTTTAATATATTATTAGATATTAGAAAGAAACTATATGCTGTATCACTTTTAGGTGTCCCTTTTTCTTTTCACAGTTTAAAGGTGTTTGAATGTCTCTAAATACTTCTTGCGTATTTTTTTTCTCTACCATGTTCCATTATCTAAATATGTGGATTTTAAAAAAGAAAAAACCCAGGTTTTTATGCTTGTTTTGATTTTAAAAGTATTCTGTTTTGAGTCACTTTGGAGTTGATTCAAGTTAAATTTATTTTGATTTTACAGACTGTAGAGCAGGTTGAGAAGACTGAAGGGTACCTTATGGACAGGATTTTGACGCAGGTGATTTTTAGCCTTGCCAAGGCTGGATATCCACAGCACATCGAGGATATTAAAAGACGTATAAGATTTGAAAAGGAAATAATTCCAGGTATGTCCTTGGTTCCCACAGCAGGGTGGAGAGAGAACACTTTTTTCCTTTTTTTCTTATTTTTGTTTTTTTTTGTTTGGTTTTGTTGTTGCTGGTTTTTTCCTTCTTTTTCCAAAAATAGGTAATTTTGCAGTTTTCTCTTGAATACTGAGGGAAAGGAACATTTTTGCCATTAGTTTGTGGATTAATTTGTGTGCTTTTGTGGTTTAGATTGTATTTCATAAAATCTAAATATGCAACAGCTTTAATAATTTCAAAAATTAATCTATCATTAAAAAAAATTCTAACATGAATTAAGTTTTTATAAGAAGGCAGCAAGTGTGGAGTCCTTTCTTAACACTGCTGTTAAGATTCCTGTTGTGAGAGCTCTTCAAGACTGCCATAAAAAAAGGGATAGTAAATACTGAATACAGTTTTTTATTACCTACCTTTAAAGTTGCTTGTGGATCCCAGTATGTTTAATCTGATTGATAACTATTAATTATACTTCATGCTTTTTTTGTTTTTTTTTGATGTGTCTAGGAATTAGTTTATTTTTTCCTTATCCTTCTGTCATGCTGCAGGGGTGATACTTCTGTAATTTTTGGCCTAGTCTTCTTATGAGAAAAGTGAATTTCATTGATAAATATAAATAATTCTGAAAAAGGTAGTCTCAGATTTGGATTGTGAATCTTATTTAAAAGTATGTTAATAGTACTTGTAAAACATTTACTTTTCTAGCTTTCACTAATTTTAGTAGCTTAAAGTGAAAAAGTTTTGTGCACTTTATTAATGTATTAATATTGTTGTTCTCTGTTTTTCACTTGCTAGATGTAATGAACCTGTGTTTGACTCTGATAACTCATGGCTTTGAAGATATCAGCTTCAGCATCTTGAGGTCTTTAAGTCATTTATCGCGTGAAGATATGGACCAAGGTAGCTTCTTCTTGCAACATTGTGTAAATAGAAATCTGGTAAGCAGAATAGTAATACTTTTTTTCTTAATAATAGCAGTATATTTATTTAGTTTAATGCAGCTGTGAAGATTGCAGATGGTGAGTTGTTGCACAGTTCTTCAAGAGGAAAAGAAGCGTTTTATTATTCTGTATCAACTTGTATAGTAAATTGAAATTCACAGAGGAATCCTGTTTTGCTTATGTAATATCCATTTTCTAAACATTAGAAGAATCTGACATTCTTAGCAGTTTGATAAATTGATAAATACCTTAAATTAATTTTTGAAATTGTTTGCAGCCTATGAGCAAGCTGAAGCAGTTCTGTAAGGAGTTAAAAGAAGCAAAGATGCACTCGGCGCCGTTACCATTTATCTTGCGTTGCGCTTTGGAGGCCAACAGATCAGGTACTCTGCTTTTTAGTTATTCTGCCTCTGCTCATTTAGAGTACCTGGTCACTGTTTAATTATTTGGTTAATATTTTCAGCCTTGGCCATTGATGTAATGAAGATGATGAAGGAGGAAGGCTTGCCACTCAGACCTCACTATTGCTGGCCACTGCTAGTTGCAAACCAGAAAGAGAATAATCTTAAAGGTGAGTTGTCTGAAAAATGCTCCTGTGACATTATTGCATACCTTGAGCACAAATCCTACTGTTATGAGATTCATCAGAAATTTAACAAAGCCCTTGCTATATGTCCTCATTTCAAACAATTTTTCCTTCAGAAAGACTTTTTTCAAAACCTCCTTTCTTGCTTGATTGTGATACAGTTCTACAAATTTCAAATCTCACTTGACATAGAAAGATGTGAGAGAGTGTTTGGTTATCTTTTTAACTCTTCACATTCTTTGTGCATTCCAGCGTCCTCTATGTTGCTCATTACTATTTACAGTTTACTCTTGAAGAAACTGCACTCCAAGTGAAGAATTTAAAAGTAAGGTTATGTTATTATAGCTCTCTTGGACTGCAAACCCAGTCCTTTATTCAAGCCAGCTTCTTACTATTTGCCAGATGAACCAAACGTGAGTTTTGTTAGAATCATAAAAACTGCAGGAGAACTTACATTGCTGAATGTGTGAGCCTGACCTGACAGCATACTGATTGAAGGACAAAAATGCTCAATCTTTGGGATTCTTAAGTAGGTCGAAGCATTTAGCATACTTTCCCCTGTTACACATGGGGATGTCTACAGGATATGAATAAGAATTGAAAAAATATTAAATTTTATAGTACAGTATCTAATTCTTTGGTTTGCGTTATTGGTAATTCAGAAAGAACGGTATTGTAAAAAGATGCTTTTAACAGAAGTACTTCCCCCTTGGGGAAACAAAAAACTGTCTTTTTCATCTTATCTCACAGTATAATGTGCTTTAGAATGAGATGCAGAGTTGTTAGTGTGACACTGGGTGACAAACAAAATGCACAAACAAAAAAAAAAGTGCTTTTAGCAGACTCTTCCATATCGCAATTTTATCTTAAATATACAGTCACATTCCAGTTTGGAAGAAATGCTGAAACAAGTATTCCCTAATTGTTTCTGGCTATAAAAATGTCTCAAGTCTTTTTCGAAAAGCCTTTGTGAAAACAATATTCAGTTTTTATTAACTCCTTAGGCTCTGTTTCTGCTAGGCTACTGCCCAGGTTTATCTTCTCCCAGGTTTTCAAATCCTTGAAAGTTCTATGATATTTTAAAAGTCTGGCAATGTTGTTTTAGTTGGGTCCTCTGTGACTTACTTGATACATGGTGTTGCCAAAAATAAGTAAATGGAAATAAATCAGTACCATACTTCCCTGTGTGGATGCTGTCTACTGAAGAAAGCTGCTTTCTTTTACTCCATGAAAAATTTCACCTCACTGACACAATTCTGGGAGATGTTGGAAGTATTTTTAGATTTAGACTTGGCTCCCAAAATTAAAGCAATAGTTGAACATCAAGAGAAACTTAGGTTTTCATACTTCTTTTGGTCTTTGTCAAGATCAGAGTTTGCCTTAATTTGGACTCCCTGCTGTAGAAATCAACTGTGCTTTGGCAAGTGTAGTTGCTGCTGGAGGTCATGTAAACAAATTGAGAAGTGATGAAGGATCCCTCAGTTCCAGCATTTTTAGCCATTTTCTGTAGAGCCTTTGTTTTTCCGTCTGCAATGGCTTTGCTTACATGTACTTCTGTATGGCTGTAAGATAAGGCTGTGAATTTGCAAACTCAGTTTGTAGCCTGGTGCTCACTATCCAACTTGATGTTGTCAAGTGGAAGCACAGTACATACCTACACAAGTTAGTGATTTTTCAATTCTTTAAATATATTAGGTAAGAAATCCCTGCTCAGTTGCTTCTGTAGTGAGGAACCAGTGTAACTATTCTTGATGAATGGTGAAACAAGTTGTCTTCTTCTCTTATGTAAGCTTGCATTCAATTTTTTCCGAGTTAATAATTAAAAAAAAAAAAAGAATAAATAAGTTCCACTATCTAAAAATACAACCAGTACACTTGAAGAAAGGTAAATAGGGGGAAAAAACCTCATCCACCTTGGAATTGTTTCATAGAAATAATAGAGCAAACAGTCATGCTGCAGTGAGAGTCTAAGGATGACAGCAGGTAGTAAATTAATAGAATGGTGCTTTCTAGGAGCAAAAATTAATGTGAACAGGAGTATAGACACAGTATCACATCTCATACCAAAAATACGGTAATTAATTTCTCAGCAAAGTAGTAATGCCCTGCCTAATGTGTGTAGTTTTGTGTCTTGCTGTAGGCAAGGCTAGTAATGGAAGAGAACTTGGAGGAAAAACTATTATAAATATGATAGAATGTAGACTGGACTAAGTAATTAGAATGAACAGAATAAAAGCAACAAGTTATCTAGAACTGCAGTGTACAAACATCTGGATCAGGACATATAGTGTGACCCAATCAATTAAATAACAAATAACAGTGTTTAATTACACGTTTCTCTAATGTTTATTACAGCAAAATCTGACACTGAATAACAAAGAAAATTCTGTAATTTCTGTATTATGGAATTGTGTTTGAAAGAAAAGTAGCAGTGAAGTGGTGGCTAGGAGGTATGAAACTAAATAAGGCCATTTTAAAATACACCTTAACCACTCTGAAATAGCAAACAGTTCTTTTCAGTCATTTTACACAGGCAGATAATTTCAGGTGGGGCATTGCCTTTATGTGCATCTGTTACATGAGTTGAGAAATACTTATTTTCTTAGTATTTATTAGACTTTTAGGAATGGAAAGTGCTTGCCCAGTTTAGAAGATCAGTATGCAGTGGATCTGAAACTGTTACTGGCGCTGAGAGTCATTTTGTATCAGATTATGCACTAAAGTGTAGAGGGCCTAGTGTAAGCAAGCAGAAATGTTCAACTTAGGCTTATTATTGAATATTTTATTGATCCCCTTTGCCTTTGAATGATCATGCTATTTTTAAAAACTCTTCTTACAAGTGTGTATTTTGCTTTTGGGTTCTACTGTTGTTGAACTATTGTATAAACTACTGTTACATACAAAAGCCATGGTTAGTGAATGGTAATTCAGTTTTTACTTTGGAAAATAAGAGTGTGGGTCCAAAGGGAATAAGGGTGGTGATTTCACAAAGTTACTGCTTGAAATCTTGTTTTATATGCAGACTCTTCTGGCAAAGAATGTTCTGAGTGGATCTGAAACTACCAGCACAGCAAAAATACATTAAATGCTATACTTTCCTGAATGTGAGCTTACTTTTTGACCTGAAGTTTCGGTTTTTTGTTTCCTCAGAAAACTGCTTAAAGCCAAATTTATCTTCCCTTGCTCCTGTAGAGCCATACATAGCTGCCTTAGAAATTCCTTCTGTTCTCATGGGACTGCTTTAGGGAGTAGACATGACTTAACTGTGAGAACTTGAGGAGATGAATGGTAGACTGAAATGAAAGCCTCACTTTGCAGTTTTTGCAAAGCTGCTCTACCACATAAATACTATGACCACCTCATAGTTAATCTCTTATATTTGTTCTTCAGTATACTGATTTGAGGTTGGAATCTGTTTGTTGTGGTGTTTGAGTGCTGTTTCCAGCATTGCCAAAAAGGGGTTGTTCGACTTGGTTTTGTTTTCTATTTCTGTCTTCTTTCTACTCAGTTATTTAATTTTGTTTACTCAGCTCCTGTTTACTTACACGTGTCAGCCTAAAACCTCAAAAAGCCTGTTCTCAATTGAGTGGGGAGATGATCAAAAGACTTTACTGGGGGTTTTAGTCATGCCCAGTCTTCTGGATCAGTGGTCTCCAGAGTGGGGTGTGCAGGGCAATGCATTGGGTTGTGAGTGGACTGTTAGCAAATAAATATTGTATCATTTAAATATTGTATCATTTTATCATTTTGCCTCTCTATTTTCATGTATGTTTGGTAATGCCCACAATACATGTGAATGTGTTCTCTACATGTGAATAATTTCTAAATCAATATACATGTATATTTGGGGGAGTGATCTCGAAAAAGATTGTGAGACCAGTGTTCTGCATGAGCATGACTGCACTTTTGTGCCTTTCTTTTTTAGTCTGTTTTTTGGTTGGGAGGGAGAGAAGAAGTCAGTGTGCTTTCCATTATGAGCAGCAAAGAACTTGTGAAAGTCCATGTACATAATGCTCAAATCTTTTTAACTGAAATGGAAATGTTTCATTGCTTAGTATTGTGGAAAATGTATATTTGACTATTAAGTAGTTCTGCTTTTGATGAAGTAGAAAATGTATGCAAAACTGTAGAACTCTGTGTTGGTTTCATTAATCTTCTGTCCCCCCAAAAATTGTACGTCAGCTGCCTTAAAAAAATGCTGCTGCACATATTTTCATTTTAAGTTTGTGATTACTTTGGCTATGGAATTACTTTGGTGCAGTATGGTTGTGCTGGTGTTCTCACACCTGCCTTTTGCTGCTCAGGAAATGTGCCCTAGTCTGTCTGCCAGGGAGTGGGGATGCTTAATAAGCCTGTTTTCTGCACTCTGCTGCATACAGGCTTGAGCTCAAACCTCCTGAGTGCACCACACTTTATTCACTGTTGGATCTAGTTCTTGGTCTTCAAACTAATTTTAGTGTTAGAGTTATTTTTGAAAAGGTTTCAGCATGAGAGGACTTAATGTATTTTCTGCATGTTGAAAACATGAAATAGAAACTAGCTGTCAACATTTGAAAGGTATGAAGAAAGACTTGGTGTAATTAATTCTTTATTCATATTTTTGCAGATTCTGGTCCAAAATCAGAGTTTTGTTTAAGGCAAACTTTAACAGATGATGCGACTTTAATCTAGTGTGACTTGCCTGCATGTATTTTCAAGTGCTCAAAGGGAATTCACATTTGATTATTTGCACCATAGTGCACTGCATAAAATATTCATGGAAGTGTCACTTTTCCATAGGTGGCACTCCAGGGCAAAGACAGGGACTTTGGACATTTTTAAAGTAATAAGTATGAAATGCAAGTTGAAAAAAACATATGCTGTTTGGTACTGGTGTCCTGCAGCAACTGACAAATCCTTTTTAGACCAGCAAAAAATTATTATACCTGTATTGGTTTTGACAGGAGTTCAGAGTTTGGTAGCTAAGGTTACTGTAAGAAGTTTCTGCAAATCAGAAGAGTGTAGGCAATTAAAAAGAATTACATATACTCTACACTTTGCTTGCTGGACTATTAATATTGGTGTCTGGTGTCTTCAAATGTGACTCTACAGAAGTGATACACAGTCTCGTTGTGTGACATGATGTGAACCCTGTAAAAGTTACAATGTGGCTTCACTGGGATTGGGAGACTCCTTTTTCTGAGTTTCCAGTTTGAAGCTGATGTGTTGTAATCAACCAGTTTGATTGCAAACATGTTACTACTTTTAAACAAGTGCAGAGGAAAGTCCTGAATACTGACACTAATTAGAGTTGGATGCTGGAAACAAAACGAGGAATATTTCAGATTTGTTTATTATGCACAATAATATGGGCATTTTGATACATAGCTCTATTAGATGTTGTGCAAACATGAGTAACTCATATTTGCTGTGTAAGAAAATACCTTTGTATTATACCAATTTCCAAACTGAACTTTCATGGGTTTTATAGTACAGCACAGAATACAAAGTTTTGTGAATTGATTTTAAGTTTCACAGCTAAAAATTTTATTAATACCTAAAATAGAAATGCAGGAATTTTCATGGCAATTTCAAGGAGGGAAATTGAGCCTTTTTTTGTAAAGCAACATTTATTTTTACATGTTTATTATCGAGTTTTCATTTTTCTAAAGGCTTAGCCTTATTAATTTTGCCTTGATAGGTATCTTTGAAGTTCTCAAAGTGATGCACACATTGGGAGTGGACCTTGATGCAGAAACCTATACAGACTATGTTTTTACAAACTTTGCTGATACTGAAACTGCCCATGCCCAGCTGAAGGTGAGTTTATATGTAAAATTTGTAAAAATGGCTATTACATGGCTTCTTATATTATGTTCTCTGTGAGGCCTTTAGATCCCAGTAGTGCTCCAGACATGAACCTGGTATGATAAAACCTGTTACGAGTATTTAGAATATTTTTCAAACAGTTATTGCACTGATGGTTTGTTTATCATGTTTTCCTCCTGCTGCTTTATTTTTTTCTTTTTCAGAGCTAACCGAAGTATTTTGCTCCAGACCTAGTAGCGCTTTGTTTCCTGAAGTGGAAAACAAATGAATGAATAGTCTCTTTTTGTTTCTAGTGAATAGTTTTTTTACTCACTAAAGAAGTGAGAATTGGAGACCAAATATAAGTGTCCTAGTCTTTCTGCCTTTCATGACTTTGTCTCTTGCAGTTGAGTTCAATGCCAAAAAAAATTTGATCAGTAGCAACTTGTTTGGCTGCCATATAGACTTGTGTAGAGCACCCTCTGTGTTCTCAGCAGCTAGCTTTGGGAAGGAAATGTTTAAAAATATGAAGTATCAGAAGTTCCATGGTTGATTGCTTTTTCTCTAGGAAAATGGCTGCCTGTTTGAAAGTGCTGGGCTCTATGTAGCAGAACTAAGAAGTGAAGCACTTCAGGGGAAATTGGACAAAGTTCTTTCTATATGTGAGTATTTTTCATGTTGCTTGTTGCTGTGTACTTGGTGATAGTTTGGATTGGTTGTAGGCTGAGAGATTGACTTTTATTAATATGTGAGGTTTCAACATATGTGGGGAACTTGAGCAAAGTGCTTATCATGTGAGGTCTTCTATGATGACTTGCCAGATAGAAACTACCAGTTCTGAACCATAAATCATAGTTTAATTCTTCTTTGGTATTGAACCTGACCATAAGATTTGTATACAAGTTATTTGCAAATAGCAGCTTTACTGTGATTGTGACAGGAATGTGACACCCTTGTACTTAGAGAGTTAAGCAAAGAGTTTGTTTTTCACAAGGCCTTATGAGGTGGTTGGTGCTGAGATTGCTTTTGTTTGCAGCATCAATGACCCTAGAAAACGAGGAACGATACAGCTCTGAAGTACTGCAGAGTTACTCATAAAAGAACCAGCTTTAAAGATCTGATGGTCACTGACATTAACCTGAGGGTGTTCTGCTGATCTTTTGGTCATGGAAGTTGTGTATAAATGTGATTGGTTAATTAGGCATTGAATTGTAGCATGTTTAACAGGTTTTTTCAAAGACTGTTCTGAGGCTCAGTGCTTGCAAATGTTAATTTGTGTCATTGACTGAATGTAGGGATGGGATAATTGGCTTGGTTAAGTAAGAATGAGATTCTCTTCAAAATTTAAAGAAATAGTTTTTATATTCCTAGTATGCTGATACATTAATAAAATACCTAAACTTGGGCTAAATCTGATACAGGAAAATCTCTTTGTAAAGAACAGTTTTATTTGTCCCAATGTCAGGGAAAAGCTTAAGCAGTTGCTTGCTGTGGTTGTCTTTAACTGTTTTATTTAACAAATACAGAGATAAATAGTCTATATACCATGACTCTGGGAAGCTGTTGTGTTACAGATGAGAAAATTGAGTAGTTGCTAATCAGTGATTTGATTTTGGTATTGGAGAGTTATCAATTGGTGAATCCTCAAGATTCACCTTACATTTTGTTTGGTTTTATTACAAAAAGAACCTAAAAAGCATGAACCCAGCCATTGACCCATAAAATTTAAGTACCTAAAAAGAAACTTTGAATTTTCTTTCTAAGGAGGACTGTTTATTAATAACAATGAAATCTCTTCTGGAATGTGAAATAGTTTGGGGAATTTTTTTCTCCATGAAAATGTAGACCACTCCTTTCATTCTGCTTAACTGAAACAGGCTGGCTTTAATATGTTGTAAGACTCAAATGCATGTATGCCTGGTGTGTGGTAAATGTATATATCAAAAGTATGATACAGGCACATAGAGTAAGTTGAATTCTGTCTTACTGTCACAAAATTAGTATCACTTAGTATATTATTTAGCCATTGTCTGTGAGTTGAATTTAAATCTTTTAGTGGTATTTCTGTTTACAAAGAACAGGGTTAATAATTCATGGAGACATATCAAATTTCTTTGAACTTGAGCTTTAAAGGAAGCTATTCCCTAAATAGTTTACCAAGCTGAAATGAATGCTAGTAAATCTAATTAGCACCTATGTGATGATAAGGCACAGATATTAAACAGCTGATTTTTTTTTTTTTCTTTTTGACTTGTCTCCTTTTGCAGTATTACAAAGAGGGAAAAATAAATGCAGTATGGAAAATAGTTTGAGATTGTCTCATCAGTATAGTCAGAGGAGGCAAAGGTTGGTTATTAATGCTGGCTGCTATCTAGGTGTATTGATTCAGCTTCTCATGCCTTATAATGTATAGATTGGTGCTACTGACAAGATGAAAACTCCGAACATCAGCTGAGGAATCTGGGCACATAAGGCAGCGTACATGAGAGCCGCTTTTTCCCTTTATCATGCCGTTCCATTCCACTTCATTGTCAGCCCCTTGATTTTCTCAGACTTGTTTGTTGCTAAGGAAACCAGGTTGCCGATTGTCAGCAGCAGCTGAGCATACTGAGATGCTTTTCTGCTGGTTTTTTTAGGAGCAAAAAGTTCAATATACTGCTGGAGGAGAATTTGTATTGAGGGTGTCTTGAAACCAACTTTACCTGAGGTTTTCAAACAAAAAGTAATGTTCCAGCATTTAAAGGTAGAGTTAGACTAAGGAGGTGCTCTTAGCATATTCTTGTCTTTGACTTCCCAGGTTCCTTTAGAGCTGGGGTTTTTATTTTGGTTATCTTCTACCATATTGCAGCCCTTGCAGAAAGGGCCCTGTGCAGTCAGGTTTTTCCAGCAGTTAATTCCATTGTGGTGCTGCAGTGAGATGGTGATAACTTCATACAGGACATAAATGCACCCACTACTGTGTTTTTTTCTTTGCTGGTCTGCGGTGCTGGAGTGAGAGACAGCAATTCTACAGGAAGAAGGTAGAAAGCTATGGAATATTTAGTCAAGCAATGGTGTAAAGATGAGGACATGAATCATAACTGTAAATTGCCTCTCAGAGACATCTAATTTTAAGTGATTTTGCAGTTTCCTTTGTGTTCAAATATTATTGTATATAACAACATATAGAACTGTATATTTGTCTCTTTTTCCCCTCCCCCTTTAATTTAATTCAGTGGATGACACTTTACATGGAACTGCTTTTTCTTTCTTGTCAGGGAATTTATACTAGTGGAAGCAAACACTTAAGAAAGTGTTGTGCCACTGATTTTTGCTTGGATTGTTATGATTTTATTTTTATTATTATTTAAAAAATAAAAGGCAGGAATTTAAAACCTATTTTAAGGCAGGTGTTCAGTCTGAAACAATTAGCAAACCATTTGCCTTCAGTGGATTTTTTTTGTTCCAGCACTAGTATCTCAGGTTTTCTTGATTAGTATTGTTTGAGGTTTGTCCGGCTTTATGGAATTGGTCTTGTACTTTCTTTAGAAAGATGCTTTATGCAATTAATAATAATTACAAAAAGTTAATTTATTAACTATTGACATTGAAGACAATGTAGAGGGAAAACTTCTGACTCTGAATATTTGATTGCTTTTGAAATGGATCAGATTTTGAGCTGATAAAAACAAGACTGATTCAAACACTTGGACATTTTAAATCGTTTTATAAATGTTTGTCAGCATTTAGTAAACTATCAAAATAGCTTTTCAAGTGATGGTTTATTTACATGATCTGCTCAGTTGTTGCAGTTCAGGGATTTTTTGACAATGACTATTGAGAAAATTTTCTTTATTTCCAGTGTCTTCAGCAAACACACCTGCTATAGATAATCGTCTGTTTAGAAACAGCCTCTTTATGGGTTTTAAAAGGTAAGGTTGTTATATGACTACTTTCTTTTTCCTGTGTAACAAAGTTCCCTCTCTTTAAGTTCCCTCTCTTTTTGTCTTGTTGAACACAAGTCTGTCTAGTCTTTTGTCCCCTGCTCCATGTTTTAAAAGTAGCATTCCAGGTGTAGTAGGAGATACTGTTGTTCCTCCCTGCTTTCTTCATTTTCCTTGCCTCTGCTATGTATGAGCCTACACTTAAAACATTATGTGTAGTAGATGAAAAAGAATTTCATTATTCTTCGTTCTGTGCTATGTGCCCATATATAAACTTAGGGTAGTAAACATTTGGGGATTTATCTTTACTCACTTTTTTTTAAATAAACAGCTGTGCTACTGTAAAATTTCCCTAAAGATTGTCACTATTAACCCGTAAAGTAATAGGGTGCTTGATGAAGATGAAATACCAGTAGGAGCCTGGCTTTTTCTGCTACATGTGCTAACTTTCTGTGCCCTCTGGGTTAATGTGGCTCTTGAACACTGACATGTAACACCTGGTTCTGAGCTACATTGCCAGGACTTTGTGTTCCCAGTCATATGGTCCTGTTCTGCAAGGAACGTTCCTTGTGTGTTTGCAAGATTGTCTTAAGCTTCTGCAAGCAGATGTGAATTAGCAAGCACTTCTATCATGCACTGCTTGCCCCAGTCAAATGTTTAGGACTGGGAATGATAGGGTTTTTTTCAGCATGCCTACACCACAAGGGAACAAGAGAAGTCACCTAATATTATCCAGGACCAGGGTTTGAAGATTGATTTTGTTATTTCTTGGAATTTTGTAATGAGTGTGAAGTAGAACTGGTTTTGGTTGGATATTAGTAAAACGTAACAGGTGAATATAACAAAATAATTTCCTAGTAAATTGCATGTTCTATCTAGCTGGTCCTGTTGTATCATAGGAAAAGGAGGAGAAAAAGCAAACCAGTGTTGAAATTTGGTTTCTCAGCTAGGCCCTAGCTGGCCTTGGCATCCAAGGGATAAGTGAAATAATATTTTAGATCCAGTAGGAGTATATTGCTGTTCCTTTAATAGTCAGCCCCAGAATCATCTGTTTCAGATGTATTAATTAAAGTGACAGATTTTCTAAACACATTTTCTCTCTATAAGTATGGATAAATATCCAGCTGAAGTAGGATTTTCACTAGAAAGCAATCCATGCCAATGTTTACCACCCACAACCAACACTAGGCTGAAATATCCCTGCCACGGGGAAACTGTGCAGGTGTGCAGAATGTGATTTAAAGTATCTTTAAAATGTCATCATCTTGCTAGCAAACTATTTGCTAAATATTAGAGTCTTCCCAAGTGAAACAGTTACTTTCCTCATAGTGGAAACAATTCCTGCTGTTCTGATTACATCAGTTATTGGACATCTGGGCTAAAAGCTCAGAATTCTGATAGAAATTAAGGTTAGAGGTCTTTTGATGTGATTTTTTTGCGGGGTGGGGTGGTGGTGGGTTTTTTCACTTTTTGCTTCAGCTTTCATTGCCACTCTTAAGTGTGTCATAAGTTTTGTTTATCTGTTTTATGTTTTTCTTTTGTTTGCCTTTCTTGCTCCCTGGTTTCAGACGCTGTGTCCAAGGTCACCTGTGCTCAGATTTTACCCTTACATTATTTCTGAAAGCATACCCACTCATGTTGCCTTTTCTGTTTTAAACTTTAATGGCTATAACAGCCTGAGCATGAAACTTGAGGGTATGATAGGAGAGAAGAAAGAATATTTGTAACTTTTGTAAAGACCACAGCAAAATTTTATGGCTAAATGCAGGTCTTGTGTGTTCAAATGAACAAAGTTCAGGATTAGAGTGCAAAAGTACAGGGTAGGGATGCCAGGGACACGTAAACAATGTCTGTGGCAGACTAGTTTATGGATTTCTGGTGAAACTGCTCTTTTCCAGTAACTGCTTGAAAGTATTCCCATTCTATTTGCCTGATGTACCATTACTATTTCAGAGTCAAGTACTTTAGGAAATTGATGCATTTGATATCTGCAGTTCATTGTCATGCTGTCAGTGTTGGAGTGAGTTCACCCAACAAAGCTTGACTAACCTCACAGATGGCATTTTCTTTTCCCTCTGTGTGGACCTGCATTTGACTCATTTTCAAATACAAGTGGCAGTTGCACAGAAGGAACAAATGTTTCATAGGCTTGAACTTCCTAAATAAAGTCCTAAATTTCTGTGAATGCATTCTAATTTTTGTGCATCTCTTTAGACTGCCATCTTACTTTGCTCTAATGAGAATTACAGGAAGATAAAATCATGTAATAAGATTTTGTTTTCTTACCCATGCCTATATTAATGCTGTTTTATAGTTTTCCAAAAGTTACAATTCTTGAAAACTTAGATTCTAATGAGAATTTTGAAGTTCTATGAATTACAGGAAAATGTCAGGTTTTTAATAGTTGAGACAGCTGGTTTACATTAAGATGTCAGGGGTTTAATACTTTGGTGAACTGGTTGACATGATTTTTGGTTGTAACCTCATGATATACAGGGAATGTTCTTCTTCAAGTTCTGTTTCAATCTATGAGGGGAGAAAATCTATGTTTTGTTTTCTACTTTTTAAAATATTATGTGTTTCTCTCACTGTAATGACCATTATACCTTAAGAGATTTGATTACTTTCTTTTTTTGCATAGAATAAATGTGTTAATAGCTGCCTGTAGTTAGCTTGGTGTATAAAAGGTCTAATGCACAGGAGAGTTAGATTTTTTTGTTCCTAGCAAATTCCATGTATCAAGTACTTTCTATGTAAAGTGCAGCTTAAGTGAAGCTTGTTTTCTTGAAATGCTAAATAGAGAAGTATAAAACAAAAAAAATACAATTAGGATATGTTAAAAAATTGAACTAAGACCAAAACTAAAACACTTTCTAGTCATAAGTGATCTATTTGGAATGTTGGATTGTTTCACGTTTTTTAGCAGAAATTATGAGCATATTGAGTATAGTAAAAAGCCCTAAAGTTATTCTGTGCAAAATTGGTTTAAACAGTATGTGGCAATTATTGTATTTTAATTTCATCTAAATAAGATCTTCAGTGTTAATGTTCTGTGTTGTTTTAAAGAAAGCTACAAGAGTAAAATCGTTTTGTTGCTTTTGTTATCCTTTGCTGCCCTCTTCAGCTCAGATGATGTACATCTATGGAGCAAGGTAAGTGGAGATAAAACTGTAAATAAGATCAAGATTCTTTAGGCATTGCATGTTTATGGTGCATTATTGTAAATCTGAATTCTGAGACTGAAAATGGTAGACCAGGTAATCTGAGCAAGACTTCTGTCAGTGGCAGATCGGACAAGTGTATCAAACTGAGTTTTCAAATCAGACAGTTAAGTGGAATTGTTAAAAGTCAAGTGTGGTATTACCGTGTCATTTAGCTTATTCTACTGCAGTTTCTAGATCAATGTAGTTACTTCTGAAGGTAATTGTAGCTTCTGGACAAAGTCTGCCATGGTTGTGCCATCTGGCATCAATTCACTTTCCTGCCCTCCTTAAACTTTCTCCCTCTCCTCACACTTACCAAAATAGTAAGGCATTTGTTATATCACTTAAAGCATCGAAGCCAGATAAAGAAGTTACCTGGATGAACTCCAAGGGAAATTGCTGATTGTCTTGCTCGATCCTGCGTTAGGGCTACAGTAAAGACATTCAAATATAACTTTGTTGTTTCATTTTACACAGTACTAGAATAGGGGAGATGTTGGCAGGTACTGCTTTGGATGTGGTTTCAGAATTCGGGAAGGGATGCACTGTGTTTTTTATTGTTATTCCTCAGGACTGTAACTGCTGATTAATAAAGTGCATTTTAGATTTCACAAAGAAATCTTGGAATGAAATGGAACTTGAGATTTGGAAAGTCTCTGATCAATGATTTGCGTAAAATCAGTTCAGGATTTTTTTGACATTTTATTACCTTTTACTGCTATGTGATGTTTCTGGTGAGAGGCTGCTGCCTCTCTCCTTCCTTTTTTGCATTTAAAAAAAAAGGGAGAGCAGGAGAAGAAAATAGGACATCTCTTATTGATCCCATTATGAAAATAATTTTGAAGGACAGAGAGCTGAAGTAATAGTGGTCTGCATGTGAAGTAATATCTAGAGTTAATTTTGTTCTTCATCACAATGGAAGAGAAATTTTGTTATCTTCACTAAGTTTAAGAGTAAATACATTCATTGAACTTCTAAAATAAGAAATGCTTACTTGGGAAGTAAATAGACACTTAGAAACAGAAATAATATTGCACATTTTTTCTGTAATTCATTGCTTTTAGTATTCTGATATTTGCGTCAGAAGAACTGTTATGACTTCTTTGGATTTTATTGCAGTGTGTATTGATTTGTCATAGGAAGATGAGGGGAAGAGGGCAGAAAAATGCTGTATTTTCTCTGTGAACAGTGTCCATGGTGTTGGTAGAAAAGTAATAGATAAGATATTCAGGTGCACATTTGGTATTTTCGGTCTTTATTTATCCATTCTCATCAACAATTGAAAGTGAGGATTCCTTTTCTTTTGTCATTACTTAAAACACAGCACTTTGGCAGTGAGAATGCATCTCTTTCTGACTTCCTTGACATTGCATTCTAGAATCATGGGAGATAAAACAAAAATTCTTGAAGTGCAATTTCAGTTTTTAACTGAAGATTTAATTAATAAAATTATTTTATTTCCTTAAGAAGAGTCAAATGATTTTTAAAGTGATGTTGTTTGGGTTAAAGTATTTGTAGGTAAGATGTGGGGGGCTTTTGGGTAAATGTTTCTTTTCTTTCAGAGGAGGTAAAATCTCTATATTTCTTTGGTTTGCAGGATGGATCAAACAAGTGCTAAATAGAGTTGTATTTAATTTTTATGAACACATGTTCTGTCATTCAAAATTGCATTTATTTACAACTGCTTATTTACAACTAGCTGTACTAGTTACCTTAACTCTACCAGAGCATGATAAATGTTGTTCCTTTATAATGTTTTATTTCCTTCTTTCAGATACAAAAAATAAGAAGCTTTTTAGGACAATTTCAGCCTTTTGATAAATTGGAAGATAATTGTAGCATCTTCAGGAGTGACACACATTAAGCAGTGTCTTAGGATAGCTAACTTCCTAAGAAGATATATAAACAGAATACTAGTGTTCCCTGTCTTAATGCTATACCTCAGAAAGCATTTCTGTTGCAATATTTTTTCAAGAAAACCCTATTATTTACCAAAAAACCCCTTTGTGTTTCTTAGGGAATGGCTATGATGTGGTAAAGAATAATACTTTAACAGAGAGATGCTTTATTATTTTGAGAATTCAATTTCAGATACTATTTGTCCTTGCTTGCTGCTTTTGGCTGCAATGTACGATTATTCTGTCTCACCAGATAACAGAAGTGTTGTACAAGGATGAACGTTATTGCCTGACGCCTTCAGGACCAACTGGTAGAGTTTCAATTTCTATGATTGTAACTTATCCACAAATCCCTTCTTCTGTGTAATGATGGGTTTGAGGGATTACAACAGTAAACACTGATTGCTTCTTTTTGAAAGTGAAATTTGAAAACATGTTGGGTAAAATCCTGATTCGAATAATCAGAGCATATTCTGTGAGATCCACAAGATATTTTTTCTTTTTAGAATGATAAACAAATCTTACCGATAATGATGTATTTTTCTAAATTTATAGATCAAAATGGAGAAGGAATACAGTATCAGTGCTTAAATACTTTAAAAGAAAGCAGTTTTTCAACCTATTTTCACATTTAATGGTAAAGGTACTGATTTTGTTAGGCAAAATGGTACTTAATATCCCAAATCTTCTAGCTTGAAATAAGTATACTTTTTTGTTTGATGTGTTTGTTTTAAAAAGGTGTGGGTTTTCTCCCTCCTTTCAGAGCTAGAGGGACAAGGAGGTATGAGGATGGCTAACCTTTGAGAAGGCAGTACTTGATACTCTTCCTGTTCTGGGAAGAGCTACAGAGCCCCACATATTTTGCACTGCATAGATAAGAAACTTAGCATAATTTGATGAAATCTGTTCATCTTAATTTTCATTGGCTAATAGGCAGTTTCTTTGGTGTTACTTGCTCAAATGGTTAAAATATTTTTGTATGCTTTTATATTAATATTACAATACTTAATGTAGCTTGGTAATGGAATATAATGGATAAAATGTACAGAATAAATATGCGAAGTGTTAGAAATCTGTTTTTTCTTTTGAGCAATGACAAAATATTTGTGGCAACTATTTGGGGTAGCAGGCAGGAAAGGGGGGGAAGGCCTTGGGCAGTACCACTTCTGTCATACGGTAGTGGAAAAAAATAGATTGAAGTAAGATTCTGTACTGAAAAGCTGTCACTAGGTCTGAAAATAATTAATATTCCTTTCACTCACCAGTTAGATATGTGCTCCCAAACCACATAATCTCTATGCCTCAGTGATCATTGTTGCCATTTCAGAGCCTCTCATCAGGGTGACATCTCACACCAAAATGATTTCTTATAAATTAATCTTGATAACATGACAGTCTCGGTAATTTTAGTGGAATGCTTTCTCTTGTTTTTTTCCACAGAAGCTGTTGGCTATTTTCTTTATCACTTGATTGACAGCATGAGTGACTCAGAGGTACAGGCCAAGGAGGAGCGTTTGAGACAATACTTCCATCAGCTGAAGAAGATGGTACCATTTCATTTTTTGCTACATAATGCCTGTCCTGCCTGACATGTATCTATTAGGTTTGAAATTGCTGCTTTTAAGTACAACCAGACCACTTCTCAATGACATGCAAGAGCTGGAGACTTGAATTACGTCTGAGATAATTTCTGTTAGACAAATTTCAGTTTGGTTCTGTTTCAAAACTCATATAATTTTTTTCCCCACCTCTTGGTACAGAATATAGTTATCCCCACCAGCCACTACAGCGGCATTTGCAGACTGCTGGACTCCTCTCAAGTTCCTGAATTAATTAAGGTCTGTGGTTCTATAGCAATTACTTTGAATCTAAAAAAATCTCTGAATATATTCTCCTTTGCAAAATAAATATCTTCATGCAGTGATTATATGTAAGCCTTTTAACCTTTCTGTGATTTTTCACTGTTGTAGCTGGTTTCATTTCTAATGTAAAAGGGATACATTTAATAAGTGCTGTTTCAAGTCAGTGTAATAATGCTGCAGAACACAGCTTTTTTTACCATTGCTATTATATGATTACCTTGAACCTTTTGAGTACGATATGCTTACTTAGAGATTGAACTTAGGGAGAGATCAGTGATATTTTTTTGTCTTACTGAATTTCAGGATGTAAGGTTACTGTGTCATAAACCATCCCCGTCTACAGACAGCATTCCAGAAGTAAGTAAATTCACAGATAGCTGTGCTTGTTCTTACTGTAATAATACTGTTTGGATATAGGGTTTAGATGAAGTGTAATCACTGGCTTTCAGGTCATGGAAGTATATTAACGTTATTTAAATCTACCATTTCAAGTTCAGAGGTTACTTTCCAGAGCAGGAGTAAAGGCTGTCCAGATTTTCATACAGACCTGATACTTGACCTTGGAGTTGGCTGAGGTCTCATGCCTCAGTTTCCCTGCCTGGTAGATATTTTTTTTGAAAGTTCTAGTTAGTTAACAGTAGTGGTGTGAGGCTTAATTCATGCTTGTAAATTACAGTGATCCACTTGAGTGGCAGGAACCATATAAATCCATACTGCTTCTAATGGTCGAGTGTCAAGTCCTTACATTTCTGATCTGAGCAAAGTGGAGATGGAAAAAGAAACAGGCTTGTATTCCCTACTTCCCTGAACACAAAGAACTGAGTGCGAGAGAAATAGTAATGTTGACCTTTGTAGATATGTGACTTAATATTGGGTTTTTATTTTTTTTACTGTATTCTGACTCAAGTCTTCAATTAGTATGTACTATTTAAACAGATAAAAGCACCTTAAATGATTAAAAAAATTTCTTCGAGTATGAAAGAAAAGGATTATTTTGTCTGTCTTTTATTAAAGTGATCCGACAAGTTGCTCAGGGAAGGGTGTTTTCACAATTGACATTCTTTCTGTTACCTCCATTTAGAGTGCTAAATCTGACGTGTCTGCTTTGGAGAAGAAACTGGAAAAGCGAAAAGCTGAAAACCAGCCTATTACAGATGTCTTGAAACAACTCATACATGCTCTTTGTGAAGAAGAGGTATCTTAAGCAATACAGAGATAATTGGAAACACATAGCTATATTTTTAAAGGGACATAAATGACTGTGTTATGGAAAGACACAGTTAAGCAAAGACAAGTGCCGTGCTTCAGGTTTCATGGTTTGATGCTAATAAATCAAACATAAGTGCAAAAAGCAATTAAATCAAAAGGTTAACTAATTTCAGCAACACCTTGAATGGCATGTTTTGGGGTTGCTGAAGTTTGTTTACAATAATCTGCAAAGTGAATGATAGTAACAGCTGTGATAGGTTTATCATACATGCCAAATGTCCTTTCAAGCCATGGCTCCGGTCTCTTATATCTAGATTGTCAAGCAACTGATACATGCACTAGTCATTTGCAATTCAAATATTACTAGGTTGTTAATGCAGGGATTGAAATTCCATTTTCCTGCAGGAGGAAAGCTCTTCTGAGATAAAGGGTCTCTTGCCTTCATTCGGCAGGCGTCCAGCTGTAGTTTACATTCATTTAGTGTGTGTCTGTAATTTGTGGGGTATCACCACACTTTTGTTAGGTTTCTTGTTCAGTATGATCCTGCCTGTAAAGCTGGATCTATAGGAACGGTAACAGTTGTGCAGGTGATAGCACAATATTCTCTGCTGCTACGAACACAATTTAGAAAGAGTTGAGTATCTCGGCTGTGTATCTCTACAATTTTGCATATGAAATAAGCCTAGATGCAAACACCATTGCAAGTTCAGTGTGGTCAAAATGTATGAATAAGAATTTATAGAAAGATAAGCTTTCTATGGAATTAATAAGTAGTTTCTTATTCTTTAGAAAGTAGTTTTGTTATGTGTTTGGCAGTGTACCAGGTGAAAATGGTTATGAATTCCAAATAAATAAGAACTGTTTTAGAATATGGGTTAATCATGTTCATGATTATTGGGATGAAAAAAAAAGACGTCTCTTACATTAAAAAAATGCAAGAAATATAAATGCAAAGCAAGAAATTTTATTTAGAAGTCTATTCTCAAATTAATGTAAAAAGTGTTCTACAAAAATAATGTTTGCAAAACAGCTTTCACTCTTAAAATTTCCTAAAGCATTACAGCACTGTGTTCTCGTATGTGATCCTACACTACTAAAAGCACTAAAGCAGTCATATAACTGCACACTGAATGTATAAGATTCATAATGTCAGATTGACTTTTCCTCTCGTTCACATCTTTGCTTTGTTCCTTTTTTAGAATATGCAAAAAGCCCTTGAAGTGAAAGCCAAATACGAACCGGACATGGTTGTCGGTGGCTATGCAGCCTTAATAAATTTGTGCTGTCGACATGATAATGTAGAAGAGGCAATGAACCTGAAAGAAAAAGTGTAAGTACACCGGCACTGAAACATGTCACAGAGATTTATGCTGATACACAGACCTTGTTGAATTAAGTAGGTTGAGTATTAACCCCCTCATCCATTTTTAATTAGTTTTCCCCAACAATGTATGTGCATTTAAAGCAGTCATGGGTGTGGTTTTTGGAAACAAAAAATTTGCTTTGTGTAATTGAACATTAGAAGCAGCTACTTTTTGTGGTCAGTAATTTCATTTTATTTTTATTTTGAAAAAGGCAGATTGCTACATAAGATGTTTTATTTTTATTTTAAACAGGCATGGTGTCTAAATTGAATTTTGGCTTAATTTGCAGTTAAAGATGGGCACCTGTATTGTGTGTTACAAAGCACCTAGAATGTGTTTAGAGTGTGGAACACCTATATTGTTTTTGGAATAGCAGTATTTGAGTAGTGTTACTTTAAGACTGTCAACAAGCATTCTGTTTTAAATTTTTATATTCAGTTCTTTGAAACTTGGCAGTAAAAGTTAGCTCCCAGCTAAAACATGCCATGCATGACTTAGCCCGGAGCAAATTCTTACAGATGATCCTTTTATTTGTCCCTTTCTTTTTTCCCTCAAAGGGCTCCTTTTGGTCTGGTGCTGTAGTGAATTGAAAACAAGTTATATGTGACTTTCAGGGTCTTTCTCTCACATACACCCACAAAGTACTTGTTTAGGTTTTACAGTAGGTTGGCAGCCAGGTGTTCATTACACCTTGCTAGTGTTAGAAATTATGTGAAATGATTGAGCTGTAAATATAAAGAATTTTGCCACTCTACAAATAAGGGTTGTGTATTGGCTTTGACTGCAGTTCTTCTCTCACACAGTCCCCAGTGTGAGTTTGCAGGAAGTGTAATTCAGTCTTCTGCTGGAGTTTCACTGCAGTAGCACATTTTTACTGATCTGCCTCAAGCGTAGCCTCATATTGCAAAAAAGTGTCTCTTTGGATTGTTATACAAAGAAATAGTGGTGAAGGAATTAACTTTTAGTACTTCCAGAGAAAAGAAACAATGCATAGAAGAAACTTTAAAATAGTGGCTATGAACTTAGGCAAATAGTTTCAGTCTCTCTGTCAAAAAAAAATATAGCCCTGTTCCAGTCATCTGAACTGTTTTCTTCCCTTGCTTCTGAAAAATATCCTATTTTAGAGTTAGAGGATTTAATTGTCTGCCTTTCTCAGAAACATAACCTTTGGCTTTTGAGGGTGGGAAAGTGCATGGATCATATTTTTAAATCATGTTCTAATAATGCATCTTTTCAATTCTATCAGATTTTTCCTTTAAGACTCACTATCATTTTTAGCTCTTAATGCTGTGGCTGTGTTATGCACTTTTAAAAATAAATATTTAAGCAGAAGCTATGAAATGTCAGCCTCTGTTGATAAAATTCTTAATGCTTTAATTTCCAGCTTCCCTAAGAATTCACCTGTTGCTCTTGACAGTGGAAAGTACGTAGCACTGATAGAAGTCTTAGAAAAGCACGGTAGACTGGAAGGTAATCCATTTGCTTTCATTGTGTGTTTCTGCTATATAATAAAGGTATCTTGCCTCGAGAATAAAAATGTGACTTGATATTAATGGTATATCATGTCCTGAAAAGTGCTTGAACATTTTGCATACAAATTTGCATGTGAATTCAACCAGAGATGCTTGGACAGTGCAGGCCATTAGTTTTAATGGATTGGCAAGCTTGTCATTTACATTTGCACAGCTCAGTGCTTTTTGCATTTCTGCAGCTAGTTTTTATTAGCATTGCTGTTTGGATTGAGTTTGAAGATCATGACTTATGGCACAAATTGCGTATGTGCCTAGACTAATGGCTTTGTTTTTGCTTAAGAAGGTCTGAAGGCTGAACATAAAACCTATAAACATAACCCTCTCATAAGAGCCAAGTACTGCAAAAAAAAATAAATTAACTTTTCATAAAGTATATATTTTTCTGTTACTATTCTTTTTTATGTTTGCTATTGGATTTTATATTCAATCTGTAAACTGCCTGGAAATTTTGGCTTTTTAATGAGTGTTCCACAAACAGCGTATTTCATATTTCTAGATGTTTGCATTAAGCTGTTAGCTCTTTGATTTTTGTAATTTAGTCTGATATAATTCTGTGGCTTACATGGTTTGGTTGATCTTTAAAAATAACTCTAGACTGTCATTAGCTTTAGAAGACAATTCTGAGTATTGAGTTCTATGATTTTGTAGAGTAACAACTAAAGTAACACTATAAAACATGGTCTAAGCCTAGACACAAAATGTAATGGTTTTATTTAAAGCACTGTGAAACAAAACAAAAAAGCTAATACAGTTTTTTTGAAATTTGTATTGGCCTTTTATTAAGCTTACTGTTAGAAAAATAATAAACAAAGCTGATGTTGTCCAAATCATAATAAATCAGATCATGTCCACCTCTGCATTAAGCAGTTTGAAAATATGAGCTTGCTTTTAAGACTATAAATGTTCCTCAGAAAATAAAATAATTCAGAAATGTAGCCAAATGTAAAGTGGTCAAAACATTCTGTCTATGCAGTAATTAAGAACATTATAAAAATGCACTTATTCCATATACAAAAATGTTTGTTTCCGCCTTACTAATGAAGCTTAATGAACCTAATGTTTTAACATGCAGTCTGTTAGAAAGCTTTCATTGGCTCTCCTTGGCTAATTAGTATCGACACAGCAAACAGGCCCTATCGGTATCAGACCATTAGTCTGGCTGTATATACAGTGTAAACATATCTTTATTATCTGGCCTCGTGACAAGCCATCTGCTGAAGAAACAATGGAGTGATTTAGCAGATGTTAGCATTGAACGATAAAAGCATCCATTTAGTAGAATCTTGCAGCTATAGGGCAGGCTGTACAGGGTTATGTGGTGCAGAGTGGGCACACAGTTCCTATCTATAATTTGTAGTCAAAGTTGCAGGAAAATGATAAAACCATGCTATTGTGGATTTATAATTGTAGTCTCGTTTAGAAATGCAAGTAGTAATTAACTTGAAATCGGCATTATACACCAGAATTTACATTCCTGCTGGGTTTGAAATGCTGTTTTAATAGCAGTTTGTTTTCCCTACATGAAATTACCTAAGGGTCTTTTGTGTTGTTTCATTGTAGATGCTATTAACATTCTAACGGAGATGAAAGAGAAGGATGTTCCTATCTCAGGCAGAACAGTTGCATCTTTTCTCCGCATACTTAATGCCGCTGCCACGCGAGGTGAAGTTGAAACAGTGAATCGATTACATGACACCATTGCAAACCTGGGCTTGGTGCGAACTGCTGCCCTTCATGCCCCTCTGATTACAGTTCACCTTGAAAAGTAAGCTATGCTTGGGCTTCAGATGAACCAGGTTATGATATTTATATGTGTTCTGTGACCTGTGTATGCAATTCACAGCTGCGCATACGTGTCTGGAAGTGCTCACGCACGTGCAATTACTGAAGTGATCTTAGAGCAGTAATGAACAAATATGTTTTCTTCATTTAGCTAAGTCTCTTTTCATCAGCTAGACATCATGTCACGATCTCTGGGAACAGCAGCTGTGTTTTACGGGCACATCAGAGATGAAGTGGCTATATGTTGGAATATGCTTATGAATTAGTTTGTTCTAAAGTCTGTTTGACAAGATAGCTATTGAGTGCATGATAGGTGCAGTGTCAGCTCTTGTGGTTAAGTGGAACCACATCAAAACAGCATTATTTTGCTGTGCCTTCCCAGTATATCTCAGGTGAGTTGCAGGACGGTTGTTGAATACTGAAATATTTTTAATTCATGTAATTCAAATAATTTGATATCATTGCCAGTAGGCTGCTGTGTTTCTGAATTTAAAATTCAAAGCAAATACTGTCTGGTCTGTTATGTTTGAGGGATTTTGCCAATATATACTTGTACCATTTATTAGAGAGAAGGAATTTTTTACAGGCATTCTGTTGGGAAGTATCTTTAATTCCATGTGAATTATTCCTTTGCATAAGTTTTCATTATGACGTGTAGGGTATTTGAATTAACATGCATATGAATTTTATAAAAATTTCCTTTTAAAATTAAGGCAAGAGTCGCTTTTCCTTTACCATATTCACAATCCTTTTATTATTCTTTTGTGTGTCACTTCTGTAGTTCCTGGATTTTCAACACTTGTAGCTAGAGTTTATGAATCGATTTCTTAAGATTTGGTTCATGTAAACAAAATGTTAATGGCATAAATATAATATCTATGAAATAAATGATTTTTCATATTATCGTATAAGTCAGCCAATAGGGGCTTTTAGTTCTTGTAGGTATTCTGGGTATGCAAGGTCTGTATAACATTTCTGTATTGGAAATTCTTGAGCAAGCGCTAACTCTTGGTAGATGTGTGCACATTCTCTTTTAAAAACAGTGTTTTAATAAGTGGTCAGCAGTTAAGAATATAGTGTACATCTTCTCAGTCAGTGACTCTGCCTTGGTTGCATCACAAGCCAGGCAGATGTTTATGAAAGCAATTTAACTGCAATCATATGTAACTAATGTGTCGGAAAAATATCTGATATGCTTTGCAGTGTGCATAAGAGCAGCTGCCTTTTGCATAATTGCTTTATGCACATTGACATGCAAGTTGTACCTGGTGCTACTTCAGCTCTTTTCACTTGAGATGCAGTGTATGATGGTGTAGATAAAGGTGTGATCATGTGCAGATGAAGAGGGGTACAGTAATGAGTGTTATTTGATTTTGATTCCACTGGGTTTTTTTGAATTACAAGTTTTCCTAAAAACTTTATAAAAAGTTGGAGGTTTTTTTATTAATAAAGGAGCTTTTGATGAGACTAGATTCACGAAGGAGAAAGTAGTTTCAGACTTTGGAATTGTATGGCTTGAAGTCATTGGTCCTTAACTGTAGGGGTGCCAATATAATTCATACATATAAATAAAAAGGAAAGTATGCTAATGGAGAGACTACATCTTCTCTGATGGTAGACAGAATTTGGAAGGTTTTTTCCTGCATATTTGCTTAGGAGGAATAACTGCATTTTTACTGGGGTGTTTGGTTTTTGGCAAGGGGGAGGTGTTGTGGTTTGAGGTTTGTTTGTATTTCTTAGATATGCCAAGAGAATTTTGAAAGTTATGAGTGACTAAAATAAGTGTTAGTCATTTCTTTCAGTAGTAGTGCTTATTGTTTTCCATCCTACAGCTCAGGTATCATGCTGCAATGTTGTCATTTAGCTGCAGGTCATCAGCATGACTCTGAAATAAACTCTGGGGTATTTTAAAATGTTCCACAGTAGTGATTATACTAGTGTTTTGTTTTCTTAATTTATTTCAAACTTTTTAATTGCTTATAAAGGAATCTGTGATTTGCTTTTGAAGACTTCAACAATTACAGGTATAAAATGTTTTCATCCACCCTTTTCTTCCAATCCTGAATATTCTTAAGTTCTTATTAAGTCCTAGTGCAAGTTAAAAGTTTTTAACAGAGCATGGAAAAGAAAAAAAATGTTGGTGGTGGACAGCATAACTTTACAAAAGCCAACATTCTAGTAGAATGGACATTTTGCCTTTAATATTCTGTGAAGTATTTAACTGAAGTAACTAGAGAAAGAACCTATGCTTACTTTACAGACTTTCTGACACTGAGTAATGGAACTATCCCCCTGCATTAAATTTTCTGTTTTTTATTTATGACCTTGAACAGTTTCTCAAGATGGGAAAATCACATTAAAAATTGAGACAATCCATATGGTCTTGGTCTGTCATATAATGTCATAAACCTTCCTTGGTTTGTGTGAGAAAATCTGCAGGTATATAAAGAACTTGTACTTTGTCTTAAAATATGTCTTACTTTTGAACTGATTTTTCTACCTGCTGATAATTAGAAAAACTTTTGATACCTACATCATGTAAAAATTACTAAGATTTTTAAGTATTGTGGGTTTGGCTTAAGTTCTCTACGAGCTCACCTTTGAGAAAAGAAACAAAAAATAAAAAATCTTCAGGTTTGAAAATATACTAATTCTTGTTATAAGGAGTACTCTTAAGCAGAGGGAAGAAAATTTGTAGGTTAACTATGAAAGCATTATGTTACAGACCATATGAGTAGATTATTTTGTAGTTTTAAGTCAGGGAACACAGGCCGTTAATACCTGTATCTTTAATGATAAAAAGGCTATATAGTTGGATTGTTTTTCTTTAAAAATAGTGTATTTTAATACAGCATTGTCCAGTAGAGCATTGTGTGCTCATTTGTCATTAATCTCATATAAACCCATTTTGATTAGTTTCTTATGTAGTAGACAGAGCATGAATGCAGTGCCTTGACAATTTTCCTTCTGTTGTTTTCACAGAGTTAAAATCACCTGTGATTCTTTTTGAGATCACTCTGCACCACTTACAAGTTATTTGACTTTTATATGCACTTGTAAAAACAGGCATCTTTGTAAATGAAGTGGTATTTTTAGTGGGGGACACGTGTCTCTACTGGGGAGAGGTTTTTTCCTAATTTTTTTAGCAGCTTTATTTCAAATATTGTATTAAAACTCCTTATGTGTTGCAATGAAATTAGGGATGTTTGGCTCTCTTACTCCATTATTGCAATTAGGAATTTAGCATCATCAGTGCCAAAGGACAAAAGTGTCTCATTTGCCCTATGGGGACAGGACAGTGATAAGATGATTTTTCGTCAAGGATCATTGGGTCGTAATTAAGTTACATTCATGGCTATTGCTTTTTGAAGGATGATTGGTAAATGACAGGCTTCATGTGCTTGCTATGGACAGTGTTCACTAGGGTTTTTTCTCCCTCTGTCAGAAAATCCTGTTGAGTCTGATAATGTAAATGTGGCATTTTATTCTGAACAAAAGAGCAGGGAAATGAGCTATCTTGTCTAATCATTCAGTTGTTTAACACCGACTTCCAGTTTAGACTCAATTGGCTGGAAAGCACTTGACATGTGAAGTTAGTGCTGTTCCGAACGCATGTTTGAGTAAATTTTAAAGTAAGTGACAGCTAAATTGTACCTAGGGAAATTACAAAGCCTTCAACACAGTTAATTTTTTGGGGAGGATTAGTTGTAATTGCAACACCAGTCTCCTTGAAGATTCCTTAGTACAGCAAATGAACAGAAACACATTTAGCTCTTTCAAGAGCCTGTTCTCTTTTTACAGAATAATTTTTGTAAAGCTGATTGTACCTTGCTGAATTGACTTCCCTCTACACTAACATCTGCTTCAGATTTGTAGAGAGGGATTTGTTTTACCAGGCTACCCTCCACCCCCACTCCAGAGAGTCCCTTTTTTCTTTTTACCTCTCTAGTGATTTCAGGTTTGAGAGCTTTTCAATCAGTAAACCCCTTAGGTAAATTGCCACTTCACTAAAGCTTTATGCATAATGTTGCAGCACTTCATTCCAATTAAAATCAATATTTGGAGTCTTATTTTTATCAGGCAGACTCTCTGGTTGGGAAAGTTGTTTATTACAAGGAAAAGGGTTAGATTTAGTGCTACATTCTTTAAGCAAGATGGGAGTGGCTTGTTGAAAGAGAGGGGGGCTGAAATATTGGGGAATGCTATAGCCAGTCCTGCCACAGTGTATCCTGCAAACCTTCCACTTCCTGAGTAATTTTGGCTCTTCAGATAGCTTTGTGTGATTAAGATTGCCCACACAAATATTTTGGAAGATTGGACCCATAATACCTTGGACTTCGTAGCCATTCTAAACAGAAAAGAATCAAAAAACTTGGTGTCTTAACTTGAACTTCAACTGGAAAATAATGCCCAAATAGGACTCTCCTGGGGATGCATAAAGGCCAAGCAGAATGTACTCATGGCTGAGGCTTCTTCTGTCATTCAAAAATAATAGTGTATCTTCTTTTTTAAAAGAGCAAGTTTCAAAGTGCCAGAAAAATACACCTAATCTTTAAGTGGAACAGGTCTTAGTCTTGAAAAGATAGTATTTGTGAGTGACTTAAAGCTGTAGTATCTGGCCAACTCAAAATGAAGCATGGACTGTGTTCACACTTTAAATACTGTTTATTCCAAACTGATGCCAGAAATATGGTTTTTCCAACATAGCTATGAATATATGGGCTTTTTTTTCCCTTTTTGACTAGAACCATATTAATGAAATTGTAGTTTTAGAGAAGGCTTTTAATGTCTTAGAGTAGTAAGTATCCTTGGGGAAGATAAAAGGGTGTTTGACATGCATAACTTCTTACAGAAAGGCTCCCAAATACTTTCAAATGTACAGCTGTTTGTTAGTTTGAAATCATTATGTCTAAATAGCGTTTTCTTAAATGTAGAAATTCTCTTTTGTGCAGCTCTTTTTATTATAATTGTTTCAAGAAACACATTAAAATGTTATGTCTGCTTGAAATTTGAAGCCTACAGTGAGTTCCTTATTTTTCATTTTCGAAAATGACTGTAAAAACTGCTCACAAAAGTTGCTGCTGGTACTTACTTGGAATTAACTGCAGTTTGTGACAGTTAAAAAATACTGCAGTTTGCTAAATCATAGGAGCTCAAGTACAGGCATAAGCTTGATAATTTTTTCTTTGCAGTAGTGATTTATCAAGTTGGAACTTCTCTATGTTTTCTTGTTTTATATTTGTCTTTGTCAGTTTTAGTATTTATATGTTCTGTAAACCCCATTCTCTGGTAAACTGTGGATGACTGGTTGGTTGATTAAATGCAACTGAACAGATATATCTGATTTTAGTAGATTAAAAACAGTTGTAACAATACATCAGTGTGTAAGATACAGTACTCCTTAAACACAAACTTACTCAGCCCCTTTGAGCAGTACGTCCCAGTTACAAGTACAATATTTCAATTTATTTTTGTCTCAGGTCTTTGCTGACTTTTTTTTCTCTGCATGTGCAGTATTAATGCCCTCAGAAGTATACATGTAGAGACTAGAAAACTCTTAATGCTACTGCTTGAATGACATTGCAATTATTCATTCATTTATTGATAGCTTTGACCTAAAAACAGTCACTTTAATCCTTTAGGAATACAGCTGAGACAATACTAGAGCTGTTTGAGCATCAGTCTGAAAAGCTAGATTTATCACTGAAAACTTTAATTTGAATGTATAAATGTTGTTGTGCCTCCTTAGAAATTGAGTAGTTTTCTGTAAAACTGTTTTTTTTCTAGATGTTAACTGAACTTGCATCTAAAGCAGGAGAAAAATACTGATTATATAAATCTTTATATCTGACTATGGTAACTACCATAGTATTTCGCTTTTATGACAGTAATCTAGCCTGCAACATCTACTTGCAGTTTTGAAATTAACCTGTAATTTAGTCTTCACCCCAAATGACAAAAATTCAAATGACTCCATGGGGTGCCAGAAGATGCACTGTAAACAGGGCTCAGTAAGGGGGATAAGGTAGAAATACATCATCTTAGGTTCTTTTAAAGAATGCCAGTATTACTGAATAAAATTAATTCTTCCTCTGTGTTTTACTGTTAAATTTAAAAAAAAATAGTAGCCTAGATAATGATAGTAGTACATGGTAGTTTAGTTAGTTATTCTTTGAAAAAGCAAAATCTGTGCTGCACAAGAAATGCAGTGTGAGGAGAGGACATCTGAATTTGGCTTGTTTTAACAGTAATGTCTTGATTTGTTGAGGTTTTGTTGGTGAAAAATAACATTTTCATCATGCTTGGGAATGTAGCTTCGGGAATGTTAAATCATTATTTCGAGTCAGCATCTCAGCTGCTGTTGTTAAGTGATTTTTAAATTTTTTTTTCCCTTTGGTAACTTACATCACCCGTATCAAATAAGGCTCTTGGTATCTAAAATGCAGTCTCACTCACTGCCTGGCTACTTACATTTTGTGTGCGTGGTCTTGGTTTGTTTCTGCTTAAACCTCACCCTTCAAAGAATAATTTGACCTATTGTTTTACCAGTGTTTCTGTGGTTGTCCTTGGTTGTTTCTGGTGTTTTTGCTTTGTTTTGTTTGGTTTTGTTTCAAGATTGGGTTGTAATTCTTTGAAAAAAGGTCTGCAGCAGATGATTAAGTACAATTAGAGTTACACAATATGGAAGATTATTTTGTATTTGTTGTTACTGTGATTGTTTTTATGACTTTCCAGTTTTGCATTTTAATTATGTGGACTTCTGAAGGTGTTAATAGTTTATACATAGGGGAAAATTCAGTGAAGGATTGAGGTACCAAAAATGGAAATATTCTCTGTGTTACTTCTACTTGCTGCTCAAAGGCTCCTGACAAAATGCATTTAATGCCATCTTGTACACTTACTTACTTACCCTTACACTAGTGCCATGTCTGACGTGGATAGGCCAGCATAAAACACATTTTGGTACCACATTATATTGTTGGATTAACTGCAAAAAACGTATTTTTTAAAGTAGAAAATATCTGTTGTGTTCTGATTTTCATATAGAACATAATAATGCTATAGCCCTTCCACTGTGATGGAGTGGACATCAACAGATGTTTTACAGGCACTCTGTTAAGGTGTAAAACCAGTGTAAAGCAATGTAATGAGCTGTGGTTATCTTAACTCTGGTGATCTCTATTGAAACAAAAAGTTGTGGAATAATTGTGAAGAACTTAAAAACTGGAAATGCCCAAGCATAGACAGAGAGGTAATAGAGTGCACACGGTATTACTTACAAATGAGAAAATAAAGCTGTTAAACGCTTAAGTGAAATTTTAGGACATAGCATAACTTAAGAATATTGCTCAGAATTTAAGTGCATCTGATGCTGAGGAACATTCACACCTTTGGCTAATTTGTAGTAAACAAGTGGTCATGGAATCAAAACCAGTAAGACTTGAGGGGGGAATAAGCACTTGGATTTTAGACTGCTAAATGAATTTTCTGTGAAATTTTCAAGATTAAAGTGCTTTCAGCATGGATTGCTCCTGCTCAGAATGTTTTTATTCTTGTTTTGTTTCTTTCCACAAGGGATGACATGCCTGCAGCTCTGGAAGCTTTAATCAGCTGTTACAAGAAGTATGGTAAAATTCTTCAACTCCATAACATCTGCTGTAAACTGGTAGAAAAAGGAGATGCTGATCTTCTGCAAAAGGGTTAGTTGCATGTACTCAAATGCTGTCTACTAATATGAAGTGTTTTCTGGGGGTTTTTCTTTCAGGATTTATATATAATTTCTTTCAACTGAAAGAAAAAACAGTTTGTCTTAATATATTAACTTCAAAGCACTAATATGATGCCTGCATTCTTCAGATTGAAAAATTGATTGTAATTTTGAACATGGAACAGCTCTGTTTGTATAATACATCATTGAGCTCTCACAGATTAGTGCTAATACTTGTTCTAGCTATGCATGCTACTGTTAAGAAACGAATTAATAGTAACACATCACACTAACAAAACAATACATCTGTTTTTCAAATAGCTGTGCAGTTCACAAACCATATATCCTCACTTTCTATGAGCAGAGCATGCCAGTATAGTCTATTTTGTTGAATATAGTTCAAAATATAGCGCAGAAAAACATTTTAAATATACTCAGCCACAAAGCTACAACAAATTGTGTCACATGTTATAATCATTCTGTTTGTTTCAAAATTATCCCCCCGTAGCTTATCTTTTATGAGGCTTGGAAAATATTGGTGTTAGGAATGTCTGACATAAATATTGAAATGCTTCAGTATATTGAGTAAATTAATGAGTTTTGTTCTGTCTTTAGTTTCAGATTTTATAAGCAGAGAATATGGTGACATGATGGCTCTTTACGATCTCTTCTTCGCTTTCTTGCAAACAGGAAAATACAAGGAGGCCAAGAAGGTCATCGAGGTGGGATTTTAACTATAGTACTCTAATAGTGCAGCTATTTAGACTCTTAATTAGAAACATTTAAAGTTTTTAACCTTTAATTAGTCTTGTTCTGATTCATGTTAATAGAATGCAATCCCAATAATAAAAAACCCTCGGCCGGCTTTATTTTGTATAATTGCAGTTCAGAAGAGAGACAGTCGTCTTGTACATTGAAATTGTTTCCTCACTTTTTCAAATTTTCTCTTATATATCAAAATGATATTTGCATATTAAATATCGGATTGTGGAACAATTAAATTAAACTGGCATTCCTGGGTGTAAAGTTGCTAATCCTCTTTCCGAAGGAATTCTTTGTTCTTAAAAGCACTGGAATTTAATTTGCTGCAGACCATGCTCAGATTTATTTGTAATGCTTGTCTACAAGTTAATCAGCCAAACAAGCGCTGTCTGCTACTGTTTGGCATTTAATTTAGCATTTCTTCTCTCTCTCCCTTTTTCAGGATAGTAAGCAGCTTATAGGAAGTGGTAGGTGACAAACTTGGTCTATTTAGGATTAGTATATTTTATCTAGACTTGATTGAAATTGTGCTTACTGAAATTGATAAGTCAAAGGGGCAGCTGCAGAGTCTGCCCAGATTGTGATTATTTTTTCTTCTTAACACTGTTGTATGTTTTTAAAATGCTGCATAAGTTTTTCACTTAATGTATGGGAGGAGGCATCTTGCAGAAAAAGTAATAATTTATCCTCAGCATTTTTGTGTTACGCCCATACACAACTCCAACCTAATTTGTTTGTTTTTTTTTTTTTTTTTTAATTTCTTGAGACAAAGAATGCTTTTCCCCCAGTTCCCCTTAGAGTATCTGAAATATTAGCTATCTCTGCTTGAATTGTCTAATGGAATTTTTGCATTTAAAAAAATCTTAACTGAAGGTCTGTTTGTTTGTCTGTCATGGAACAATAATGTCCTGCTGTAGGGTGTGTGGATATTGCTAAGCACGGTGTTGAAACATTGTATTTTTGTTCTGAGAGGTTGTTTTGGAGCTCAAATCTTACAGTACAGAAGAACAGAAATATCAGTGTCTGACAGCAGATGACACTGAGGACTTGAGTTCTTTTTACAGTGATTAAAGCATATAGGAGGTGAAAGTATGAAATCTGAGATTGGGAGTAAAATTAAAGCTAAATGAGCTAATGTTACATCATGTGATTTAGCAGCTCTTTCTTTGATATTGGCATTTAATTTCCCAGAATTTCTCTTGGTGTCTGGAGCTCAGCAATTGTGGATAGGATAATAAACAAGTTATCAAATTGTTGGGGCACTGAAACTCTTGTCATTTTCTTAAAACATGCCAGATTCTCTCTGCAGGTATTCAGTATTTGGTGATGGATTGTGAGTTACTAATATCCACAAATCTTTAAGCATAAATCTAAACACCAAATATCTGGAGATGAAATGGACATTGTCCTGCCTTTTATGCTAGTTAAAGTATTTTTATCTAGCTTTTATGAAGTATGATTTAGAGCTTTGTTTATGCTGCAGAGGAAGAGCTGTTTTAAATTACAGAATTTTTAATAGGGAATTTTCTAGGACTAGTATGCCTGTATTTTACTAGTGGAAAAAGTGTTACAAAATCAATTCTATATGGTGCATAATATTTTAAATATGCCTTTGTTATGTCACAATATGTTAAATATTTTTAAAGAAATTGTTTCCAAAAGGGGAAGACAGAAACCTTATTGTTGATATTTTGCTGAAGAAGAAAATAGTTTGTATTGTTTTAAAACATAAGCAAGTTCTGCTTGCTCTTTGATTTGTTGCGAAGTGAAAGTCTTATTCAGTATAATGTGAAATGGTGTGTGTGTGTATGTAATATATATATATGTGCATGTATATATATAAAAAATGAGTTGTAGGTGTATTTTTTTCTCTAGTCCAGTGGGTTTTGTGACTAAATTACTGCTTTGATGGTCATCTTAGATTATTTTTCTGTCTTCTTTGCTTGTGAAATAATACTTAGTGAAGGAGATTAGCTGGTGCTGCTTTCTCTTTTAGATGCTGTTGCATGTACCTTTAGGCATAGACTTTAATCAAGTATTGCTGGTTATGATAGTCAGTTTTAGTGATTTGAAAACATCTATGGAATTCATAAAGAGTATCTAAAAGGATAGTAATAAAACTGGAAAGAAAACTCTTAAGGAGCTAAGGAAATTCCACTGTGGAGGATAATGGTTGCTTAAATGGGATTTTTACTCATTGCAGATCACTGCCTCTGCTTGCTCCTGCTTTTTTTAGAAATTAGAGATATACTATATGCTTATGTGAAACTTAATGACAAGTGCTACTTTGAAAAACTTGGAACTCAAAGGAATGAAAAAATAACTCTTAAATCTCAAATCTTTGGTAAAATGAAAGTGGGTGACAATGCTGGGAAAGGACAAAGGGTAAGATTTGAGTGAGATTATAAAAATCAGGTCAGACTTGTGTATGTTACATTATCTGGCCACAAATGTGTTGCGAATGCATATATATGCAAGATCATGTCATGGGAAATAATGAGAAAGCCGAAAGCCCTGGGCTTCATCTGCTTGGTGGAGTAAAAGCAAGACTAACCAGAGAATGAGTGTGAGAAGCAGTGAAAGGTAAATACAAAGGAGATGAGGCAAAGAATTTGTCTGGCCCATGCTAGAACAGCTGGACTGAAGCATGTGGTAGTTTTGTAGTGGGAGTCTCTTCTGAGGCAATGCTGACTGGAAGAGGAGCTGTGTTTGAGAAGGCTGTGGGGAAAATGCTGTTCCTGAGGCATCATGGGCTTTGTGTGACAAGGTAACAGTTTGCATTATTGTTGAACTGCCTCCTTAAGTACTTGAAAGTCTTGTTCTCAGAGACAACAGCTACAGATAAGGTAGCCTTGGTTGCTCTGTAAAGTGCCTGGAGATTCCTGAGCCCCCAAAGTTGTGCTGATAGATGCTGTTTTGCTTTACACTGAAAAAAAGTTCTACCAATGGGTACATCCAGACATAATTGAGTCCTCCTTAACTGCACCTCAACTGAGAAGTTAGCTTTGTCTTTAGTCCTTCAAAGATGATCTTGTCAAAACAAAGTTGGCACATCTCTCTTCTTGCCCCTTACCGCAAGGTCACATACTAGCTTGCTTTCCCTTGGATTGGCACAGCATGACTTCTATGTCATCAATTCTAGCTCTGGATACTTAGGATTTTTTCCCTTACTTAGAAAGGCAGCTTAATTGCCTTTTGTCCTTGAATTTTGTTTTTCATAAAGAAAAAAGGAAGTAAATTAGGTCAGTATGTTTTGCTGTTAACTAAACTACGTTAGAACCAATGTAGGCTAAAAGAAAGGGATGTGAATTTTCAATAAATGGCATTAGGGGAAAAATACGTTTTTAAAAATACCTATCCTCTGAAATGTTTTCTTATTTCAAAAATGTTTAATCAGATCTCCTTCTGGAGAGAGGTCTTACATAATTATGTGGCAAGAATATAGAATAATTGTTTGGCCTTATGTTCTTCTAAGTCTGGTTTATAAATGGTAAAAGAATATTTTAGAGCCTAGTCCACAAGATCTTTCTACTTCTTACCTCTTGCCTGTACTGGACAGTTAAAAGTCTCTTTTGTTTACTCAGCTGTTGATTGCGACTTTATTAAACAGGTGCTTAAGATCTGTACTAATGGGAAGGTCATCCAGAAGAATAGGTGAAAAAGGGAATCTTACAACACCTTGGAGGAATTTATTCCCCTTTTAACCTGTTACCCTGTTTGTTTTCATGCTGCTTGGAGGTTTACAAATTTCACTACTTAGAGTAGTTAAAATATAATGGATGTCTGCCATTTTGGTTGGATGTAATATTTTGGTCATCTCTGAATCTTTCACCAGGATCTCATGATTTGCAGCTGTTTGCGTTCGTGTTGATTGAATATTTCTAGACCCACCTTTTCCCCTTCATTTACTCATGCTAAATGCAGCTATTTAAATACCCACTGAATCAGTGTGTAATGCAGCCCATGTCCAGTCTTGGCTTTTTCTGAAAAGGTTTGTGTCTCTTTCAGTACTGTAACAGTTCTGCAGCAGAGGGTCAAGCAAAGCCCAGCTGTAAATCTGCTTACTGAAAGTCCGAACCATGTTTTCATAAGCAGAACATTCCTGTGACTGAGCAGGCAAGGTAGTAAACTGATGTTAAACTATTTCTGTGCTGTATCAGTAAAATCATTGCACCTTAAATGAAGTTTCATTGTACTGGAAAATACTTACCTGAATAAACCAAAACAAGCCTGTTCAGAATCATGTATCAGGTCACTTGCATTTTAAATTGGGAGCTTATGGATCCCTCTGATAGGAAGTAGGAGTTGGTAGCAGTGTTCCACTGTCTTTGTGTTATTCCACAGATCATCTTGAAATCTTTCTAGATCAAATTACTTGAGCTGTTAAAATAACAGCGGTTAATTTGCTCCTTCAGTGAAAGAGTGAAAGTTCTCATTCCTGCTGTGGTTTTGGTTTTGCTGGAACTGAAGGCAAAGATTGGAATACAGGGAAAGATCTCAGAACTGTGTGGCAGAGTTTTTGAGGAGAAGTTCAACCTATTTTGTTTCCATTAGAGGAGCCTTCCTTGAAAATGGCCATGGATAGTGCATGGCTTCAGAATTCCTTAAACCAAATTTTAACCAAGTGTGATACTATCTTCATCTACTCTTATACTAAATATGTTGTTTATATTGAATAATTAGATTTATCATACTGTATCCCACATATGTTGAGACATTAGTATGAAGAATTCAGGATCAAATGGTTGTGAAATAGCTTAATGAAATGTGTTCCATTGTGGAGAAATGTAGGAAAAGGCATTTGCTGCTGCAGTCTGGGATCTAAGGAAAGAGCTGTTTTGGGTGAGTTCAGTGTACAGGAATATATCTATCAACAGATGTCAAGATAATTTAAGAGGTAAATAGATTTAAGCAAAGAATTGTGACATTCATTGTCAGCAGACCTCAAGATACCAGTAGCCTTTGGATTTAATCTGCCATAAAGACAATGAGAATATTTCTACATGATATTGAGAGATTACAACCTTCTTTCATCCAGATTGCTTTTTTTAAGAGTCTGCATCATAAAATTGCATCCTGATTTTATGCTGGAGATGAACTACCAGGAGAAGATGCTTTCTTGATTTGTGACAGCAGGGTTGGGGGAGTGAGGGGGTGCATCAGTTATGTGTAATTTAGTGATGGTTTATATCTAGTCTCTGAATTTATTTACAAAGACTTAATTTTGGTCCTGTTGAGAAGAGAGTGGACGTGATTTAAACAAAATTTAAATGTTTGTGAACAAGGTTGTATGAGATAATGGTGGTCTGAGATTTAGGAATAGTTGGTAGGAGGTGCCATAGCTTTTATTAGACTAACTGTATACAACCGAGACAGAGGGGAAAGAGCTTTTAAGCATGCAAGCCCTATACAAGAAAAGATTAATTTTTTAAGTTATTGCTATTGAGTCCTATTAGTCCAGTAAAATCATTACTTCTCCTTCTGTAACTGGACTCTGATACAGTTAGTTATTAGTGAACTTGGATTTTCTTTCCATGCACCAATGTATGTAGGTTAATTTAAAATGGGTTGCTTACTAGTTCAGTGCACGTTATTTTTCAGAAGTTCCTAAGTATTCCTTTCTTACAGGGAAAGGATATGTTTCAAATAAGTAAATTTGGTAAAGGAGATGACTACTGAAAAAATTCCTTCCCAAAAGGAAGGCAGTAATGCATTCAGAATGTGGGATTATGGCAAGATCTGTGCTTCTTTTCTTAGCTCCTGGGACTTTGTGTTAGAAGGAAGAGGTTTATAGTGCTTTTTTTTTTTTTCATTCATCATACACTGTAAAACTACATTACGAGGCCAAGAGCAAATTTTTGCTCTGTTTTGAGTCTAGGATAACCTTGAGGAATTTGTTTTAAGCAGAGTTTTTGTGTGTTTTTTGTGTCACCTTTTCTTCCAGTGTAGTTATTGTTGGGAATGTCTACTGATTTTTTTTTTGTAATAGTATTTCACTGCATAATTTATCTTGGTAAACTTACTGTAAATGTAGAATATTCCAATAGTGATTAAATCTACATCAGTTTCACTTGTCTTGAGAACAATAAAGTTGTAGAACTCTATCCTACTTTTATTTAGTATTTTTGGAAAATAATCTACTTGCCTGACATTTTTCTCCAGGTTTACCTAAAATATAGCAGTGTGTGTTTCTCTTTCAAGTGAAATAAATTAAATCATGAGTATTTACTCAACAGATTCTTGCCTTGGTAAAGTCAGTGAACTGTGAAACTGACAGAAGCTTTGAAGCAAATACATATGTAGGAAGAAAAAAGCCACAAACCAGCAGTACAAACTTAACCAGTGGAGACTGTAAACTTTGTATTTTCTTACTGTCAACTTCTGCTGCTTTTTACATCAAAATTGACCTAGTAGAAGTTGACTGGTTGCCATCTTGTGTGATTTTAGAAGGGGAGAGCAATAGCTTGAATTCTCATCAGTCTCAGGAGAATAGTTAGTGAGGATAGATGTGTAGGCATGTGTCCCTTTGTCTTTCATTAACTATCTGGTACTGCAAATAAAATATCAAATACACTTTAGCTGAGTAGGCTTTGAAGGCATGACTTGCAGTGGAGCAGCTCATAAGTTTCGATATTGCAGTACTGCATTAGAGTACGTGCTCTCATTATCAAACATGAAAAGTAGACATATTGAAGGTACAGATATCATTGTTTTCAAGCTTACATCTCTTGCCCAAAAAGTTGAACAAGAGTCCACATATTTTGGATGAGTTTCTCTTTAAAGAATTCTGTGTTATAGGGGTTGTATTTTGTTTAGTCATATTTAGTTCTGGGCAAAGTTGCTTATAAGAAGAAAAGAAATTACTCATTTTTTAGAGAGTTTGCAAGGTTTTCTTTTGTTTAGAAAGAGTGAAGTGAGTGAGGGTGTCATTCTGTGCTATCACCAAAAAGCCATTTTTGAAGTCATTGAAGACTACTTTCAAAGTGGAAAATGAACTTGTAGAAAAAGTATTGCTTCCATTGCCAGCCATAAACAGCCGTAGCTGTAATGCCATCCTGGTAGCACAATGACTTAAATAATAGCTGAGCTAGGAGAGCACTAATGTGTTTTGTTGGGCAGTTGGTATGATTGCAACAGGAAAGGATGCTCTTTGAGGCACAGGTTATTTTTAGATCGCTCAATCTCTAAAGCTGGATCTTTTGTGAGCTTCTGGACTATTGCATAAAAGTTCAGAGCCAATAATCAAAATAGGGTTTTTTTCCTGTATATTTAACAATGATACTTCACTTGGACTTTGCAATGATGACTATAGTGGGAGAAATACAGCAAAGTGATGTGCCTGCATACATATGAACTCAAGATGTAAGATTACTTTTAAAAATAATATAAATATGTTAATTGGTATATTTTAAAAACTCATGCATTGTTATTTGAAAGTAAAGGAGTGTTTAGCAGGAGGAAAAAATAATAGAAGTGTAAAATAGTTTTAACCATCTCAGTCAACACTTATAGACTAGGATGGCTACATGAGGTACAGAAATTTTATTTATATTCTTTTGATTAAGAGGTGCACCTACTGCTTAGCAGAAGTGAGGACTTCTGCTACAAGTTTTAACCTAAGAGAAGATTCAAGGAAAACATCCAGTGTTTATGTTGTAAACAACTTTGTTCAAATAACCTGCTATGCAAAAATATTCTAGGCTTCATTAAAGCTGTATGGAATTAGTGAGATTTTCCTAGACATTTTTGTGGAATCAGGGAAAAATCTGTCTTTAAATTAAGAACTTCCCATCAAGTGTTCTGTTTTCCATGGTGCTTATGTTGGGGAGAGCTGTTAGGAATGACACATATCAGTTCCTATAGCTGTCTGCCCAAGGCTGTCTTCTTGGAGGAGTAAAGCATTTTCCTGCAAGACATTGCTTTGGCATCTCAATCTCAGTAACTGGTTCTGGTACTGGTAGCATAAGTCTCTTATTGCTGCTGATGTAACTCTTCATGAAATGTTCTTCTTCCTTTAGCAGCATTAGCTGTCTCTTACTATTACTGGGTTTTTCAGCTGCAAAGAGAGGAATGAATGGATCTGTCCTTCCAAAGAACACCATCAGGAAGTGCAACATGGGTGGCTTCTATAAAATTTGCCAGTTTCTTTCCAATATGTTTGTATTAGTGATTATAGTAGAGCTGTTTCCCTAAGAAAAGACTGGACTTTTTGCAAACAAAATGCAGAAATTTTGAAGTAAATGTAAACTAGGTAAGGTGGTTGGGGTTAAACTTGAATAGTTAGAATTGATGTGTTATTCACAGTGCAGTTATGAAAGGCTAGAATAAGTTGACTGCTATATGGAAGAATTATTTTGCCAAACAGGCACAGTGGTCATTTGTAAACGTGCAGCATTGCAAGGTTAAAACAGAAGCTCTCCATCTCGTGTCACATATATGCCAAATGAAAAATGCATCTGCTGGTTTTTAAACAGTTATGCAACCTAAGCCAGCAAAAGTGGCACTGTTTTGGGGCAGTTCTCAACTCTTAGTTTGCTGAAAGTCATCTTTTTGAAAAGGACTCAGCTTCTGGTCTGTATGCTGTCTTTTGTGGTTTTTCTCTGTAAGTTTTGTGTTTAAAAAGAAAAAGTTTGGTTTAGGCAAGTGGAGAGGAGTAAATAAATATTTTCATATGTCTTCTGTAATTTTTTAAACTTTTTTGTTAGAAAAGCTTTTTTGAAAGTAAAAAACCAGTATGGCTCTATTGGCTGTAGCAGTTACAGAATACTAAGGTAAACAGAACTTGAATATTTCTATTGCTGTTTTAAAATCTGGAAAAACATCTCATAGATTCCTCTCTGACAGGTCACTATTTTTCCAGACAATCTGTTTTCTTTCAGCTGTAATAGGTAGAAATTAGCTCAAATAAAACTGTTAGTACAGAAAATCTGCTGATTGGACCCCTTCAATCACCTGAAGTGACTGGTTCTCAGAAGGAGGAGAACAAATCAAATGCTTTCAGTGTGTTAGGACTGTTGAATGATTTTTATTGCTTCTTCACAAGAGTTCTTCCAAAGATGCAGCATATTTATCCCTTTCTGGCTAGTGTTCCTTTCTGTGTGTGAAGGTGCAGAATCAGTGAGTAAATTGGTATGGGTGTAAGTGTAGAATAAGTGTAATTCTCATAGAATCACAGAATATGCTGAGTTGGAAGGGGCCCATCTGCATCATCGAGTCCCCCTCCTGGCCCTGTGTAGGACACCCCAAGAATCACATCACATGTAAGTTCTGGTCAAAACTCTGGGCTGATTTCTGTAGGAGATGCAATGAAGTAGCTGAATTCTGCTCAGCCTAGAGAAGAGTCAAGGAATTATTTTATATACTAATCATTAAATTAGTATGAAATTGAGATATTAAAGAAAAATCAGTTGTATATTGTCTTCTAATACAAAATCCAAGCTAGTAGAAGTTAGACTGAAAGCAGTCAGAAGTGGTTTACTTTGGTTGCTCTCTGCAGAAGGTGGTGGAGGCAACCCATTGCCAAAAGATCTTCTGAATAAATCTTAAGGGGTTTTAGGGGAACCAGAAGAGCTCATGGAAGAGAAATAACTTAGTAGAATAATCCACTCAACCACAGGTAGTTGGAGAGTGGAAGAGCACTAAAGGGAAAGTATTGCTGTGTTTCCTGACATTTTATATTCTCCTGTTGTTACTGTTACAGAGAGGATAACAAGGTTTGATTTAGTACAGTACAACTGTTTTCTATTTCAAAAGAATGTAAAAGCCAGAAATCTGTGTTTGGTTTATATGCTGGATGAATTGCATGAGACTCTCAAAAAAGCCCAAGAAAACAAAGAAACCACTAAGACTCGATATAGATGTATTTTTTTAATTTAGTCCATTGAAACAAGCAAGATTGAAATTGTAAATAGGAATTTGGAAGAGTGATTGTAGTTTTTTACTTAATTTTTCTTTATTCCTTGCATTCTCTTATTCTTTATTTCAGTCTGCTGTATCGTAGAAACACTGCTTGCTGCTAAATGCAATGTTTAAAATTCCCTAAGATTGTAAAGGATAAGCTGCAAATATGGACTATCAGGCAAGCCCTGGAGATTTAGTTAATCTGACCTAGATGTTCTTTTGATGATTGAGACCTGCAGTATGTGAAAACACTTCTCAATTTCAAAATGAAACACAAGGATATCTGTTGTATAACTCAGCTGTCCTTGTAGTGACAGACACATCAATCATTTCTGAACAGGAAAGGATTTACTATAAAAAGTTTGTAGCTTTCGAGCTGTTGAGTTCATTGGCATTCGGATCAGCAGTGATATTGGAAGTTGTAAGTGAATTCAGCATTTGAATTTTACCATGTCCTAAAGAGGATTAGCTACAAATGCAGGCAACATACTTCTTTCTTTTTCATTTTCAAGAGCCTGTTGTGTATCAAGAGCCTGTTGTGTAAGATGTTAATTCTTGACTTAGTTTTCAGCATATTTTATGTGAAACTGCTTGGTAGCTTTTAAAAAAGCACTGAACAGTACCTATAAGTATAAATAACTGTGAGGAGGGGAAAAAACCCAAACAAACAAGTAATTGGAAAAAAAGCACGTACCTGGAAAGCTGTGTTCATATATACCACTTTGAATATGTGGGAAGACACAATTTTTCTGTAACCTTCTGGGCTGAGACTGTTCTAACAGTACAGCTAAACACCCAGAGATGCTCCATGTTGAGGAGCTATGGGATTAGCATCCTGTTCTTAGCAAACCCTTGCATTGACTTCATAGAATGGTTGGGTAGTTGGTAGGATTATGTGGCCCAACATTTAGTCTGCAGAACACTGTTTGCTGTATATTTAGCAAAATTTTAGACTTTTCACTGAAATTTTGCATGCTGGTTCTCTGGTGTATGCTGAATTATTTCAGAAAGAGGCAAGGGTAGTAATTCTGCACTGCGAGACCATGGGAAAAGGAAATAATCTCTGTTTAAAAGAGAGAAGGTAAATTCACATTTCCAATGGTAGTTGTTTCCACTGTTTTGCAACTGAAACTTAATATTTCTCACAGCATTTTGTTCAAACCGCCTCTTTTGTGCAAAGTGGCATTCAAATTTTTAACTTGCACGTCACATTTAAACTGTAGAGATTTCTTACAATATTAAAACCTAAAAGCCTTCAAGAGTCAAAACACATGTTTCTCTGTAGGGGTGAACAGACATTTCCTTGGAATTACTTTAAGTTTAACGTGAATCTGGACATTTGAAATAAAAAACAGAGTTCACTCTGTAAATTATATTTGTGCTAAGACAAGGTAGTATAAAGCCCGGAAATCCAAGTATCTATGGGAGGGAAAGCCAAGAGGTAAAAATTATGGATGCTTTGCACACATTTTGCTGTAACCTTTTTTTAAGTATGTTACATCATACATACTCATGTTAGACATGAGTAGGTAGAATGTATGATGTATCTCTTAAAAAAAATTGACTTTTCCCATCTTTATTTATGAATTTACTTAAGTTGAGGAGCTGCTGTTTTGATTATGGTATATAGTGCTGGGAAGGCACAATGTGGTTTTCTACACCAGATAGAGTTTCAAGGATTGAAACCTTTCCTTTGAGCATGTGTAGCTACCATGTAGCTGCAGTCTGCTTGAAACAACAAAGGAATGAATGAGCAAAGGCTCACAACCTGGAAAAGTCAGTAACACAAAGAACTGTGGCATGCTGACAATTACACATCAGTTCCTCCATGTATGCACACATAAGGGTAAGCTTTGAGTGTCTTAGCTTTAAGAGTAAATCTAGAGCCTTCTGTTCTGGAGTAGGAAATGCCCTGCGGTTCCTGTAGCTGGTATCTGTACAGTATAGTGGCATCACCAAATGGTGATGGTGCAGTTCAGAAACGTGGTTCTCTAGCTGCTCGGTTGCAGTGATGCTGAAAACAAATATTTCATGGTGAACACAATTTAGAAATATTTGGTGTAATTCTTTACCGGGAGTAATACAAAGGATTACTTTAGGTAGGAGCAATAATACCCTATTAATGTGATGATACAAGTTATTTAATATTTCAGTTCATCTGAAATGTATTTTAAATGAACTCTCTCAGCAGTGTTCAACCAAAAAGGAGACTGTCTTGAATAAGATGACTGTAATTTTTATGTCTCATAAATGCAACTTAACTACAAGCTCACAAATAATCATGTTTTCATTTAGATTTCAAAAAACAAACAATAGCTATGAAGTTTCTTTATGAATACCTGTATTATGTTTATTTTCCCTTAGAATGTTCTATGTGCAGTAATGTATTTCTTGTGGAAATATTTTACAGACTCCTGGCTTGAGAGCACACTCTGGAAGATTGAAGTGGTTTGCACAAAAGTGTATATTAAATAAACAGGTATGACTTGTATGATGTGTTCTATGGAACTGTCATTTTATTCCAGGAAAAATTGTTTTGAAGTATTTTCTCACTTGATTTTTGTTTGTGAAAGGACATATGACAGGCTGGTGAGATGAACTTAATGCTGGTGTATACTTAAATACTATTTTAGCTGAATGCACACAGCATGTATGGACACATATATAGAAAAATAATTGTTTGGCTGAGGTATAACTGAGCTCTTCCTTCTTTTTGAAGATGGAAACTTTAGAACAGTTGGTAGAATCAACTCGAAATCTGTTTGAGTGCGATAGAGATGAGATGTACTACCACCTGCTCCAAATGTGTGGTAAGTGAGCTCAAGATCTTATCCATGTTTCTGATCTGGTTTCCTTTGTGGTTGGAAATGGGACATAACCCTGGAGAGAAGCTGTGTCTTGATACACAATTAGTCTGGCTAGCATTTCTGAGGCATCTTGTGGGGGTGTGGGGGAGGAGACGGCAGGGGTTTGGTTTTGTTCATCTGCAGACCTGAACGCTTAGTTAGCATAGTGTGGGTGTGTGTGTGTGTGTGTGTGTTTGGCTTTCAATGTGCTTAGAGAAGAAATCCTGTTCATCTATTATCTTCATAACTGGTAAAAATTGAGGGTCTCCTGTAATTGGATCTGGTTCTTCAAGGTGCATATATTTTTAAAATTTACTTACTTTTCCCAAGCCACAACCTAACTTTTGCATCGCTTATTGTCATGAAACAGTTTTGAAAACTGAAACTTCATTTCTATGCTGCAGACTTAGTGGAGGATGTGTTTATGAGGTTTTCATTCCTCTTTTTGTGTTTTTTAAGTCTATGTTGGTTTTGTTATTCAGTGTATTTTACTGTATTAAAAAGGATTACAATTTTTGAGATTTGTTTTAAGGTACTGAAAAAATACATTGTATTCAGACTAGATACGGAGCACTATTGGGTATGGAGCACTACACAGTAAATTGGGACATAAAGCATTGTAGGGATTTCTGTGTACTTCAGTAAAGTATGTACATATATCTGTATATTATTGACCTGTAACAGATGTTTGATATGTCTGGAAAACTTGCTTTTGAATTTTTAATAATTTTAGGCTGTTCTCTATGTATGTTTTTGGTTGGGTAGGACTTGATGCAGCCCTCTTCCCTACTGCATGAGTACTTGCACAAAAAAATGTGACCAGAGACCCCATGAGAATTTTGCTGCTTTTCATTTCCTGAAGCCTTGGAAAGCTTCAAAGAAAACCTGTGTTACCTAAGTCTGGCTTTACACATACTGGTTCACCATCAAAAATCAAATAGGCCTGAAAATCAATGTTGTCTCAACAGGGAGAGAACCTTCCTATTTCTCCACTCATCCTGTTCACCTCTGGCAGTGACTAAGTCTGACAGTGTGCCTGCTAGGAAGAGAATCTAAGAAGATACAATTCATCAAATTCTGTCATGCAAAATCTTCAGTCTTCTTTCAGAAGACAGAACCAATTCCATCTATTCAAAGAAGTGGAAAAACATTTGTGGGTTTCTGTCACCATGAAAGACAAAAGCCATGCATAATCCTGCTTTCAACCATTTTAGATTACCTATCAAAGCTGCCCCATGCACAACTACAGCAGGACTGTCATTCTGTACCAAAATCATAACTTCAGATCTATTTTGAGCATATAAAAAAAGCCCTACCATCTAGTCCAGGCAGTAATCAAAAAAGCTGAAAACAAGGATTTGATTATCACAGAATAATTTATACTGGAGAAAACCTCAGGAGTTTTCCTGAAGTTAAGATAGCTCCAAAGTCAGATCACATCAAAGCCTGTTTAGCTAAGGTTTGGGTGCCTTCAGCAGTGGAGATCAGAGAGCCTTTCTGAACAGCCTGGTCCAGTATTTGTTCATTCTCCAATACTCCATTGCTGTAGCTGTGAAATGTCACCTTCTGCCCTTTGCTGTGCACTTGTGAGGAGAGACTGACTCGAGTCGGTGAAGAATTTACAAGATTTGCATGTATAGCAGGAGAGCAAAACCTGATTTGAATGAAATGCCAAGGCAGTTTATGGAGAAGGATGTTCCTGCTTTAAAGAGCTCATTTTTACCAGGGTGTAAATCAGTAGTGACTGAGAGTCATCAATGCTTCACAATTGGTGACTGCAAAGCTAGAAAATGTAAAAGCAACAGCAAAGCACATGCTGTAGATAGTTAGATGATAGCTAAGCATTTTCTTACATGAAGTCCAGATTTCTGTTTATTTGCAGTTATGTACAGTGATGCATATATAAATTTAAATGAACAGTCTAGAACAGTAGAACTGATGAGCTAGGATGATCACTTCTGCACTACTTTTGAGCTGATTTCTCATTTATCTGAAAATCCATACAATCCTTGGGGGGTTTTTCTGGCATCCTCTAGGTATTAAAATAGTTTAAAACTTCAAACTGATGATTGTATGAAGCAGAAGTACATGATTAATTGATTTACATTATTAATTGATGGATTATTTTCCAAAGACATAATTTTGAATTACCTTAGATATGCATGCATATTCTAAATGTGCTTTTATCTGAAGATTTTTATCTTGTTTCAGACAGCAACAAGGACTGGGGAAAGGCTGAAGCTATTTGGACTAAAATTCAAGAAGAAAATATTGTTCCTCGTGCGAAGACACTAATCTTACTTGCTGATATATTTGAGAAAAATGGTCAGGTTGTTCCATTTGAGATACCTAAGGTAAGTGGAGTTTAACTTTCCTAGTTAACAACACTTAGGAATATATTTCTTCTTATTAAAAAAACTAACAGATATCATTACAGTAATTGAAATGTTTGCTTCTTTTAAAGGATAAGCCTGAAGATAGCAGCAGTGCTTCTACTGGGGAAGAACTGAAAATACAGATGCTTTGCAAGAAAAATAAAGCAAAAGGTAAAAAAAGTGAAATCCACTGTGGGTTTTTCCCCTGCCATGTTAATTTTAAGGTTTCAATTAACTGCAGAGCTCTTCTGTGCAAACTTCCCAGTTTCTGCGAAAAACAGAATTAATTTCTGCATGGACCTTTGCCTTCGTATATAGAAGAGCAGAGTATATTTCAGTGCCATTCCTTTGATTTGGTCTTTGATTAATCATTGGAAATCCATCGCTCTCCATCTCATTCCAAAGCAGAGTGACAGTAGAAGAAATAGCTTTACTGGGCTTTGCAAAATGGGGAGGAAATCACAGAATCCCTGAATGCCTCAGCTTGGAAAGGTGGATCATCTGGTCCAGCCTTTTTGCTCAGGCAGTCTCACCCTTGAGCATGGAACAGGAACAGGATCCTTGAATATCTCCAGTGATGAGACTCCAACACCTCTCTGGGAATCTGTTCCAGTGTTCAGTCACCAGCACAAGTCATATTTAGGGGAAACCTCCTGTGCATCAGTTTCTGCCCATTGCCTCTTGTCCTATTGCTCTGCCCCACCGAGAAGAGCCTTGGTCCCAATCAGTTCATTTCTAGTATTTAACAAGGTGCAGAGCATTTGAATGTTCTGGAAATACATATTTTCTTTGTTTATACTATAGTAAATAAATAGGCACCTTACTTGAAAGCGGTATAGAAAATAGAATTCAGTAGGTTTAAAAATTATATTTGCTGAATGAGGAAGATTTATAAATGCAAGACACCTAGTAATTTTCTTCTCTAAGTGTAATCAGTATATATTATGGGTTGGACACAGATTTTTAAGCTCTGAGTTTTAACAGAAGAATGTATCAGTCATTCAGACATTTAAGTTACATTGTTAGTGAAATTACCATCTAGAGTTACTCAGTCTAAATATTCAGTTTATTTAGATTAGTAGTCCAGAGTTGAGTCTGGACATTCTGCATATTGGGAGTGCAGTACCATGTTATGTGTATGAAATTAAGAATCATGTATTGTGGCAGACATCATGTTTTCAGGAAATTCTTCATGCTGCTAACTGTTGGGTATCATAAAAAGATGAGAAATGAAGAAATGTTGTCATTGAAAATCAGATGAAATCAAGGGAATGTGCTTCATGACATTTTCACTGGGAAAGTGTCCTGTGCCTTTGATATCATAAATGATCAAGTGAATAGCAGGAAGAAACTAAATAGCTGCCTTAGACTTGACAGGGAGACTAGTTTAAAACAAAAATATAAAATAATACTTCTGTGATGACTTCAGATATTGAACTTAGCAACAAATCTCTTCTGCATATTCTTTTATTTAAAGGTGCAATATTTGAGAGAAGGTGGTCAAGAGCTATTAAAAATGAAGGGGAAAAAAATGTTCCAACTATGTTGGAAAACAATTTGTCTTGGAAAACTGTTCTCTTGGCCTTAGAAAAAACCTAAAAAAAAAAAAAAAAAAAAGAGTTGTTGCTTTTTTTATATAACAGTATCATGTAATTTTGGTGTGAATGTAATGGGGCAGCTTTCTGATGGGAAAAAGATTAACTCAATCTAGTTATGTAACTATTCAGTGAACTTTCGAAGTCTGACACGTTTTGATAATCTGTTCTCCAAAGTGCTTGATATATGCAAAGTCATATTTTCATCTTTGTCTTGATTTCTCAGTGTGAGAACTTGACTCTAGGGGATCGTGTAACACATATCCCAAACAGTCACAATTACTGAAACAGATTTGACTGTCTTGAGAACTGAGACTTTCTTGGCAAGTTGTCACTTTTCTAACAAATCTCTCTGCTTGAAACAGCTGGTATAGCACAATATGATTTTGAAACCAAGAAATTTCTCTTTTGAATGCTAATATATTTTAATAATTTTAGATGCCTTCTGAAGAAGTAATAAGCTGATAATACCTGATCCAGGGATATGTCTCAGTTCAAAATTGATCCAGGTATACTTCAAACATGCAAAATGAAGTTAAGAAAAAAATCTGAACAGGATGGTCATAGGACTGATATACACAACAAAATTGATAGAAATATTTTTAATTCTTCATTGAAGTAGTCATTACAGAAAAACCTGAAAATTAAATACATTTCCTTGTAGAAGGAGATCTTAGAATGTTATGGACTCTGATAATTGTTAGTAACATATACCCGACATCTTGACCACTAGGGGCCAGGTCCATTTCTGTACCCAACTGATTAAAGTAATATTTAAACACAGGGTGAAATCCTAGTTCAGTCTGAAGACAGCAAAGCTTTTGCAGGAAAACATAACGAAATTTTGTCATTAAAAAAATAGAATTCAAACAGACATTTATGAGCAGAAAGGCCAAACCTATCACCAGTCAGCTACATTTTTGTAAATCATTAGTTGCATTTGTAGCAGGTTATACCAGTCAGAGGGGTATTGTTTTTGTTGAATGTGTTTGCTGGTCTGCTACTACCTCAGCTTTCAGAGCAGTGGATCCAGTGATCAGCATCTGAGCAGGCAAGAGAGTTCATCAATCACATTGCTGCAGGCCAAACTAACTTCAGACCTCTAAGTAAAAGTGGGGGAGGATTTCAGGACTTTTCTTATGTGGTCCTGTTGTTGTTCATTGCTCTTTTGGTTGACAGTGCAGTCACTCTTGTAATGTCAGACTCTCTTGTGAAACTGAAATACCCAGAAGTTAATTTAATCTTTACTGAGATGCTGTTACCCTTTATTTCTCTTCATATATATATTTAACAACGTTTCAAGCATACAGAGTACATTATGAATGGCTGTGGTAATTCTAATTATTAACTTGGTGTAGGAGTCTGTGTGATGTAAATAATAAGTTTTATGCATAACCATTTCTTTGCCTGCAGTTCAGGAGATTTTTGTATATGCTTGTTGGCTAAAGAAGTTAAGATGCAAACTGAAAGGCATACCAACAGTTTTGATTAAAATTCCATAACGCGCTGTACTAAGTGCAATTAGTATAATGCTTCTTATGACATTAAGATTCAATTGAGTTGTCATCATCTTTACTTTCAAAGTAGAAGAAAAAAGCTTAATGCTTATCTGTGAAATTTGTGGTGATAGTCCAACTATTTCTGATAAGTTTTAAGGGTTACTGTGGCTGTGATTTGAACTAGCAAAGGAATTACTTCATGAGTCATTAAAATATACATGCAGTCACTGTTTAGATGTAAAAGGTCATTTATGGTTCTTAACACAGCTTTCTAGCATATGTTACAGCGTGGATGGCAGTTCTAGCTGCATGTTTATAGCTGCATAATCTTGTTTCAGAAAAATAAATGACTGAAAACTGTGCTTATAATTTTTTCCCCCTTTTTGGTAACATCTTTTCATACACTGACAGTTATTGTGAATGCATGAAATAAAACTGTTAATCAGTCAAACAAATGCAGTGTAGTTTACTTGCTAAATATCTGTATATTTGTAAATTGTATGTTTTGTATAAATCTTGTCGTAGCCAAATAATCTGATCTCCCCATATTGGAATCGCCTCCTATATTATTTGTTAAATACTGTTGTGATCATGCACCAGACACTGTAACTGCATACCCCAGAATTAGGTGTTGCTTTAAAAAATCCTGAGTCTTCCCCTTCTAACCAGCTGTGTTGATATTGAAGCAACAGCCACATATAAAGGAAGAGCAGTGGCAAACTTTTTCTCCTGTAGAAGTGTGTGTTGATTTTTTTATATACAGGCAGTTCTGAGCAAGCTGTGATCTGCAGCTCTGGGCTTAAAGATGTAAGCAAAGGATACATAAATTTAAGATGGGCCTTTTTCAGTGAACAGGTGATTTCTTTCTGTGATCCATGTTCTTGCAGTATGACATTTCCTTTTGGCTTTTTTACTCTTTTTTTAGAGGCCTACAATATTTTCAGGAGAATGCAGAAGGATGAGTCTCATTCTCGTTGCTGTGACATCCTTGTAAAAGCGTTGTTAACACAGGATTGTCTTGATGAAGCCCTTGATGTGAAACGCATGTAAGGCTTTTCTTTGTTTGGGGGACTTTTACTGCCTTAGAGAGAGGGCTTAAATAATTTCTGGATCATTTTCAGGTGAGTCCTTATCTTTTAATGGGAAAACAGGTCATGACTAGTGATTAGGAGCTGTGGTAAGAAATGCACCAGTGTTTCATAGGGCGATACGCCACATTTTTAAAAAGGTACTAGAGTGACAGTGTGTATTGCTAATAACTCATTTCAAATAACAATCTGAACAAATGTACTTGGCATCAGAGTTGAAAGTCTACCCTTCTGGCAGTCTGCCTTTTCCTCTTTAGAGCAATATCCAAACAGACAAGATTCCTTCACTTAGCTGCCTGTGAGCCTTCCCCTGAATGCCTGTCCCTGCTGCTGTCTTACCCTGCCCACACTCCCTGGCAGCTGGCTGCCTGCCAAATGCAAAATGGTACGTTTGACTGTGATGCCAGTGGCTAAGAGATGACCATAAACCTTAGATCCAACTCTTACACTTCTGAAATAAATCCAACCTGCTGTCACAAGTTATTAGAATGAAAGGAATCGAATTAACCTTTAGTGAGTTGTATGATACAGCCCTTGCTTTAATGATTGCCTGTAACGTGTGTTCTGGTCAGGTTATAGGCTTTAAAGTGTTCTGACTTGTCAGTGTAGAGTTCAGAAGAACAAGAATTTAGGTTTAAGGGTTTTAAGTCTTTCAATTTATTCAACTAAAACAAGACTGGTGGTTGTCATCAAGTGTGCTCACTGAACGAATACAGTGGATTTGAGAATGCCTGTAGGTGAATTACCTAATGTATAGAGTACTGTAAAAAGTTTTTAGAGCCAAATTAGTTTCTGATGTCCAGGAACAGTCTATTGTAAGATGATTATTTTAATGTTTTCTTTAAAAGTGTTTAGATTGGAGAAATGTCTTTCATTGAAAAAGTGTTGGAGTTCTGCTTTCAGAAGAACAAATAGTCCTTTTGCAAATAGCTCTCAGCAACTGGGCTTTATGATAAGTAATGTTTGTGCCTGCAGGATATATGACTTATATTAGAGAAAACTAAATCAGTTTATCAAATTGATCTCCCTGTAATGCAAGAAACTGATAAATCTTCGCAAATAGAATGTGGAGGGGAGATGTGTTAGGGAGTACAAAGAACGCCGATAAAATTTAGGTAGTTTGTTTCAGAGAAAATACTCAAGTATCTAAAATGTATTGGAATGTTCTTCAGGGAAGAAGCTTGAAACATTGTACTGAAGATTTGTACATGGATACACTGCTTTCCTGATCCACAGCTCAAACAGTTGTAAGGAAGATGCACAAAGTAGTGCATAATTCCAGCAGTAATTTGCAAAATTACTGGAAAAGAAGAAAGAAGGTGGTGGTTTGTTCCTAGTATTTTAGGGATTCAGATTTGTCACTTTAGATAAGTGTTTAGATAAGTGTAGTACATAAATTCAAAATTCAGGGGAAAAAATCATTTGAAAGACTGAAAAGGTCAGAGATGTGTTAAGCCTCTGAAGTTTGAGATGTTTAGGAGTAAAGTAACAGGATTTTATAAGAGATTTTCTTCTTGGTTGCTGGTCAAAGCCAACTATGATCTAACCCTGGTGCTTTTCACAACTCTCCTACTCCATCTTGTAGCTTAGAAATGCCAAATAATGACAATCTGAGAAGCTTCTGACAGCTTACTGTTGCATCAAGACAGAAAATGCTTCATATTGGTCGTGTTCATGGCATATCTGTGTGGCTTTTCTTCTAGTAACAAAGTTATGCTTATATTAAGCATTTTTAAAAGCTTCTAAGTTCTAAGTAATTCACTGAAATAGAGAAAGTGATGATGTGCGTGCCTGTGATTGAGGAATAACAAATCTGTGTACAGCACACATTACTGGATGCTGCAGAATTTTTCCAGCCTCATACTTAAAAGAGATTACTCCTACAAAGCCTAAATGTGTGTGGTGGTCTGAAACTTGTGCAGCTCCTAATATTTTCATAAAATACAGGAAAGCTACCTTAATTTAGATACAAATTACTCATTTGACTGTTTGAAGCCAATTTGAAAGGTAAATAATATGTAGATAGTCTTACTGTGCACATTAGCATAGGCAACAAAATAACTACTTTTTAAATAATTTTAAAACATCCAATAACTTCAAAATATCCCTCTGTTACCTGAACTGAAAAACTTCCATGAGAAAGTGATGTGGGAGAAGTAAATAGCATTCCTACACTGCCTTTGAAAGAAACAAACACCAGACATCCCAGAACATTACTGATCTGTTGGTCAACCCAAGTGTAGTTGCTTTCACATTCTAGAACTGTTTTGAGGAATATTTACTCCATTTAGTCCAAGAAGTTTTAAATAGAAATTTAGGAGTATTGGAATGATGGATTAGTTCTGTAATAGTAGCTAACATCTATTTAATCACACTAAAGATTGGAAGATTGGAGAAAGTAAATCCTTTGTTATATGTAATTTACAGTCTCATGCATGAATTGTTGACTTAAGGGCTTTGACAGATGGGACAAAGGGAAAAAAAAAAGGCGGAACTGAGCAGTGGGTGCTTAGGCAGGGATTAAGGGGATTGGTTGGGAGAGGAAGAAAATCCCGAGTCCAGTGACTGCATTTGTGAGCCTGGGAGGCTGAAAGTGACTGAGAGGATAGTCATATTGTGTGCAATGTGAAGGATTTTCTTGGGATTGAGGAGAACAATTTAGCAATGACCCTGCTTACCTCCCAATCCGCTCATCCCCTAAGTTCAAGTAGGTAGGCTGCTCAGTTGTTTGCCACAAGATGATCAGTGAGGCTTATCTTGATTGCTGATATGGTAAATGGCAATGCCCCCCTTTGCTCTGTTGAGATTTTGTAATCTAGAAATGAACATTTGTAAAGTTATCCTTATATATTAAAAATGGAGCTTGGCTATATGTCATTTAGGAGCAGGAACATTTTGTAGTACAAGACCGATGTGATTGCTGGTTAGTCTCTTTTGACTAATTTCCAGAGTGTTAGCAAAGCTTTAGCAGGGTTACTGAAGTAAAGGCTGTCTTTGCTCTACTTACATGAAGTTTTGTATTACAGGAGACAAGGAATTGATAAGCGAAATACAATTTTAATGTGGCTAAGGCAGCAAATGTAGGATGTTCGCTTTAAAACCTGTATACATCTAGATGACAGAAATTTGAAAATTAATCAACCAAATGATATGGTGTTAGTTCATAATATGCTTTAGTTTATGTTTAAAATATACAGTGCTGAAAATAAATGTTTCATTTTTATTGCTGAAAGAATAGTTTTATATTTTATAATTATGGTGACTATTGAAAAAAGAAGAAAAAGTATCCAGCTTAGGATACAACAGAACAATGCAGGGCATGCAGTTATTTTAGTCATCTAATATGTCAGCATTCAAGAATCTGAACCGATTGTTTAAAAAAAATCTTGTACTTTGTTTCTTTTGTTGCTCACTTCCAACTTTGTCATCTGTCAGAATGCAAAAAAAAATTATCCTTCTATAACCATTGACAGGATAACACAAAAGCTGTCTCCAGGTCGATATTTTGCAGCAATATTTTTAACATACGAACAGTAGTTTTTATAATTTCACCTTGGTGCTCAACCATTTATTATCGTATCAGAAGCATGTCAGTAATTCCTTTCTAAATGTCTGCTTCTTTTAGTGCTGAGACCCACATCAAGGGCTTCACACTGAACAGTGCTGCCAGCAGCCTCCTCATCATATCGCAAGTTAGGCGGGATTATTTGAAAGGTATGTCACAATGCTTGACCTTTACGTCACATTAATGCCTCTGCAGATTTTTCTTGTAACGCCCTTCGAATACTTGGATAAAGGAGTCCATTTAGCAAATTACCTGCTTATCAAGAGCCTTTTGTGGTAGCTGAGAGACGTAAATTACTGTACATGCATTTATAATACAGCTTGAATATGAATGTACTTGTCATTTGACCACTTAGTCCAGTTTCCATTCCATTTAACACAAGATGGGTTTTCTTAAGATGAATCACAGCTCTTCAGACATGCAAAATTTGTGCTCCAGAACGAGAGAAAGTACAGGCTTTCAAGTGCGTTAAAATTCACAGCACAAGTCATTTTGCTTTGGAAATTAACATACTTTAGAGCATCTGAAACAATTCCCAGCAGTTGTTTCTTGCATATTGTGTTGGTTGTGTGAGATACCAGATGAGTTAAATTGACTGTTAAATGTGCGTGATTGTGAACTAAATGATTATAATATTGATTTAAAAACTTAATCAAATACTTTTTAATAGTTCTCAATACCAACAGTAACAGAATACTCTGTTTGGTTTTCTTTTTAATGTAACAATGATAGTGAAGAAAATGGTGGCTGAAGAGTACGTAAGGGTACCCAACAAGATGGTGCATAAAGTTTACAGTTGTTTTATTTTAGTCCTCAGCATTGGCTGCTTTGCAGCCTAGAGATCAGCTCCACAGCGTTATGTCCTACTTATGTAGTTGGGCTGTAGAAGTGTTGTGATGGAGGAAAACTCTGCATGCAGGTAGTTGTACATGCAGGGCAATGTCTTTTATCTACATGCAAGCCTAAGTACAGTGTTGATACATATTTTTGTCAGTACCTTTAGGCATTAAAGCAGCTATGTACAAATTCAGAAAATCCACTTTTGATTTTAACATCATTACGTTTTAGTTAATTCCATCATACATAGCTGTGCTAGTAACTCATACCCATGTAACATCAGCTACATTAAAATGCTCAAGATGAGCATTTGGACACGTCTTCTCACTTTTACTCTTTGTTTCCTGTGGCTGATAAACCTGTCTTCTTCCTCATTCAGTCTCCAGTTTCATGTCATTGGCAGGTGTCACCCACTGAAGTATTTGTGATGAATGCCATTGCTCCTTTTGCTCTTGGCAGATCTTTTTTTGCTGCTTTCAAGGCCTTCACCTGACTTTCCTGTCTGATTTTATTCTCATAAATCTTCTCTGCTTTCTTCTCTAATATGCCATAAATTTTACCAGTTCTTCCTGAATGTTGCACACCAAAAGTCTTCCCTTCTTCAGAACATCAGTGATGTTTCTATATCCTGCTAGTCTCTTGCACTGCGGTTCTTTTAGCTAGCATACTAAATCCTGTTACATCAGCTCTCTTCCTTGTTGTACTCTAAAAATCTCACTTTTTGCACAATGCAAAGTTTCTCAATCTTGTGGAATTACATTACTTTGCAAAATTATATTTTCTTATATCTTGTGCATTGAACAAGCTTTATCTAACAATTTTATTGAATAGTCACATTTAATCATTGTTTCTATTTTATTTTGAGATATACTACTTGTCTTTGTCTAAGTGAAACTTCGAAAATGCAAGTTACTGAGTATTTCAGCCATACAGGTCATTTTCTAAGGCTTACAGATTACCCAAAACATTTTTGGCATGGTGTTTTTGTAGTCTTTTGTTGGTGAGGTCCATTTGACCTACATCCTGTGATAGCTTTCATTTCTGTAAAACCTGCTTGCTTTTTACCACTTACATACCTCATTTAGTTCATCAGCATTCTTTGCTGTGTAATGTGGTGCAGTTAAAAGGTTTTCTGGAGGTACTAAAGTGTACTCCTAAGAGCTCTGATATCTTCTAGCAAGAACTTGGTAAAAACCAGGTTACAGTCAGAACTTGGGTTTAGTGGTAGGAAATTTGCAGAGTTTGTAGAAGTTTATTTTGAAAGATGCATGGTTGGTTTCCACAAGCATATAGTTACCTGCGGAATTACCCACTATGCTACTAGTACCTTACTTCTTGCAGTAGTTCTGCACATATGGAGCTTTCAAATCTTTTCTGTCCTTGTTCTTGAGAAGGCTGGTTGCACTCTGTGCTAGAGGGAGGCTCACACCTAGTTAGGAGAGAATTGGAACTTGGCATGTCTTCTGAGATTGCTTGTTAAAAGTTGGGAATCTTCCTCCCCCCCATGTATTGCTCCTTATTTTCCCTAAAAAGAAGAATATGGGGCAGAAAAAAAACTTCTTGTGAAGGAAGCCTAAGCATAAAGGATGTTTTTTGCTTCCTCTCGTGTAAAGGGTAGCTACTTGATTTCTGCAGTACCTGCATATTGAATTGGAATGGCAATGCTGTGGAGTTCATGTGGGTGTATATTATGCTAGGAGTGTTATCCCTTGGTATTATAATTATCATCTGTGATTAATCCTGCCTGTGCTGGTAAGGAATAAGAGATTTTTACCAGAGGGGCATGTCTTTCTGTGTGTGTTTGCTCATGGATAACATAAACTGACAAGAATTCTGCTAGGAGAAACGAGGGTGACTTCATCAGCTATGGGTTTGGGAAATTTGTGGCAGATGGACAAGAGATTGTCCTTGTGTGTTTTTAACATGTAATTGCTATAATCTTAGGAGTTTCTGAGGTAAGGGTTGAGTTCTTGGTTTTGGTTCTTGCAAGGAAACTTGTATCCCATAATTCTATTTAAAAATTAAATTTGGGGAAACAAAGCTTTCATGCACACTTAAAAAGAGAAATCTCAATATTGTAATTCATCAGTTTCTGTAATGGACTACATTTTTAGGCTATATTTATTCTTAAATATACGACATTTTTTGTTTTTAGTGAAGGAAATTGATTGCGGTTTGGGGAAGAAAAGAGTCAGGACTTCAAAATCATAAGAGAGGATGTTTATGACACACCTGCTTTCCTTGAGCTGGTTAAAAACAAATTATTTCAATGTTGAAAGTAGCTCAGTACTTATTATGAGATATTACGGCCTTTCAACCTAAATTATTGTTGAAAGTTTGTGTATATGTATTCAAGTTAGAATTCACTCTAGTGATTGCAGGGCTTAAAAAATTTTTTTTCTGTACTTATTTTTAATGGGTAGGATTAATGATACCAGCAGCATGGTGCTTTCTGAACTAAAGCCTGATTTCTGTTTCCCTTATTTCTTTACCATTGTTAGATGCCTTGGCTGTTTTAAAAGGAATGCTTGACAGTGGTGTGTTGCCTACTAGAGCAGCAGCTACTGCTCTCATTCAGGCCCTGGCAGAAAAAGGAGATGTAAAGAGCCTGCAAGTACTTGAAAACATCCTGGGAGACGTCACAAAATCCATTCGTTTACCTGACTCACTAATCTCTAATGCAATTGCTTTGGCTCATACAAAAAGGTAAGTATTTCTAGGACTGTGTATTTAATTCTTTTCTGCAATGTGCTGGGAAATCTCTTGCATTATCCATTTCATTCTGTTTCCATTTTTACAGTGTCCCAGATGTTGAAATTCTAGTTGAGTATAGTGTGCAGTTCTGTTCTGGTATTGTCTCCCATACAAATTTGGGGTTGGAAATTGAATGAAATAGAGATACAATAACTGTGAAGCATTAAGGTCTTTTTTGGTGCTGTAATTTGATACTTTTGTTCCAGTGTGCATGTAAAGTGTTGCCTTGGTGTTAGATCAAAAGCTCTATGAAGTCTGAAGGTAAAATGGAATTACTTACAACATAGCACCCAGGGATTATATAAATATGTATTAAATATATGTATTTTTTGTTGTTGTTGTTGTTTGTTGGAAAGAAAAATCTACTACCTGTTCCAGCAGTTGAAATGGCAGTATATTCTTGAACTCTTATTGTCTTTACCTTCAAAATGTGAAAGCCAAATGTGTATCTGTGGAGTGAGGTCTTTCCAGTAAGAGCTGAAAAAGCTTGGCTGATACTTTAGGCCACAGTTTAGTCATCATAGTTATCCCCACACTTCCTAGTATCCAGTGATTCAGCTGTTTGTTCAGTATTGTGCTCTGTGTGCATTTCTGGTTTAGTTGATACATTGGTACCTTGCTGGTTTATCCTTTGTGTGTAAAACTGCATGAGGAAGCACCTGGAGGGGAGAGGGCAAGGTCAGCTTCTCCAATACACTTTGCAGGGACCAGTCTTCAGGAATCCTCCATATTCTGTTGTTTCATTTCAAACTAGTTTTGTCGGGTGGACCTCCTGTGCCTGGCTTGGCAGGAAAGCTGTAGAGCTCTGTAGTACATCACAGATTCTTGGTTGCCTCAGGCATGCCAGGCCACAGGGAGCAGATCCCAGTGGTCCTTGGCACACAGTTCTAGTGCATGGACTTGAATGTAAATTAAATGCTTCACATGGGAGAGACACTTCATTATTTGTGTTATAATATGCCTATTTTCCTGTATTTCCATGTCATAAAAGTGTGGCAAACTCAGGCTGTGCTCTTAAGATGGAGTTTGGTGACAAGTATAAATAAATAAATTTCCATGCAGGTAGAGCACCAACTTTTCCCATACCAAAACTAACTTGATGTATGAAAAGACTGAGCAGTGTAAATAATATATTCTTACATTATATTCTTCTATATATTCTTAAATACCTTGTAATCTCATCTTTATAACTCTAAAAAACAGATTCTTACTGATATTTTCAATACAATGTTCATTTTTTAGTAGTTCTGTGTTTCTGATTCAGTTTTCAAAGCATTTTTCATAGCTTTTACATGTGTTGCATTGCTGCTTCACCTAAAAACATGTGCTCAGTTTTCTCTTTCAATTTAATTAGGTTTTACAGTGGACTGGTAAGAGGTGTTGTCATTTGAACTTTTTAGAATGCTGGAAGTAGAGTTTACACTTTGGTGAATACTTCTTGCATTATTTTATTAGCATTTGCTATATTTAAGCCTTAAGATTAAAAGCAAATAGATGTAATGACCAAATGACATGTAGTATTGTCTTTTGCATCCAAAAGGGCAGGCATGGAAAAATCAGGTAAATAATTAATTACATTGCATAAAAATACTTAAGTTGCATGCATTAATTATTCAGATATCCTCTGTTAATGTTTAGATTTTACCTTCTAGATTTGCAGGACGCATTTTCCTAAAGCAGAGTGCTGAACTCTTCTTTCTTAATGAGGAATAAAGTGTGTCCAAAGTACCTAAACTTTGCACAGGTCAAAGGCCATTTAAAGTGACTTATTAATTGATTTATTCATTCAGTCATAAATTGTTTCACGTTTACAATATCTGAGCGAATAATTTCTTTTGGTCAACGTTTTTTCATCAGCTATTCCTGGTAAATACAAGCTTGATGTAGAAAACAAAAACTTCATTTTAATTGCTTCTTTAGGTTTAGAAATCTTGATTTCAGAAACTGAGCCAGTTCAATCTCTTTTCCTAGCAATGACCTTGATGCTGCTGTGAAATACCTTGAGCCTCTGCTTATCTCTAGTGCGCAGAATCCTGATCAAGCTGTCAGAAGTATTTCCTATTTGTTAAGAAAGGTGTCTGAGGAAGGATTAGAACCAGCTTTGGAAAAATGTAAGTTAATTGCAATGATATTTAAATATTCTGACTCGACAGAGGTGTTATGAAAGAGCTATTACACATAAAACTTGCTCAGTCAGCATAAATCACGCCTGTGAAGTTTGCAAAAGCAGCTTTTCAACCCAAGCTTTTCCTCATGTTCTCATCATTTTGCAGTTGGTGCGATGGCAGAACGAGTGGCCAGTCAGTGTGGAATGTACAGACCTGTCACAGATCTTTTCCTTCAGTATATCACTGCAGGCAGAGTGGATGATGCCAGATCGTTGATACAGGTAATGACATAACAAGAGGAACAGAAATGCTTAGAGCTCTCCAAAGGTTAACTGAGAAATTGTCACAAAGTGATGCTGTGCAGCTGCTGGGATGCATTTGAATTACAGTGTGAGCAGCAGTGCACCCTTTACACTAAACCACGGGCTCATGCTCTAGTGCTGAGGGTAGCAGTGCATGCCAGAGTCAGGGATGGTTTTTGTCTTCCAGTAACATGAAGGGAATAAAGGAAGTATTTGTATATTGCACATATTTTTTCTCCAAGTTCTCTGTTAGATGTCAGTTGCTTCTTGCAAACCTTTTCCTTGAAACTTCTCACCTAATTTCCTAAGTGCTGTAAACACGATATCTTACAGCTGTACAGTTTGTAAAACAAGCAGGCAATAATTGCTTGTCATGGACTTCACTTGGCTGTAATATTGTATATATTGTATTCAGGGTTGGTTAAGAGCTGAATTTGCTTTCTAGTTGTCACAGATGCATTAAACCCCAAATGCTGGTCTCTGGGTCACAGTCTCAGGTAATTTAGGAGTTGAGACAGCTGCATTTGTGCCAAGCTAAAGACAAGCCAAGCAAGAGGTGGGATGAGCTGTGGGTGCTGGGAGCAGGCTCTGTCAGGAGGCTCATCCAAGCAGGTGATAGTGCAGCAGTCAGACTGATGTGTGCATAGGCTCCTGCCTCAAATCAGGGCCTCTTATCATCTCCTGATAGTGCATGCTACTCATTTACCAGTGCCTAAGTATTTTAAACTCTTAAAGAAAAAGCTCTGCTTCATCCATGACATATTTTATGATATTCCAAGGCACTACCAACAAAGCTGTTCTGTTACTTCTGCTGCAGTTTGAGGGTGTATTCCTTGTAATTCCCTTACTTTGTGCAGGGCTTTGCCTAACTGGTGACCTGAATATTAAATGAAAAGGAGACTACAATTTTGCCGTAAAACCCTCTTGCTATATAGCTTGAAACATCAAAATGCAAAAAAATTCTCGAGTTATTCCACTCTTTCTAATTTATTGATTGCTCTTTGTTTGAAATGGAATGAGTAAATGAAAATTGGGTACTTTTTTTCTTTTGTGAAGATAAGGTTTTTTTTCATTTTTAAGTAAAATGATACTATTCCTAAAATTTTCCAGAACATGGAATAATATACATGTATATATTTGTGAAGCTTGTTACAAGAGCATCTAACTGTTAGAATTAAATTCATGGCTCTATAGCATACTTGAAATAACCTTGTATACATTGTATCTTAATGGACAATTTAAAAATACCTTGTTATAAGTGGATATTTACAGGTAAGCTTGAGTTATAACTTCTGTGTCTAGGAGAAAAACAGGGGATTTTATGACTCAGGAAAAACTTTGAGCTGGGTTAAACGTTTGTGACTGCTATGTGGATCAAGTGTTTCACTAATAGTAATCCACCAACTGGAGGATAGGAATAGTCACTCTGCATTGTTACATTTTGGAAATTAAACAACAATCTAAATAAATACTTTGCTTGTAATCTAAAATATTAGTATATACATGAAGACTCCATGGTTTCAGAAATGCATCTAAGAGTCTTTTTAAAAGTTTATGGAACAGCTGCAGTGTCTGTTACTGTCTGGAGGGAGAATGCTTTTACTGATGAGAGTCGGAAGGGATTTGATATTTCAGCATGAAAGGGAGCTGTGGATAATGTTTCTCAAACTAGACTCTTTCCTGTCAGAGCAGTTACTGGCAGTAGGTGAGAATGGCTAGAACTGGTAACAAAATATTGCAAGTTTCTCTCATCAGTGTTTTGCCCCTATTCAGCACCATAAAGGCACTTCTTGTCTGTTTGCCTAAAGGAGGGAACCTTCACACCTTTTCACCTGGACTTTAAAGAGCTTGTAAACATATTACTTCAACAGAATATTCATAATGGCATAGCCCAAATTTTCTTGTTTGCAAATGTCTACAATACTAGTTGAATATAGGAAAATCATAGTATGTGTTTTCATATGCACAATATTCTCTTTTTCCTGTGCGTTTTGGTGCTGATATCACACAGTTGGTAAAAAAACCATACTCTGCATTTTTAAGAGTTCTAACACTGACAACTTTGAGGAACACACACTTAATATTGTCTTGTATATTTTATTTTGTCCTTGTTTCTAAAGTAAGATCAATTTTTGATTTTTATCTGGTCTGTCTCAAACTTTTTTAAGTTCAACTTCTCTTTCTCAAACCCTGTCTATTGCAGTTAAAGCCTTTTATAAAATAGAGAGATTGAAATCAGTCCTTTGTATGCATAAGTGTAGGTAATTATACTTTAAAGAGAACTTGCTTTGTACATTTTAATTTTTATAAAGAAACGAGCAGTTATCTCCCTGACACCTTATTAAATGTATAATTAACCTTATGATCCCTAGCTCACTTGTGAATGCTTGGCAGTATAATTGGAGAGGAATAGTGTTTCTCTTTTTCATTCTTTTGCAGTCCTAAACCTCGTTTTTGTGGTATATTTGAAGTATTAGTTTAATTCTTTCCCCTATTGTTTTAAACAAACTTTATCCCTACCATTTAAAAAATGTTTACCAATGAAGTGCATTAAATGAACTTGGTTTGTGGTTGGTTTTCTTGTCAACCTAATATTCAATTATTTACCTTATAAATTGGTAATATGTTAGTATATTGTTTTAAGCATCTGTAATTGGCAATTTTCACCTTGGTAATTTTGTTTAACAGTAACCTACTTATGTCTGCTACATTAATCATTTCTTTGTCTTTAGAGGTGGGATGGAATAGTTCAGGAGAAGAGAGCTTTAGGGCGTTTTTTGGCTAGATCAGCATCTCAACCTGGACAGGTACAATATTTTTTTCATGTATACAATTTCATATGTTGCAAAATACTATTTCATCAACCTTTGTTAAAGGGTTTTGAACTTCACAGTTGACGGCTTTACTGGGTTTCTTGAGGAGGGGGTAGGTTAATTTGCAGAGCTGGTTATATTTAAAGAACAGTTTACATTATGGAGCATGATGGAAAGGAGGGTGTACTTAATATTTTTCTATTGTTTCGGTTATTTCCTGCATTTTTCCATATTACACTGTACATCCTGCAAACGTGCTTAGAATGTTTTACTGCATTATCCTGTTCAGTTTCACAATCTGAAAGTCCTTATTTTATTGGCTACCTTGTACAAATACAAATGCAAGTTAAAACCTCAGCCTCTCTCTGATAAAATGCCTCTGTGTTTACATTAAAAGACACATTTCATATTACTTGTTGTGGTGGTTTGGACATGTATCTACTTGGAGCATCTGTTTAGATTCCTGGCTTTGTCCTCGTTCCCTGTAATTTGAAATGCTGTTTATATGCTTGCTCTACTCCTATCCCTCCCTCCTCCTATTGCCCCCTTAAAGTAAACAGAATAACCCCAAAACAAATAAAATACAAATCCAAAGGCCAACAAAGAAACTCCAACCCACACAAAAAAGCCTTAGAACACACTAAAATAATCAAACAACCCCCCACCCCTCAAACCCAACACTGAACAACAACCAGAAAACCCTGAAATACACACCCAAGCAAAACCATATGGATTTCTCTTTCATAGCGTCAGGAACATCTAGCACACAAACTAGAATAATTTTTTTTTCAAATGAGTCAAATGCATATTTATGTTTTGTGGGAATTGCATTAAATACTAGTTGATTTAAAGTTCTTCTCTTGAAGTGATGATGATAAATACAATGTGATAAACATTGTTTGGTGTCTATAAGAAGGAACTAAAAATGTGTAAGTTTCCCAGCTCATCAAGCTGAAATTTTACTAACACGTCAAAGTTGGTAGTGTGTGATAAAGATGTTCTTCGTTTCAGTAAACTGCTTTTAATTTAAAACCTAAAAATTTTTGAAACTGCAATCAGAGGCTGAGGGAAGGAGGTTCTAAATTTAAGCACATCAGTTAGTGATCTGACTCCTTTTCAGCATTGATCATTGCTGCCATTGACCTCTGGGTCATTGAAGGATGCTGAGTGTTTTGCAGTTTTCCTAAATTGGTTGTAATCCTGCCATATTCTTATTGATACATTAATTGTCTACTTGAAGAAAAAACAAGACACTAATGTTTAGGATTCTTGAGTACAGATTTTAGATCTGTATTGCATTAATTGCATTTTGTGCTTAATTGCTTTTACTATTTCATATCTGCAAAATTTTGGGAAGGAAATTATTGTACATACTTTGAGTCACACAGTCTATTCTTTGTTACCAGTACAGTTTATTTCACTTTAAAACTGTGCAATCACAGTTCTGAATTTGGTGACTTCATTTTGTTCTTTAAGATTTCAAGTTCATGGGTTTTTTTGTATGTGCATTAAATCTCACAGGCCAAGAGGATTGAGGCACTTATGGAACTGATTCCTGAGCATCTTGATCCAGCAGTGGTGTACCGGTACCTCTTGAGATGTTATGGTAAGCAATGGTCCTTGGAACAGTGTTTTGGTGAGAGCTCTGGAGACATTCAGAAAGGTCATGCAAGCCCTTACTTTACAGTTCAAGTCATAAAGAGGTGCAGAGGTTATCTGAGGTTTTTCTTGTTTCAGTCTGTTGGGTCTGTATGCTGTCCTCGCTGTTAGGATGAAAGAGCAACCAGCTGACACAAGCCATGAATCCTTTACTTAGAACCTTAAGTAGAGGCTTCATCCTAACCCATGGGGAAAAATGCTGTAGAAATGAATGACATTTAAAATGAGTTTAGCTTTTTTCCCCCAAAACATGTAGTAATATTGGTTCCTTTTATGTGTGCGTATGTTCCAAAATAATAAGTGATGTGTTCAATCAGTAATGTGAAACGATCTTATTGTTATTAGTGTAAATTATTTATACATCTTATAATGTAGCCAAAGTTAGTATTCCAGATGTCTGCATTTGAATTTACATAAATAGTTGAAGTACTTATCAGTTCTCTTTATAGCTGAAGTCAGAAGAGACCACCTCTAAAAAAGTCAAGTTTTTTGTTTATGCATGTTTATTTGCAAGGCTCACTCTTGAAAAACTAGGACAAACAGCTCCTATGGCAACACTGGCATCTCTGTGCTGTAGAGTCCTTTGCCTTTTGTACTCTGATACTGTCCTCCAGTTTTATAACAGGGAGTAAATCCTTTTCACATGTGTTACAAGCAAAAAAGAACAAGGACAGAAGCCTTTGTGTACCAGTCTATCACAGAGGAGATAAATAGGAATAATTAGGTAAAACACTTCAAACACTTCAAAGATATGGTGTTAAAGGAATACAAACATACTTATTTGAATCAAGTTGTAGAAGTGCTGTGATTGTTATCTAACTTAGAAAATTTGCTTGCTTAGTAATATTGCAAAGAGCAATCACTACCAAAATTGTTTAGCCCTGTAACAGATAGGTTCAGGTTCACAGCAGGGTATGTTTTTGAACATGTTTTCATAAAACAAAAAATTGCCCTTTTGTCGCCAGCACTGTACTTGCTGCTTTATGCTGTCATTAGTCCTCTGCTGCTTTAACTTTAGTAAAAATTCTGTAAGTAAGGTAAGCTATTCACTATCCTTCCTAACTGCATGATGGTAGAGCAGTTTCATAAAGAGATTGCTGAGAATCAATCACTTGCCCTGCTGCACCCACAACAGTGGTTAGAGTGTATTGAACAGTGAAGCTACACTCTGTATGAACAGATGCTTGCTGTACTCTCTTCGGGCAGAAATGTACCTGGTTCCTAGCAGGTTCTAGAGGAGACAGTACCAGCATGAAGAGTTTTAAAAGCTGTTCCCAGGTCATTCTGTGCAAGCATCTTACCTGTATGAGACATTGATCATTTGACCATTAAAGGAATCATCAGCAAAATATTTAGCACAACTGAAAATGAGAAGGCTTAGATTGTGCTCTAGCTATGAGGGGTAGAAATAAGATCTTTTAAATAAAAGTTGCTGGGTTTTTTTAATTTTAAAGTTACTACTAAGCTTTCAAACATGCTTTCTTGTTTTGCACCAAATCCAACCCTGTATTAACATTAATTGCTTCACTCAAAAATTTTCTCCTTTCAGGCCATTGTTATTTTTAATTAGAAAAGGCTATGAAACATGGCAGAGGATTGTTATTACCACAGTTGGTAACTGTTTCTAATTAACAAAAAAAAGGGCAAATAAAATTATAATTGTTTGTGTTTAGCAAAGATATAGTAGAACATAGATCACAGCTGAAAGAAGCTTGATCATCTGTCAGGCATCCATGATGGAACAAATAAAAGGACCTTTACTCCTGTCCTTGTCCTGAGATGAGATCCACTGCCAGGGCTAGCTTTCCTTCAGTCTGGTGAGATGTACAATCCTTTGCTGTACACCTTTTAGAAAAAAGAAATATGTAAAATCACGATTGTGTGGTCCATTAAATGCAATCTAAGTATTAGCTCTTTTTGTTGGTGTTTCCCATACAATAAATCTATTTTAAAGTTGTAGAAAGTTAACAATTTCTATGCTTTCATTAAGCTGTCATTTCATGCAGTTTTTGCAGTAGCCTCCCACATTAAAAAAGGAGCTCAGCCACTTGCCAGATGTGAGTGGGAAGCTCTTTCTCATGAGAAAGGGACACAGGCTATCCATTTCTGCACAAAGCTTTTTTTTCCTTTATGAACCATTGCTTTTATAGCTCCTGTGGTTGCGAAGATGATGTTTCCAAATGTGAACAAGTAAAACCTGAGACAGCTCCCATACTGCAGGTGTTTGTGTTCTCCCTCCCAGGCAACAGAATGAATTTAACTGGACATGATGGCTTCCTTGGTGTTTACAAGGTGCTAGGAACTGTTGTACTGCTTCTAGGACCCTGGGGACAGCAGTGAAACTGTCAAGGGTCGCTTCAGTTTCATCCCAATGCTTCTCAAGCAAATGTCTGAGCAGCAGTCAATGGTTGAGCATGAGTAAAAATAGGTGGAAAGAGAAACAGGTAACCATTGAGATGTTTTGGGTTCTATTTTTTTCCTCAGAATTGGATGGGGATGTTGCTTCTGTAAAGGCTACGTATGAGAAAGCAAAAGCGAAGAATATAGAGCTGCACGAGATCGCTTTGAAATCTTTAGCAACTTTTCTGAAGAAAGTAGGAGAGCCTGTCCCTTTCACTGAACCCCCTGTGAGTATTTCCTAATTAAGAAATAGAGCTGCAGACTTGTGTATGTTCAATATTAATAAAACAAATTGCGTTAATAATTACATAGGGACTAGGTCTCCGCAGAGATTCCTCAGAGGAGGTAATGTGTGAAGTCCTGGGTGTTGTGGGAGCTGTGGTAATCTTGCATTGGATTTGACTTGAGGAAATAAAACCCCTTGGGGCTTATGATATCTAAACTGCCTCCTTATCAGGCACTCATCTACAGGTGTACCTCAAATCTCCTTGGGGCATTCTTCTAAGCAATTGGACTTGAAAAGGCGTGCAGAAATTGTTCTTCAGTAACAATTAATGGCTTCTAGTTTTCATTAATTAGTGTTTTGTGTCTCCTATAAGTTAGTAAGATGGAATTTTAGAACTGTAGGAATTATTTTTCTGTTGCAGCTTTGCTTCTAGCTGCCCTGCCAAGATACCTATGCACTGTGCAAACACATATTACTTGAGGGTGACAAACAGCATGATATTAAATCTGTGAAGATTGCAAATAGTTCTGCATCATTCCTTTGACTAATTGTTTACCAGTACCATTTTTGCTAAGCAGATTTTGAAGACATTCTCTTTTCCATTCCCTAAGCAAACCTTTTATTGCAATTTTTTCACCACTTTTTATATTCTAAAAAAATGTTCTGTAATTTGGTGAAGACTGGCTATATACTGTTTCTCTATATTGCTTCATGATAAATGTGATTTTTAATTTGGAAAGAGTTGAGGAAAATTTTGGCGCAAAATATTTAGTTTAGTCTTTCAATGATTATGATGGGTTTTTTCTGCAGCTTTACATAGTTTATAGTCTGATTTTTTTGTTCGGACTGTAAATTTAAAACATAGAATGTCTGTTTCTTATATGTAGCTAGTGAAAATAAGAGTGTTTTTTCCAAGTCACTGGGATGATTCATTCCCTGTTCAATTTTTCTCTAATGCAGCTTGGTCTTTAAAAACGTTTCAATTTTTTTGACACAATTGCAGATTGAAGTTAAAAAGTATTTTCATTTTAAAATGAAATTGATTATATTATTGCATTTAGTAATAGAAGCTTCATTATGCATTTTTGGCAAGGTTTTCCTTTTCCTTTTATTCACTCTCTCTGGTATTTCTCCTAATTATACAGACTTCAATACAGATCTAGTTTTGCATGACAGAGAATAATAGATTTTGTCAGGACATGAGACTTTGTTCAGAATTAGTAACTTTTCAACTGAAACAAGGTTGAACTTGTTTATTCCACTCTGTTTATAGGAGCCTCTCAAGGTCTATGTGGAAAAATGGAGGAATAGAAGATCGGCAGCATCATGAACAGACGGTTTTATGATTTAGTTGTTTATGAAATTGTTTAAATACTACACTCAATAAAAACTTTAAAATGCATGTTCTGTGTAATTAATTTAAATCTGTGATTAACATCACTTTCCTTAACTGCAGTTGATAAGAAACATTTATTAATGGAAATGCTGTTAAAATTGCTAATGAAATATCAAGGTGCAGCCCTGTGAGATATTTCCATTTTGATGTATGATCTGCTGTAAACTCAACTGGTTTTTTGCCCCTGTTGATTTGCCAGATATATGTATATCAAGAAAGTTGCCAGAGGGGTACAGAACTGTAACTGAAGGAGACTGTCTTGTCCTTGTTCTTTGCCTGGTCACTGTAGTTTGGGGTGAAAATAGGAGGGTGAAGAACATAATCTTCAGGATTCAGCTGTATCTACACAGAAAATAAACAAATTTTTTAAGTTTTCTCTTAATTGTACTTTCTTGTGTTAAGCATCTTGGTAGGGCGTTGGCTATTATATGTCAAGACAAAATACTTCCACCTTTTATACTAGCCTTGTGTGCTGTAGTCATATAGCATTTCATTTTCATAACTCTTAGTCCAGTTAATTTTATGGATACAAGAACTCCATATTCATGAAAACATGTCCTTTAAACAAAGCAGTACCTATTCTTTGCAGGGGTAGCAATTTTTACTTGCTGGGAGACTGGTGGACATTTTTTATTTGAAGGAATGTAGGAGAACAGCCATTCTGAGATGATATTTTACAGCTCAGAGTTGTGTGATCATGGAAATAAGACATGTCTAAGTTACAAAGATTAAATATTAGGTAGAAAATACATCCATTATCTCTGTGCGTTATGGAAACTCACAAAAATTTTAACATTGGTATTGCAAATGGAATACGTTGCCTGCTGAGTACCTCAAACAGGTTTTACTGAAATGAAAGATTGTTTCTGTGCATTTCAGCTTTGTTTATTAATCCTTAAATTTTCAGCCATATCTTAACTGAGATATCTTTCTTAGGTTCTCCCACATAGGCAAAATAGTGGTAATTAAAAATTTATGTGTTGGTTCAAGGCTTTGGCAAAATTTTGCAGGACTTGTATGGTGAAAGAAAGAAATTCAGACTTAATTTTTTTAAAGTTAAAACTCCCAATTTAATTAATTATTATATTAAGAAATACACAGAAAAATCCTGCTGTCGTTCAAAAATGAGGCTTCACTGATCAGGAGGGGGAGAGTGGTAAATTTTGTTCTCCAGGCAAGCTGGATGAGTGCAAGCAGTGTCTGCCTCCTCGGTGGCGTGGTTTTGCAGTGACCTTCATCACTCCACGAGCGTCGACTCGACAGCACACGGCGGCTACGTGCCTCGAACCGCCTCGCACCCTTTGTTCCTGCCTTGTCAAGATAAGGCATTAACGTCTGAAATTTCATTCACAGCCTAATGGTTGTGTGCCCTATCTGAAAGCAAGCCTAGGCAGGACTCAGTTTATTTCATTTCACAAATGGAGATGGTTCTTTTTTCTAAAGCTGCAGCTACATTACATGTGTTTCAATGTAATAGCAGCATAATTGAAGACTGTGTCAACTAGTTGGCAACCCTTTCTCTGGTGCCACAGCTCTTGTTTTTAGAGGTCATCTCATGAATCTCTCCATTTCACAGCAGTAGCCGTGTTCCTGTAAGTGGAGTCACAGCTGAGTGTAACTGGAGGAAATGGGCACAGATGCAGCTGGAGCTGAGCTAACACATGGATTAAGGAAGAGAATATTACTTGAAGCAAACACCAGGTCACCACAGAGGAAGTTAACAGCAGATCTGCGGATCTGAACTCCCATTTGACAAGGAGGTGAAGTCTCATAAGGCTGTGGATCAGGTACTGCACCTATCAGTGGTCTGTGTTGTGATACCAGGGGGTCATGTTTGCAGATTCTGCCCTCTGAGGCAGGAGGGCAGCACACAGGGCCAGAGCCGGATGCAGGGCTGTGTTGCTAGTGCCCACGGTGGGGTCTGACCGTGCAGGATTGGTGCTAGTTAACATCTGTCCATTTTTCTTCTAGCTGGTTTGCCTCTCAGCCAGAACCATGCCCTGTAATTGCTGCAGTTACAGAGATAATAAGTACATTTGATAGCCTGTAACTGAGGAGTGTAAGTGAAATTGTTTTCAGCTCCAAAATTGCCTTTTGAGTGAGCTCATGGAAAGTCGTGGGCTGAGCAAGCCAGCTCCGGAGCCCATTAAACATCAGTGAGGCGCTGCAGGAACATGAGACCAAACAGAACCAGGGTTTCATGGCAGCAGGGACAGGGAAATGAGCTAAAGGACATGCTGACCATTTGGGATCCCATTGGAATAGCCTGGACTCAGGAGCCTGTCTCTGTGGCAGAGATGAGAAGAAGGAGATTATTCAAAGGTTGGGCTGCTGTTGTGTGATAATACTTTTGGATTTCCTGTTCCAGTAAGTGTTTCATGTGCAGTTAAGGGATGATTACACACAGAAGTGCAGTCTCTCCTGTCTTTAAAATGTGGGCCAATGAGGGATTTGTGCCACTCTGGGACACAATCATCTCAGTCTGAAACAAGGTTATAACGGGAGGGTTTTGCAGAATTGGCATTTGTGCCGACTCTTCAAGAGCACGCTTGAAATGATAATATTTCTTGTGCATCGTTGTGCTGAGACTCAGCCATTTCAAGCATGAAGAAAAGTGCAGTTTAGAAGGTTGGCATTTCTTTACCAAATAAGTAGGTGGTTTCATTATTTCCTCCTCTTCAAAGAGAGAAACCTGTAAGATGAGAAAATGCAGAATGGCAGCCTTGCGAACTTGTCACGGTGATTTACTGGTCCTGAGAGCAAATGCACTCTGGCACACTGACCACAGCATGCACCCCTTTAAAGCAGGATAGAATTATTTGCCACCAGCTAGTGGATAACTGGGATTGTGCAAGATCCAGACCAGGTGCAGTGTCTGTGAGATGGGAGCATGCCTTTCCAGAGGCCTCCGTGGGAAGCAGAGAGCCTGCTGACATGCCGTGACCTGACATGTTACTGTAGAAAGCAAATTGTGGGAGTGTGTATGTGTTTGCATAATCGTGTGTCTTGATTGGGGTTGAGAGGACTGGGAAAAGCTTGCTGCCTGAATTGACATGACTTAATCTCACTTCTGTGCTCTGCACCACATTATGGGCTTGCCTCTTACCACATTATGGGCAGGAGCAAGGGGCTTTGGGGCTTTTGAGATCAAGACAGGAAAAGTTTCCTCGTTAACTACCGATGTAGTCATTTGCAGCATGATAATTACATGCTATGGTTTTATCCTTATCTACTAAAACACTTTGTTCAACTCATTGTCTCCTGAGACCCTTTTTGATGGCAAGAATGGCAGCTTGGTAGGTTAGTAGCTGTCTTCACACTTCCTTAATATGTTCCCACTGTTGAAAATGGGGTAGCTGAAGGGATTGTGACTCTGGCAGTGAGAGTCAGAGGGCTTTTATAGATGGAATGCCTGAGTCAGCAGGATTCCAGCTGCAGTTTACATGACAAGGGAGAATCATAACTGTGAAGGGAGGATCATGAGTGCACATACTGACAAAGGAATAGACTGGTAGTGTGTTCACTGGGGTACTACTGGATTTAGTGCTTTACTTTGAACATGTGATGCTTCTGGACTCCCCAGGAACACAGCAGAGAAAAAAGTGACAGAAGTGATTGATGTGACCAGGAGGTCTCACTGTTCAGTGTGAGAAATCTGTCAGCATCTAGAAAGAATGTCCAGTTTCCTGCACTGGTTTATTTTTACTGTAAAGGTGAAAAAAGTAAGCATGTAAGAAAAAGCTGAGACTGTAATTGAATATAGCCTTTTTTTTTAGCAGATATTTCTCTGCATTTCTTAAAATTAGTCTCATAATTTCTGTGTAAACTAACTGCCAAAAAGTATTTCCTTTCCAGAATGGCTGCAGCCTCTGGTGGTTTGCCAGTGCTTCTGTGAATCAATAATCAGAGGAAACCCAATATCCTTCTAAGTTAGTGACTCCAGCTGAGACTGTAATTCAATCTGAGGGCATCTTCCTGAGTGTGCAGATCCTCAGCTACAAGAGCAAAGTGCTGGGTTTCCCATTAGATATGGAAATAAGATATGGAAGTTTGAGGTTTAAGTTTTCTCTACTGTTTCCTGTAATTAAGAAAATGAGATAATAGAAACTGTCTCATGCAGTGCCTGCTATAGATGGGAGTTCCACGTTGATCTACTTTTAGATAAAACTATTAATGCAAGGTTTCTCTCTGATACTCTTAAACCTTTATATTGCAATTGGCTAATGCTTCACAATTTCTCATGTGATTACTCTTGAACACTGATAAAACACTGTATCTGTGGAATTGCTGTTGTCTGGAGTGATTGCCACCAACCTCTTTGTAGCTCTGGTTTTTTACAGTTATTTCTCTCAGCTCCAAGTGCCAATGAACTCAGGGCTTAGGAAGCAGCAAATCCCGGTGTCTGGCCTTGAGCCTGGACAACCAGCAGCAAATTTAATTATTGGCTTTGCAAGTAGTTGGCATCTGCTGTTCTTCACATAGTCCATGAGACCAGGGCAGATGTGAAAAGTGAGTTTTGGGAGGGTTGTAGATAGTTGGAGATGAGTCTTGAGGGCAGGAGTGGAGAGTGTATTTACCATGTGGAAAGCAGTTTGGGCTGGAGGGAAAGCAGAGGAGTGTGGACAGGACAGAGTTGTTGTGGCTAACCTCCTTCAAGGCCGTCAAAGGCAGCTCTGAAAGGCTGTTTTGTTGGGTCCTGGATTTTTATTTATGGGAGATGGGCTGGGAATATATTAGGGATATATTTGTCAAAATACTGGATCAGTGCAGAGGAACTCTGAAGGGATAGGAAGTACAGGGAAACTGGGGAGGATGGCAGTTGTAGGTCTCAACAGACAAAAGCAGCAGCTTCAGCATGATGCCTTAGGCCTGGGATTTGGGAGTGATTGGGACAGGGAGTGAATGACCATGAGGGGAAGGAGCAGCCTGCAGCTTGTTAGCTGCCATGGTTGATGACACACCACCACGGGCCTTTGCCCTTTGCATGCCTCCTGCTGACTTCTCTTCAGCTGCTCCTCCTGGACATGTGCTGCTTCTCCTGGAGGTGTGCTGCCGTGGCAGCAGCAAGGGCTGCTAGGGATGTGTTGGCTGCTGAGCCCAGCTCCGTGAAGGAGGAGGCCACAAAGAAGTGATCAGAGCTGCTGAGTCAAGCTGGCCCTCATGCCTTTCCCCCACGGGGAGTTGGGATGGCACTGGCCCTGTAACCACAGCTGAAGGGAGAGGAGCATCATCACAGGCCAGAAATTCCCAAATGAAGTTTGTTCCAGCAGCAGCCTCTTCAAGCTCTCACTTCTCAAATCCAAAAGCAGCTGTAAGAGTGTGTGTGGTGTTAGTGTAGTTCAGGGTGGTGCCGAACAGGAGTCTGCATACAGGACTGTGCCCAGCATTGCGGCTGTCACCAATTCCTTGTGTGTTCTGCTACTGGAAGTGCAGCCTCAGGTGAGGTTGGAACTGAAGCAACTGTGTCCAGTTTCTGAACCTGCTACTGAGCCATAATCTGGAAAACTTTCTGCCTACACCAAAAATAAATCATGCAATTGCCCTTGTTACTTTTAGAGTTCCCTGGGATTTCCCTCCCATCAGTTTAGTTAGTAGACAGAGCAGCTTGTGTGTGGGGTTAGTTAACTGCAAAGCTTGATCATCTCTAGCAATTTTACAGTTCTAATGCCCTCAGAATCCTTTGTAAGTAAAATTACGCTGTAAAAATTGGAAATAGGATAGAAAGCTTATGCTCACTGGAAAATCCATTAGGAGCAATGTATCTGTAGACTTTGCTTAAACAGGGTTTTTGCATTTCTTTGTGATATTATTGACACAGCCTACATTTCAAACATTAATGTTCAGCAAGAGAGAGCACTGGTAATATCGTGTACTGCACCTGGTTAACAGTTCAGCATTCCAGGGAGGAGGAAAAAACCCGATCAAGTGTGTGATAGCTGAAAATAAATATCTAGAAAATGTGAAATTAATTATTTAGAGTCCTCTAGTTTTCCATCTTTTTATATATGCACAGTTAATGACAACCATATTTTTCATCCCCTATAGTACATATAAAATATTGTGCTCCAGTTGTGTTTGTACCAAGGAATACAATTTCTGCATTTGAGTGTCTTTCTCACTGTCATCAATAACATTATGAATTTGTCTAAATTCAGCAAGTAAAAACAAGGTTGAAAACTATGTTTTATACCACTAGCTGCAGGGGGCATAAAATTACGGTAATTTGTGGCTTTACTATTGTCAGTCATGTTCAGGAGTTTTTTTCCAGTGGAAATTTGTCACGCGCCTGTCACTGAACATACTACAGAGCTGCAAGGGGTTTTTCTAGTACAGAGGCACTGAGCAATTTTCTGTGAAGTACATAAAGCTGAAAATACTCATTCACCTTTCTGTTGTCTTGCTTTTAGAAGGAAGGAGCCTGGAGCAAGTGTGTGGAAAGCGTTTGTCAGTGCTGAGCTCTGCTGTAACCAGAAAATTGCACCTTTCTTGGTAACAATACTTGGCCAAAATGTTTTTTTACATGATTATTTGTAGGAATTGTGGGGGGAATTGGGGAAGCAGGTACAGTGTGTGGTGTGAGAGGCCAGAAGTGCTGTGTGCAGGATCACTGTTGGGCTGGTGGCACCATGCTGGCTTCTGGACTGTGCCCATTGTGTGTAGCTCTGGGGAGGGAGTGGCAGCTCATGCTCCTGTTGCTAAGAACTACAAGCCAAAAAGTTTATTAAATGATTCTATCCAAGGGGATGCTAAAAGAGCAAAGAAGTTGTTGATGTTCTGCCTTGCTCAGCTCAGATCAGAGTCTCTTGGGCTGATGACTACCACAGGTTTGACCCCCAAATTTCCTACCTGGAAATCCAGCAACTGCCTTGTGTAGCATAACATCCCAGTACCTGGTGGCAGCTAGTAGGGGCACTACACATCGTGTTCTTCAAAGTTTTCATTTTGTGTAGCACATTTTTCTGCTGCCTGGTTTGGAGCCCTCATTTTTTGGGTTTATGCCTTTCCATGGTCAGATGAAGCACTGCCACCAGACAATTGGCTATTTTTAACTGAGTCATAGAAGATTCAAATGTTTTTGAAAAGTGGTTGTTAAGATAATACTAGTTCTTTTAGGGCAATCTTCACAGCATTGAATCTTGAGAAGGATGATGTTTACTTGTGTCAGGGAGGAGCTGCTGCAGTGCTGCTACATTGTTTGGTTTTCTTCCTTCTGATTTTCTCCATGAAACATGAAGGTTTTCTATTTTGTTTCAGTTGTTTTCTAAAAACTTCCCCCATCCTGCAGTAGTGAAAGTGAGCAAATGTACTGTCTTGAAGACTGATGATTTTACCTGTGACCTGATACAGTTGAATGTTATATTGCAAGGCACTGGGAGTTTATTGAAAATTACATATTGTGTGCATTTTGGTTTGGATTACTTGAGAATGTTCCTAGATTTCCAATTCCTCTGCATTTGTTTGAAAATTCAGGCTAATTTGCTTGTGTAAAAAATATAAATTATTTTTGAGGCAAATGGCATTGATTGTTTACTCACCAGGTAAGTTCTGGCCAGTACTGTAACACTTAGGCCTCTAAACCCACTTGCTCCACATGAAAAACTACTGTGGGGCAGAAACGGTGCTGAGATGCAGTAGGAAATGTAGCAAAATCTGATCATGCTTAAAGAGGAGCAGAACATCCAAATGTGTTGTTGATGGGAGATGCTGGTTCTGAAGCCATGGTGTGAATGTTGAGGGTTTGAAGTTGCAGGGTTTTTAGTACTGGAAGCATTATAAGCATCTAATTGTGACCATGAAAGCAAAATAATGCCAGCAAAATTTGCAATTCAAAATAACCTTTAAGTTTGATTTAATGACAAAATAAATGCCAACAAACAGTCTTATATTAATTATATAAATTGGCAACAGCACTTCTACAAATTATGGATTTGAACTGCTTTTTAAATATTCTCTGCAAAAAAAAAAAAGGAGCAATCATAGGCATTGGTAATGTGTGTATATACATATGTATGTAATCCATTCATGCAGATACTTCTACATATTAACATGAACACACACACACATATATATATATGTGTGCTTTGTAAAGCTCAGCAGCTCTGAAAAGGGTTAAGCAGTTTTAAAATTACCTCAACCCACTGCTTAAACATTGTTGCCTTAATTAATAGCTGCTAACACATGAAGGGCTTGTCTTGGCTCTCAGAGTCTATATTAAAAAAAAGCAGCATGTCACAGAGCTCTGTGTACACTGTTTCTTGTCTACTGCCATTAAAATTAATCACTGTGGCTATAACCTGAAAGGTTTGTTATTTCTGGTACAAGTGGACACACCACACCTGCAATTTCTTACCCAAAGAATCTCCACGTCTGTGATCTTGTCTGTGATTTTTTTTAAAGGAATTTAATGGGGTTTTTTTATTAAAAGGAATGGCTATTGATACTTGTTACTTAGCTAGCATTTCTGAACAGAATTTTGGAATGAACAAAAATGAAATGAAACTTTTGGCTACTACTTATTAATTTAGGCCAGCCATAGCGAAAGCAACTCCTTCCCCAAGGAGAAGTTAAAAATATTTTGGAGGACTAACACTATGAGCCAGTATGCAGGGCAGTGTTTCTAGAATCCAGTTTCCAGTGCTAAAAGAGTTTGTCCTTTTGGCATAGTGGAGACTGTATAAACTCGGAATGGAAATTGGGGAAGAACTTCCCACCTCTTGCCATATTAAATACTAAACTAATAAAGGGAATTTTAAAATCTATTTCTCAACAGATCAGTATCCATGTAACCAACAACGACTTTTGTGGCTCTAAATTTGGTGAATTTTCCTTACAAACGTCATTGCTGCTTGTGTTTGATAATCCCATTCCCAAACTGGACACATCTGCACACTGCAGCCCCAGAGACTGGCGCAGCTGGGTTGTGCACAGTTCAAACAGCCTGGAAACCCTGTAACCAGTTAAATGTGGTGCCAGTTCAAAACCAGTTTTGCACTGATTTGGTTCCCTGCAGGAGCAGGGACTGGGTCTTACAGCTGAGGAGATCCCTTCTAAAGCTGGCCAGGGAGGATGCAGGGAGAGCAAAGACAGCCACTGGTGACTCCTTGGGATGGTGGCTCTGTCAGACTGGTGGGCAGTGCTTTGCTGAGTGGCACATCTGCCTTACCACGCTGCTAAAGTCGCCAAGATTGTACTGGCCCTGTGGAGTGGGCAGCACAGTGAGTTTTGGGCAGAGAGGGCAGCACGGTGAGTTTTGGGCAGAGGGGGCAGCACGGTGAGTTTTGGGCAGAGGGGGCAGCACGGTGAGTTTTGGGCAGTGCCTTCCTTGTGCCTTCCTTGTCAGCGTTGAGATTGTTGTGGACTGCAGCAGCTCCGGTTATACTGACAGAGGGAGTGCAGACAGGAGGGAATAGTGAGCTGCTGCTGATGCAGGGAGAGTCTAAGGAGAAGGAATGGCTACTCAAACTTGGAAAGCAAAGCTGTGTTGAAATTCAGTTATGACTCTGAGCCTTGGTCGGAGCTCGTGGGAAGACTTCTAGTGCCTCACCAGCCATTTGCTTTTGCAGCAGCAGCTCTGCAGTGGGAGCATGGCATGACCTTCCCTGGCTGAGAGGGACATCATTCCCCCAAAGCTGCATTATTTGCAAGTGGGGCAGGTTGTGTGTCATCCACCCACTGGTGCCTGAGCTCTTCTCCGCACGCACCCCACGGATGCTATTGTTAGGCACGAACGCTAATTGCTGGTATTTCAAGGCTCCTACCTTCTTATTGCTAAAGGCTGGAACAATAATCACAGCCTAGATTCCCCATCTCTCGGCATCAAGGAAACAAGATATGATCATAGGCAGCGTGCTAATGTAATTGTAGTATATAGAATATGAGCTTTTTCTGTGTAAACAGAGGCCTGGCCACATCCTATGATAGCTCTTCCCGCACTCCGCACGCGGGCTGTTCCTCGGCTCACCGCTCAAGTCCCCATTATGGATACATCCAGCCTTGTCATAACACCACCTCTGAAACACTCACACCGTTTGGTCCTGCTGCATAATGGTGAGAGGGTGGAATATTAAATGGAAAAAGGCTGTTTAAGTAATGTCAGCAGCCTGACTAATTTCACAAAAGGAAGGAAATTCAAAGTTAAGGCTATGGTATATTCTTATCTAGATGCCTGAAGATTTCTGTGCATGACAATATGCCCCTAAAATTCAGAGCTGTCCCTTATGTCTTTAATTTCTCCCATTGTGTCGCTCCTTTTTTTTTTATTAAACATCAAAGTGAATTCACAACAGAGAGTCAGCCTAGAATTTAATCCTCTAAATACCTTGAAAATAGAGGTTTAGACTAGAAGTACCAATATATACCCTTAAAACTTCAGTGTAATATAAAAGAGATTCTAATCACAACAGATCATTACAAAGAAGAGTAAACCACTTTAAAAAAAATTAAGTGTCTTAAATATAATAAAAAGGAATAATTAAGAATCAAACAGGAAGCTGCTATTCTGACAATTTAATGATGCTGAATTGGACTGAAAGAATTGGCTTTGCCACTAAAAGGGAGTGAAAATCTGATAATTTCAAAATGGCACTAAGATCAGATCAAGTGGGTTTTTTTGAAATCAAATGCAGCAGAATGAGAAAGAAATGGTAGGATTCACCTTAGAATGTGTCTTGGATTCCTACTGCTGCCTGGGGCTGAAGATCTTATTTTATCAGACCTGCTTAACATCTACTGACCAGGGTCCTCCTGGGAATTTAATACCATGTGGAACCTGTGGAAAGTAACTTGGCAGTCCTGACTGCCAAAGAGAATAATGAAACACAGTTGTTCTTTCGTTCCTATTTCTTAAAAAAGAAAAAAAAAAAAAAAAAAAAAAAAAAACACCAACAAAAAAACCCCAAAACAGAACAACCAAAACCAACCAAACCTCACAATTTACATGACAGTATCTGGGACATTACAGCTGATTACACTAGGAGTGTTCCACTGTGTGCAGTGTGCAAGTGAAAGTCAAGTAGACAATCTGCTTTGGGTTTCTATATGTAGGAACAGAGAAATGCATCTAAACGTTTAAAAGCAAGCAAGCTAATCTTACAAAATGCTCACAGCAACTGTACACATAATTTGTACATGCACTTACCATGACTCTGTGAATTACAGCCATGTATTTACTGATAATCATTTTCTGAGCATAACTAGGTGCACTAGACAAGCATTAATAGGTTGCATAATTAGATTTTTAATTACTCAGGGGCAGGTTGGTGTTTTCTACCTGAGAACCTTAGGAAGAAAAATTGGCAAATTGCTAGGATGTGTATTGCAATGGAGAAAGATGTCATTAATAACACACAATTGATATGCATTTATATTGTAAAAGTAAATCCAAGAAGGTGACATAATTTTATTTGTTACAAGATCTCATCCCTACAGTGAGCAAATACCTGGTTTGGGCATCATCAGCGTATTACTGGAACACAAAGGCAAAGCTTTAAAACACATAAGAAATTAGAACACAAAGTAGTTAACAATTGTGTTATCCATCCTTGCATGTTCTCTTGAAACACTTGTGGAATCTTCTGTGTTAAATGTCATACATGCCACAGAAAGTGTTTTGATCCTGTTCTCTTGTAGCCCTCTGAATTAAGTAAGTGATCATCGTATGTTCAAACATTATGGACTAGAACATCAGCTATTATTACAGAGTGCCGTGGGTCCTTTTCCATCGGTGGCCCACAGCTCAGACAATTTCCAGACGTGCAGGACTCGCAAGCGCCTTGTCACTCGCTCAAGCCCTAAGTGCAGCAAAAGCCCAAGTGAAGGCAAAGCCCCAAGCCCACCCCGCCCCCGATGCCAGGCTGCAGCCGCGGTCCGTGGCAGGCTCCCGACTCCTGGGCTTCTGCTGCCATCCTGTGGCAGCCGCGCTGCCGCTCCTGCTGCGGGAGCTGCTGCCCCTGTTCCTGCGAGGGAGGCCGGCACCTGCTGCCTCCGCTGCCCTTACCAGTCTTGGCTCGATTTCTGCTTGATGAAGCGCAGAGATAAATAGTATAAAAGCAGGAAGCTGCAAATGATGCCAGCGAGGACAAGGTAGCTCACATAGAGAGGGTGGGAGTCCAGGTCCAGAGCCTGAGTGACCTGTAGTGACCAATAGCACAAAATTAGCAAAAGGCACAACATTTTCGTGCTGGATCTGTGAAGTGTGTTTTATGTGTAAGCTTTCCTGGCACCTGCTACCTTCCCCTGTTTTCCATCTTGGGTGTAGCTTCTAGGGTGGTTTGATAGAGGGTTGCAGCTACCCTATTCCTATTTCAGAAGAACACAGTTCCAGCAAAGTGCATAGTTGGGGCTGGTGTAGGAAAGAGTTGCTCTTTACTATTTGTTTTTTTTCTCTTCAACTAACAGAAAGGCATAGAAGGAGGAACTGCTGTAGGGCCATCTTGAGGAACAAATTTACAACCAAGTGTAACCCCGCTTCATGTGTTGATTTGGCAATTGCTAAATTTGAGGCCTACACCAGCTATTTAAATGATAAAATTATAACATATGACAGGCATATAAATAGCTATTTCTTTCAAAATTTCCAATTTCTTATCAATATGTGCAACGATTTTTATTACTGACTTACGAGTTTTCCTGGAATTTGATAAGTAACGTTTCCATCAGTCATTTCATATGTGGTGTCAGTGAACTGAACTTGCATCATTCCTTCAAAATTCCATCTAAGAAAAGAGATTTTTGAAACCCAAAAAGGAACTGAAAAAGAAAATGACAGAAATTGATTCACACACACGAAACTTGAGACCTAGAATACTGCTGTGCTGCTGCCAAATACAGCAGGTTTGTCTCACTTCTTGACAGCCAGAGGCTGTAAACATGTGACAGTTTATTATTGGACAAAATGGCAGATATACTTTACATAGTTACATGGAGATGGGAAATCAGGAGTTAGCTAATATCCATATCCATCAAACTCCCCCTGTCAACTAAGTCTTCCTGGAGCTCCATCTTCCTCTTTTGAACACAATTCTTTTTACTGAAGAATTCAGCAACCACATAAGAAGCTACCCTTTCACTATTGCTTTTTTGACCAAACTTCTTATTGCCTCATTTTCAGATGGAGAAACTGATGTAAAATGGGTGACCTGACTGCACTGTCACCATCCAAGAAAAAAACTGCCAAGGTAAGAACAAAGCTGAGTTTTCCTGCACAGGACACACTGTCACTGATGAAAGCCATTGATGTTTCAATTTGGAGGGAGGGTGGGAGCTTTGTCCTACCTGTCCAGAGGCTGTTCAGGCTTATCACAAACCCACCACTGAGGTAGAATGATGTGAAGAGGACATTGCCAAAGAAGGCAGAGAGCTGTAAGGTCGGCAGCAGAGCTGCCACCCAAAGTGCCATGGCACGGGCACTGTAAACAGCCAACCACAGCAACAGGAAGTTCAGCAGGAAGTGTTCTGGATCAGGAACAAGGTTTGCCAGCCAGTAGATGGGAATCCCATAAATTACAACAAAAATGCAGTGTTCTGGGAGTTCCCCCAGAATCTGTTTGGGAAGATGAAAAAGAAAATTAAAAAAAAAAAGAGAAAAAGGTGAATGATAATTACAAAAATACATGAGATGTGCCTTAATGTACTTGTGCACTGTTTATAAAAGCTATAGGAAATACTCCCTTAGAATGCAATCATCTCCCTGTCAGGGCTTGCCAGTGACATGCAAAACCATGAAACAAACCCTTGCTAATTTTTTCTCCTGCTGTGACAATGCCTAAAACTAATTGTTACAGCTTGTTTTGTTAAGAGTTTTGGGAGAGTCTAAGAACCCAATACACTTTTGCTGTGAACTGGTGTGCTTGATAACAGTAGTACTGTTACTGACTCATGGCAACTGAATGTTTTGTTCCAATTTAGCTGAAACTTGTGTGATGTCAAATTTGAGACAAATTTGGCTGTTGGTCTCCTCACCACCTTGTCCCAAAGGCAGTCCAGGTAGCAACTTGAGTCATTGTAAAACAAAAGCATAACTGGGATTTTCTCAAATATCTGAAGAGGTATATAAGAGAGTATTAATTCTTCAAAGAGAGTTGCTACTATCCCCTAATACTAAGGTTGTAACAAATTACATCGATTTCTCTGTGAATAATGTGCAATCTTTGTGACACAATGCAAAGAATTTTTTTCTCTGGCAACCACTAATAAGCATTTAAAATCCTGTGCAGAAATGGAAACCTAAATTACAGATGCCATGGCAGGCAGAACTCATCTAACATCACAAAAGAGGGATTATTCAAAACCCTTGTGAAGAAGAGAATGTCGTTTTTTAAAAGTTCTAAATTTGATTCTAGAAACTCTGGCTCTTTGTGCACGTAACACATTTTTTAGTTCAGACCAATGCAGGCCCAAACTGGAAATATCACAGCATTCTGTAATTTCTGTTTTACCTCCGCTTTAGCATTTGATACGAATGTTTTGTTTTACAGATCAAGATATGTAAGCAAACTTTCAGAGATGCTGCAGTTGAATTAAACAGCAGGTATGTAAAATTGTCTAAACCTGGAAATCTGAGTCTGAGATTTCTCACGTTTTGGCCAAAGACTTTGCCTTTTCTGGGTGTGGGATCTCAGCCATGACTTATGGCAAAATTCTAAACTAGTGTGAGGCCTAATCTATTAATACAAAGGAAGTGAGACTGATAGCTTCAGCTGGCAGACACAAAAGAACAAAGTCTGATATGAATGTGATTATTTATTCAACAAGGCTTTGTTTTGCTTGTGTTTTTTAATGTTCTAGACGGCTGTTTGTATTTCCTGGCAGCAAAACCGATTACCTTAGCAAAGAAGTATGGGCTAACAGAGTACATTCCACCTTCCAAGTCATGATAAAGCATTGCTCTTTCTGAATGACCTGCAGGGGAGGAACAAATACACTGGGTTGTATGAATAAGCTTATTTTTGTCATAGATTTAAGAATTTTTTCATTTTGATTCCTTATAGCATTTACAAGAAGACTGACACTTACATTTGGTAATAACATCCAAAATTATTGTGAATGGTATAAGGGCCCCTATCATGTACAGCAGTGCTGTTGTGTCCCGAATAGAGAGTCCGTTTTTTTCATGGCCATAGTACAAAAATCCAATGAGTAATGACATAAGAAGGGCTTCAAATCCATGGATTAGTAATCTTGAAAGATCTCTGAAGTCATTGGAGACCTGACGACTAGGAAAACAGCAATATTGACCATAAGATAGAACACTTACTAATGCCAGTTATATTCAGACACACAGCCCCAGCCAGTGTTCAGATCAGTTCCTGGAACTTGCTGGCTTTGGCAAGGACAGGAGTTGGGCTCCCTGTTTCTGTAAAGGGTTTTACCTAATCAAACCCATGAGGCACCTGTAGCCACCAAGTATTTCAGGTCTACCAAGGTGAAAGCTTGAAGGAAGAAAACTGGGGTGGGATGTTCTGTGCCTCTTTCTGATGATTTTAAATACAAATGGGCACAATACATAACAAGATTACCTTAATAATATTGTGAACTGCTTCAAGGCTCCTGGTAACTGATCATTTAAATGGTGAGGCATATTGAGAACCTCTTCTGAATTCCTCCCCAAAAGAAAAAGAGAAAAAAATAGATTAGCAGAAGGTGTAGCTATTATTCCAGTTCTTCTCTATGACATTATTTTCTTTACCTCTGCTTGATGACTGTGGTATCAGCGTTGTCTCCTTCAGTAGCTTTCCATAAGAAATCATCAAAGTGTTTGACCTTTTCTAAGAACAAGTTGGCAAGAGTATTTGCTGTTTTTTGGCTTTCCATCTCCTTTTCTGCAGTCCGTTTATCAATACTGGTCAAGTCAACTGCAAGACATTACTTGATTTGAGTCCATGTGCTATAGAATAAATAACTTTACGATGTGTTTAGAATTAGGGATTTACTTGGGAGCAAACAGTCCAACCTGTGTACATTCATTAACTTACAACAGTTAAAACTATCAGTTATTTTAGGTAATTAGAGATGAACAGATTGTTAATGTGTACGTTTCTTACCTAGTCACTCAATGAATCACTGAGATATTACATAATTGCTTATTATAGTATTATAAACTACTATTTCAGATGTTTATAAATTTCAGAGCACCTTGAAAACAGTGCTGAGAAAAAACAGTTTGAATTTCTTTCCTGTCATGTAGGCATTTACAGTCTTTTATGTGTGACTTTGACTTAAATCAGATTTTTTCTTCCTGTGCACAATTATAGTTATAGAGGTGCCATAAACTTTACCTGAGAAAGTCCAAAAGGAATATTATCTAAGGACAACATAGTGCGTAGTGATACCAATAATAGTTGACTTAGGATAATAGTTGACTTAGGTTTTTTTTTTTTGTTTTTTTTTTTTTTTTTTATCTAAACTTACAGTAGTATTTTCCCATGCTGATCTTTGGTGTAGATTGACAATATCTGAAGTTTTACAGATGCTTTCTGAGAGAACTATCACTGCACATTTCCTGACTCCTTGCACTGGGTTGATCATGTCTCTTCAGCCACTGTTAGGAGGAGTCCATCAGAAATTCTCTGCCTTCCCTTCTGCTCGGGTTGCTTGTTTCTCTGTCAGACACACAGCCAGCATCTGAGTGTTTCCATCACGTGTTCCCTCTTGCTGTGAATGCCATCTTGTCCTATTTCCACAAGGACAAGTGGAAATAGGACAAGATGTCCTATTTCATCTTGTCCTATTGCTCTTCCGTCCTGTCCTATTTCCACCTTCCTGCTGCCCATATTTCCTTTCTTTTCCTGTGCCTACTGACTCAGTGCACACCATTCAATGATCTTCCCCTGCCTGTCTGCCCTCCCCACGCCCATGGCACAGGGTGTTGTCTCTGTAACCACAGGCTGGAGCTATGGGTTTCCCCAGGACTCCTCTGGTTCTCCATTCCTATCCAAGGGTGCTGCAAGCCTTCCCCAAGGCTGTGCTTGGCTCAGGACTGCTCTGAACCCTCATGGTGACAAAGGTCTTTTTGTGGGGCTTGACACCAAGGTTAACTTCCATTTATCTCTGTACAGCTGGCACTGCCTGCCACATGGGCACAGCTGAAGAGATTACTCCACAACATTATGGTTGTCTGAGGTCTCTATCAGGTTTTCTGGCCCACTTGAGTGCAAAGACCTAAGGGCTGGAATTGAGCCAGCCTCTGTTAAGAGATTCCTGCCATTAGATTAACAGGGCAGATTCCTTTTCCACATTGCAAAACCCAGAAAATGAATGGATTTAAAACCACATAAGCTTTCTTTGAGGAGTAAAAAGATTGCTGATTTGGGTTGGGATTTTCTCCCTTGGGATTTTGTGCTTCTGTAGGGCAGCACTCCTTTTTCCCAGTACTTGTTCCAGTTTTGTCTCAGACTAGGAGTTAGCTTCTGGGAAACAAACTTCTACATTTTCGAAACTGAGAAATCAGAGAACTGCCTACAGAAAGCAGTTGATCAGTTTATCTGTATCTTTCCCAGAGATGACGTTTCAGTCAGCTAAAACATGGGGATAAGTATGCTAAACATGTTGACAAGTTACTGCATCTGGCACTGTTAGAAGGAGTGTTTTTAAAATTAGTTTTGTCCCCTTGTACCTCTTGGTTTTGCTACATTTCCTGTACTGACAAATAAGGATCCTATTAAAAAGTGAACTTCCTGCAGTATTGATTTGGGTTAGTTACAAGGAATTTCTGAGACAGTCATGGTCAATAAAAATCACCATTACCTAGCCACTTAGGAAAGCAAATGATTTCCCTTTTTTTTATGACAGTGCTTGATACTGACCGTAAAAATCTGCAGGATTGCTGTACTTTGGGCAGGGATAGCCTAGTTCTGTGAAATACTGGACCATGTCTTTAGCTGTTCCACAGTAGGCAGTGAGTCCAGAAGTCATCAGAAGAACCAAATCAAACAGCTGGAAGATGTCTGAGCGGGGCTGATGAAGTGAAAGAAGAACCAATCTGTTTCCTCTGGCCAGTCTGGATAATGTTATCACAAGATTATGTGCAGTAAAACTGTCCAGTCCAGACGTGGGTTCATCAAGTATGAGTATTCCTGCCAAAGACAGTAAGTTTAGCTGTGGAAAGCAGCACGTGTGGTTTGGAAAATATGTTCTAAGTGAAATGGTGCTAGTGCACTAAATTTCACTCATTATTTTTAAATTTAAAGAAAATAACTTTTTTTTTTTTTTTTTTTTTTTTTTAATTTCAGTACAGCTATTCCTGTGCATCACTTCTTACAAAAGCAAAAACCTGCTTTCCCCATGACTACAGAAGTATAACTTTATACAAGCAAAAAGTTTTCAAATCCACTTCCTAGGGAAAAAGCTGATGGGGAATCCTGTTAGACAAGAGGCTCAGTCAAGGTTAGTGGTGCTTTTGATACATATATATAAGATCAAAGCGGGGATTCAATCCAGCAAAATCAGCTGTGGATTTAGCCTCATGTTTTGCTTCTACTGAGGACAATGGAAGTTTCTATTTCACCTGCAACATGAAGCCATGTCAGTGAGTTGCACAAGACTGCAATGACTGACTACAGTGAAGAAAATGACCTTTCCTGTTGATACTGCACATGTAAATGGAGGCTGTGTCAGAGGGAAGGAAAACAATCTCCATGTTAAAATAAGCCAAAGTAACTTGTGGCATGTGGTTGAATAAAACCCAAACCTTATACTGATATGCACAAACCAGAGCACTGCTGTAAGAGTAACTTCAGGCAACTTTGAGCAACCTTTGGTGGTGGGTGAAGGCTCCTGGGGGCTCTGCCTCTGTCTCCACTTTTCCACTGGCAAAGGTGTCAAAAGTGTGTCAGCTGCTGAAACATTCTGTTTACAGAATTATTCCTGTAATAATTACAGTATTATCTGTGATCAGCACTGATTGCAACTGAAGCAGATGGACCAGCAGCAGTCACTAACTGTGCTGTGGAAAGGCAGACAGAGGGTGTGGCAAGGCCTGTTAAGTGTCCCGAGTACGAACTCCTCCCGCTGCCCTAGGGGCAACTGAGTCTGCGACTCTTCCCCGAAAGTTTCCATCTTCCCGCAGTGCTCCGTTATGCCCAGGCGGTGTGGGGTGTGCCCCGGAAGGTGCGAGGGTGCTCACCCGGGTTCCAGAGCAGCTGCACGCCGATGCTCACCCTGCGCCTCTCTCCCCCGGAGACGCCCCGCAGGTACTCGTTCCCCACGCGGGTGTTGGCGCATTGCCGCAGGCGGAGCTCCGCGATCACGTCTTCCACCTGCGGGGATCCGAGGGTGACAGGCGTCAAGCAAGAGTTCATTTGCACATTCGTGCATAGGTACAACCGAAAATATGATTAATATGGTTAAAATTCATCTGGATATTTCTGTGCTAGAGACACTTGAAAACAAACCTTGATTTTAGAGGTAACATTAAAAAAGACTCAGCGATCAAAAATTTAGTTCGTCGTTCAGCCTCTCTAATGCTTTCTCTAGATTGTCATTTTTTATGAGCTTTGGAACAATTGCTGGTTTCTATCTTGAAAGATGAAAAAGGTTTATAATTCATAATCTACATAAAAAAATGCCAGATTAGCTGTTCTGACTCCAAACACACAGGATCTCTTGGATAATTCCTGTCAGACACATTTTTGACAACTTTATTTTTTCCCAACAGCTTAATTACCCTTTTTTTCCTTTGTGAGTCTGAAAAAAACTTTGGAAGGCGCAGTTTGGCAACGAACAAAAGTGTTTCTCTGACAGTCAGGTGGGGGAGCAGTCGGTCATCCTGCCTCACGTGTGCTATGCATTTCCTAACAAGCTGGGGAGTGCTGGGTTCGTTGTTGATCATGACTTGACCAGACTTGATTTTGCCTCCATTATCCCGGCAGGTTATCACGTCAAGCAAGGATGTCTTTCCACCAGCTAGAAAAATAAAAACTGAAAATTAATTTCCAAGGGATGGTTTTGAAAAGCAATCTTGTCACAGACAGAGATGTTAAGGAAAAAAAAATATTTGCCAACCCTCCTGAAGTTTTCCCAAAGTCACAGAGACAGGATGATATTCAAAGAAAACACTGACTATAAGCTCCTGTTAGGGAAATCTCTCGCCCCTGGAATGGAGTATGTGGTTTGAACCCTTATCATTTCTCAGCAGAACTGGGTAGTTGGGCTTTGAGGACGGCTTCAGGAGCACAAGAAGTGTGCCTTATCTCTACGGTGAACTCCCTTTCGCTTTTGAAACGCGGGTCAAAGATGGTCCCGCCCTGGCTGCAGGGCTGGCACCCGAAGGCTCAGCAAGAGCTTTCTTTGTGAGGGATTTGTGAATTCAGAAACAGCAGCTGGATCGGCTGAATGACTAAGGCATTGAATGATTATACAGACAATAAGAACATTAATCACGATTGAAATAAAAATTATTATGACTTGAATTAGACAAAAAGTCATTTAAATAATTTAGAAAAGCTGGTTCATACCCAGAGGTAAGAAAAGTAAAACAATGAAAACAAAACCTGATCTGGAGTTAAACAGCAAATGAATTTTTCCTTTTTGTTGCATGATTCTGTATGTAAACACACAGAACTCTCTTATGATTAGATGTCATTTATTTCCAGTCTCCCTGTTGAAAGATTAACTCCACACTTGCTTCTTAATACATACATCTTAAGAAAGAAACCCATCCATCTGTAAACCATGTATTGCTCTGTTTAAGAGTGACATATTGATTGCCATTGACAATGTGAAACCCATCAGCAGTTTAATCCATTTTACCAAGGCATTTGATGAAATAGATGATAAACAGCTTTTGAAAATAGTTTGACTAGTTTGCTGAAAGGGGTTTGTGCTCAGTGTATGTTGCCTTACAAAGGTGCTATATCTATAACTCAGTATGTTATTTCATCACAAAGCTTTTCCTTTTATTATCAGGAGAATGAATCTCTAAGGTAAGCTTCACTTACATTAACAATATGTGCTAAGGAAAGATTCCCATGGCAATAGGAAAGAAAACTCTCATTTTTTAGGAATAAAGTTAGAACTTTTTTGGCAAATATGCCTTGCCTTTGAGAGAATTTTCACCGAATCACTGAGCTAACCTGATGCAAGACTCTGGTGGAGACACAGCATGGGGGTTTTCACCTCCCAAGTGTGGCACTTTCTACTTCAGTTTACAGGTCCTGTGCCTACTTCTTGTCCCCCTTGACCAGTCCCACCAGCAAATGGAAGGAAAAAACCAAACCGCAGTGTAATAAAGCAGTAACACCAGACAGAAGAGGAACTGTCTTTTCTTCTCTGTAAGTTTCTATTAATTAACACAAATGCAATATTTTATCCTGTTAGAATTGTTTCAGTCCAAATAGAATTCCTGCTTATGCTTATTATGCAAGTTGACACTGATCTTTCTTATGGGCTTTGGCTTCATTTGTTTGCTATCTGAGTATGGTCTGCAATTGGCCTGTTTTGAATCTGAGCCATGAAACTGATTCATTTCCAGCAGATCTGGAGCTGCCAGGCCACACTTGTAACAATACCTCGCTATACCTCAGGAAACAGAACGCAGATGTGGGCAGGGCATAACAGAGTTTGGTTTGAAAATGAATTTTTATTTTTTCCCCTTCAGTATTTTCTTTGTGTCCTTGTTCATCATATCACTTAAAGAATGTATTTTACTGACACTCCAATAGTTTTCTCTCAACTTGATTTTAACATCATAAAGACTGCATAGTGTTGCTCTTGATTGTGTTCATTTTATCTGAGAGCTGCCCATATAATAAAATGTGGTTGCTCTTACCAGTGGTTCCTATAATTGCAAGCATCTGACCGCTTCTCACTTTTAGACTCAGATTTTGGATTACTGTCACATGGGAATGAGGATCCGATTTCCAGGTCCAGGGCATTTTCATCTGAGCAAGGTTCTCATACCAGGGAATCTGGGATGCTGTGTTAACCTAACAAAGAAGGAAACAAGTCCCTTCAATTCAAGCAAGAAACTATTTAACAACAAATACCTTCAAAGTTACAGTGTTACAAGCAAAGCATATATTAAAATATTGTTGTTCATCTTCAGAATTACCTAGAAGGAAGTTCTTTTGCAGCCACCTATGTTTTCATGCCTTTCTTCTTCTGTTAATCACTAAAACTCTCTGTGTCCTTTGTTACTTATTGTTAATTTTAAATGTTTCAAACTTTAGATATAATTAGAAATTCAAGGAAACTGAAAATTGTGAAATCTAATTCAGATGCCATGGTGAGGAGGAGATGAAATATTTCACTGGTTCATTGAAATCCTCTTTGTTAGTCATCTCTTTATCCCTTTCCACATACGCGTTGTTGCCAGCAAGGGCTCCTTTCATCCTTAGCTGAATAGAAAGCCCCTGTGCTCCAGCCCTCAGAGGATTCATTTTGCTCAAGACTGAAACAAAGCAGGGCCTAGAAACAGGTCTCTATTCCTGTCTTATCCCTTAACTTTACTGTATATATTTACAATACAGGGGTTAGTCTGCTGTCAGTATTGCGGCCAATAGTGTGATTCTGCTCACAAACTGACCATGCAACAGTTGTGTGATCTTTATCAACTTTATTTGGCATTTTAAATGGTCTGGGTATAGAAACAGGCATTGCTGGATATGCTTCCTGCTGAAGGGAGGTGTATAAATGACTATTTTTACCTGGTAGTTGAGTTCTTTGACCTCCAGAACATTTGATTTTCCACTGTATGCGAAATAAAGACTGTTATCTTCTTCAGGGTGAAAAATACTATCCCGGGTCTTGGTCTGGAAAAGTTGTTAGGTGGATTACAACAGTTAATTACAATAACTAAAGTGATGCTAAAGTCTGAGTTCAGAAAAGATGAAGCACAAAGGGAAATGTATTTATGGGATGTAGCAGTATTATTGATGAGTTACTGTAGTGCAAAAGTCTAAAGAGTTGAAATAAGTTATCAGTTCACACTCAGTGTAAAAAGTACTTTGTTCTAGTGACATGTATGAGGGCCAAACATGCTGTACTGTGCTCTTCTAGTTGCTTTCAGATTAAAAGGGAAAACTTTGAAAATGGAGATAAATGTCATGTCACTACAAAGAGATTTTTTTTGAGGAAAAAGATGTACTACTTCAGCAGTATTAGTCTACTGCAACAAAATGGTGTGTATTACTGAATAATTCGGTATTAGTCTACTGAATCAAAATCAATATTGTAATTGATGCATTTTGACAGCTAAAAATGAAGGTTCACTGGAAGCATGTCCGTTATTGAATTCCACATGGACTTGTTTCCTTGGAGGCTTTATGAACAAATAAAACACAGCCACTAGTGCAGTCTCTTTCTTCTGTTTTTTAAATTCACCATTTATCAGCTGGAACTTAATGTTCTGAGATATCATTTAAAATAACAAGAGCCTACTTGGCCCTTTTGCATAGAGCTGCAATGACAAAGTCCTAGCTTTGGGTTGAGCTGTGTGTGCATGCCTGCAGTTTTCCTTCCAGCCAACCATATCTCTCCCACAGCTCTGCTGTGCTTTTCCTGCTTGTCAGACTCCAACCCTAGCCAAGGCAAATGTACCTGTTCCCTGTGTACAGACCCTGCCCATGCCTGTGGTGTCTTTGGCAGAGGATGACCATGATCTTTGCGTGCACCTCCTGCCCTCGCAGCAAACAAGGCTGATTATTTTTTTCAGTAGAAATCAACATCACACCAAGCAGCTGGAGAAGCCACAGGAAAGCCTTCCAAACTACCCCTACTGCCAAAGCACTCTGAGCCCTTCCTTATGCTGAACCTAATTTTTGAAAACAGGTACTCCCCAGCAAACATGGGGATCCAGACTGAAGGCTTTCCTGGGAAAGCCAGTCCAGGATACACTCCCATGCACACATTTGGAGACCCTCCCTCAGCTCCACCACGGTGGCACCTGAACAGGGCTTGCATGGCACCAGCCTCATGCCCAGTGTGCTGCGGTGGGCGGTGTGCCTGCTTTGGGCTCCACAGTTGGGAGCGGGAGCACCTCGGGGCTCACTGGCTGTGCCAGCCCGCTGCCAGGATGGATGGCTGCCTGTCTCTCCCCGCAGGATGGCTGCCTGCCTCTCCCCGCTCCTGGCAGGATGGCTGCCTGTCTCTCCCCGCAGGATGGCTGCCTGTCGCTCCCCTCTCCTGGCAGGATGGCTGCCTGTCGCTCCCCGCTCCTGGCAGGATGGCTGCCTGCCTCTCCCCGCTCCTGGCAGGATGGGTGCCTGCCTCTCCCTGATCCCGACAGGATGGGTGCCTGCCTCTGCCTGATCCCGGCAGGATGGCTGCCTGTCGCTCCCCGCAGGATGGGTGCCTGCCTCTTCCCCACTCCTGGCAGGATGGCTGCCTCCCTCTCCCCGCTCCCGGCAGCCGCGGGCCAGCTGAGCCCCTCGGGTGCCTCGCCACTCCACGCGGCTCTCACTCACAGCCGAGCCCTCGCACATCACCTGGCTCCAGCTGGCATCGTCCAGAGAGACATTTTCAGTAGTTTCCTTCATGATGGTGGTGGTGGTGGTGGAATGTCTGGTTCCCTGCAGTGGTTTGACTGTCGTCTCTGGGAAAGCTGTGGAAATCCTTCTCCTGTTGGTTTGGAAATCAGTCCTTTCCAGGCACCCTCACCGCAGCCCCATTTCTCCTGGCGTGCCGCGTCTCTGCAGCTGGCATGACCCCGTGGACAGGGAAATATTCCCCTCCTCTGGGACGCTAATAGCTCAGGCTAAAGGTACATCAGATAGCGGCTTCAGCTAATCACTGATCGGTTCTTCTCCTGAAAAAGAAAGAACAGGCAGCCCCTCTGTTTTCTTTGAGGCGGCAGGTGCCGGGGACACCGACCTGCTGACCCCGGACAGCGGGAGCTGCCCCTGCGCGGTGCCGGGGGAGGCATGGTGCGGTGGCGGCAGTGACAGTGGCGGCGGCAGTGGCAGGCACCGGGCCAGCAGCGTGAGGGACGCAGGGAGGCTGCGGAGCCCCGGCACCCGAGGATGTCGGGCAGAGCGTCTCCCACCCTGGAGAAGAGCGGCAGCATCGGGCACGCAGGCAACGGGATGGCTGTGGGGCAACTCCCCAACAGCATCAGCGTCCAGGGTGTCTCCTACACCATCAGGTAGGGCTGAGAGGGCGGTGTGGAGGGTCCCTGCTGCGGCGCCGGGGGCTGCGGGAGCGGGGCTGGCCCTGTGGGCCGTGGGTTGGGCCGCAGCCCAGCCCGGCCGGAGCCATCGTGCCGGGCCCCCCTCATGGTGCCGGGCCCCCTTCATGGCGCCTCAGGGCTGAGCCTCCGGAGCCCCACCGCATCCCCTTCATGCCTCTCTGAAGGACGTGCTTTAGTGATTTCCAAAAGTGCCCTTTCCCAGTGCCTTTCTTGCCAGGGGGATAACACGAGGACCTAAGGAAAGGGACGGGTGGATTAACCCTGGCAAACATCATCAGCAAATAAAGCCACAGTCCATGGCTGCCCTTTTGGTTGTAGTCCAAAAGTTTTTAGCAATCATTCTGAAAAACGTGCTCAGATCTCATTTTATCTTCCAGGTAATGCCAAAGTTGAAGCCTTAGGAGGGGAAAGGACAAGGGGGAAAACACTTTAATTTTTATTTTCCCACATTTTAAAGTCCTTGCAGCTCCCATCCCACATGCAGGTAGCCATGAACCATTCACTTGCTTTATGCAAAATTTTTACATATTCTCTCTCTAATTGTTTTAATTGGTGTTTGTTTTCCAAGAGAGCGTGTTGGCCCGTGGTGGAACTTTTCATTATATTGTAAAAAATGGACCCGGCAAATACTTAAGGATGTTTCATTTCACATAGAAGGTGGCCAGATTATGGGGATCTTAGGAAATTCTGGTAAGTTGTTCCAGTACTTTAAACAAAATAAGATCACAGTTAATACTGGTGACTTCCATAGTGACATGCATGTGACTGAGGTCTGTGTTTTAAATAAAGAAATTGTGGCTGATTTTAACTTCTGCTTTGTAAAAATGGTGCTTGGTTTTCAGAGTTCAGTCTTCTGTCATCTAACTAACAATTATAACTTCAATAACAGACAAGGTTACTTCAAAACTCAAATGTTTCACTGCAGAGTGTGAATTTTTTATTATTTAAATGCTAATTTGCATTCTAATTTTCCTATTTAGTTTCCCTTAATTAGCTGCATTTGCAGGCCCTATTATTTTAAAGTTATTGAGGAAAAAATCCAGCTTTGTACTTTTTGGGTGTGTCCATCCAACTCAGGCTACCACTCTTGGAATCATAAAATTCATCTCAGCACATGATTAATTTCTTTTGTTTGAAAGGATCTGGGAAAACAACACTTCTGGATGCAATATCAGGCAGACTGGGACATAAAGATGACTTCTTTGGTGAAGTGTATGTGAATGGGCATCAGCTGAAGAGGGAGCAGTTCAGAGATTGCTTCTCTTACGTGCCACAGGTTGATTTCTACATTTATCTTTTGTGTACTGTGCTTCCTTTTGTGTAAAAAGAAGTTGATAACGTAATGGAGTAGTGTAAGGTGAATGTGGTTTTACAAGGAAATTTGGAACAGATCAGTTAATAAGCTGTATGAATGATTAGGCTTGCATGAAGAGGGACAAAATATTAATTACTACAGAACTAACTCCTTCTTCCTCTTCACTTTTTTTTCAGAATGACACTTTGTTAAGCTTTCTCACTGTACAGGAGTCTTTGACCTACACAGCTTTACTAACTCTTAAGAAATGCTCCAACAGCTCCATCAAAAAGAAGGTTTGTATTTTACAGTCTTCCGCCAGAAAGTCATACAGGATGTCGTGTAGTGTTTTCACCTGCAGCACTTTCCATCCATGGCTCTGTTTTATGTTTATGAGGTTTTGTTATCCTCATTCTTCAAATGGGTAGAAATGCCTCTGCTGAGGGGTAGAACACAAGCTCTCTGGTGCTCCCACCTCTCCAAGGGGCTTGTGCTGGTGCCCCAGGACACCCCCATTATGCTGGGACAGAACTCCCACCGCAAGCTGAAGCAGTTACCACTGCAGGAGATGCTGGTCCTGGTACTGAGGTCAGTTCCCCTTCCCCACAGGAGAACCTCAGTTCTCTGGGGTATTTTGGCCCATGTGTGCTGGCAGTTCTCATGGACAGCACTACTGATTTTGGCACCACTCTGTCTCCTGTAGGTATCTCTCACTAACCACAGCAGCTCAAAAAAGCACTGGTCTGCTAAGCCTCCTACCAGCTACTTTCTTGATGAAATCAGTGTGTTTTAGATTTACTTAAAGGACTCTTTCTGAATTCTGTTTAAAGTAAAACTGGATATTCCTGACCAGACGGTCTTGCTTTCTGTCTTCTCTCTTCCCCAGTCTCCCACTCAGTACTTTATACTTTCCCAGAATTGATGTGTTTCCTGCTCCCTGATTTTGGAAGCCAGAGCACATTACGCTCCACACCTTAACTTCTAGTCACCTCTGGACTCTTAATCTCTTAATGTCAAGCGAAGTTAAAATTGACTCATTTCAGAATACACTGAAATAAAATTTAAAAAAATAATAATTTAAATAATGTATTAAAATAATCAAATAGAAATTAGGCTTGATACTGTCCAACTAGAATGGATGCATGCAGGATATTGGTAAAGCTGTAACTTAAAATTATGTCCTTTTTTCTTTTTTTACTGTTTTTTTTTTTGCCATTGCATACAGGTATCCTTTGTGGATTATCTCTTATGGCTTTGAAATTGCAATTATTTTTTAGGTAGATGCAGTTATGACTGAGCTGAGTCTCGGCCACATTGCTGACAAAATAATTGGAAGCCGGAATATTGTAGGAATTTCTGGGGGTGAGAGGCGTCGGGTAACAGTTGCAGCCCAGCTTTTACAAGATCCCAGTAAGTACCACTGCATGGATTCTCAAAATAAAGCAAGGCTGTGTCACTGTGCTCCTACCACAGGCCCCTGTAAACCACTTGAAAATACAAAAGCATTTGCATTCTTCAATTCAAATGCAGAACTGAAGTTCAGCAGAAGCCACTCTGGTGATGACAGGAAAGAATAAGCAGTTACTGAGGTCAGCCACTGATCTGTTAGTTGATCTTGGAAAGCAGACAAATTAAAAATCTTAAGGACTGAACATAGGTTTAGAATTGGATTTATCCATTTTAAAGTCTTTCTGGGTTCACCCTTCCCAAATGTTGCCCGTGGCCCTTTAATTTATCATTTTTGAGTACATTAGAGCCATACATGTGCAAGCACTGAGCCTTGTAGTGGAGTAGCTGCCCTTCATCTGTGTATGTGTGAGTGCCATGTATATTCCAGTGCCAAAAAAATTCCAGTGAAAGGAAATCAAAGATGAGTAACTATGGAAGGATTATCCATGGGAAAAATTTTGTCAGTTTTGAGAGAGTTTCTTGAAGGTGCCAGAATCTCACGGAGTGAACGTACAGCACGTATTTATTGGATGCTGGAGTCCTTGTAGCCATGTGGATGTGCTACAACTGCATATTAGGCAGGAAGGAGTTGAAATAGCATGAGGTACATGTTTGCTACTGGTGACTCCTGGGGTGTGGTTGCTGCTCAGGAGCTCACCAAACTCTACAGTAAACACTATAGTAATTCTGTGTAGATAAACCTGGAGTGAAAACTCTCCTCCCCTCGTACCCTGACCAAGGTTGGACTGCCCTCTTCTGTGCCATGTGTCATCTCTATAAAAATAATGGATTTGATGATAAGTTTTCCTCTTTCATGAGCAGTAAAATAATGAAGAAAAGGCAGTAACATCTGCTTCAATCTATAGAATTGCATCTGCTGTATTTTAACAATTCTTGGTTTGTTCATTACAAATCCTATGTGTATATATAAATTTAATTCAGAATATATAACTCCTAGCTAATTTTGTTGCTTATGTTTACAATTTTGTAAATGCTGAAATTTATCATTATTGTTCTTGAAAGCAGATGTATGCATCAAAACTATCTTGGTAATTTTCAGATTTCACATGAATTTAAAAGAAGTATTATGCTCTGAAATATTTTTTAATGTCCTTATTCCTAGTTATTGAAACAGAACCACTGAAACTAAATAAAACTGAAAGATCCTGTCATGGCAATATCTGTGTATACCCTGCTTTATGTGTGTAACTTCACCTACAAAGTAATTTCTATGTTATTTGCCAAATTAGCTTTAAGGGCAGAAGCTATGCCATTTGCTCCTCATTTACCTGAATTCTAAAGGTATTCCTTGTCATTTGACAGAGGTGATGCTACTTGATGAACCAACCACAGGGCTGGACTGCCTGACTGCCAACCAGCTTGTCTTGCTTCTCTCAGAGCTTGCACACAGGGACAGGATCGTGATCCTTACAATCCATCAGCCTCGCTCAGAACTTTTCAAGGTAGGTGATACCTACTCACTATTGGCTTTTCCACCTGACCTTTTAGTACTTAGGGTTTTTTTCTGGATGGAAGTACAAGACCCACTGCAGCTGCCTCTTTTCCCTTCCTTTGCTTAATTAGAGGCTTCTCTTGAACTTTGCAGCTCTGGCCTTGACCCAGTCACAGGGCCCTCAGCACACGTTGCCTTGTGAATAGTGTGGAGTCTGACTGTGTACGTAACACTTGTGTTATGCAACTGCCCAAACCAGAACCAGTGGGAGAAGTCCTGACAAGGCATGTGGCTACACCCTGGTTGTGTGGTGGGGCAGTCCTTGCCATGCAGGGTTTGTGCTGGGGAAAGCATGTCTCTCTTCCCATTACTGTTTCTCACTTTGCTCTTATCCACCACCTGCCACATGAATGCAAAACTCCTCTCCCCTGGCTGAATGGACTGTAAATGGCCGTGGAGCCAGAGGGGAGCAACAGTGTTTTTCTGGACTGAAAGCAGCCCTGGTGTCTTAAGAACATGGATTGATTACAGCTAGTGGGAATCTTGTCCTGACAAATGTTCACTTGAGAGCAGTGCTGTTAGAGTCCTTAAGCACTTCAGGATAATCTCGCCAACAATTTGGGGGTTTTACAGACTGGGGCTATCAAGCACCAAAGGGGTCAATCAGTAAGTGAAGGTGCATTAGGAGTGAAGTCAGAAAGCCACATCTCTTTTTGTGGATTACCTCTGTATGCTGTTGTCATTGACAGTTTGGAAAACCACTAGAGCTTAAAGATATGTCATTTTGCATAACCACCAGTGAGAGGAGTGAAAGAAAGGACAAATGTCTTTTGGGAGAAATACAGTAAGGAAGTTTGAATGTGTCAAAACTATTTTTCCCATCAAAGCATTTCTCTTACCAAGACAGTAGCTGGACTCAAGAATGAATGCACTCCTGATCTGATCACTGTGGTGACTGGTGACAGGACCTGAGGGAATAGCCTGAAATGTGACAGGGGATGTTTATGTTGGATCTTAGAAAAAGATTTTACACAGAGGGTGGTTGGGAACTGGCTTCCCAGGGAAGTGGCCACAGCACCAAGTCTGACAGAGTTCAAGAAGCTTTTGGACAATGCTCTCAGGCCCATGGTGTGATTCTTGGGTGTCTTATGCAGGGCCAGGAGTTGGACTCGAGATGATCCTGATGGGTTCCTTCCAAGTCAGCATATTCTGTGATTCTTAGTACATACTGCTAATATATTCATTTTCCCCCAACAGTTATTTGATAAAATAGCCATCATGAGCTTTGGAGAAATGGTTTTCTGTGGGAGCCCTATGGAAATGATCTCATTTTTCAGTGACTGTGGCTATTCTTGTCCTGAACAATCAAACCCTTTTGACTTCTATGGTAAGTTTGTCTAAGTTGTTTTGGTAAAACAATTTGGTTTTTTCCCCAAGTTAAAGTTTTTCCAGAGATAGAAATGTATTTGAATTCTGCTCCAACTTTTTAATTGTTTTCAGCTCAGAGAGGGGGCTGCTCCCATGTCATTCCTAATGACTCCATCAAATAGCCATATTTGCAGTAAAGGAGTAAACTACCACTAACAAGAGAATCTCAGCTTCATGAAACCTGTGGATTCCTGATGGCATTTCGCTGTGGCTGTGCACTGGATATTGGAAAATTATTTTGATTCCAAAATTGTGGAAAATCCCATGCTCCTCCAGACTCTGTGATGCCAAGCAACTTAAAAGTGTTGTGTGGAGGGAAGGATGTAGAATAAATATGGGGTGACTTGAGGCATCAATTTCCAGCAATTCTAAGTTTGAGGTTTCTGAAAGTTTTGGGAAGTTGCTAATACCAGGGTGGACAACTGGAACAGAATGGATGCTTCAGGAAATGATGATGGCAAGATGATTATAGCTGTTGGCATAAGCTGGAGAGTATTGTTTTACCAATTCAGGATGAAAAAAAAGGGTCAGCAGGAGACTTTGGATATGAGACTTGGTTTTGCTGCAGGACATCCATGTCTCTCATCCATACAGGCACAGGTTTGAGGAGAATGTGGATGTGTTTGTATGAGTACAGGTATGCATATATGTACATAACTCTATTTAAATCCATCATGTTAGGTTAATTTCTGGCAGTACTAGCTGAGCACTAACCAGAGAATTTGGCCAATTCAAAAAGCTGCATTCAGAGCAGGCAGTGTTTTCCTATTGTCTACATGGCATTCTTAACTCAGTGAGAAGAGAGGATGGTTGTTGACATGAAGCTGGAATGGGATAAAGCTGAAAATACAGGTATGACAGTGAGGATAATTTTGCCTTCATGAATTTGAATAGTCTTGAAAAGCATAGATGATTTGAGATTTAGACCCACTTTTAAAAAAGCTTGGTAAAGAAGTACTGCATTCTTCAAATGTCAACCTTTGAATGTGACAAGAAAGGAAAAAAATACAGATTAGAGCAAAGAATCATCAGAATATTTAGTCTTTTGAAAATTGGTAGTTTATATTTTTTTTGTGTGATTTGATGTGAATGAAGGGACAGATTCTGATATCATTTACACCAGCAACAGAGGAAAATATATCCTATGTATTGAGTGTGGATTATATTGCTGAACTGTCACATGTTTGTAAAAAGTACTAATGCATGGTAGGTGTTAGCTGGTTGGTCTAGTTAGTAGTCAGTGTTACAATTCTTTTATAGCACACCCAGTTGCCATTTATTTCCTGTGTGACTTCCAGCAAGTCACACTGGCCAAGTTTCAGAAAGTGTTTCTGCATTTCAGATGTTCACATTTGTAAAAGCAAAGGCTTCATTTTGGATGTGTTTACCATTAAAGACAATTCTGCTGAATTCCAGCTTTTAGAACACCAGGGAACTATTCATAAACCTAATTCAGATTTTGAGGAAACTTAAGAATCTTGGACAAGACCTTCTTTTGTTGAATTTACATTTTGAAGTTGAACAGAGCATTGCAAAACTGAAATCTAAGGATGAGAGAAACCTTAGGAATAAATAACTGATGAAGACCTCTTAGCAGATGTAGAAGAGTAATATAAAATTGGGCAAGAACAAATATTGCTGAGAACAACAATCCAGTTTTCAAAACCTTGGCTAATTCATTGCTGTTAGGGAAAAGGGAAATTTCTAAGGCGTTTTAGCACTATTACTGAATCTGTGTGACTTGTAAAAATGGAACACACAAATTTCCCATCTGCCAGCAAAAGAATTGCTGGTGCCAGGAGTATGTTTTGGTGGGCTTATTAGAAAGGAACATTAACTCTGTGAAATAGTTACCTTTCCTGAGTTCCATGGCAGTCAGTATTGCTTCCTTCAGCCTGGGCTGAGCCTGGTAGGGGAATTTGGCCAGCTGAACATCCTCTAACTTCACATTAAAAGTATGTCTGCAAAGGAGGTAGGTGAAAGCCAGTGCAACAATGCATCAGCAGCTCAAGGAGAGAAGAGCAATGTCTCTACAGTGTGAGTTCACACTAAGCAAAAAATGAAGCTCCATAGTTAGGGAGGAGTGGGCAGAGGACAGGGGGGAGCCGTGGAGCCACGTCTGAGCATTTGCCTGAAAACCTGAGAAATATATGACCAGATAAGTCATCTCTTCATCTTCAGGAATCTTCATCCTGGTGCTTTGTCTTGCTCTCTACAACTCTGTTCTGTGCAAGGAGAGTGCTAAAGGTCTGACCAGCACAGTGCTTGGGCCTTGCATTTCCATTAAGGACCTGAACTGCAGGGTCCTACAGAGGTCACAAACCACAGATTTCTTGTGGCTGCAGTTAATTAATTCCAAGGGAAAGAGAAGGGAAAGAGAAACAGAAGGGAAAGAGAAGCCTTGAACACTTTAAATTTACCTTTTCATCTTTGCATATTTTAGAATGGATACAAGAAGAAGTTAGTTGCACAGGGAAAAAGGTATGAAGGGAAGGTGATGTGGATATAGACTAAAAGCTTTGTCATTTTACAGTGGATCTGACATCTGTGGACACCCGAAGCAAGGAACACGAACTTGAAACCTACAGCAGAGTTCAGGAATTTGTATCAGCCTATAGAAACTCAGAGATCTTTAGCAAAGTACTGGCAGCCATTGAAAAAACAAAGTACATGAAGGAGCTGCCACCAATACCATTCAAAAACAAAGACTCACCCAGTGGCTTTGAGCAAATACTGATTCTTTTACGGTAAGACTTCCCCTACCCCCCTTTTTAAAGCAAATATTTTTTCCTTCTCCACTGATATTTGAGGTTTCCCGTCCATGTATAGATGCACTTCCTTGGTTATTTGATCTCCCACTGTCCTTGTCCCTTATCTTTTTTAATATATTAGCTCTTTGTGGGCACTGTGTGTCTAAGATGTGTTCAAAGCTGAACACCCTACCGACATGTGTTCAGCTGTAGCTAGCAAGCCTTTTATTGTTGTTTTGTTTCAGGAGAACAACAAGAAATCTCTCCAGAGATAAGATAGGCATCATCATGCGCCTCCTGCAGAACCTGCTGTTCGGCTTGTTTGTAGCCGTGTTCCTTCTTAGGCTCAGGAATGACCTGACCCAGGGAGCCGTGCAGGACCGTGTGGGGCTTGTCTACCAGTGTGTGAGTGCCCCCCCCTACACAGGGATGCTCAATGCTGTGGCCCTGTGTGAGTGTCTGTCTGTCCTGTCCTACGTGCAGCAGCAGGTGCTGCTGCCACTCTGCCTTAAATAAGAAAAAGTCTTTTTTGAAGATTGTAATTTAAAGGATCTTCACTGGTCTTAGGTAATGTCAGAGTTGATACAGAAGCACAAAATTCAATGGAATTTAAGGGAATATGCTCTCATCCCTGCCTTTCTTTTTTATAGCTGGCCTGTCTATGAAGGCTTTATTCTAAACTGTGCAAAAGATTTCCCTGTGTGTAGCATTTTACAGGCAAGACAAAGTCTAGGTCTAGCTAATACCTAAGTGAGCTCAAAACCAGACATGTGGAAAAGATGGAAATACAAACCAACTTTGACAGCAATTAAGCATAATTGGATTTATGAGTATTATGTGATAATTACATTTTTTAAAAGGATTTTTCTCCTACAGGTGCCATACTGAAAGCAACAGTAATTTCTTTTTACAGCCCTAAAACTGTTTTGCTCATGTAGAGACCATACATTGCTGTCATGAGCTTGAAATCAGAGTACCTCAATAAATTGACCAGTGACAGAGGTTTTCTCATGTCCTTAATTTGTATATGCAAAAAAAAAGAAGGCTGTCCTGCATGCTGATAAGTTAGGCCTCTTTCATTAAACCTACCAATGTTTGCAATCTGCAGGGAACATACTTTGCATTTACAGTGAGGGAAAAAGGGATTAGAGTAGTTTATGCAAAATGTTTGTGCTATATTCTCAAAGTCGTCCCTGTGCTTCAGATAATTTCTGCTAGCAACAAGCCTTGCTCTTTCTGTTTAATGATAATTTACTTCATTTTTTATATATTTAATTCAGTCCCAGCTCTACGTGCTATCAGTGACCAAGAAAGTAAAGATGGCCTGTATAAGAAATGGCAAATGCTTGTGGCCTATATAGTCCATTTCCTGCCCTTCAGTGTCATCAGTGTGGCCATTTTCAGCACCTTCATATACTGGTAAGCATTTGGACCATCTGTTGGGTTGTCTTTTTGTTTTTGTTACCAGTGTCAGTTAACATGTCAGCAAAAGGCCTCCTGGCATGGCTTCCTGCTGTTGTCTCTCAAAATGAATACACAGAAAGCAAAAGGAAAGATGACACAAAATTAGCCCTTTCTCTTTCAGGCAGAGCTGAAAACACATCCCCAGTAAAGAAATTACCAGTTCTTTAGGTAACTTGCAAAGTTTTAATGGACCTGGGAGAGTTATCATACTTTTGTCATATTGAAAGCAGAAAGTGTCATTTTACATTGCATTTAGAAATACAGGAAATAAAAACAAACAAACAAACAAAACAAAAACCAAAGCCAAAAAAAAAAAAACAAAACAAAAAAAAAAAAAAAAAAAAAAACACCAAACAATCAAAAAAACCAAAGAAACCCAAACTAAATGAAAAAAACCCAAATTGAGGATGTCAGCTGTAGGCACATGACAGTAACAAAACTTTTATTTCCTGGGACGTTGGAGTTTAGCTACAGCATATGAAAGTGATGAAATCTGGATCCCTGTCTTATACCCTCCAGAGAAAAGGACAAATTTCTGTCCTTCAATCTTTTTCTTTTCTAATGTTGAGAGATGTCTAGTGCACCAAAGTTCATTTTAGTTTTCCTGGGACAGGTCCAATCATTTGGCAATCTGTAGTGAAATGTGCACAAGTGATGAGCAGGTTTTGTTTGTGTTGTGGATGCATGTTCTCTGATGACCTGTTCAAAAGTGATAAGTGCATACACCCTCATAAAAGAGCTAAAGTGCAGAAGAAGCCATTCTGCTGTGGCTGTGCATGTTAGTGCTCTTACTTTCCAGTAAGATGGATGGAAAATGGATAAAGTAGAACTACACAAAATGGACTTCTGAAGCAGAATTTCTGCTCAGGGAATTTTGTAGCAATTTTCCCCTGTCTGGAAAATCTTAGAAAAAAGGATGACTATTCCCTTCTTCCTTCTGGTCCATAGTAGGCAATGAGGGGTTGTGCTCAATGTTTATTTAATTCTTTCCATTTGAAATCTCAATGAAAAGAGAATATCCCTGAGAGGGAGATTTCTGCTCTTCCAGGTGTGAGGACTTGCATGCATGGGCAGGTTGTTTTCTAGTTTGGTGTGGATATGAAAAGTAGCCTCCTTTATCCCCTTGGCTACCTGGGCTTTTATTTCTGCAAGATATCGGTGCTATCTGCGTGAAGCAGGGCTCCCTGAGAAGACTTATTTTCACAGACAGACAGACAGAAATGACTGTTCCTTCCACTAAATGCTGTGCTGACCTTCTGTTTGTGACTGGTGCCAAGAAAAGAGCCATTTGGCAAACAGCTGTCCAGGCTCCCTGACTCTCTCAACTCCATAACTAACAGGGAATCGACATGGGCAGAGACTTTGCCCCTGTGTTTTGGTTGGCTCAAACACAATCAACAATAAATAGTGAGGCTCCAGTTAATGGATAATATTTACAGGTATTATCTTTCCAATATTGCAGTTGTTTGGAAGCCATCAGGGATGTGTCAAAGTGATTTCACAATGCTCTTAACCTCTCAGGGCAAGCAGTTTCTGGATGAAATTTTGGCAGTTGTTATGCAGGGCTGAACTTTATGGAATGAACTAACTTTTTGAGAGGCTTTAACAGCCTCTGGCATGTGTTCTTACAAGCCATTTCTTGTAGAGTTTGTGTTTGTGGAGGCAGCCAGTTGGGTCAGGCAGACCCAAACTCTGACCTGATCAGACACGAGGCAGGTTTGGCCAAGTTCAAAGAGGGCCTCTTTTGGAACCAAGTGAAGGTCCTGTCTGTGCAGATTTTCCTAGCTGAAGATACCTCTGGGAAATCTTCTAACAGTTCGCATCATGTTGTTATTCTGTTGCTGTAATATTCTCTATTTGGGCTGTTTCTTTCTTTCTTCTGTTCTATTCATACCCCAGATTAACTGGCCTGTGTCTCCATGCATCTGTGTAAAGTAGAGCAGCTCAGAGGTGATAGTTTTCTGGTAGGACTTTGGAAAACTGTTTCTTCTGCACCAATCTGTACTTAAAAGTTGTTAAATACCTGCTACCTCACTGAGTGTTTAATACTGGAAGGGTCAATGTTCATCCATCTATTTATAAAATATTCTGGTGTTACAAGAAACACTGCAGGAAAGCCTATGAGAAAATTGATACTTCTGTTTGAAGACCATATTTGAACATAGTGGATTTAAAAGAGACCCATAGGGTCTTGCACTGAGCAACAAAAAAAAGAAAATTAAATGTTGAATTTCTGCTTGTGAGCTAAGCAAAGCATGCAGTGTGCACCTAGTGTGAGGCAATTTTAGTATGAGGCATTTTGGAAAAAGAGTAATGTGTCACAGTGTAATAAAGGGTTTTGTCATCTGTCACATACACTATAAGGCTGAATTAAGTTTGTCAAGCAATTGCAGGCTTTTCTTAACTTTTTAATTTTGAGTATAGATTGAGAGGACTCTTTCCCTTGGGTTAACTAGGGGAAAACTGAGAACAGCATGTTGCATTAAAGAATTAGGAGTATGGGGGAAATTGCTTTGGTGTGAATTACCTGGGTGGTAAATTCAATTAGTTTTTCTTTTAATTGAATATATCCATGCTTATGTTTGCTTGCACATTATCAGAAGTGCAAAATCCCCTCTCTTAATTACCTGCATAAAGATGTTCTTTAAATATGTGACTTACATGAATGGCTCCCACTGCAAAGACTTTACAAGAAGCAGCAGGTTGGTTTAAGAAATAGAAAAGCCATGGTGATTGTCTTCGAAAAACCTGAGTTACTACAAGAATTACATCTTTGCATAACCCTCTTCAATCTAGATGGAGAATACCTCATATATCTGCACTTACATAGTGATAGTAAGTAGATGTCCTTTGTGTTAAGATTCCAAAAAATATACTAAGGATTAAGGCATAAACTCTTCACTTAATGAGCTATAACTGCAAAAAACCCAAATAGAAACAAAAGTAAAAGCTGTTTTTCAAGTTTACTACCCAAACATTGTTTTTTAACTGTTCTTCTGCTCATCTTTGTATAGGACTATAGGATTGTATCCTGATGCTTCCAGATTTGGAATTTTCTTTGCTGCTGTCCTAGCTTCTCACATGATTGGTGAACTAATAACACTTGTTGTACTTGGCATGGTTCAAGATCCAAATATAGTCCAGAGTGGCATTGTGCTTCTTAATTCAGCTGGTGTCATAGTGGGAACGGGACTAGTAAGGTAGGAAAAAATCTTACTTTGTTACAGTGTTGCTGTTAACATTGATGTGGAAGAGTTTCTAGAACAGTTGCTTTTGCAGAAATCCAGTAATGTACAGGTAGCAATGGAAAAGCAAGAGCAGCTGTGCTCCTTCAGAGGCAGAACTATCTAATCTTTTTGGGCCTTATACTAAACACAAAACCAGACACTTAGTATCTTTAGATATCAACAAAGATACTGAAGATTTCCCCCAGTTTTTGCAAATACATTGAAGATAAAACTGAAAAATTAATATCTATCAGCTGATCTGAATTCTTTTATTGATGCTGACATGATGATGTGAAATGCTGTCCTCATTAAAGGAGCCTATGAAAAATCCCTGTTCCTATATCTCTTAGTAACTGCTGGAACTTACGACATTAAACACTGGTAATGCTGGTTTAAAAAAGCAGTTGCTCTCAAGTATGTTTATCCAGTACTATTATCCAGTTTAGCCAGTAAACTTTTCAGTCCCTTTTTCTACCGTACAGACTGAAATCTATTAAAATGATTGAGTAGTGCAGTAAACACGCAGAAAAATCGTGCTCCACTTGCTCTATTACTGTGTAAATAGATGGGTTTGTGTGTTACTTGTGTGAAGTTCGAACAGTTTCCCCCTTGTGTGTGTCAATACTGAAATGACTGAGTTTTTTGAGGGACATAGCAGAATAAGTGTGTAATTGTTAAAAGCAGCTTTCCTAATGAAAATGAAAGTAAGCCTAACAACACATGGCGTTGTCCTCAAGAAAACCATCTGCATCTTCACAAAGTTGATGATGCTTTGTCTCTTTAAAGTAGATCTCAGCTCACACTTACAATATAAAGCTAGGTTAATGTCTAATTATTTAGTCCCTGCCTAATTTCAGGAAGATGTGTGTTTATAATGAAAGACATTTATTTCTGCTACTGTAGTCTAATGCCTTAGTGATAACTTAAAAGCATTAGAGTGGTTTCAAACCTTATTTTACAGCACAGATTTTGCTCATTTATATTATGAATCTTTTTGATTGATCTTCATAATCACTGAAGGACATTAAAAGTAGCATTGAGACTTAGACTGCTGGGGTTTTTGCCTGTTTTTTTTTTGTTGTTGTTGAATTGTAAGTTTTGAAGTATGTTAGATGCTGAAATTGCCCTGTCTTGTTGAATGTTTCTTCTCCTTATTTTTGCTTCATTTTTGCTTCATTTTTGCTTTGTTATTACTGGGGCAATGAATTCCTATTCAGTATTACTTGGTTTTAAAGATGGAGGGAGGGATGATGGTTTATTACTTGGAAAGCAAGTCATTTTTGCAAGTAAGGTTTATATTGGGTCCTGTCATTTTCAGTTTATCACTGCCATGTGAACAGCAAACAACCATAGAATTCTTTGTGACTGTTCATAAACAAGTCAGGGCTGAATGTTGTGACACTGTACCGAAGTCAGGGACAGCCTTCATGGTTGTCTCATCATTTAGCCCTAAAATTGGACTTTATGTTTGAAAACCTTACAGGTAGAGACAAAAATTGTTTTTGTCACAGGTTACAAACAATGAGAGCTTATTTTAATTTGGGGTCACTTAGTATGCAGCAAAAGCCAGCTTAACTTCTCTGTTTCTTTAAGGACCATTGAAGAAATGCCAAAACCTTTGAAACTACTCAGTTTTCTTACATTTCAAAGATACAGCAGCGAAATCCTTGTAGTCAATGAATTTTATGGCTTAAACTTCACATGTGGTAAGTGTTAAAAAAAAGTCCATTATAAATAATTTTAATGAGATGTTGATGCTTATTTTCCTTCTTTGTACATGTATCCTGATAAAATAAAGGTAACTTTTGAGTTGATAAAAAGAACTTACTAATTAGTGAAGACTATAATGCCACATCATTAAGCTAGAGCAGAATTTGATTCTTTTGTTCCAGCCATTTTTCATTCTTCCTGTACTTCCATCTTCCTCTTTTTCACCTCTTATCCCCTCTTTGGAGGAATTTTGGAAGCTAAGTTTATTACAGTCTGGAATTATTTTTTTTGTGCAATATTCACAAATAGAACATCAAGAAAATTGCACAATCTAAGATCAAACATCAGTGGAGGGAGTATTGAGAGGTAACAGCTGACCAAGTATCTCCTCTTAATACTAGAGAGGCTTCAGTTCAAATGTGTTTCCATGGTATTTACTGAGCAGCTTGGGTCTGTCAGGCTGTGCTTTGCTGCAAAACAAGAGAATCAGTCAGGGTGGCAGGGTTAGGAGCTAATACACATTAGTGGGGTAAAACTTACAGCTTGGAACCTACCCTAGGATATTTGTGGTGCTGTAGCCAGGTGTCGGTGCTCCTCTCTAAGGCTACATATTTTTATCTATTAATCTCTCCTGCACCTCTTTTTTACAAGATCAACAACAGTTAGAAAACAAATCCATGACTCTATTAGTACCAGTGAACACCTCATTTTTAATGTGCCCTTCAGACAGTCACCATTTCTTGCATTTTGGAACCCTCAACACATATGAACACAGTAAGTCTACCACATGGGGCATCTTTGGTTCTTGATGCCACTCCAGACAATGTGTCTGAAAAGCCATAAATCTTTGTTTGGCATGAACAAAAGAGAGAGCTCCTAGTGACCATTTGTTCTTGCCTTCAAAAAGTATGTCATGGATTAACTGCAGAAACACAGGGCTTGTCTGGTTTTATGTCGCTGTCTCGGCTGTTTTAATGACCTGGAAAGGCTCGGGGTGGCCTTGGACAGCCCGCGCTGCAAAGGACGAAAAAAGTCTTCAGGTTTTTTCTCAGTCTTCAGTGTTTATTAGTATGTTATCTACAAAATTTTCTCTCGGCCCGACAGAGGTCTGCGCAGCACGCCAGCCATGAGCACACTGCGTGCCCTTGGGGCGGTCACTTATCTTTATACTCAAAACTACGTATAAGATATTTACCTATTTTCCCCAATACCTTTCACCCTTATTGACCAGTGCACTTTTAGTAAGAACCAATCCCAAAGTGCCACCACCAGCACAGAAGATGGAGGCTAAGAAGAAGAAGAAGGACAGGACACGCCCCAATTCCTCCATCTTACCTCTCTAGATCCCCCTGTACAGAAATCCTAAACCCTGTGTTCTACACTCTAATTAACTTATCCCTTCACCATTCACCCAGTGAAATCCTCCCATCCTCATACAGGTGTCATCTCCTGTGTAGGATCAAAGTCCAGCCACCAGACACTTCTGGCAACATTCCAGGACCTCCGAGCCCCCCAAGGGTGGTCTCGGTCACTCTGCACATCAGTCCTGAGGTGCTGAGATCCCACAGTTTTATTCCATGGTGATGAGAAATACTGCTGTGGGTATGGTTCTTCATGGAAGTGATGTCAGAAAGAGGTGTATTTAAGGCATGAGTTAGAGACAGGAGTCTGAGTTTTAATTTTACTGATTTACCTACTGAAGAAATTGTTTCTTTTGACAGGTGAAGGCAACAGTTCCACTGCAAATAATGCTGCATGTGTTCTCTCTCAAGGCGTCCGGTTCATTGAAGAGAACTATCCCGGGGCATTGTCCCGGTTCACAGCTGATTTCCTCATACTCTATGCTTTCATACCAGTACTTGCCATTATTGCAATTCTGTGCTTCAAATTAAGAGAGAATCACTGACTGACAATGAAAAGGTAGCAATTCCAACAGTCTCTAATAGTATACTTTTTAATATATTATGGTCGAAGGCTTATATTGTTGGATTTTAGATAGAATTTAAATGATTACACATATAAAAACACATTCATCTTCTCATGTTTGTTTTCACCTTGAAAACCAATGTTCTCTTAAGAGTGTGAATGACTCCTGATATTGGTATTCCCCATCCCTCTCTTCTGGTTGATTTCCAGATCAGCCATAATCAACAGTATTTCATGTTGTAAAGGGCTTTCTGATTTAATTTAGTCAGCTACTGCTGACAATTTTTAACAATGTAGCAATGGTGCTCAAATTTTTTCCCCACTATTTTATTTTTTAACCACTACTAGTAAATAGAGGGGTCCAACTGCTAGTAAATCTCATTTCTAGGATTGTATTTTCAGTCTTATGTCTTGTTTTGATACCATTTGAGGAATCTGTAGAGAGGAAAGAAACCAAATATGTGTAAAGACAGAATCAAGAACTCACTCCACTTTAATCTTATACACACTATGCAACTGATGAGTACAGGATCTTGAAGCAGTATCAAAGTTACCCAAGTTGGTTTTGCCTTGTAAGTGATAGTAAATCAGTGAAGACAGGTTATTTATATCAATTCTTTCTTCTCACTGTCAAGTTCTAATCTTGTTTGGAAGCAGTTTATGAATTACAAGGAAAAAAAATGTTTGTTTAATAATGTTTTGGTTTTATTTAATAAAATGTCAATTTAACTAGGGAAAAAGTATGAAAGTTGTTTGTCAGAAGCAATGCTATTTTAATCTTTGGAAATTTTTCTCATGGGCCTTTCAAAACTGAAAACATAACAGACACAGAATGCCTAACTTTTGTATCTTATTTTCATGTTCTGTGAAGAAATTAGTTTTTGCAGAGAGACAGATTTCTCCAAGGACATAAGTATATTTGTATCTTAAAATTCTGTAATTATATAGCTAGTTTTATATGATAGTTTTGAGATGAGGCAGTTCATAACAAGGAATTTTAAATCAAATCCTCAAGGTAATAAGTGTTTCCACTTAAGTGTATTTTTCTAGTATCTTTATGTAAAATATTCTGAGATATAAATGTTGTATTCAGAAAAACATCTGGTGAACGAATATGTTAAAAATAACAAATAGCTTTAAATAGCTGGAAGGATACCAGGTTAGTCTGTCTCTCCCATTTTTAGGAGCATATAGGGTTGATCTGGTTTGCCAAGTGACTGTTCAGACATTCCCTCTCTGACAAGTCTGAGCCCTCAGGAGACACCTCTGGCTTTAATCTGGATTGGCTCGCGTATTCTCAGAACACTCAGTGCATCTCACACTAGTTAGGTGTGCCTGGACAAAGTCCCATTCATGCTGAAGGCTGAATGTGAATCAATAACATTCTCAGCACTAACCAAGTATCTGTCAAATTAATTAGACTGACTTCCTAGCATTTGAATATATGACAGAAACATCCATCTTCTAAACTCTGTGTGACATTATACATTGCAAGAAGTAAGTCCTGTATTAAACTGTATGATTCTGTGACAGAGACAATGCACACTTCTGAATTCAGGTCAAAGAAGGTTTTAACTCCACTTTATTCTGCCAGTTTTAGGGGTTTTTTTATTAATTCACATATATCAAACAATTATGAAAGTATTTCTTAAGCTTTGGTTTTGAACTACAAAAAGACGCCTAGCACACTACACAATTTCATATTCTGGGTGTGAAAACTTGTTTATATTTAAATATATGCTGAGGGTAGAAGTATTCAAAAGTAAATCAAATACTGTGTTATAAATTAGGTTGAACTACTAATGTCAGTCGTCATATACAAACCCACCTGAGAGCAATCTAGAATTCCTTTCTCCCCACTTTTTAAAACTCTTTGCCAGTGCCAAGATAAATTAATTTGGACTGAGTGAATAAACAGCTCCTTTCATAAAAATAACAGGAATGCTCAATAAATACCAACTTCATAGTTTGATATTATATAGTTTCAACTGCATCAGATGAAATTGCTAATGTAATGTAAAAATTATAAAAATAGTTTGGTAAATGGTGTTAAACCGAAGACAGAGCAGTTCATCAATCAGAGTCAAAATCCATTTCTTTCCAGGATTTAGAGGCATTTCTTTTGTATTGTTCAAGTTCCTAGAAAGAAACATATATACATGTTAAGCTAATTTTCTCATTACTAAAAGTCTCCAGAAACTTCATGTATTTATTTGGCAAATGTATGTATGTACAAACACTTTTCAGTGCAGAGAAGGTGTAGTATATTTCTGTACTTAACAAAATTATCCTAAAAGTTCTATGAATTTTGCCACAATTGCTGTCATGTAGGGAGCTACATTTTGCTGTACTTTAGATCAGCAGAGTACTAGCAAGGTACACAAATGACCTCATGTCAGTCAACTGGGAGCACTGAAGCTTATAGTAGGAATTTCTAGCACCATTACAAACAACAGTTTCCTCTGCTGAATTTTATGTAGGTGTGTGTACTGTCTGGAGTCATTTCTAAAGATTTTTTTCAGCAAAAAATCTTCATGCTAGCATTATGCTATAATTGTTCTGTGGGTGAAAGTGTAGGGGGCAGAGATCAGATTTACAAAGAAAAATAATTGCAATTTAAATGTGCTTTCAATGTGAGCTGAATGCTTTAAACATTATTAGTGCTAGCAGCTTATCACAGATATCTCAACATTGGCATAAAGTGGGCTTACATTTTTTTTTAAACCTTAATGCTTCTGTACTTCTGTGTTTCTGTAAATTCTTCATCTGTCAAATGGGGAAGATCACACCTAATCTCATAAAGGGATTGGGAAGAAAGACTTAACTGATGTTTGTGAGGCACTCAGATAAGATAACATTACCACACACTCTCAGAGAAAAAAAAATTAATACTTTTGTGTTCACTGAAGTGTCTGAATGGCAGGTTGAAAAATAAGGTACATAAAGAATAAGGATGATGAAAAGAAATACTGAACAATTGAATTGAGACATCAGCAAAATAGTATATGATCATGTAATTAAAGACAATACTACAATGTCTACAAACAAGAAGGAAAAATTAAGATTGTAGGAAAAGACTTAATTGTTGCACTTCCTCTGTTCTGAGTGACTGATATGGCTTCAACTTTCCTTTTCATGCAGTTTCTTACTGGAAGTGCCCTCAATCTGGAACATGGTGAAAGCAACCAAGTACTGAAACATTCATTAAAAGTCTTAAGGACAAAAACTTTGGTAGAAAATTTAATAACAGTGCTCTAATGATGCTCTTTAATTTGGTTTAAAAATGAGGTCTTTTTTACCCATTTGGACATGCTTTCATGTGAAAACAAGAAAGCTTGTTCTTGGCAGCTAAAGTAACTTCTTCTCTTATGAAGACTAGCACGTGTCCTCCTGTGGAGGAAATGAAAGGTGATACTGCTCTGTTATGCAGGTTAAGGTAGGGGCCTATTATATTTGTGGGACCAAGGCCTCACGGTACAGTATGAAATCTTCTGTTTTGTGGAATGAGACTGAAATGGTCTCCTGAAGTTCAGCAATATGATCATGGCAGCAGAGTATGCTGAAAGAATATGGCTCTCACTCTGTCGGCCAGCACAGTCGCCATGTCAGCTGCAGATCTGTAGCTGTTGGTTGGGAGTTGATTAGGTTGCTGCAATTTTAGGGGAAATGCAACTATTCTTCCTTGTGAGATGCAGAATCTTCTTGTGTTTATGACTTTTTAAAGTCTTAACAGTTAGTTAAGACTTAACAGTTAATCTCTGTTCATAAAGATCTGCTTCCATGACTTGTTAGCTGACACCAAATGGCACCAGGCATCTCCTTTTTTCACGTCACCTCATGGCATGAGGCTTCAGCTAGAACTGGCACCAATCCCTGAAGTAATAGCTCTGGGTAACAAGGACCAGTCACCATGAACTTTGGCACTGCCATCGTTTCTGAAGCACATGAGTGGGAGGTTCTCCACGTCATTGAGCTCAAGGCTGAGCTTTATCTGTTGCATCAATGAATGCAGCTGCAGTCAAATGTCCAGATCAAAAAGTCCAAGCACCTATTTTGAGCATTAGCAGTGAAGGCATATCATGAAACAAAGAAAAACTTCAAAAAGACACCTTAGAGTAAGTCTGCCACTTACATCTGTGGCAGAAAGGAAAGAGAACAGACATTCCCACTCTCACTGCCACAAACATTTAGAAGGAACTGAAGAACAAGACTTTCATGCTCCCCATAGGTGCTCACTGATGCAGGTGTAGACATGTAGCTCTCATCATAAATATTATTTTAAAAGATCTCACTCTTATTCAGGTTATGTGTGTACCAAAAATCAAATTAAGGTGACCTGAAAGCATCAAAAGCCAAAAAGCTAATGGGGAATGGATAGAGGATGACAAGCTTGCCATGTGGTTTATGTATGAAGAATTGACCAAAACCTAGACATTGAAGGCCTAATAACTATGCAGAATTTTTTTTTTTTTTTTTTGAATCTTGAAAGCCCTGCAAAATGCACAAAATTCCAGTAATTCCTGGAGAAAATCTGCTAGTTAAGAATTACATTAGAGATATAACTTTCAAAAGGGTCCCTGGGGTTGAGTTCTCTCTCAGAGCTTAACTACAGGGAATGAAAAGCAGCAAACAATTGCAACAGCACTATTTAATATAAACCTGTGCTATGTATGTCTGTGGGGCAAGAACTAGGAAAAAAATTGTGAAGAGACATAGTTGAGAAAGAGAGATGTGCTCCATCTTGAAGGAAGGCACAGTGAGGAAAAGACAGCCTCAGAGGGCTTTCCAGAACAAAAATGTTAAGAAAGAAAGAAATGTCATAGTTAACTCTGAAAATATTAAGAAGCCAAACTAAGCTGGTCTGAAAGAAAACAGTTATGTCAGAATGCTGATGAGCTGGACTCTAAACTTCTACAGCCAAACAGCATCTCAGATAAATGCTGGCTAACAGTACCTTGGAGTCAGCCAGGGACTTTATTGATTTTTTTTTTTTTAAACTGTTTTCTTATTTTATACTCAAGAATTAGAATTCAATCTTTTACTCTGCTAGAATGCAGGCAAATCCTTCAATCAAAATTACAAAGTTGGAAATGATTTATTTAAACTTTGTATTATTGCCACAGTTATCTCTAATCTGTTATGGCATTATCGAGCAGTTCTGATGAGGACTGAGTCAGTCAGCTATTGCTGGTTCTTCTATCAGATGCAGTGACAGGGGCTGTGTTTTGCTTCTCTTGCTGCTTATGTGCTTTTTTTTCATTTTGAAGCTTATCTTTGAGATAAATAAGCAAATAGGCTATCACCTGTCGTCCAAAGTAACATTAATTAACTGAAAGTAACCCAGAAAAATGATAACATGAAACCATTCATTGGCATCACATGATACTTCTAATTCTGCATTAGGTCCCATGATTTCATTAGCAACACCTTGCATATTGACCATCTTAAAATACTGGTCCTCCTCTGCAATGGGTACCATGAGACACTATAAAGAATGTCAGACGCATAAGGAATTTAAAAAGGTGCTTAAAAAATATGATTTTTGTGCTGCTTTCCAATGAACTGGAAAACTGAAGGACACTTCAAGAAACATTGCAACTAGAAAGTTCTTTTCTTTTAGATATGTATTTCTAGCTTGGTGCAATTCAAATTCTTAGTATAAAACATTTTAATAATGTGCAAATAATCTTGTAAAAATTAAACTTCGTGATAAAAACTTAGGAAATAACTGCAGATAACAAAAGTAATTTTCTCTTTAATGCTCAAATTACTTGTAGTAGTCCAACAAAAAGAAGCTATAATGGTTTGCAATGCTCTTGAACAGATTAAGATTCTAAAAGCCTGTCTCTTTTATTTAAAAACAGAAAATTAATCATTTCCTATATGATTTAATCAATACATACCAGTATCTTCTTTTGCAACACATTATTATGTAAAAATAACAAACCTAGTACATTATATAGTTATTTTGAGATATGTAGCTATACTGAGTATGTTTGTATTTTAAATTCCAAAAGCAGTGTGCTTTACAAATGTTAATGATTTCTAGGACTGCTCTTGATGTGACAGAAATTCAGAACTAATACCTACATTAACAGGATATTGCAGGTAATGTGCAGGTTCAAAGGCTGCAGGGGATTTTTGAAATTGCTTTATTCTCTGGATAAATCTTGGTTTGATTTTAACAGACCCATACCTATGAACATACCCATACTGATGAAAACTGTTCTATACAGTGCTGCTACTCAGCTGATGTTATATACTGCTAGCTGTGAGGCAGTCATTTAACCTTCACCTAGTTGCCACAGAATTTTTCTATAAAATTAATTCCCCACTAATCTAGAGAAAGGCAGAAACACTTCAAAATTTTAAAGAAAAAATAGAAGACCCTTTCCCCATTAAAGGTCTTTCCTGGAATTCAGGGGTTAAGCCACTTGTCATCACTCTGTGGAACAATTCCCTTCACTCTATTTAAGATAAAATGTCCACAGACTGCAAATTCAAGTTAGAAATGTTATCATCTCAGTACCTTTCCAGTTTAAATAAATTTTGAAGGAGAAAGACAGAAGAGTCCCCACCACAGACCTTGATATTGCTTCCTATACTTTGTTAGTCAGCACTCAAATGAGAGTACAGAGTGAAGAAATGAGGAAATTACATCAAGAAGGCTTCAAAGTTTATTTTAGTGAGTTAATTTTAAAGTACAGTTTGAGGGAAAATTTGAATTATAATTTCTAAAAAACCTCAGAGCCAAAACTTTGAGATCTAACAATGGTCTACTGGCTTAGTATCTAACAATGGGGAAGAAAACCTCACAACCGACTCCTAAGCTGAAATCTAAAGCTGAAATTATTTAAGGACAAAAAGGGGAGGTATGAGTATATACTATTAGTTCAGCAGTGCTGGTGGTTCTGGAATACCTGACTGTGAACAGCATTTAGAGAATTACCACACACCTGGTTTTTCTGAGCTCTCATGACATCAACTTCATACTCAGCATATTGACTATCCTGTGCAGGGTCCTTGGTATCTTGTAAATCAGAGAAACTCTAAAAGGAGAAAAGACAAAACCCCAAATGATACAATTTATCTTCTTTTAATAAGAAAAAGCCACACTATAGAAATTAAAGTATTTGCTTTTAATACCAATATATTAAAAGCTTGCATTTATGGAACAATTTTGTGCTACAGGACACAGATTAGTTAAAAAAAAACCTGTCAGTAAAATGAAGAAAAAATAAAAGCACAGCTAGATTCTAAAGGGCAGAAAATATTCTCATATGGTGGTTGGTTATTATTCTTGAGCATCAAAATGAAAATATCCTTCCTGGTCCATGATGTTAGGGCACAGTTGAGGGTGCCCTTGATAAACTATTTAATACTCATTATTAGAATTCAGTTCTGGTTATCAGAAGCATTACTTCAAAAGTTGAGAAACTGATTGCTATCTTTGCCAAATATCTGAATTTTCATTTCCTAGCCTTGAGTAAACTATAACTTGAATTCCAAAGAAGCAAATACACTAATAGTAAGAAAACTATCACATGAGGAGGGGTTTTTAAATGTTGTCCTGCACATTTCTCCTTAATCATATCAAATGGAAAGTAGCAACAAGGCAATAATACCAGTGATGGAATAAAATAAAGCAGAATTCTACTTCCTAGGTGAGGCAATGGAAAAAGAGGGTTACAATGCATAAAAATAGCTTCAAAGTTTAAAGCCTCCTGTGGAACCAAAATAGGAGACTGTGAATCTCTTTGGCAAATGTTTCAATCTTTAGACTGATACACTGCTGAACAGCCATGGAGCTTGCCAGATGAGAAGTGTACTCAATTCTCCAGCTGTTTCAGGGGGAGTTCAGGGGTACTTGGAGGGCTGGGTGCAGGAGGAGATGTTTATTGTGTTTTTAAAGGCTATGAGGAAAAATAACATGAAAACTAACACTTCCCTATAGTTTCTAAGAAGTTTAGTCTTTATCTTATTGGGGCATTTTATACTGAGAACAGCATCTTTCATAATTTCTAAATGAAGGGAGGTCACTGAAGATGTAGGAGCACTACTACATACAAGCCTTTATCTTTTAAAAATGTATTAAAGAGAACTGCTAAGTGAGACTAAAATTCCAGTCAGTGCACTTGAAGGACAACAAGGAGCAGGGTTATTGCTGCTGTTCTGTGAGAAAAGCAGCTGTATGCCTGGCATATCCATTCCTACCTTGGGAGGAAATGTTTTCTCAAATACTTTTTTCCATAGTTCCAAAGGCGTGTTGGCACGCATCTTTCCAAGATCACTGTCAGAGGCAGGTGGTGGTCCTGGGGATCACAGCACACATTAGACAAGTGTGTTGTCATAACAACATAAATCACAGAATAATTTTGCATAATGAACCACCTGATTTGGTATTTTACCTTCTACACTGACAAGCTGCAACAAGTTTGAATAAAACCATTGATCTCCTACCATGAAATGGGCTGAGAGGTTTTGTACATTTTTCAAACATTCTTTGAAAAAAACATTGATCTCCTACCATTAAATGGGTTGAGAGGTTTTGTATATTTTATTTTCTTTCAGATCTAAGCTCATTGGTATACTTTAATATTTTACATAGTCCAGAGACTTTATTAAACTACCTAACAAACCCGCACAAATAATTCTCAGTAATATACCGAATCATGATTTTAAAATCTATAAGCTATTTCCTTCAGTAATCTCTTAAAACTGATACTGATGTGCTGTAATTTATCTATTTGCTTAAAATGTTTTTCTTGTTTTCAAAAGAATGAAGCAACAAACAATGAACAGGAAATCTTCTAACCTATTTGACTCATGGAATCCAGGCCTGCTGGTATAAAGAGAGGTTTGCTGGGATCCACTGATACAGACTTGCTAAACAGAAAAAAAGAAAATTTATCAAGTGACCATTTAGCAATCAACAAAAAAACCCCAAGATTATTCTAGCCAAGACTAGAGTCTTCCTGGGGTTTGCATATAAATCATGTAAATAAAATAATGCTCAATTCCAGTGGCAATCACATTTTTCATTCATCAGTCTGAGGATCAAAACTAAGGAGTTATCACTGTTCTTAGCAGAGATAGGCAGCTAAGTCACAGAAGTCCAAGTCCATGAGCAAAATTCTTTCAGAGATAATACTTTAAAAAAAGTTCTTATGATTAAAATGTTTTTATTAAGTAATTTTATGTTCTGAGCAAGACATTTAATAGTTGAACAATAACGTTACCTTTTATCGTAGCCAAATGCCAAGTGATTGATAAGAGCACGGGCTTTCAGCAGGAGAGCCTCAGATTTACTGGTAAACTAAATGAATCAGAAAACAAGATATACATTAGGAACTTCCATAATAGGTATGCTGCGTTTTGCCATCTACAAAGAGGATAGAGCCTTTCTAATTAATACCTGACCCCAATAAATTTGGTACATGTTCACTGAATAGACTAGAATAAAAATCTCACATTCCCTTTCAAAAATATGAATGTATTTGTTACTGGATATTAAGAAAGATTAAAAAGTAGAATAAATAAAGATTAAAGGATAACTTTTAAAATACTGATCCAAAGCTTTTGAAATATGCACATTACGAGACACAATTCTTTTCCCCAAGACTGAGTTAAGATTTTAAATTGCATTACATATTATCCAGAATACCATAAACATTTAGAAATGTAATTAATAACTATATAATTTTCATAAAAACAGCTTAAAAGTGGCAGAATGGTACAGATTTATCAGAAAGCAATTTTCAGAATATATTCTCAAACAACTTCTTGTCTAAGGGCTTCTTCTTGTCTAAGGGCTTTTGTATCCTAACAGATTCATGTCTTTGAGAAAGAAGTCAGATCTGTGCTGTGAGAAATTAGGTTTCTCCCTCTCATTCCAATGACAATCACGATTAAGAAGACAAAGAGATTTATATTCGATTTTTTAATTACAATAATGCTTAAATACTAAAACAACCCCAACCAAGACAGTTGTACTCTCAGTTAACAAAAGACAAATTCATGTGTCAGAGTGAAAAAAGCTTTACGTGGATGCAAAAGGACATGCTGGGATTATAAGTATTCAAAGTAAACATAAGTTGTTTTGATAATCCCTAAGCTACTATTAAATACTATTTATTACATAAATGATGGTTGATACAATTAGACACATCTTCTGATGCACAGTAAATCCAAGATGCAGTGTTTTTGGACTGTGAATCCCAGCATGCATGTTTCTGTCTTTACTCAGAGAATGACCTGACAAACTAAAATAAATACTTCATTGTTCTCATGTTGGCATCTTTCTACCCACTTTTGTAAGGAAGCTCCTGTCCTCCTTCAACACCCTAAGTGTAGTAACCTGTTACACATAAACTACTGTGAAAATGAGCCAATGATTTTAAACCTACGAAAGCTCGATCACTTGATGTAAGTTCATGCTTCTACCAAAAGGCTCAGTTCCCTAATTCAATCTAAGGCAATCACTTTTGCCCATTCTCCTTTCTTGTACAAAAAAAAAGAATTGCCCAGGATGCAGTAAACTCAATGCAGGAACTAAGGTGGCGAACAGGTAACTGTTTTTATTCAGTGTTTGTTGATGCTGAGACTTGTGTAGTTTGTTTGCTCACAAGGCATGTCCATCCATCCCTGCCAGTACAGTGACTTGTTCAACAGATAGCCTCATGAAGAAAGCTACTGTAAAACCAATGAAATCCCATTTTCTCTAGGAGTTTTATAGTACTATTTTAAAAATGATTGTTTTGTAACAGAAATATTGTTCATCTTGTCTATTCTTAAGTAGAAAGTGAAAATGCATACCACTAATGAGGCTCCATAATAATGTGAAACAAATCGAAGTGTCTTGCTTATTATTTTCCTCATTTCAGAGTCAAACTCCTGAAAAAGTTGAGAGTGGAACACAGATGTAAGAAAAAACCCCAAAATACTACAGTTAAAACTTTTCTTTTTTTTAATATAAACTGCAGTGCACTTAAGCTACAATATATAAGGCTTTCAGCTGTCAGCATAATTATATCTTAAGACAGAATCAGTAACAGCCTACTCTAAAAAGAAATGTCACAATTTCTCTTTGTTTCTTTTTTACAGATGAAGCCTAATTCAGGCAATATGTTAGTCCAGGAAAAGTTTTTAAATTGAGAATGCACATTTAATTTTCAATTTATTTGTTTGATATTGTTTTAAATTTTTACCAGTAGAAATACTGCCTACTAGAAGAATAAGATTTTTTTTTTCTTTTTGTGAAAATATTTAAGAAAATCTTTGGGTATATGCTGTCTAAATTCTAATACCTGCAAGATTTGAAAGGTGCATCCAAGTACCTTTTCACCCATGTGTTTCATCTAAGATCATACAGATGGCATCCCCTGGATAAAATGGGTGAAAACTTGGTCCCAGTGATGCCTGCAGGAGTCAATCCCAAAGGAATCAGGCTGGCATTTTGTCCTTATTACATGAGAACCATTTAAGGGGGTTGTGGCTCAGCATAAAGAGAAGGCAAGTCCCTTATTAATAAAGAATTCAGTAACTCAGAGAGTCAGCCAGGTATCAAGTGCACTGTGTAGCCATCCAGAGAAGCACAGGCTGCCAGCACAGCTGCTACAAATCAAATATACAGTCCTGGTTTCTCATGATCAAGTGCAGTGAGTATGCATTTGTTAGGGATTTTTATGGCCTGGGAGACAATCCAGCAGTACTATGACATTTCTTTCCTCTCCTCCATAAAAAATGCAATTTCTCACTTGTCTCTAGAAACTTAGGAAGTACTTTAAAAGAAGCTCCAGACTGAAGCTGCCTCCAAAAAAAATCTGATCAGCTGACTTGAGATACACTCCTCTTTCACTGCCATAAACTTACAGCTGCTGTCACAAGGGACACGTGGAGCTGGATTTCTCTCATTATAAAAGGAAATCATCCATGTGGCGTTTTCTTGTTGAGACACAAGTTGCTGCAGACCAAAAAGGGAAGCATTTTCTACATACATTTCAAAAATCATCAGTTTGGGGGTGTTTTGTGAAGGAATGACAGTAGGATTTCCTTAATGCTGTTGGATGGAAAGATTTTTTTTTTTTTTGGTGGTAGAAGACTGGCTGTCCACACTTTAGTTCAAAAGATTACTATTATATTAGTAAAATTTTAGTATATAGAATATTTACTGAGAATAATTTAATTATTAAAAAGGGACTTAAGTATTACTTACATGAAAAATATCATATTTGCTTCCAATTATCACCAAGGGTATTGGAAAAGGGTCAACTAATGCACTGTCCTGTTAAAAAGATAAAGGACAGTTAAGCTCTGTAAACAAACTGTAAAAGATTGCAACTGTTAAAGCAACTGAAAGAGGTTAAAATAAATTCACAGAACACATCATTTTCCAAACCTTAAGGCAGAGGAGTCAACTTTATTGCAATATCCATATTATATTCTACCATTTTCCTATTTTCTTCCTAAATGGTCAGGAAGTAATCCCTCTGAGCAGTTAGAACACTCAGTGGAATAAATGGGCTTTTACACTATATATTACATTATTAGATGGGAAAGGAAGAGAGGAAAAACCTCATGTATTCATAGAACACCTGCCTGGCTGGATTAGAAGAACTGGCTTTTTGACACATTCACATTCTTTGGATAAAATCTAAAAGAATGCAGACAAAATCTCAAGAAAAATAAACTGAATTATTTGCTTGTGTCACACATTTGCCCTGTCCACATCATGTTTTCCAAACACACAAACAATATTTAATGTGAATTTCAAATGTTTGATATCAGCACAAAGAGGAAACATCATCCAACAATCTTGAAATGTGAATCAGTATCATTGGAGGAAAACAGGTCTAAAAGCGCAGGCTTATGTGCTGAATAGCTAATATGGGATGAAATTTTAATAAGTGAATTACAAGAATTCTCAAGTGATCTGGAGGGGTTTGCTGTAGTCCACATGAAATGAGGCAATCCCCTTGTGTGTTCAGGCAAATATTTATTCAAGCTGCTTTGGCTGCAGCAGTGCAAGAAAGATGAGTTGTAGCAGAGGCTGGTCCAACTGCTCCCTCCTAACCCCAGCTATTTCACAGACAGGTTCAATGACAGAATATTGACAGAAGCTGCACATACTGAAAATCCTCTGCTTGGAGAGGAGAAATAATGGCTTCACTCATACATTGTCAAATAAAAAGCTTTAAGCAAAACTATCATAACTTAAAAAGAGTATATAGAATACAAAATGAAAAAAAAAAAGTTTTCATTTCATAACTAAGAGGAAAAATTTGGGATAACATCAGAAACCTTAAAACTAGTATATTGAACCCTATTCATGTTTTGACTGTGGAATTTGTTTTTGACTATGTTTAGATCCATTCAGCCTTTTTAAACAGGGTCTGCAATTGATAGGTTTTGTCATCATAGCAAATAATTCTTTAGCCAGGCCAATGAAATATATCTTAATCCTTAAAAATATAAGTATTTAATTGATTCCTCTTTATAATAAAAATATGTTTAGCCATTGAAAGGCACATAAAGATCTCCATAAGAAATAATTTAATTTGACTATAGATTACAGTATTTTCTTCTAATAAACTGACACAATTTTTCTTTGAACAATGATTAAAATAAGAAGAGAACCAAATGGTAATATAATATTTTGTTTGCATTATTGATGTCTTTGATAATGGAGGATGAACAAGTTTTCGTTCAGAAGGTATAACTGTTTTTTCCTACAGTGCAAGAATACCAAGTTTTCTTAACAAATAATAGCATTATTATTTTTCTTTATTGCAATAAGCTTGCAATTTTCTGATATGTAAAACCCTATATGAAACTAGACACCGTGGTCATAATTTATTGCCATTTATTTGTGCATGTAGGTGTTATCTTTTTGTGAATTACCTTCTCTAAAAGTAAAAACCAAAATAATCCCAATATCAAACCCCATACGCTAAATCTACGGAGTGCTGCATATGTTGCTCTCTCATACATTTTAAGTTACTTGTAAATTTCTGAGCTCTACAAGCACTTGCTGTGTTGAAGCATTTTATAGAAGTTACAGTAACTAGATTTACATGCCAGGTCTTTGAATTGTTGAATACTTATTTATGCTTATTATATACACACAACATTTGCAGAGGTTTAACGCACAATGACTTTTCCTTTCTATTGCGCATAATCTAGTTTAGCTTTTCCAGAGATTTAGTTAGCAATTATGTTTAAAGGACTGATGTTAACATTTCTGAAACTTCATAATTTAATTAGTTGTCAGATTATCAAAAGGCATTGAGTTTGTGATAGACATTTAAATAAATGCAAAGTATATAGTCATGTTGATGGCTGTTATAACTATATTCTTTTCTTAAATTTGTACCTTCAGCTAGTCTCTTGCTAGATGACTTTTGTACATTCTAGTTTTCATCTTCATTTTTAAAAGATGAGGGGGAAAAAAAGCAAACTGCTACTCTAAAACTATTTCTTTTGATTGGTGTAACATGCCATAACAATCACATTAGATATCTAACAAAAAGATATAAGAAACCTTCTTTCCTTGTTTCTGCTCTTATTGAATTTTTATTAAATTGCTATAATTTTCCAGTGAACAGGTTCATCTACATCAAATGGATTTTCAGTCATGCATAAAAATCTAAAAGAGTTGTTTATGATTTTCTAAAGCATTATCTTTAACTGTATAAAGGCCTGTGACATCTGGAGAAAATATTAGAAGTAACTTACAGGGTGATCCCTCTGCAGATTGTTCCACATTCTCTGTTTAATTTCAGCAGCTACTTCAGGGTTTGTCTTTTCTAGTTTGGTTGAAATTTTGTTCACATGGTTCCTGGTGACCTGCAGAAGGCTCTCCATAGTGGTCCAGAGTTCATTAGGTTTGGAGAGATCCAACACCAGAACTACAGCAAATGACCTGTGAAATAGGCATTATTTGGCACATGAGGCAGTCAGCGTTTTCATACAAAACCACACCTGCACTGCAAATGTGAACATCTACCTGCTGAGATGGAATTAAATGGGACAGCAAAGCAAGATGGCTTTTAGGGATATTCTGCACTCTGAAGAACCTTTTCCCCTGGCTCTTGTTCAGAGTTATTATTTTGACTGTCTTCAAACAGTAAAATATGCAAAGCAGCCCTGCAGTTCCCTCCTGTATGACTGAGGATTTCTGCTGTTATGTATCCCTGCCATCTCCTAAATCTCCAACCCCAGACCAATGGCTAGGATCTTTCCTAACTATTACCTGCATTCCCTGTAGACCTGGGAAATTTCCCTATTTTCATTATTCTTTTCTAGTATGAAATGAAGAAAACCTGGTTAAGGACAATATTCTGTGTCATGGACTGAGACAGTTTGCTGGAACCTTGAATGGATGCCTAAGAAAAGTCATCTGAAAGATAAAAGAGTACTCAAGACATCCTTAGCTACTACCAGACTTTTAAAGGTGGATTGTTGATGGGAAATCTTTTACATCTGAAGTCCTCTCTTTCTAAAACCCTGCCTCCCAAAACACCAGCTGCATTTAAGTGCACCTGTAAAGGTCATTGCAAATGCAGTAATCTGAACAGCTGCCATCATTCTATCTCATTCTAACCTGATTTGAAAAAGGGGATTCCAGACCAGAGTGGTATTAAAAAAGCTACAAATCCAACTAAATGTTCAATTTCATTTTAAAATACTGTGGGAAAGAAAAATCTGGTGAAAAATCTCTTGATATAGATCTACTTTGTCTCTTGAAACTAGATATACTTTATGGAACTTTTAAATAAGCAAATTGCTTGAGTACGATGATGAGCAAATCAGCAAAATGCACTTATATTTGTTGAAGTAGTAGAATTTTTTCTGGCATGTTAAAATATTGTCTTGTGAACAGAAGTGAATTGTTCTTACAGAACATTTCTATCCCAGCAAAGAATCTTAAGATTCTCCACATCAGAAAATCCCTTATCAGTAAAAAAGGAAGAAAAGACTGATGGAGGTAGAGCTCAATTAATTTAATTTAGTCAGGGGCTGGAAAGTTATACTTAATTTTTCTCTCCCAAGCTTCTAAAGACAAAGAGCTTCACATGCCATAAGTGTTTTATTTTCATTCTCTCTTAGACTCTCAGCAAATAATGGCATTATCTCAATAGTCAAAACAGAAGCAAATATACCTAATAAAAATGATATCCCTCCTTTTTCTTCCCCACAGAAGTTAAGGCTCAATACCAATGAAATAAAGCAATACATCATAATACAAAATTTATATTTGATCCTTTTCTCCCCTTTCAACTCCCATCTTCCTTAATAAAAAAAACCATAAAAAGCACCCCCTATCACCTTGTCATTTCCTCATGCAATTTTTCATGCATTTCTTCTTATGCTATCCATTATTTTAATGGAATTTTTTAACGTACATTCTCTTAATTTCATAAAAAATTCTGTTTCCTTTTGTTTTCAAATAATTTCAGTAGCTCTGGTTCCTCCTGGAAACATCATCTCTCTGTTGGGAAATGACTTTTGCATTAAGAGGTCATATCCCAAAAACCCAGAGACTTTTTTTGTCACAGTTTTTGGCCTTATTTTTCACCCTAAAATGTCAGTCACAGAAAGAGCATCTATGTGTGCACACAGAAGCAGGAAGCAAGATTTTATTTTTCATGTCCCCAGTCTGTTGCTTTGCTCTTCACTGAGCATAAAGATATTATGTCTTATCTTTTCCTGTATTTCTTGTTCTACCTACTTAAGGCCAACTTATTTCCTCCATGTTTTGTTGAGCTTACTTAGAACTTATTTAGGAGAGAAGCATGAAAAGGAAGACCAAAGCAAAGCACTGTGGTATTACAGTGATTACACTCTGAAAGAGGTATTCACATAAAAAAGGTCTAGAGCTTACTAATGTTTGAAGGAAAGCTCAAATAACTCTGGAATTGTAATATTTACACTTACCTTATGTTGTGGACAGTGATTGGTATCCGAATGAGTTCCACTAATGAGGTTCCACCACCTAATTCCCAAAAATGAGCTACATCTTTAGGCTGCAAAAGATTTCCTTTTGTTATTTTTAGGTGTGTGTATACATATAAAGATATGCTAAGTTATACTTTATACTCACTGTATTGTGTCTCCTTGCTCTTCTTCCAAAAGTATATTCCAAGGCTAATGTTGGCTTTGGAGACTCTTCCCTAAAGGAAAAGTAACTGACTTTTGTCAAGATCTTCTAAAGAAAGGAAGTTAATTCTGCAGTTACTAAATTGTATTTATCAGTCAGTTCAGAATTTGGCTTAGAGACAGCAGTACAGAGAAGAGACACTTTTAGACAGGAGGTGTCAGGTACTCAAGACAGGAGAAGCAGCAGCACCAGCCCAAAGAAATGAGTCATTTCAGCTAACACTGGAGAAGGACTGAAAGGATCACCTGAGAGGTTATAATGAAGGGAAATAAGTTCATTCCTAAGTGATTAACCAGTTACAGGACACATCTGCATACATGCATTATGAATTATCACACAATATGACTGGTTTTAAATCTAAAGCTGAAAACTGCTTTAAAATATTTAACACATACCTCTCAAGGCATCTCAGTATGATAGTGGTCTTTCCCTGGAAATTAAAAACAAAGAGGAACTCTACTGTACTGTCTTTAAAGCATGAAGTTGTATCACTAAGTCAAATTCATTTAACATTCCAATAATAAAGTGCCAGAAAACTGCAAATGCATGGAACTGCTTGCAGCCTTACAGTGGAAACTCAAGTCCAATTTTCAATCAGAATCAAGTTACTCTACCATTATTTTAAGTATAAACTAATAGACATGACAAATATAGTAATAGGAACACTGTACTTTAAACAGACATTAGTGATCAATTAGACCTCTGCAGAATGAGACCATGAGGTATTATGTCTTTAAAATTAAGTGAACCTTAACATCTGAAAATATGAGATGTTTTCCCTGACACAAATTATGTTTGAAAAGTGTAGAATTGTACAGTATTTAGATTACCCCATTTTTGTTTCCCATAAATAATATTGATTTTTCCCAAACTTCCCCTGGCTTGACAACATCATCATCGTCAGGATTTTCTCTCTTCTCCACTTCAGCTATAGCAAGATCCCATAAAGTATCACTAATTGGAAGAAAAAAAGCAAGAAAAGAATAATTAGAGAAAAAACACACCTTAGGCCCTAATTCCTGAAAACATCTAAATTAAGGTTATTGTGGTGTAGATGATTATTATAATTTCACATCACCTGCTCCCTGCTTGTCGAAATATTTCTAACCAAACCAGCTGAGGTGACATTCCTCAATAACTCCAGCAGCCACCTGTGGCACGTACTTAGCACATACCCGCTATACAGCGGGAGGCTTTGCTTGGAGTACATTTAATCACAGAATCACAAAATCAATTAGGTTGGAAAAGACCCCTGAGATCATATAGTCCAGCCTGTGACCGAGCACGACCAGAACAAGTGCCACGTCCAAGCTTTCCTTAAAGCACCTCCAGGGACGGTGACTGCAGCCCTTCACCCGGCAGGGCACTGCGGTACCGAGACTCCTTTAGGGGCCTGTGTGCCGTGCCAGGCTTTCTCACTGCAGTACAGAGACTCCTTTCGGAGCCTGTGTGCCGTGCCAGGCTTTCTCACTGCAGTACCGAGACACCTTTAAGAGCCTGTGTGCCGTGCCCGGCTTTCTCACTGCAGTACCGAGACTCCTTTAGGGGCCCGTGTGCCGTGCCAGGCTTTCTCACTGCAGTACCGAGACACCTTTAAGAGCCTGTGTGCCGTGCCAGGCTTTCTCACTGCAGTACCGAGACACCTTTAAGAGCCTGTGTGCCGTGCCAGGCTTTCTCACTGCAGTACCGAGACACCTTTAAGAGCCTGTGTGCCGTGCCAGGCTTTCTCACTGCAGTACCGAGACTCCTTTAGGGGCCCGTGTGCCGTGCCAGGCTTTCCGAGGAGCCTGCGGCAGCTGCCGGCCTCTGGGGCCGGGCAGGGCTCGGAGGGCTCGGGAAAGCTCCGGCCCTGCGCTCGGTGTGCCGGAGAGCTGCCGCCCCCCGTGGTCCCCTGCAGACCCCGGTTGTGTGCGGTTCCTCACAGCAGTAAGCGGACAAAGGCCAAGCGTGCCCCGCCTGCCCCCGGCCCCGCTCGCTTTAGGGGTAGAGGCCGGAACGGCCCGTTTTAGCACTCCTGCCCTCCCTCCCGCTTCCAGGCTGTCCTCCCCGGCCGCCGGCCCCTTCCCCCAGGGCAGCGGGAGCGATCCACGGTCTCCAGCCCGGGCAGGGCTCCCGGTACCTGGCCTTGGGCATCGCTGCGCGGGCCGCGGGCCCGGCTGCCCGTGGCCATGGGAACGGCGCGGGGCACGCCGGGAGCTGTAGTTCCGCGGGGCTCGGCTCTCACAGGGAGGGGCCGTGGGGCGGCTCCGCCCGGGTCTCGCCCGCTGCCCTCGACCCGCGGCTGCCGCTTTGCTCGCGGTTCCCAAGCACCGTGGCAGTGCGAGGGCGCTCGGGGGAGCTGTGCTGTAGCCGCTCTTGAGAGGGGACAAAATGCTGCAGCTGTGCAGGAAGCCAGGGACAAGTAAACAACACCTCCGGGAGTCTCATTTGACCTCGGCTCCTGATAAATTCATGGTCCATAGTGAGCTTTGTTACCGGCGGGGGGAGTGAAACGAGGCCTCAGTAGTTCCCGCTCCCTGTGAACTGCTGTGTAACACACTGTAAGTGTAGTTTTTACACAAAAATTATTGTGTAATTATTTTATTGTCCAGCGGAGGGCAACGAGGGTGGGTGAGGGACTGGAGCATCTCTCTTAGGAGGAAAGGCTGAAGGAGCTGGGCCTGTTCAGCCTCGGGGAGACGCGACTGAGAGGGAACATCACCAATGTCTGCCAGTGTGTGCAGGGAGGTGTCAGAGATGAGCCAGGCTCTGTCAGTGCTGCTGAGCAAAAGGACAAGAGGCAATGGGCAGAAATTGATGCACAGAAGTTCCACCTGAGCATGACAAAGAACTTCTTTACTGTGCAAGTGACTGAGCACTGGAACAGTTTGTGCAGAGGGGCTGTGGAGTCTCCCTCAATGGAGGTATTCAGGAACCAACTGGACATAATCCTGAGCCCTGTGCTCTGGGATGGCCCTGCTTGAGCAGGGAGCTTGGAACAGATGACCAACCTGACCCATTCTGGGTTTCTGTGACTTTGTAGTTACTAGGGGCATACAAAGTAAAACACTGTAACAAACATGGGCTGGATTATTTCACATAAGTTTATCAAAAATCAAATCCAAAAATGGTGGGCTTGGATTAGAAAGGAGGATTTAAAGGGTGCAGTAGAACAGCAGGACGACCCTGAGTATGAAATGGGCATGGGATGTAGGTGAACCCAACAAGTTCAAAGTGTCCTTTAGAGAAGTCCAAAGTCCAAGACAGAATTACAGCTCTCTTCTCTGGCTGAGGAGCTGCTTTGTATCTTGAAAGAGTGGAGACAGAAAAACCTGACTGAAATCATTCAGTTACCTGTTTGATCAAAGCCAGGAAAATGGCCTCATTCATAATGATTAACTCAGATTTGATTTTAACTGTTCCTTCTTCCTTACCCAAAGAAGGCTGAGTATCCTAACACTGACCCTAAGTAATGTTCATTCTTTAAATAAGATTCTTTTTTTCTAAATTTAGCTTGCATAATCACTCAGTTTCAGTTCCAGAACCCTTTATATAGCTATTTTGTTTGTTTTTAATTACTTCCAGGTTTTTGCATTCAAATTATCAGGAATTTGCTACCCTTCTATGGAAACCATGGTCTTACAAATTAAAATCCAAAAAGAAACTTAATTATGTAGTGTTATACAGTGCAGATCATGCTGATGTCTGTCTAAGTGCATTTCTGTCAGCAATTTCACTTCAACAGAACACTTCTGATATCTTGGTATATATGTGGAGCCAGTGCTGATCTGTAATCAGCATCTAGAGGTAGCAAAATCCCTGGACAAAGCTGCCCTTGCTCTGCCAAAGACAGCAAAACCATGGTAGGAATTGCTCCTGGCACTGTGACCTGTGCAGGCATTACTGCAATGATGAGAGTATAAAAAGCAAAGTGTTTTTACAGTGATTTATCACTGTCAGAGGTGGCACATCTGGAAGATGCTGCAGTTCAGATCTGAGCACAGTAAAAGTGTGTACAGTTAGTAAATGCACTGAAACCCAATCTGGAATTTAAACTGGAGTTTTCAGTATTTTATATTTCAACTTTCTGTGTTTCTTTTGCCCTAATAAACTTTAAAGAATACCCAAAACAACACACACACAAAACTTTCCCCCCCTAATTCAGTATTACTGAGTTACTTATCATCTTAGTTAAAATTAACTCAGACTAATGGATTGCACTAAGCTGTATGGACTATTAAAGCTCTACCTAAAGCTTTAAGTGGTGCATTCCTTTACACAAGAATGATTTTCTTCCTTCAGAAACCATTAAAACCTAGGAAAACTGGTAGTCTGACAAAGAACTTCAACACCAAATACCTAGCAGCCTTCTTTCATAGGGAAATAGATGCTTTTATTTCAAATTTAAATAAAATTTAAATATAAAATAACAAAACCCATTAAACTTCTGGATTGTATTAAAACCTTAAAGCTTTATCCTTTGCCTGGTGGGCTACAGGAGTAAATGGGTCTTGTTTGTTCTAGAAATCAGCTGTTCTCTTGCTAACACTGCTGCTCAAAAACTGACAAGGCAAAGTGAAGTTCAAGTAATATATTAATTTACATTGCATTCCAAATAGTCTTCTCAAAACAATGTGATTGTTTATCCAGACATTTGCCAGTGATTTTTCAGTCACTGACAAGCTCAGATTCATTGATCATTTACATGGATTGTTGATTCTGACCACTAACTCAGAGCAAGCATGAAAGATACTCTAAAGTTCATGGTAGAAGGTGAAGCCTCCTTGCATGTGCTAACGTATTGACCCCATCCTGCCCATATTTTTACAGCCTAGGTTCTGCAAGCTTTGAGCAAAGGAAGTTTTCCAGCCACAGTCCCAAAGCTGCTGCTCACTGACAGCTCCCACAGACTCATCACTGCTGAGGTGAGACAGGTCAGGTTCTGCCCTGCTTTAGTCATGGATTAGGTAGCACAGTAGGAATTTCTTTGGTGCATGACTTCAGGTTAAGGCTGAGCTCTGGGTCACTCATGAGGCTTGGGCTGGTGGGGAAAGCAGAACAGATTATCTGCTTGGACTGTGAAATTTTCAGCCTTGCTGAAACACAGCTCTGCAAACACAGCTCTGAAAACCTCAGGGCCTTGCTGTCTTGCATTGTGGGGTATTCTTCAAGTAGCTCTGGAGCTTGATTACTTGGAGCAAGGCCCTGAGGTTTGCAGAGCTGTGTTTGGGAGTGTGCTTGCACATTGTGACAGGGACTCCACCTGCCGACCCTGTTACCTTGCAGGGAAGTGTCTGCAGAGGTTCCTGTCACTGCAGAAGCCTCACTCTTGCTGATCAAACTGCAAGCAGCTCCATTGTTTAACACAGGGCTGTCACAGTAACTGTGAGTGCATTTATTTCATAAAATAACTCACCATTTCTGGTCATGTGACTGTGGGGGATTAACAGTGACCTATAATGAGCAGTTAGTGAGTCTGGAAAGTCATGCCAAAAAAGGGATCTAATGCATGAATTGCTTCTGATTACAATGATGTAGGGACATACTGCAGCAGCAAGAGCTCAACAGAAAAAAGCAAAGCAGTGTCTATAGAGTTTCCTACCCAAAGGCAGGCAGGAAGGTCACACTCTGCTCATAGACTGTACAGGGCTTTATAAAACAACTGTTTGTAGTGTTAATGAAATCTCCAAATGTGCACATCAGCTGTTTGTATTGGTTATCATGTTGTTCAAAATTCAACAAAGAGTTTTAAAGCTACATTATCAATCTCACTAGCAAAATGCTCCACTTTTTTCCCCTTCTAATAACAGAAGGTGATCTGCCACATTCATTTGAAATTGGTCAATTAGGAAAGACTACTAGTTGGAGTATTCCAGGTTATCATAATTTCATGATTACAAGAAGACTTTTGTGCTTGTAAATTGAAGTATTTAATCATATTTGAGAAGCTTTATACTGTAACCTAACTGATACAGTAACATGTTTGTATTTGTAAACAGCCTTACCCCCTCAAATCTGAAAGTTAATTATTCTGCTGATTGCAAGGGGGTGTTAATTCCTAAATGAATTTCACCAAGCGATCTGCATCACTTCCCATGGGGTGCAACACAAGTAATGCCATTGGTCTCTTGGGGCTCCCAAGATGCTTCCCTGGATGATGGCAGGGCCTGGCTGCCTGGGAGGAGGTAAAACCTCCTGCTTGCTGCTGGCCCTGCCTCATGGAAAGAGAAGGCTCTGGTGCCCCAACCAGCACCAAAGAGTGGAAGGTACCAGGAAGCCCTTTCCACCTTGCAGAAGTGAATGCATCTGGATACAGTATGTGAGTTGTTTGGTTGTGATTTTCAAGAGGAAGCACTAGCCTGTGGTACCATTCATCACGTGGTGCTTGAGTCCTGTGCACTTCAGTAGCTGTGGCAGGAATTTGAGAGCTTTCTAAAGAAAACCAGCTTGCCAGTCTGCCTTTCCCCTTTTTAAGACCATGTTCTCTTCATGGCCTGTATCTCCCTTCCAATCTATTTTATTTCTTTAGGAGAATACTGTATCCCCTGCTTTTAACAGAGGGCAAAAAGCTGAAAATATCTCTCAGTATGAGCATTTGAAATGTTTAAAGAACACAAACCAGCGATTTCTCATTGTGAAATTACTTCAGTTTAAGTAATAATCAAAGAAAAACCAATGAGGACTGGCTGTAAGGGATTAATGATCCATGATCATTAACATGAGCTGAAGTGGAAACTGTAAAATGAATCAGTGATTTATGTTTGAGTACCTTCTTCATAGTTGTACCTAAATTATCTATGAGAGAATGGTGCAGATCCATTCTGGAGCCTGCAGAAGTGGTTTATTTGTATTGGAACAAAAAGAGGACTGGAAGAAAAACAATGCATGTAATTTCTATACATTTGACCTGTGTAGCACTGAGGCTTGCACCTGAAAAAGCAACTGGAAAGTGCTCCTAGGTCCAAGAGTGCAGATGCAGCATCATGTCTTCAGTGTGCAAGAACATTATATTAGTATTAGAACAGGAAATGTATAGATACAAATTAAAAACAAGAAGTAAATATTATTCAGACTCAATGTATATACATTATATATATTGTACACAGATTTTAGGTCTCCAAGTTTACTCACAACATTTTATGTCAATGGTTTTCTGTGTTGTTCTTGTGTTTTGAATTGTGAGTCATTCTTGCCATCTGTATTATATTATTATTGGATTAAAGGAGAAATTAGGTACAGGGTGTTGTTTAACAGAACTGTAGTAAATACAGTGTCTGTCCAGTTTAGATTCTTTTCAAAAGGCTGGAGCAGAGAAGGTTTATTTAGAAATTTACCAGACCAAGGCTGAATATTTGCCAAGTACAGCAGCTGTATAACAAAGGCTAGAGTGTATCATGAGAATACTCTTTAAATTTGTAATAGTTACATGATGTGCTTATGTGTTTGTTGGTTTTTTTTCAAAGGAGAAACAATTATACAAAATTTGTTCCTTTTAGTCCCATGATACTTGTATTGCAAATAAGAATGGTGCTGGAAGTGAAAAGTATTTTGTATTTGACTGCTTTTCTAAACAAAAATTCCTTTTCAAAATGAAAGTTATAAAACTGGTCTAATTTTGAAAAACAAGAGATGAAGAGCTGAAGACAGTTTGGTCCCTGAGAATATATCTGTAAAACTGTAAAATCTATACAGTTTTTTCAATGACACCTTTCTCCATCATTACAAACAGAAGTATTTTTCTGAGCTGTAGGCACAAGCAATCCCCAGTCAATCACAACCCTTAAACTGACTCATCATCTTTCCAGTTCAGGCCAGAGCTTTAATTTAAGGGCTACTCCTCTTATATGCAACTGCATGAATGAAAACCTTGCTTTTGTTTATGGAGCTGCTTATGCTCTACATCTTGTACCTCAGCAGGTTTTCAGTCCATGTAGAAACCCTCTAACAAGGGTTATTACCATGACACATAATCCTTTCATAACAAAGTGGGACATTTAGTTGGTCTGTTGATTGCAGGAAGTGGCTGGCTCCCCATCTCCTTGAGTTTCTGTCCACTTTGAGGTGCCAGTAATGCTGGAGCAGAGAGGTGATGAGCAACTCCTTTCAGCTGATGAAAGTTGTTAATGTAGCTGGCAATCAGTAGAGTGATCTCAAGAATCTATAACAGGAACACACAAAACTCTTTGAAAAATACAATGATGTGTTTTGACTGCTGAAAAAATAGCTAACTTTTTAGCAAGTGACAATCACCATCAACTGGATAAGTACTTGTACTTTAACAAATTAATGATGGGGGGAGAGGAGATAACTAATAAAGCTTTTTTTATTGCTCCTTTAAATAATGTAATGTTATTCCCATCAGGAATCAAAGATACTTTGTCTTCCACAGTCTTAAATGATTCAGAGATGACTTATTTAATTTTGAGAGAGATGTTAAGTCCAAAAGATGACACCCAGAGAGTTTTGCCAGAGACTCAGAGAACTCAAGATGCAGGGTAGATGAGGGGAATAAAGACTTTGGGGAGGTTTTTATCATATTTTCTCTTTGTGACCCATACAAACCTTGCTGAGATACTGAACAGCTTGCCCAGAGAAGCTGTGGATGCCCCATCCATGGAAGTGTTCAAGGCCAGCTTGGATGGGGCTCTGAGGAGCCTGGTCCAGTGGAAGGTGTTCCTGCCCAGGGCAGGGGGGTCAGAGCTAGGTGATTTTAAGGTCCTTTCCAACCCAAACCATTCTGTGATTCTGTAAGGGCACAATCTGAGGGAAACTTCAACATGTGTATTTTACTATGCTTATTTGTATGAAGAATCATGTTTTGAACCCAATTTATATGTGGAATTTTGTATTATTTCATAAATTTGTTCAAACTAACAGCAAAACCTTTGGGGGTTTTTTTTTCTTTTAATATAGTCAGTCTTTCCAGTAAAGGAGAGAATCTAGATTTAAAAAGCAGGACTTCTTTTTCTTTTGACCAAAAGGAAAAATATCCTAGGATTTCTAGGAAGTGACTGATCTTTCAGATGTTGTGTTTTATAATTTCACTGTAGATCCCAAATGTACTTTTGGAAAAATCATCTCTGGTGCTGATTAGGCAAACAGAGTAGGTTTTAGGTACTGCATGTAATTTCTGTCCTTATCAGCCTTCTTTGTCCTTCTATGAAAACTCTGGAATGTTATAGACAGGGACATGAAAAGAACAGGTACCCATCAGTACTGTCACAGTTAGCCCTGACATTACTCATTATTTGCTCTCGAAAATCATCTGGCAAAAGCCAGAAATCTGAGCAGGCTGGGAATAAAAAAAGGTGTTTCATCTTTCACATCTGTTAGGGATTACCCACTAGAGAGAGCACAAAAGCAGATGGAAACTGTTTCAGGTAATAGACCAACCTTTGGCTTTGTCATGGCAAAAAGGTGTTTTTCAGTTGATTTGTCCTTTGTCTGAGCATTGTTAACAACCAGCATAAAATCATCTTGATAGCCTCCAAAAGTCATCAGGCTCTTATATGTGTATGTAACTGTCAGTCTCTGGAAAAAGGAAACCCCCAGAACAAAAAGCTGTTAAGCAGGACCATGCAGGAAAAGCAGATTATGAGAAATTCTTCTTTAAAAAAATATAATTACACATATATTTTTCAGTGGAGGTAGCCTCTTGTCATTAACTATGAATTTTGGGATAGCTTCATTTAGACCATCATGATGAAGAGTTTTCACTGTAGATGATAACTCTTCTAAGTTTGACCTCTGTTTCTATTCCAAATTAATTAGATAAAAGATATAAGAACATTTCAACTTAAGTGTGTAATTCCATTTACCCAAATCTTGACTGACTTTGAGAAAAGTTAATCTTACAAATTCCACTTGAAATTGAAGCAGTATCTAAATAAATTAAATGGCAGAGTATGAGACATCTGAAGGAATTTAACTCCAGATAGTCTTTTTGTGCAGCGATATGTTTTGCAAACACAAAAATTAAATTCTGTTCTCTTGTTTTCACATCTCTGATGACACATAACTGCTCTTCAGGGCTCCTCAGCTTTTCATCCCTCGATTCTTACTGTTCAGGGTGTAACACCACAAAAATGGCCTTTGAGTTAAGATCAGCATTTAATCTATTGTTACACCTCACATTAATTTGCTGCAGATGTTTGCATTTAAAATTCATTGTCAGACAACATTTGTACATAACTTAGTGTCCTTCCTTAGTAAACCTCTTTTTCCCCAGTTTTGAAATAGTATTATCTCTAACCCTTGCAGCATCATTTCTGATTTCCCTGATCCTTCCTACAGAAAATCCCAATGTTCCCTGGAAGCTGAGCATTCCTTGAATGTCAAGTAAGGCCTGCCACTACCTAAACTGGCAATTCCCTACAGAAATGCCACAGCTCCAGGAGCAGTGTCAGTAGAGCTCTGCAGTCTGGTGCAAGCACGTTTTGCTTGTTCCCTGAGAGCTGCTGTTTCCTCTCCTCAAGCTCTTTGTTTTATTATTTCTTTAACTGCAAAGAAGTGTAATGAAAAGGCCCATATCAGCCCAATTATAAAGCTGAGATTTTAATTTTCTGATATTCAATATTAGCACTTGCTAATAGCAGCATGCCATTCTTTTTCTTTGCAGGATATAAATGAAAGCAGGGATCTTCTCAGGCATTGCTTTTCACACTGATTACGAGTCGTTTTCTATGAAAACTTGTATTGCAAATCAAAGAAAAATCTGAGCCTAAAATGACATAATTAAATAACACTGGGTTATATTACCTACTATTAAACAAAAATAATACAATGAAAATAACAATCTATTAAAGTAACTGCTCTTTGCAGAGTGTGTGTATTATGAATAATACTGGAAAATTAAGTCTCCAGGAAAAGAAAATTAATGTTATTGTAATAACATTACAATAACTATGGATTTCCTGACATCTGAATGATTAAAACATTAACATTTCATTAAATGATATAAAAACTGTATCTGATAAACAAAAATAAATTCTGTGCAAAGAATTCATTACTTACTTCTATTATTAGTGCTACTGTAATGATGATTACATTAAAGCATTTTAAAAGGAATGAATTTTTGCTTTAAGAGAAGAACTAGATAACTTAGCATGGAAAGCTAATGCCATCTTTTAGATAGTATGGTGGTGAATCTCTCCAAATCATTAGTACTAAAATCTATCTTGACCAAATTAGAAATAGAAATTTCACTTACCATGGAGCTGTAATCCAGGATGCTTATTCCATCTTCATGGACAGCAAACCATATGAAGGACTTGTCAACTGAGGCTGTTGCTAGAGGCTACAAAGAGAAATGTCCTTTAGTTACTACTTCAAAATGAGGCAATATGTGAATAATTATAAATTCTCAGCTATTACAGACCTCTCTCCATGCACATTTCTCACTTCAATTCCCTCTCAGTGTAAAGCTCAGGAAAGGAATTTAAATACCTGCCCAAAGCCATGTAGGTGGCCAGTGGCAGAACAATGAACTCAAACTGATACCCTTCAAACCTACCCTGGTGCTTTGTCCAATAAAATGTATAGGCTCATTAATAAAATACTCAGGGGTCTTACAGTTTGTCCACTAGCTCATATATCTAAATACACAAAATACAGAGTGCAGACAAGCAATTATATATATATGTTTACACACACACCCATCCACACACACCCTGGGTTTACCTGTTAAAACTGAAGGCATGAGGTAAGAGTTCTGATTAACAGAGCTGTTATTTGAATCAAAATAATTAAAATACCAGTAGTTAAGAGAAACTGAGAAGGGGCCAGCATGGAAGGGAGTTCTCTAAATACCCTTAACCACATTTAGTCCTTCTGCAAGGTTCAGCATCCACAGCCAGCCAGTGATACCTTTTCAATGTTCTATTAGTTATCAGGTAAAAAGAGTGTGAACCTAAAAGGCCATCTCAAACTAAGACAGAAGGAATTGGAAACACAGATTAATAATGTAAAACAAGCAATAAGAGTATTGGAAAGTTACTATTATGATACACTTAGTACTATGGTTGTTTTATTTCAGCAGTCTACGACTTAAAAAGTAATTTGACACGAGGTTCAATCAGCTCATGTGTGACGGTGTTCACAGGGGTCTTAGGATGAGGGAAGAGATGAGAATATTGACTCCATGTTTCAGAAGGTTTGATTTATTATTTTATGATATATATTATATTTAAACTATACTAAAAGAACAGAAGAAAGGATTTCATCAGAAGACTAGCTAAGAATAGAAAAAAGAATGATAACAAAGGCTTGTGGCTGACTGAGACTGTCTGGACAGCTGGACTGTGATTAGCCATTAATTAGAAACAACCACATGAGACCAATCACAGATCCACTTTTTGCATTCCACAGGAGCAGATAATCATTGTTTACATTTTGTTCTTAAGGCTTCTCAGCTTCTTAGGAGAAAAAATCCTAAATAAAGGATTTTTCAGAAAATATCATAGCTACACTCATGTATACACACTTATTTTAAACAAAAATATACTATTGTTTGCAAATTATATTTATATTTAAGCCCCTCCTCCCCTTCCCAATGAAACTGATGAAGAAGTCTCACTTTAGCTGCAAAGAGCTTAGCCCCAAAGAAGGGCCATTTCCTGGCCACGCTGAGGTAAATGCGCACGCAGTCTGCGGCGCTGTGCCCACGCAGAGCCATCCATCGTGTCGACAGTCGCTGGCACAGCTGTCTGTTGAAATGAAGAGTGGAATTTACTCACTGAAGGGAATTCCAATGCTTGCCCACAGCAAGTTTAATGAGCAACACAAGAATCCATTTCTTAAAATGGTAATTTCAGTTAATACAAGGACTATCACTGATGCAGTATTAAATAAATACAAAATGTCATTTAGTATTTTAATGCACATAAAAATTATGAAGTATCTTCTAATTTCTAGAACATTATGATTAAATATTGATGTAGCAGTTGCAGCATAAAGGCAGAAAGTCTGGGACAGCTTGTAACGTGTCTCTACAGAGAATCAATGTACCTTTATCAGTACTCAACAGCTATGTCAGCTGTCATTCCAAAAATCCATCCAGCTTAGCACATATCTTTACCTGTGGCTGGTAGGAGGCGTGAGAGACGTGGCTTAGCACTACTCCCTTTGAGTGTGTCTGGGCACTGCTACCCAGAATGCTGCTCCTGATGCACAGTGTGTTCACACTGGGGCTTTTTTTCTGGCTCCTTCTGTCAATTTGTAGCTCCTTGGCAAGTTGGTTCAATAGTATGGAAAAACTAATTCTCAAAAAACACCCAGCCCAGAATCCCTTTCTAAGACACTGACCTGCAGGGATGACTCACCCAGCAGCTGTAATGTTATTAGATGTAGCCCAAGAAAAGGGAGGGTTAATGTGTAGTAAAGGGAGATCCAGCACTTGCAGCTTTGGTCTCACTGCTTGTAAAGTCAAACTGCACCCTTAGCAAAAACACTACAGGCAATAGGGCAGGCACAGAGGGATTCTTCCCATGCCACAGATCTCCAGCTCAGCCAGCTGGTAGTGTAGGACTACTTAAACAGTTCAACAGATGTTTCACTTTTCCTGCATGAGTTAGTCTAATCTGAGACTATTTATAATTAAGTTAATTGCATAAGTCTGAATGCCCCACTGCCTTTTGAGTATGTAATAATATTACTATGTTCATATAATAATAGCTTTAAATTTTCTCAACCTGAAAATTTTCTGTACTGAAGAACATTTCTATGATGTTTACTGGACTTCAAAACTGCTGTATGACTGACTGTGGATAATTTATTACACTGTTCCACTCATTTTCATATCAGTAGGTGTTGATTTAAATCCCTTGCAGGTTATTAATTTTAAATAGAGTGATACCTTACTAGTAAGTCCACTAAGTCACATTGCCAATTTGACTGGCTGCCAGAGATTGCACACCAGAATAACTAACAGATCATGTCCTCATGTCCTTTACTTCATAACTCTTTAGTCTGTGCACACTCAGACCTCATTTAGCCTTGCTGAGTAAGAAAAATAAGAATTTCAAAATCACTGGGTTTTGTAACACTATGTAGTAACTGCTATATCTTTTGCTGGAATGTGTTATTAATAATGGTCCTTTGTTTAGATTAGAAATGTGCAGAGGAAATTGGTTGTTTAGATTAGCAAGAAAATTAGTTTCAAACACAGGTTAGGCAAATATAGCTCAACAATACATTATTCCCAATGACAATTTCAAACTTTGTTTCACTCCTAGATCTTTAGAGAATATGACTCAAAAGACCCATCTCACCTTAACTGTTCATCTGAACAACCTTGCTTGTATCTCTTAGGGTAGAATCTCTCCAAAACTTGCTTTAGGGTTTGGTTGGACTTGGACTGGGAAGTGACTTGCCCTGCTGGAGTTGAGAAGGGCCGTTCAAAATCTCCAATCTCTACCTAAGGGGAAGTCCATGAAAAAAGATTTTTGTTACTCTAAAGTAATTTTCTAGCTGGATATTATGAACTATCTTTTGATCTGTTCGACCAAGTATAAAAGAAAACAAATTTGTCAAATAATATATACTTTTCACTGATCAAAAAGTCACACTAGTGATTTTCTTATTTTCTATCTACCATGGAAAAAAAGTTAAATATCAAACAAAATTGTACAGATATAATATTACTTCTGCTCTTAGATTGCTCTATCTCCAGCTGACACAAATCAGTCTACATTTATTGAATAACAACATCAAATTACTTTCTCAAAACCCTTTATTTGAGCTTTTAATTTTTTAAAAATGAAACATCAAGACCATGTCCAGTAAAGGACTCTTAGACTTTCATTGAAGAGCTGTTACTTTGGAAAATTAATTTGCAGAAATCATGAAAGGAATAGTGAATGGAGAAATGGTACATGATATTAAATGCCAGAGGCCTGGCTGTGCAAGAGGGAAAGCACATTTTAGCCATACTGGTGCCAGCAGCAGCAAATGCTCTAAAGCATTTCCACTCCAGTTAAGAATTGCCTTACACAAAGATCCCAGCCCAGTCTGTTTCCTGCACACTCATATGTAAAAGGTGAAGGTCAATTGAGTGTCAAACAGTCCTGGATCAGTTTGTTTAAGATTTTCTCCTGAAATACTGCTGTGTGAGTTATCCATGCATAAAGATTACCTGAGCTAAAAGGGCTGTCAATTCCATTGCTAATTCTTTGTTTACAGGGAAAAGTCCATTGACTATTTGATCGTTTGTCTGATACACTAGCAGCAGCTTCTCTCTGTCTGTCTCCCCATGAACTTGAACTGAAAAATAAAGCCTACAGAAAAGACAGAAAGTTATTAAATAAAGAAGATACGGAAATGCATTAGCCCTGAGGATTAGCAGTATCTGCTCTGAATGTGACATGTTTATTTCAGTGGCAAAACACATTAGCAGAGCAACACTTGTACTTGAATCAGTGGGTAAATATTTAATGTCAGTCTTCTGACTTTAGTGGAGATTTTTTGCATCCCTGTTCGCCTCTTAAGAACTAAAACAGGTAACTCTATTTAAAAAAAAATCTCCAGTTACACCCATTTACTATTTTTGTTGCAAGCTTCAAGTCAGCCAGTGTTTCTCAGATGAAGAAACTGCAGAAAGTGAAAAACAAATCTCGGGACAAGGCAGAGATATACTTGCTAAACAAACCTGTTTTTGTAAGTAAGGCGGACAGTCCTTGTGCCTTCACATTTCCCAGGGTGTTGTTCTTTGGAGGCTTGCTCCCATTTTGAAATGATGTCACAGATCTACAAGGAAAGCAGTACAAAACTGATTTGGCATGCCTTCCTATTTGAAAACATCTTGAAAAGAAACTGTGAACTTATTTTAATGTCCTCTATCTATCACCTATTAGATACATACACAGCTTGAATTTTTAAACTCACTGAAGTATAACTTTACTTGTATTTCTTAGTCGAAGTGTTTAATAATTAACATTTTTGGGGTTTGTTTATTCTGCAACCCATGCACTGCCTTTGGAAAGAAGCCATTAACATGGAAAGGCCAGATACTTGATTTAGCAGCTGCCAATGAATGTGTAATAACACAGAGTGAGTTGTTAAAATTTAAAATTCAGGACAATGGCAAGCCAAAAACTGGAAAATTCTTAAACTGAGCCTTAAGCATATTCTGTATTAGAGAAGGAACCATTTCTTTTTTTTAACTTCCCAGGATCTCCACCCCAGTATCAATGACTTCTTGGACCTCACATGGTCATCTTTTGGACCTATATCAGAAATGTAGACTGAAATCTCTAAATCCATGTTTGACTCTAATGTTCCTTAGTTTTAAAAAACTGTAACAGCTTTTTGTTTTTTCACGCAGCTGTTACTTCTCTGAATAATACAGATCTCTTAGAGAAAGCTTTTAACTGTAGTTCACTGAATGAACTTCAGCAACTGAAAAAGTGATCTTAAAAAAAAATCTTTCACATTAAGAAAAAAAGACAGTTTTCAGACTGAAAAATGTTTTCCTTTACATTGTCTGAAGAGATCTCTGTCAAATGAAGATACTTTATTTTTTATATGCACAGCCCATTAAAGGCTTTTGTTTACCTTGATATTTCCTTGAAGACAGTGCTCTATATCCTTGCCAGAGGGATCATCAGAAAACAGTGCAAATCCTGACTGAGCTGGTTTCCTCATCCCTGTATCTTGGTTCAGAGTGTTCAGAAATTCCTCTACTGTGGTAGAGGCATCAAACCCAACAACCTAAAAAAGAAGCCAAAATGTATTTTGCTATCAAACTCATACCTGTTTCCCCTTTAAATCTAGGATTTTCAAATATAATACTTCTAAAATAACAGTGGAACTAAAAGACCCATTTCATCCATTACTGTAATTGGAAATTAAAAATTGCCATAAAGGGCCTGAAAAAGATTTCCACATGGGAAGTCAGTTTAGTGGAATTGGTTTCCTCGCACTTGTTACACTTGGAATTCTATTAGGAATTTATATGATAGATAGCAGTCTAGTATCTGAACTTTTTGTGAAAAATACCACTTGAAAAATGAAGATAATAATTTCCTGTGCCTTTCAATATAGTGCAGAAGCAAATGAGATCAATTAATCATTTTTCATCCTGTGCAACTTTAGAGGGATATCAGGTGACAGATCTACACTGGCAGATCTAAAATAGTTTATGAATGTTGCTTTGTCATTATTACACAGTAATATACAGAACCTTCTAAATTTTACTTCCCCAAATATGAACTTCTGTTTTCTATGACTGATTTTGAAGCCTTTTAGCAAGGGAAGGAAGGCAAATAGCTTCTTTACAGATAGCAGGGGCTGATGTTCACTTAAATCTGTATTGAGTGTTTCCTGTATTTGACATGTTGACAATGTTTTGGTAAAAAAATATCTTGAAAATGGATCGTGAACTATTGTTTGAACTTTTCAATGCCTGGCATTAAAATAAAAATCTGATGAATCTTCAGCGATTAATACAAGAGTTTTTAGTACCACTATAATTGTTATTTGCTGATCCCACTGAAATAATTTATGTATTTAATTACAATTTTCTTAGCCCTTATAACTATACTATAACTATAATTTTGAGCGGTAAATAAGTAATGAGCAGTTACTTCTTTTTTTCTCCAAACTTTAATTTTGAAATCCTTTAGGATGATTTAAATGTTAGTTGGTTTAAATGTATGTTGGTTTTTTTTCTGTTTTACTGGGCAAGCAGTAAGCAATTAAGAACCGTAGAGATGATAAAATGCAAAGTACTTCTGTTGCAATCTGATATAAAAAATTATTTGATATAGCTTTGATTTCATATAAAAAGTTGCTTTCTATCTGGGAATACTATGAATTGTTAAAACTCTTCTCAGCCATCTCTCACAGCTGGAAACATAAACCAGATGTGAAGCAGCATGCTTGGAAGCCCATGGAATATTTCCTGGGGCTTTGACTAATGACGTCCCCAGAGAGTTAAGAATGGAGCCATGTTTGTTCTGTAACAAATATGATTATCCTTCAGGACTGATAATGGGAGTTACAGCTGTGCTTCCAGGCCTTCACTGAGATATTTAACTTCCAAGATGTCTGATGAAAGGAAGTGGAATTTAATACCCTTTCCTTTTCCTCAGTCTAATTCATTCATCTGGTGGTCAGGTTAAATAAGAAACAGAGTTTTGGCAGTTCTCACTCTTACAAGGTTTTGCTTTTTTCTTTCTCTTCAAGGTTTTCCCCCAAACCTTTACTCTTAGTTGATCAAATCAGATCACAAGCACTTTGTGCCTGCCATTGCTGGCACTGGCACAGGAGGAACCTCGAGCCATGTTTACCTTCCTCTTTCTGATGAACTGCTTCGTGTATGTGCTGACAGCAGGGGGCTGGGACAGCTCAGATTTCGTGGCCTGCATGACGTTACCTGATATATGCCATTCATGAAGTGAACTGGAATACTGAAGGGCAGGGAATGGTGATAGGGATTTCTCAGGAGAGTGGAAAGGATTTCCATTCTGGAAGGTCTGGCCTCTCGGTCTCCGTTCTGCTGGGTACGTTCTACACAGCGCTGGCAATATATAGCGTATTTCCCAAATTCAGTCCTGTGGCAAAAAGAGAAATAAGGCAATTCCTGGGGACTGATTGAAAGGATAGTAAACTCTGAGTGGATATTTCTGGAGAGGCCAAATGGAAGGAGCATGCAGATTTCACTCTCTGAGATTTTCAATACATTTTTTGCACGTGGAATTAGAAAGAGAATTAGTCTACTGAGACCAGCAGAATTGTGCCAAAGATGAACATGGCTCAGGGTGTATTGTGTAACTGCCATATTTTGGTTTTCACAGTTTTGCAACATACAGTCAGAGTATGCACTGCAAAATATTTTTTTAAACTTATAACTTTCCCAAGTGATGCACAGAAGTAACATGTACTATATTTTAGTAGCAATTCTACTCAAATTCATTTTAAAATATACATCAAAAGATCTGATATATTACAGAAAAGATTGAAAACAAGGTAGTTCAAAAAGACCAGTTGACTAGCTGGGTAATAATATTCAGGCACACCTGGAATCTGCATTCTTCTTTAAGTGAAGTTTAAGAAGCCAAAGGAATGGATGCTGGGGCAGGAAGAGTCCAACGCAGAGGGCCAAGAGCTGCAAGCCCTGAACAAAAGGAATACATTCACTGTTTTAAACATCCTACAACATAAAACTCCCTGCTGTGCCTGCTGGCCAGCAGTGCAGCTTACTGCCAAGTTGAGACTGCTGAAATAGGAATGAAAAAACAAACAGAGAAAAAGCTGAGTAAATAAGCATATAACCTCATTGAAAGGCCCAATACTCTCTGTCTATTTACATGTGTACACCCAGTTTCTTTTGGGGCTGGAAATGGGAAAGCAGCTGAGTTTGTGCAAAAAGCAGTCAATACAAAGGAACAGAAATACTTAGGCTGCATGGCCAAGCATTATGATATGAGGAGAAGCCCGTGCAATTTTAATTCAGCTGTCCTGTTACACATATTATGAAGCAACACATGAGACATTTTGTCTCCTACCAAATTTACGGTAACTATTGAAAAAAACAGTAATTCAATATTTTGGTATATTGTTGTTGCTCAGTATGCATTAAGTTGGTTTCACTTAACACAGAGTACTCTCATTTACCCTGATATACATTTGCTAACATTGCAACTACTTTTCTCACAATCAGTATATCAATGCTTCACATTAAGATTTCAAAAATGGTGTTTCTCTGTCTTGATTTATCTGACTTGCCTGGTATTAAACAGAAAATTGTCAGCACTGGCACAGATACTCCCTTTCATTAAATATCTATACTTTGATGGAGAATAGCATTGGCTCTGTTGAAGGTAAACACTGCAACAGAAGCAAGGGTAGGAGACTACAGCAGGAATTTAGGACTTAAAAAACTTAGTGTAAGGCTGAAAACATTTTACTGCATGTATCAGCTCTTAAAAATCATTCCAGGGGTTAGGATAACAATTTATTTACCTTCACCAGAGGGAAGACCTTGCCAATGGTAAGAAGAATACCAAAGAAGAATTATAGTAAGTGTAAATTCCATCAGGCATACGTAACTTCAGTGTGTGCTAATTGATGTGAATGTACCATGTCTGTTATGAAAGCTTTGTGAATGTTTTATCAATGCACATATTGAATCATAGAATGGAAGGAACCTTAAAGATCATCTAGTTCCAACCCCCTGCACTGGGCAGGGTCACTTTCACTAGACCAGGTTGCTCCAAGCTCAATCCAACCAGGCCTTGAACACTTCCAGGGATGGGGCACCCATGGCTTCTCTGGGCAGCCTGTGCCGGTGCCTCTCTAAAATCAGCCATCTCCCAGGTACAGGCTGTTTCTAGCCAATAGGTATGGCTGCTGGGCATGGGCTGCTTTCTGTGGGAAGAGAAAAACATGTCTATTACAGGAGCCTTGATATGGTAGCTTCCTTTCTCATTTTCTGATCAATCTCCTGATTCTGTAGGCATTGCTCCATCATAAGCGTAACATTCCAGGTCTGTTAATTCTATGCAAGCTCCAAGTATTGGTGTTCCTTTCACTTCATTTTTTGTCTGGATAGCAGTGAATAGCTGACAGTGGACAAATGGAAAAATTTCAAGTATGTATTAATAATGTAGCATGCAGGGTGAATGCAGAACAGCATGGCACACAAGAGGGGACTTCTATCAGAAGCCCTGAGCCTTTTCTGATATTCCACTACACAACACCACAGCTTTACTTCACACTCATATTCTATTGAGTCATTTGCTATGTGGTTTAGCCCACCAGGCTTCCTGAGGTATTAATAAACTGTTTTATATCTTTCTTTTAGGAAAAAAGCAGTAAAAAAAAAAATTAGGTTTCTTACACTCTTACTTAACACTTGACTTGAAGACAGCCCATTTTATGTCCATCCTTTACAAACAGCATGGGCTAAGATGTATTTTACCACCAGATACACATACATTGTTGGAGAATAGCATCAGCTTTGTTTCAGGAAAACACAGCAGCAGTGAATTGGATCTTAACTCAGCAGATGCTGCAGAAAAGCAGAGCCTCTTTATCATCCTAAACACTCAGTGTAGTTCCTTCATTGCTGCTGAGATCACTACCATTAAAATAAATACTGGGTTACCTGTATTGGTCCTGCCTGGTTTTGTGGATGTCGACGCCTGGTCTGTTTAATAAGTTGGCAACAGATCTCATTTTGAAGTTCAGGATGTGTGAGGCAGATCTGCAAAGCACTTTGGGCCAAAGATACATGGTAATCAATGGCAGGAGAGTCAACTGCAGCATTTATAAACAACTGGCAGGTCTAGATATAAAATAATAAGCAAGTGAGTTTACATACAAGGGAGCTTCAGCAAATCTTAAGATGTTCTGTATGTCAAAAGTGTACTTTAATTGAAATCACAATTAGTAAGTTTACCAGTAGATTTGGAAAACACTGCTGGTTCTGCAAAATGGGGTGAAAAGGGGCCAGAATGGATGAAAATCTATACAGAGAGACTTGAGATAAAACACCTCCTACAACCCATGCTATTCACTCTGTATCTAACAGAGTGAACTGTAACAGGGGTTGGAACAATTGTGGTGGCAGGAAAATTTAAGGACATGCTGAACACAGCTCACCCCTCTACAGGACTTGGAAATTCAATGTCTACAGCTCTCAGTGCCAGACATTGTAAAATGCTTCTGTAAGTAGTGAGCACAACATGGCAGCAAATACACAGATAAAAAATCCACAACTCAGAGCCATTGATTTACATCTTGGCTTCCATGGTATTTTTACTGTAGGATAAGTATGACCTTGCTTATACCCAGTACTGTCTTAGGAAAGCCAGCATTTGTTGTGCTGTGTTAGAAGAAAGGATTTATATCACTTGTTGAATTTACTGTATACAATAGTTGAATTTTTAAGGGATATAAGCAAAAATAAAGGAACTGGATAGAAGCCAAATCTATTTCTAGTCTATTTTTATCATAAATGGGATAACTGAAACATGATGTGATCTGTTTCTAAATTCCCTACCTGACTTCTAAGCTGATTTATACAAGGTTTCAATGAAGGTCATACAAGTAATCTCTAGTTAATTTACTTTAGGCAAGTGTCTGTGATTTGAATTAGGTTAAAAAGTGATTTCCAAGTAGACCTAAATTTGTTTTTATCAAAGAAGTACATTTCCTTGTAAATTTTTGTGCTGCAGGATTGCAGAAAATAAGATGGATGTACTTCTTTGAAGTGTTTCAAACATCCCAGAGAAACAAGCTGGAAAGTCTGCCCAAAAGTGTCCATGATGAAACATCGAGTGCTTGTCTTGAATTCCTCTCTAGATCTGAACCATAACATCAAAATTCTCCAGACAGTGGATGCTTCAGGGAATTTGTTCTTTAGACTTGTCTAAGTTTTGTGGAGAAAGTTCATTTACCCAACCTCCATGCTTCCAACTTGTAATTTATTTCACAACATACAGACAAAGGAACAGCAAAATTTTATTTTTTCTCTGAATTAGCTTTTATAGCCTGGAAGAGATTAATGGCATTGCAGCATACCCCCTCTCATAGGCATCAACTACCTACCTGGCCTCCAGCTGGCAGAGCTGTAAGGCACACAGAATTTCTCAAGAACTGTGGCTCAGTGGTTATGAACCTGTATGTGTCTCCTAATCATAAAGCATTTTTACTACACTGGGACACATATATATGTATGGGTATTTTTAACGATCTGTGAGAATCTTTCAAAGTGAACTCAACTCTTGTGAAATACTTTTAATATTTTTTCTATGGAATATTTTCTCTATTTATATTACTGAATAATTGGTCTTTTAAGAATAGCTACTTCATATGAAAATATTTTTTTAAATTAAAAAGAGCAGTACAATCCCTGCTTTCTATGTCAGTTTTAAATAATCCATGACTTGCGGAAACTTAAAATTTACTTTCTTTTCGTTCTGATTTTTAAAATATCTCCCAGATGATTTAGATGTATCTACAACAAAAATTTTTCCTATTATTTTTTCCTCTGAATCTACCTGAAAAAATAGTATTTCAGATACAGTTTTCTGAATGCAGAGATCTGTGCATGCTGTTATATTCTTTGGAGCTATGAACTTCAAGGTAAAATTATTATCACTCATGATAGTCATGGATTTCTCTACTAACTTGCACTTTATCAATAACTTATCAAATAAGTAGGAACACCAAAAGCTGAAGCCTAAACTGCTCCCTCACAACTGAAGGTTATCTTTACATTGGAAGTGATAGTCTTTGGTGAGGGAAAATGGGCACATTTTGTTGTTGTCCATTAGTTACCTCCACTAAAGATAAAAATAAACATATCTTTTTTCTTATTTTTTGAATATATCTAGTAAGCCAACTAACAGCCATTCTTTAGCAAAGAGTTAAAATAGTCAGTTAATAAAAAAGGCATCTGCTATGGTTTTACCTTAAATAATTTAATTGCTTCAGTTTGCAAGGCTTCTGATGGCAGTGTTGTAAGAGGGGAAGTAATTCCTTCTTTGCTATGGCAAAGGGTAGGATGTCTCCAGATTTGAGAAGCTAAACAGATAAAATATATACATTTTGCAATTAATTCAGTTCATAAGTACATTTACTAAATAAGCACTGGAAGATCAGTATGTTGAAATGAAAATAAACTTACTGGCATCACCTTCCACATTTAGTAATTTGCAAAGAAGTTGTTCAAACTCAGATCCAACATTGACACTGGTACTTCCAGCTGCAACTGTCAGATGATAAAGCCATGTGTCCTAGAGCAGAAAAACATAGCAGCTCACTCGTTCTGTGCTGGAAGGAGCTGCTTCAGCAGGATTCTGCTCTCAGCTTAAAACCCTACCATGCACTCCTTTTGAAGCCCAAAGAAGTTTGCCTTTGGTTAAATAAACACACTTTCATGGTCTCTATGTTACAAATGTTAAGCAAGGAAGATTGGACAGAGCTCTCCAAAAGTTTTTACCCTCAGAAATCATGTCTAATTATCAGGGCATTCTTCCTTTCCTCTTCCAAATACTTAAGTCATTTTTTATCACTGCCACATCCTGCTAACCTGGGGATAAGTCCAGAAAGCAAAATGAGGTCTACAAGATTTCTTGGGAACAATGAAGCACCAATAATAAAAATGGTTTTTACCCCACCTCTTATTGCTCATTTACTACAGTAGGGCAAGTCTGAGCAATGTCAGTCCTGTCAGTGAAAATGGATACAGTACCCTGTAACCTCTCAGCTACAGCCCTGTCTGCAAGTTACTGTATGTGAACAAAATTCTCATTACAGCATATAAGATATTCTGCACCATCTACTTATGTAGGCAAGCCTGCATATTTTTGTCTATTTTAACAAGGATTACCTACACTACCATTGATTTGCAGACAAACTCTGATCAATGTTAATAAAGGAAATACTATGAAAATACAAGCCAGGTGATTTGTAGTCCTTGTCCTCCTCTAGAAATATTCCTATCACAGCACCATACTCATAGATGTGTTACTGAAACTCAATAAAAACATCCATTTTTTACCTTCTCATGTTTGGATCCTATGAGAAGATAAGTGGGTCCTTGGTCTTTGGGGTGGATAACAACAGTGTAATGGGTTGATAATAAACTGCGACCACTGGCTTCATAATCTTCATCAGAATCACAGGATCTATCAACTTCTTCAACCTTTGCCTCAAAAAGCTTGATTTGACCAAGAGGAAACTAAAAGTAAAGGGTAATGTTTGTTTCAGTGCACACTGACTTTGTATTATATATTTTTATATTTGCTATTATACAGAATTTTTTCTTATTCTGCAAATAGAAATTAAAATGTGAACTACCATCTGTACCCATTTGTATTTACTTATTTTCAGTCCTGCCAAGGAATTTCAGATAAGCCAGATCTTGCAGAGAAATGAGACTCAAAATGAGACTGGTATGTGCCAAAGTCTGAAAATGAGATTTTCAAAAATTCTTTTCCAGATCTGCCTCCATATATAGCTTATGCAATAAATGTATGTTAGGGTGAGAGAAGTCATTCTTCGGAGTTCCCAAACCTGGTTCCAAGCAAAAATTTCCTGTGTCAAGCCTAGAACTTTAATTATGATCTTGTTATTTTAGAGGACAGGAATGTATTGTTGATGTATCTGGTTTGTTCATACTCTAAATTCAAAAGTTAGTTTTTTGTGTGATAGACCTTCTAGTTGGTTTCTTTCTCCAGTCTGAGAGATCACAGAGCTTCAGTGTTGAGCTGTTTATGTAGTTAGCACCATTTAGCAGAAAATATTTTATCTAAAAAAGCCATTCAAGAGGAAATTTTCACAGAAATATTTCTTTCTTAGCCCTTATCAACAGGAAGCCTCAACAAACATAAATACAGGATGAAATCTCTTCACAACTGGGTGACAGGACTGAGAGAGGCTGACTGGCTGCTCTACACAAAACTCCCTCCTCTCACAGTGCCACTGGTAAGGATTAAAAAATGATGTGGTGATTTGTATTTTCTGTAGTGCTTCTGAAGCATTCAACTTTTTGAGTAAGATAAGATTCTGAGAATCAAAAGATGTTGTTTCACATCTAAGTAGCCAAGATTGATTTATTCACCAAATTTTACTTAAACACAATTGGCTGGCTTTTAGTTTGAATTCCATTTTGAAAGGAGGTCAATTAAATGGACTCCATTATTGTATTAACCACTGCAGATAGTGTAATTTATTTCTGCACAGCCACAGTCAGCTACAGAAAACATGATTTTAATTAGCATATTGTTGAACATTAGAAATAAAGTAGCTTTGGAAAACTTTTCATACATATTCTGCTTACAAAAGCTGAATTCTCATTCTGTTCCAAGTTAGCAAACTCGTTTCAATTTTACTTTAAAAGGGCAGCTAAACTTCTTCCAGATGTGAGGGAATTATTCACAAGAATCCAGCAAAATTCTTCACTAAAGAGCATGCTAAAATGCCAAAATATTCAGTGGTAAAAATGTATAAATTCAGATATGTTAAACATTGAGATTTTTCCTTAGGAGAAATTGTAAAGTTAATTTTAATGTCTCTGTAGGATGAGCTTGAGATTATACTCAAGCCAGTTGATTCCAAAACCCTGTTTTACATTGTTTTAAAGAGCAAAAATTTGATGGATGGTTACTGCTATCTTATTAATACAGTTCTAGAAATGGGGTTTTGTTGAGGTTTAAATGGCTATAAAAGGAAAGGATGACAAAGGATATAACTGGCTCTATGCAAAAGCCATGAATTACTGACTCCAGTGTCATTGTCTTCTTAAAACAGAAGTACAAATATGAGAATTTCTACCGATTTTTTTTATAATGGCTCAGTGGACTGTTCAAAATCCTGTTTCCGACCTGCCTCCATAAAAAGATGTTTCTTGTGACAAAATACAATGCCTTGGGAGCAAAGGGACGAGTGAAAGTCATGTCTAGGAAGTGTCCTAGCTCTTGCAGCACTGTGTACATACAGTGACATACCAAACAAAAGGATTTGGAAGTCAACTGAGGGACAGAAAGAACATTTAAATTCTTGAAACTCTCAGTCACTGCCCACTGCAAGGCATATAAGAAAGAGTTTGCTTCCAGAACTACATGACAGCTGGGCCTTTTTTGATGCCTGTCAGAAAGGGACACCTGAACTCCAGGCAAACCAGTGCCCCCTTCATCTAGGGATAACATACATAACATGGATCACATCCTGTAGAAAGAGACCAATGGATGTGGTCTGCATTGCTGGTTATTAGGCAGAATCTTCCAGGCTGACAATCTGTGTATAATACCAAGGCCAACTGTACCTTAATAAAGATGTAGGTTTCTGTTTAAAGTCTACATTCTCTGAATAAACAAGAAAGGGACCTACCTTGTCTTCTTGATTACGGAAATAATACAAAGTTTTTCCAACTAAGGTACACCAAACCCTTTTGGAATATCCATGTTTCACCTGTAATTACAGAACATCAGTAATAATCATGACAGAGAAATACCGACTATTTTCACCATCTCTGAACTCTGATGATATTGGGAATGCATGTCTTGGTTCAAATTCCTATCCACATCACTGGACATAAAATTAAAATTGTGACTCTATTAAGGGCAAAAGAATCAGAGCATTAGATGACATGCTCATTTAAAGCCCAGTAAGGCCACTGTTGGCCTAAACAGTGTTGGAAAAAAGCAGACTGGGGCAAGAAGTGTTTTCCTACCTTTGTAAGTAATCCTTTCATGGTTGGCTTGATTTCAGACTGTACAAAGAGTGGGCTGGCAGCCTGTATTTTGAGAACATTCTGCAGTACTTTGATCCATTCCTCTAAGATGTTGGGGGAATCTGCAGTCAGGTAGTATGTTCGTTTCTCTGTGGTCAGCTGTGTAGTAACAAGGAGTCTTGAGCTTCAAGAATTGACATATTTGACCCCACAGTGTGGGATATGTAACATACACATTTGTAACAATGTAGCTCCACAACTTCAGGGAGTTTATCTTCCCCAAAGTACTTTTCAGTAATGAAACGTTCCATGACAAGACAGAGCAGAGAATCTCAATCTAAATATTTATCTAGGAAGTTCCAGGATGGCAAGTTGAAAAAACCCAGTTCTCCTTTCACACAAATGAATTCTCTCTACCTCAATGGCTAACTCCGAGACTGCTCTCTTTATTTCTATCCCATATGTGATGATCTAACCTTTGTGGCAATACAAAAAAGACCCCAGGTAGGCCTTTTTATATTTTCTGTCACTGAAACAATTCTTTGGTTTCAAATGAAAAGCACATTATTCAATTCCAAGTCCACTCGGACTTCCAGTGCAACAGGGACTGGAACAAGGGGCTGGCTTTGGGGATGGAGGGAATGCTGAAACAGCAACAGAGGAGAAAAGCAGGCACCTGAATTGTTTGTTTTCCATCACCTCTTTCAATGTGGCTGGATGCATTTAGCTCAATTTGACCTTGAGGCTTTCGAATAACATCACTCTGGTATGGAAAGAATGGAAAAAGAGTATTTTAAATCTACCAACAAACAGCAATAAATTAATACAAGACTAATTTAAACATTAATCTTGAAAAATACTTTCTAGTTAGACATTGTGTACCTTGTACACCTCTTGAGGAAGTGAGTACTAAATCACTCTGTAACAGCTCAGAAACCAGAAGTGCATGCAATTTTTCCTTCTAGCAGCCTTAGATTATCAGTAAACAATCTAATACATAACAACAGGTAAGTTACATGTACTTACTGGAGATTTGTAATACAGCAATTCACCTCCTTTAAGCACAAACCACCGTCGTTTCCAGGTCTTTACTTTGCCACCCATTTTTAACAGATATCCAGATTTTTCCAAAGGTTCCTGGTTGTTTAGAAGTTAGATAAAAAGTGCTTAGATACACATATATACCTCTGCCCCTCAGAAATAGGTATAAATATACACAAAGAGATACATTAATGACTTAAAAGCATGCTAAATAATAATTATGGTATTTGATGAAACTTTTAATCCAAGGACAATGTTTTTAGAGGCATTGATTAGGACAAATGTCATGCACATGGGTTAACTAATGGATATCCCTACTTACTGTTATAGTACATGAAGGAGAGTAAGTGCCCCCAACTACAAAAATAATGAAGAATATGATGATTTCTGATTTTACTTTCCAGTTGTTTATATTAAACAAGAAGCAAGATTAATAAAATATAAATGTATTCTGTTTTTCCCAAGTCCAGGTCCTAACCTGAAAACCAGATATAAAGCACTGTAATTCAGAGCTCCTCACAGACAAACCTCTAGTGTGTACCTCTGCAGAACAGAGTTCACAGTTTTGCTCTGTGAAGAGCCTAAAACAATCTTCATCAGCAGGTTGTCAATCCACTTGTATGTTAAGACACTAACTACTAACATGAGCCATTAGAAGCTCCTGGAGGCTGCAAAATACCTCATAGTGGTTTGGTTTGGCCTGTCTTCACATGTTACTCTACCTAGGATTTCTCTGATATTTTCCCTGTATGAGGAAAGGATAGAAACTTATTACTGCACATAGATTTCTACTGATGACTTCAGCTCCCCTTCTATTCACCTAACTATTCAAATAATAATTTTAAACTGTTTTGAGTATTTCATATGCAATCTGATAGCAGACCTGGTTACAAGAAAGGAAATTTCAAGTAATTTGAATTGAATTCTGGAGTTGTCGACCTATTTTTCCTTCATTATATAGGAAAGCTTAGAATTATCTTCCACTTTCCTTCACTAATTACAGTCTTACTTGGCTAACACTGTTGGTATATTTTGCTGTGAGTCAGCAAGACTGAATGAAAAGGTTTGGTAGCAGTCTTTGGACATAAATATACACACAGTAGCTCAGGTACACTTCACAGAACTTCAGTACTCACATTTTTTCCATTATCACTAGATGAGGAAGAGGTCTTAGGAAGTTTCTGCTCTGGCTCTGAATAGTCTGTATCTACTGAATATGCATCTGGAGGAATAGCATAGTCACTTTCTGAGGTCACAGAAGACAGAGATGCACCTGTGGTAAAAGAAAGAAGAGTTCTTTATATATACATTTTTATTACTTTAGAAACAACTGAGATCAGAACAGCCATGCAGAAGAAACATCTTAATAGAATCTGCAGGCAAACATAAGTATCAACATAAATCCATCAGGAACCAAGAATTTTATAGAATATCAGCACACTGAACTATTAGCTAATTCTCATTTTATTCATAATTAAGCAGTTAAAGTCCCTTATAAATGGAACAACAAAAAAATGTCTTCTGTATATTATCACCTTCTGCTACATTACCACAGCTTCTTTAAGGAGGGAGTTAGTGCCATGAATCATACTCATTGTCTAGGAAAAAACCCCAGGATCTTTAATTAAACTTAGCAACCTTCCCCCTGTACTTTCTGACTCACTATAGCATCTGGATTTCTCAGGCAACTGCCCATGTACTAAGAGGTCATACTCAACATCTGCTTTGTGTTGAAGCTTTAGGTGACTGTTTTGCAATCAGCATGGATTTGTATACCAGGGTTTTCTAAAAGTTTGATTTTCATATTTCAGGGGGATTTTAGAGTTTATTAGCTTTAATCCTGAAAAAATGTACCCTGCTTTCAATTCTAGTGGATCAGTAATAAAAATTCAAACTGCTCCCTCATTCATTACAGAAATATTTTCATGCATGTGAACATCTTCTTTTGTAAGGACTAGTGTTCCACTCTGCAAGGTTATACTCTAAAACTGAAATGAAAAGCCTTTTTTCCTTTGTTTCAATAATTTCCCAACTCATTTGCCAATTTTCTTCTTAAAAAAGGCTTTTCTCATTTATTGCTTGAGTAAGCCACCAAGACTTTGAGAGTGGGCTCTTCTCACGATGGATCTTTCGTAACAAATTGCAGCGAGCCAATTGTACTTTTGGTGAAATGTGTGACTGCCTAGATTTTTAAAGAATATGATCTCAATGAAAACATGTACATATGTGTTTTGGTTAAGAAAGGTTTCCACACACGAAGCAATGCATGAACAAAAGGAATGGTTCCATTTTACAGACACAAAGTGCAGGTGAAACCAGCTTTTAAATTACCCAATTTAGCTTTCCTGTTGTGTTAAGTACATAACATGAGATATGTCTACAGCCAAGGCACTGGTTTCTGCTCAGCAGGATGGAGCTGCTGGGAAGCAGGATCTATGGGTCCTTTTCACACTAGTGTGGCAAAACTACATCACTGGAAAAGGACTGGACTCCAACTGTGGCTGCCACTGGAAACACTGAGTGGGACCAGTGGCTCTGCCCCTCTGCTGCAGGGTCACTGAATGGAGCTCCTGGTAACTGGGATTTTTGCATGTATAACTGAGACTGCCAAATAATGTTATTTAGCTTTCTAAAGCAACATATAATGAGGAATCTTAACACTTGGCCACACTGGGATGTTGGACTCCCTTAGTTTACACAGTGAAGAAATACTCACAGAGATGTAACACTGATAACATCACCTAATGAGGAAGGACTGTATCTTTCAATATTATGAAGCATATTATTTCCATTTTGCAGATGGAAAACACAGTCACCTAGAACTGTGAGATTTGTCTTCCACAGAACACAGAACATTACCAGATTTAAGTGTTCTAACTAAATCTTTGCACAGGACCTTAAGACAATCACTGTGAAAATGAAAGAAGTCTTCTATTGCATGAGGTGACAGAACCAAATAATTTATTAAGGGAACTTTTTCACCTGCTTTCTGATCACATGAAATTGTTTTATAAACTTGAATATATTTGTGTTTTCTTTCTAAAGGCATTTTTTTCTAGGTAATTTAAATTTTTCTACAATTAAAAGTCACAGGAAGTCCTTGGCATGACAGAGTATAGGTAGAATGGTGCTTCTTGCTTTAAATGTACAAGTTACTTTTCCCTCAAGACAACAAGATTAATGCCTTAAAAAGATATTTATAATAACAGCAATAACGCCATTTCTCCTGACTGAGTAACAGATCTGGGCTTTGAGAGCCTAGATTTTAGACGTCCATGCTATTTAGTGAAGAAATCAATTCCTAAGCAAATCATGTAAACTGCCTGGTTTCCCAGAGTCCCCGGAAGTTATTTGTTCTTACGGTTTCGCCCACCTCGTTTCATAGCCCGGGGGCTCCCTGGACCACTCCTGCTCCGAGAGTCAGACTCGGAAGTCCTTGAGCTGGACCGAGAGCTGTCTTCTTCCTCAGATCCTGACGACTCATCCAGAAATGGGCTGCTGCTTATTTGAGTTGCTTTCTGCAGAAGGGAACACAACATCCTTTGATACCTTGCATAAAGGGCATCAGTCATTTCCTTCATACTGTGGCAGGGCTCTGCTGGCTCCACAATACTCAGAGCTGTTCTTGCCTGGGTTGTGAGTTTTGGCACAAAAATATTAACATGAAACTGAATTCCCTCTGCCCTCTGCATACTCAACCACACCCATGCTTTAGAACAGAAACCTGAGGTAGCTCAAGGCATGGGTCTTTCCAAATCACAAAAGGCTGCCAGGAGACAAACAATGCTGTGATTACTGACTGCTGGCTGTGTGACTAGAAACAGCTTTGGCACTGACACAAAGACATTTCTACACATACACACACTTTTAATTATGACATTGAACGCCATGTGGTTCTGCTTAATAATTAACAAGCCTTTGGAAAAAATCAACAAGGAACCTAAGAAGAATTGACCTAGGCCAGTAACATTTTATAGGCAGTATTTTTTTCCCCCCAGCTATTTGACATTTCTATTACTTCTGGGGGTCTTTGATCTCTATATATCAACTTACAACATATTTGGCATGGTAGTATCAAATGTGAAATAGCAAGTTCCTGGATGTGAAGCCTAATGGTACTTTAAAATTTTCTTTAAACAGTAATACAGTTACCCCTTTCAAAGTGGTGTAGACAGGAGTGGTCATGTTCTTATATATCAGAGAAGTGTATAATCCAGATATGGAGCATGAAGTCAGTGAAACAGCATCTAAAAAAGCAACATATTTTATAAATTGCCTTCCTAATTCACCCCCCAATTAACAAAATTAAAATTTAATTTTTTGCATTGTATAACTGCTATAAAAAATAACTATTGAACTGTTTTGGATGTGAGATTTATAGCTTTTTGAAATTTACAGTGCTTTTAAAGACATAAATAAAATTGCAGTCACGAACATTAGCCCTTTTAAAATTGGTACCTGGTATAGATTCTTCAAGGTAGTGAAATGCAAAGTAAACTGGAATGAACAAAGTACAAATTCAGCACAAAGTCAGGATGTGAGGTACCAGAAGATAACCAATAATCTTCTAGGCTTTAAACAGCTGTTAAATAAACCTTTCTAAAAGTATTTTAAAGGTCCTTGCTCAAAAATCACCATAAGAAGAGAACTTATGTCAATGGGACAATGAACAGCTAAACCACTTACTTTTATTAAGAGATTCCATGGTGAAAGCTTCAGACATCCTTAAACCAGATTTGGCTACAGCATAAATTCTACTTTCCTATACAAGCAGAATGGATTTGATAGTAGATAATTAAAATACAACAATTACTTTTGTTCTGTTTAGCCTCCTAGTCTTTGTGTTAGTGCAACTATGTGATAAAATGGTTCCTAAAATGACATTGTCAATAGCAGCTGAAAAATGCATCCTTCTTTTGTGTGCTGTACACTGATAGCCATAGCCTTTTCTGACATTTTTCATACAACATAAGTAACTTATTCTTAAAAATACTATTACCAGGTGCCAAAGAAGCTTCAGTAAGAATGTTTTTTAATGGAAGACAGGGTGTTAGGAGCAGAGAAATGACATTAGAACACAACTTTTTAACCATTTTGTGTTAAAAGACGACAATAACAAAATGTATAATGCAAAAAGTTCAGTAAATATAGAGAAGTTGTTACATAATGTATTATTCCTGAATAATAATTAATAAATATATTTTAAAAATTATTAATTAAGAAATCTCTGACACTGAAACCACAGAATTAGTGAGTTTTGACACAGCTAATTTTGGATTTTGTGTAAGACATATTAATATCTATTTTAATATCTTGACTGATGGCTTTAAAATTTTACTTGGAAATGTGATCAATTACTTCTGTAATTTGTAGTTGTCTGCTGTCAACTTAATTGTCTAGATTGTGAGTGGTACAGTGGTTACAGCAAGGGCATTGACAACATTCTTGGGCTGTATTAGTGTTCAGATAAATAAATAAATGCAGTCATAAGCATTACATCCTTGGATACACTCAAGAAGACATACATAACTTACATGTCACATGAAAAAAATCTAGGTTTGTCTATAAAATACAGACTATGTTTTTCAGTGGCAGGAATACTGTGCTGAAAATAAAACTAGATTCTGAGCTTGTAGTTATGATGAAGGTAATGCCCTGTCTTGTCAAGAAACAGAAAGTAATTAAAATAAAGGCAAAAAAAATCCCAGAAGAGAGTAATGAAAATAAGTTAGTTTTGCCAGCAGGAAAAATCCCTATAAACACACTTACCCAGGAAGGAAATCGATGCAATGGAGGCGTTGGAGGTTTGTTGCTAGCACCCTTTTTCGTCATATCACAAAGTTCCTGGGCTTCAGCACTTTGTGCTTCAGTGGTGTCATAGGTAAACACTCCTTCATCACAGCTAATCTCCATTTTCTCTAAAACATCAGCATCTTCTCCATCCACCAGATCTATGTCTGTTTCCTGAGGTCTCCATGGACGGATCATGCTTATGGCATTTCTGTTCCTACCAAACATTCTGTCAGAACTCAGCTGGGGCTGGCTTAGGTGTTTCTTTGCTAACACTGAATTTAGACTAAAGACATTAGGAGTCCGTAACTTTGGATGTGGCAAATTTGAGGGAAAATCTGATGGAGTTGTGCATTGAGAACCTGCAGAAGTTGCTGGAATTGGGTGTTTGGGTGTCAGAGAAGGAGTTAAAATTGGACTTGGGGTATTTGCCTCACTGGATGAGGATGAATAATCAAGCCTCTGTGATTGAAATTTCTTATTCAGTTCATCTGAAGAACTGTCTTGGTCTTTCTTTTTCCTTGTGAAGTCAGAGTTGCACCTTCCACCCGGATTGTTCAGGCCTTTTCTTTGGGACCCTTGCTGCCATGAGTATAGCTTCTTTTGCTGAGTCCTCTTAACATCAAAACTCTCTTCTTCAAAAAGAGAACTGCTGTCATCAGATGCTGTCAAATACATTTCACTTCCCACTCTACTGTACCTTGCATTCTCTTCAGATGTGTGGCTTGAAAGAGTTGATGCACACCTGGATTTCAGTCCTTTGTCTCCTCCATCCTCATCTGAGCTCCAGTCACTCCCAGTAGTGCATGAGTTCTTTGACATGTCACTGTCTATGTCTTTGGATGAGCAGCTTGTTCTCACATTTTTGTTCTGCTCTGAACCAGAGGAACTTTGTTGCAATGACTTCTGACCTTTATTTCTCTCGTGTACAGGACCAGCAAAGGTAGTTTCCAGGATATCCTTCTCTGGAGGAGGAATATAATGAACAGGAGAAAATTACTTTAGCAAACCTGGCCTATAAATGGTTTTGTCATCATGTCTGCAAGTAGCAAGTAGGTAGTAATTTCAAATGCACGAGAACATTTGCGGTTTTTAATACTGTAAATAATACACATGAAGAAAAATACCATAATTTTTTTAATGTGACTGAATTCAAATTAAGTTTGCCAAAAAACTGTAATAAATGTTACTCAAAGTTCTAGCTGAACTAAAAATGTCAATAAATATAAAGATAAGCAGACTGGAGCCATATTTTAAAGCCATGTATGTGTGAAAACAAACAAACAAACAAAACTAACAAAAAGCCAACTACTTAAGAGGGCATACAAATTTAGCTGCTTTATTAAATCTAAGGAAAGTTAAAGTTTAATAAAGCTTGTCAGAAAGGATTTTCATTAACAAATCAAGTATTGTGAGCATTTCTACAGTGTTTATACACAGAAATTTATTCTGGGAGCTATTATTGTATTCCCAATAGTGAATGCTTAAAATACACAAGATTCTCATGGAAAGTACTTCAGGAAAGACGCTGTGTTAAAAATAGCTTTGTTCCTGCTCTTTGCTTTTACCTGGTTTTACAAGAGAGAGCTAGAGCTTGCAACATGTTAGTGAGGCCTGCATGTTCTCAAATTAAACTGGATGCAAGAACTAGGGTTTTTCTTCACAGACACTTAGAAAAGGCTGTGTTAAATACCTGTGTAAAGTTAAAGTGGACTGAATAATGCAAAGGTGTTAATTTCACCCACATTAAGTAATGAAGTCCCCAAAATTATCTGTTTCCATCTAGGCAAGCCTAAGATTCTATGCCTTATCCTTTCTCTGGGAAAAATCACTCTTACTTCAATTCCCTCCTCTGTAAAAATAGAAGTAATAATACATAGCCACCTTCATAATGAACTTGCTGTAATATAAATACACAAAATATTCATAGGACCTCTTTCAGTTTCTGATTTTCAAAAGACTTTAGGTTGCCATTTTGGATACCATGATTAACTGTGGAGAAAATACTGAAGTCATAAACAGTACAAGGGATTTGAGCAAAGGACCAGAGCAACAACAAAGGTCACAGCCACATCTTTACTTTGCAGCCAAAGCACCCAGGAGCCTCTGCATGCTGCCAGATAATGTATTAGTGGTATTACAGAGATTCTAGTGCTCAACAGGATGATTTCTTCCTAGTAGTAGAAGAGTAGCAATGAAGAGGGAGACAGTAGTGGTATGCAGTTTGAAAACAGCTAGTTTGGGTGCACTGACAGAGTTGTTGATTTTAGTTTCCTGCTTGTGTCAGAACAAAGATGGCAGTGTTGATGACAAGGTACCTGGCATGGTTTTGCCTTCAGGGTAGTCTGACTCCTTAGATGAAGCCTTGCTTATTTCTTCAAGCTTAGGAGAGGGTTGAGGACTTCTTGCTCTATTTGAAAAGCATCCAAAAGTCAAACTGCTTAGTCGCTGACACTCTCCAGGCTTTTGTGTTGAGGTAACAGATTTCTTACCAGTAGCTTCTGAAGAATAGTAATTCAGAAATCTTGTGTTAGTGAGATAAACAAGCTATGCAACTCTTCTCTTTACTCTACAGTGCAAAGTTTTTTTTTAAAGGTAACTAAAATTTAGGGAAAAAAAAGATAATAAAATGTATTATAGGAAAAAAAAAAAGCTACCTGACATCTCTCTGTATCAGGAGAAACCCAGAGTAATGTTTCTAATTCTTAAAAATTTATATAATAATAGAAAGAAAAAAATGTTTTAACAATTTCACAGGAAATACAGAAGAGTAAGTTACCAGGTTTAGAAGGTCTATATGGAGGAGAACTTCAAGAGAAAGTGAATGCAGAAATTGATGCTGCCTCAAACATGAAATCTGTCCATCCCTGTTCATAAAAATCCCTGTGGTGGATCCAGGAACAAAAGGCCCTTACCCTACCTGTAATATTGCTTAAAACAGTACCACATGTTCATAATTTATAGCCTGTCACCAGCATGGACACTACAAATGGTAATAAATTTCTTAATATTTTTGGGCACATCAGTAACTGTGCATTGGAAACTACAAAAGTTTTGGTGTCAAAAAGCCTTTAAATAGATCTCTCAGAAGAGAATGACTAGAAGTATATGGAAGAAGTATGTTGCCACTTATCAAAAGATAGCAAAGAACCAAAACTATCCAGTTTCTTCATTAACAGAAACGTGCATTTGAGTTTAAAAACTTTATATTGTATATGAATTTGTAAATTTTTGTATTCTCATATATTATGCATATTATGCATATCCTCTACGCACATTTCTAAATATTTGTGTATTTACATGTATATGTAAGATACATTATCAAGAAATGAGGGCTAGGTAGCAAATTAAAAAAATTTCCAAATTATAGTAAATTGTCAGATCAACCAAATGTGGAGAGGACAAGGGGAACCTTCAGACACACTTAAGTTGGTGAACAGGCAACATGGTGGGGAAAAAAATTCAACTTTGATCTTATAACAATGCTTCTTGGAGGGAATATTCCTCTCTTTTCTATTTACACTTCATGAGTTTTAAATTTGCTGTACCCATTGGGAGAGGAACTTAGTGATACTGGGTCTGAATTAAGATTTTGGATCACTGTAGTCAAAGGTAGTAACAAAAAATATCTGATTGGAGTTCTGATTCCCAGCTGACCCTATGCTAGAAAAAGCAAATGCAGAGTGACATTCATGTGTTCTTGAACAGTTTTATGACCATCTATGCTGTAAAGATGTGAAAGCAAAGTTCTGTCCTAAATCCAGTAAAATCTTATTACTTGTAGAACCTCTTAAGTAACAGTGGCAACCATTCACTCCAGTAATACCAGTTGTGCCTTGTCTGTGTGTCTTTTCAGCATAAAACCAAATGATTCCTTCCTAACACCTTCATGTACAGTCACCTGTATGTCAGTTCATACTCTCTGAAATCTTTGTGATTGCACAGAATATTTTCAATCATGTAGATGCACAAATTAATAAGGAATAGAAAGAAATATGCCATAGAGAGAGAAGTTTTCAGAAGATTTGTACATTTACCTTGCAGTTTAGATTGTACTGTTTTCATCTCTTTGGTTTGCTTTTGGTTGATCAAGCGAAGGTTCTGATTTTCCACCTCTAACTAAAAGTATATAAATGTAATCTCATCCATTGGTGAAACAAATCTTAAAGTCATTACATCTTTTATGTTTTCTCTGAATTTCTGCTTATCTAAGGACAGAGCTAGTTCAAATAATAATCTCCTCTCTGCTACTCTAAATACCAGTCTAAGTCTTTAGAGTAGTTCTTTCATTTAGAGCTGTTCTTTTATTTAGAGTTGTTCTTTATTCTGAACAACTAAATTTCCTGCAATGACTATTTGTTCAATTCTGCCAAAATCATTCCCCCAACCAAGCAAACCCATGACTGCTTTAACAATCCTTAATAAATAAGAGGAAAAAGAAAACTGCATTGGCATTTTCAATAAAAGCAGAAGGCTAGAATTACAAACTCCTGTGCCATTTGGCAAAACCAAGAGTGAGCAGAGGAATCAGAGGGAATTCTGGTCCTAATGCCTCCTTACTATCCTACAGCAAAAATAAAAAAAAAAAAAAACAAAAAAACCAAAAAAAACCAAAAAACAAAACAGGCGCCAACAAACTTTATACCAAACAAAAGTGTTTGTACAGGAAATAAAAAAAAATAACAACCCATTGCTGTAGCCCCCCAGTGGGAGGTAAAAGATGCTGGTTCAAACTCCTGCTCCAGATTAGGCAAACAGATTTGAATCTGAGTATCCCTTTTGTCACACAGAAGGGAGCCAGCAATTCCACTCCCCACTGAGTGACACTTAGTCACATCTGTAAAACTGGCTTGAGATTTTCCATGAAGAGTAAGTAAATACTTTGAGTCATACTTGATTTTGTCCAAACTTTTTCCTGTTAATTTTAGCTAAATTTAATGGCATTTTTATTAAATTATTTCTAAATAATTTACTTTAGCCCCCACAGATGAAAAGTAAATATTTTATGTAAGAACCTTCTAGTTTCTTACTTCAAAAACAATAACTTAATTGTTTTTCAACTTGAGTATAACTTCCAGTTAACTACAAGAGAGTAAGATTTTAACTTTTACGGGCAACTTTGAATTCTACACCCAGGGAGGAGAAAGCACAGCTGCACCCCAAAGCTGGCAGCTTTAGGCAGGGCAGAGACGTGGTTATCTTACCACAGCAGAGGAAAAACGGAGACAACTGGTCTCTTGAAACTAGAGCTGGTGTCCCTGAAACTATTCATGATTAAGAGTAGTGTGGGCATTGTGTAATAAAAAATGATCAAGGCCTTATTTCTGCCAGGCCCCAGCAGGCTTGGTCGGCTTTCTGGAGATTATTCACACTTTAGGCATCTGCTTGAATAAGCTGAGTTTGCCAGCTAAGCTCTCTCAACTAGTGGAGAAGTTGACATTTCAGAGACCAGTGCTGGGTCCTTCCTTCAGAAAGAGGACCCAGATCATACTGGCTGACCAAATCAGACATCAGAATTTACATGACATGGACACTCTGCTCTCTGTGCTGTTGTTTTCAATTCTCCTTTCCAGCGAATAACTAGAAAATCAGTGAAACTGGGAAGCAATGTTTCCAAGGCATGCAGGCCTTTAACAGCCAAAAGGTCTAAGGGATATCCAGTCACACCATTATATTCCCTGTGTAAGTATTGTAGCAAGAGTTATACCTCATGAAGCTTGACTGTCACCCATTCTTTTATTTTAGCTGCTTTTTCTTCTATGATTTTTGCTTCTTGCAGTCTTATTTGCTTCTGGAAAAAATTGACATAAGCATATTTTTCACTGAGTAATACAATCTGCCTGAGTAGCATCTTCAGACACAAATCCCAAGATTGCTTGAAGTAATTCAGGCTCCTGGGTAATACATAGTGATTTTTTAAAAATGAGGAATAGAGGCTGCTATTCCTCCTTCCTCTAGTAAGAATGAAAGCTCTTCAGGGGGGACAGTGAAGAGGAATATCATCTTTCTCCTCTTAAAGGTCACATGTTCTTTCAATGGAAGCCAGAGCTTAATTTGAAAAGGAATAAGCACTATTCAAATTATATACTTCCAATTGGAACCTCTTTAGTCAAACAACAAAAATAATGGTAAACTTTTCTGTCATCCATTGATCTAAATTTTTATTTTACTTTTATGTAATTAAAAAGGGGATTGATTTTTCTCTTTTTAACACCATTATTCCTAACCTGTTCTTCAAGTTGTTGCTCCAATTTTTGTATTATATCATTTTTATCTTGTATCAGGATCTCCAGATCTTGACATCTCTTATACAACCTGGTTTCTGATTCACTTGTTTGAACATTTGCTGCTTTTAATTTCTCTTCCATGATCTGCACCTATTTGGAAAGTCAAATATAAAAGTTTAAGGAACATAACACTCCAAGTCAAAGCTAGTAATTTAATCACAAAATAAAGTTGCCTCTGCACTTAAGATTCAAGACAACCCTGCAAAGTTTTGAAGTCTATTTGAGAAGAAACCCCACAGTTCATTATATCTCCCTATTCATTTAATACCAACAGGACTGGCAAAGCACTGAAAGATCTTACACAGATTTTGTTACTATCTGTGAGAGGCTTCTAGTTTTGTAACACAGAAGCTTTTAGAAACACCAGTATGGGAAGAATGCAATTTATCTACAGGGAGCTGTAAACAATGTTTTAATAAATAAACAATTGCACACTATAAAAAACCCAGCAAATTATCGGTAGCATTCTAAAAAATTGCTTAAAAATACTTGGCTTGCAGTCAGGAATGTTTTCTAACTCCAAATTAGTACATGAACATTTTAGTCTTATAATTTTCAGTTTCTATCTGTCTCACAGTAAGATCTGAGGAATGTTTCAGGGATACCAGAGATATGTTCATAAAATGTCTACATTAGCTTAAGTCTGCTATTTGGAATCAAAAGGCAACTTCAGTTCAATATTTAGCTACGATCTCATTCTTTAAATGATGTAACTTCTACAAGAGGAACAAACAACACAGAACAGTTCTATTTAAAAGGTGTATTGGGTAGCCTGATTTTATTTTCCTACAGATCTTCTAAAACAGATCATTGTTTCCTCTCCCCTTTGTTTCCACATGCATCATGTATCCAAGGTTCATGATGCACTAATGAAGAAGCTCATTCCATGTATCTACTTTTGGTTTGTGATGTTAGCTTTGACTTTATTGAAATGAACTGAATAGTGAGCAAAGGAAGGTGTTAGAACTCTCTGTTAAGACAAATCAATAGACTTTAAAGGAAACTGTCTTCTTCTCCATTTTTAGAAGTACTTAAAAATCAAGCAATTTTTTGACTTTCACCTCATTAAAGTACCACATGCACACAGCTAATGGAGATATTTATTCCATTTATACCTGCTGAAACGCTCTCTCTGCCTGATGATCAGCATCTATAACTTGCTTCTCAAGCTGCTGCATCTGTAGATGTATAAAAACATACAGTTAAATAGCCATGCCTTCTGCCTCTCACCAGGAAAACATATTTTCATGGTCTGTTTTGAAAAAGGAAAGGACACGTGGTGGGCAGGAACATAAAAATAAAAGGATAAACTATGTGTGTCAGACTGGAACAGAATTGTGACTGTATTAAAATATTGTAAATATTCTTCAACAGAAAAAAAGATATACACCTTTTTTCATAATTAATTCTCTAGCTGTCATATGACACACTGCTTTTTCTCCCCTGCTACCAAGAGTAAAAATTCCTTTGACAATAGTCCTGAAACTTTCCTCATGTTCTTCCAAAAGACGCAAGAGTAGAGGGAACGTGGCTGCTAATCCTTCTGATGTTGACAAATTTAGTGTTTTGGAGAAATATACTACAAGGACTGTCCCAGACTTCTCCAGTGTTGCACAAAAGAAGGCAGGATGTGGCAGAAGGGACAGGTGTCCTCAGGTGCTGCACAGCAGCAGTGGATGAAGACAGAGAGCAGTGTCCGTGGAGAAGGGCAGGTCACCTCTGAGAGGAGAAGACCCTGATCTCTTACTTTACAGCCATGCCTGATGAATCATGGGCTCAGTCTTTGCCCAGGGCCTTGGAAAACCCCTGCATTTTACAGCATTTATTTTGAAGGCTTTCCCAACAATACAGAACAGGCCAGAAAGATATACTTTGTTTACATTTTGTTACATTTTGTTAACAGCCCTTTAGTCTGATTTTGCTGACCTATTTAATAAGTAAGCCCTGGTTTGAAGTAACACTTGAGAATTCATAAGATATTCCACGACTTAAGGGCTTAGTGGTTCTCAGGAAATATCTAGATAAGACCTCAGTTCATCAAATAATTAATATTGCCATACTCAGTATTCAGCTTGAAAATTGGTCTAAGAAAAGCATATGATTCAAATAATGCAAATGGAACCCATTTATTCCTTCTTCAATTTACTGCATGGTTTTAAAATAATCAGTTTCATCCTATCTTGTTTGTACTCAATTTCTGGCATCTTTCAGTTTCTTTTTCACTCTCCATCTCTTTTTTTTCTCTTCCCACTTATGCTGCTAGTCACATGAAACCTTTAGCACCATATCCATACAAGGACAGAATCATCATTTTCTATCAATCAGTAACTAAAAATGGAGAAAATGAGTTTTCAGAAAAAAACGGAAAACTAACAGAAAAAAAAGCAACTATGACTCACCTTCCAGTACTTTCTCATACAATACAAAACCCCAAAGTCTACATTATAATAATACCACAACACACCAATGATACAAGAGCAACAAACATTTCACAATCCACATGGTTATGGTCAGGTCTCCAGTGAGTTGTTTTGCAAGAACGGTTCTAAGGATATGATCTTCCTAGTCATCCATTTGCCAGATGGACAGGGAGATTAGCCTTCTTTGTTCCTCTCTGGTCACATATTTAATTTCATATTTAAATGACCTCATGTCAAGATTTTAACTTTGAGTTTCATTTTAAGGTAAGTTTTCATTCTAAGGTTACTTTCCATCTGTCTTTTTAGTTTTACATTCAAACAGAAATTTGGTTTGCAAGACTCACTTTAATATAATTTTTCAGACATTTATTTTTTAGTGAGTTGGGATTCAGAAATTGTGGTTATTTATTCTGGTTATTATAGCTGAATATGTGGTCAGCTAACATTTCACTGTAGTAAAGGCACTGTGCTAAACACAGTGGAAGTGCAGGTACTAATAATGAACTAATACTCTATAATGTTCTGAGTCTTAATATTATGACAGAAAACTATTAACATTATGACAGAAATTATAATATTATGACAGAAAACTTCAGATATTTATATTGTGAAATTCACTGATGAGCAGCAAGTTGTTCATCAACTTTCACAGGCAATTTGGAAATGCATGGCAGCAACTGGCAATTGATGTTCCATAAGTTAAGGTCATTTCATCTGTAAGGCAGTATCAGCAATGTGACAGGTTTAGTAAATGCAATTAAAACCTGAAAATGTTGCTTGCCAAGTACACCCAGCTGCCACTGCAGCGCAACCAGCTCCAACTTGGCTTAAAGCTGCAAACAGCTGGGCTCTCCAGCAGCATCTCGTGATCTCTGAGTGTTCTGCTGCTCTTCTACACAACCACTGGAGTCCTGGAGAATCCTGGAGAACGTGCACTGAAGGCTCCTTCCCTGGCTGTTCACTGACCCTGCACAGTGCACTTCTTGTCAGGAACACACACTGTTGCACAGGACCAGGTGTTGGAAAAATAGTTAACCAAGAATTGGAAAAGTACAGGACCATGGCTAATCTGGGTCCCTACACCTGCAAAAGCACCGTGACCTTGGAGCCAAACTGTGTTATGATAACAAGCAGATAGAGAGATGTGAGAAAAGGGAATGTAAGCCCGAAAGAATGAGGAAGAATCGATGGTATAGCATGACCAATAGGTCACTTGGCTTGCAGAATATTCATGAGCTTATTACTTGTTGTGTATAAAAGTTTGATGCTCTCTTCAATAAACGAAGCTGAACACTCATATTGAGAGTCTCAAATCTTCCCTGCAACGAGACAAATGGCCAGCTGTGACAACCAGGAACAGAATAATATGTTCATGTAGACTACTGAGACAAAGAATATGATTGGAATAAAGCTGTTGCTAAGATGAACATAAAGCCAGGAGCCAAAGAAGCTGAGAGAATACCACCAAGTGAAAGATCATTCCAAGATTATAAAGGGAAGAACAAAGTCTGGTTTTGCCTCTTCAGTAGTTAACTATGAAGGTTTCAAGAAGGTGTGCTGAGAATCCCTGTGTGGTCTCACAATATGGATATGTCAATCAGCTTCCTGGCAACAAATAAATGTGAGATTTTATTTGCAAAATTTCTACAGGGTCTTCAGGTTTTTTTAGGAGACTCATATTAAAAAAAAAGCAATCTATGTTATTCAGCAGTTTGACATGCTGAATGCCCCAGTTCAACACACCTCTTGTAAGGAATTTCTTGTCACCCACACTGGATTGGTGCAAATCACCAATCAAATATCATGGCTACCAAACATTATCAAATATCATGGTCAAATCAAATATCATGGTTACCACACATGAGCACATCTGTTAAAATTAAATTTGCCAGCATTTCAATAATTTTGGTGCTACATAATAATTACTGAGTGAGTCCTGATTTTCCCATTAGTTAGAGTTTATATAGGTTTGTTTTGCAGGGTCTACTGTAACAATAATGAAACTTTAAAAATATGGTTTTCCCATTTGCGTAAATAATCATCAGATGTTTTTTCCTGAAAAAATTAAATTTACATCTATACTCTGACTGGTTTGCTTGTTTATAAGCCTGTGAAGTTCAACAGAAGAAATGACTACCATAGCATACTCTGAAGGCTATCAAACAAACATGCTGGGTAAAAGATTGGAACCATTTCTAAGGGAAGAATTTTTCTTCAAAAACAAAACCTTAATCCTTCTTCGTAAGTGAACGACAAGTTTCTCAACAGTGATCACAGCATTACTGAGAGAAGGGGGAAATGTGAGGCTGGTTGAATGGCTAATGGTTTAAGTCATGCTTTGAACTCATCAAAAATAAAATGCTATACTAAATCCTCTGTATCCAAAGACTATGAAGGCCATTTCAGACCATGAATTGATAGCTAAAGATCCTCAAATAAAAATTTAAGAAAAAATTCCTTAACCTGAGGATGGATGTGGCAGGTAACAGCAGCCATATCCACAATCAGAGGCAAATGTCAGACACAGAACTCTCAGCTGTGGCAGGATCCTGAATACTGACAACCAACTCCGACTTTGTAAAGAATTCCATTTGAAAAAAAGAAAGATCTGTTGAACCAGACCTCTGCCCCACCAACTTCTTTCTCTATACACCTCAGCAAATTGCCAGCATCACTAGATCATGTTTTGTATCAGCTGTTAGGTGAGACATTGCTCAAATGAACTACAGTCTGTATAGGATCAGCTGACATAAAGTTGACTTCCCAGGAGAAACACGGAGGGCCATCATGTTATTGATAACATTTGGCATGTGATATATGTTTAAGCTTAATTTTCTATCATGCTCTAAATAAGGTAACTTGAAATAATGCCCCAGTTCAACACACCTCTTGTAAGGAATTGTTCTTGTCACCCACATTGCATTGGTGCAAATTCAGTAAGAATTCAGAGATGTCCTGTCATAATCTATGCTGTTTTTTATTTTACAGTCTTAAATATACAAAATATAGATGCATGTTGACTAAAGAACACAGGTACAGAAGAACAGATGCTACTTTAATCTGCACTTTCTCCTTCCATCTTAATGTGAAAAATCCTCTTACAATTTCCAGAAAACAGATTAGTGCATGCTGCATCAATTAATGAATTATAGAAAATACTTTCTATTGTTAGAAACAGATTTGGTTTTAAACTTAGTAAGGAAATAACTACTCTACATCTGACACTCATCAAATTGAGCTATTTTTGTTCAAACAATGAACAGAGAAATGCCACATGTGAATAAATAGTGAATGCTTTGAAGAAACATGGCAGCAATAAAACCAGAGGTGTACTGCCTTGGAGGTCTGGACATTGAAGTACAACACACAGTCACTGGGAATTTTGTACAATACAAAGGCAAATCATAAAGTGATTCCTTTTCAAGGGTCACCTGGAAGTTTCTTGGCTGTGTTCAGAAATGTTTTTTGTGCAAGTAAAGAAATTTTCATTTGAGTAAAGCACATATTACATTAAATCAGCAAAGGGTATAAACTCAAAAGTCATCACTCACAAATTTCAAAAATATGCCTTTTGTATGCATATATGTGTGTATATACTTTCATTTCTGTACATATGTGTAGAGATCATTATTCCTGAAGTGTGTATTAGAGAGAAATTACAGCATTAAAATTATAACTTTCTTATTACGTGAAATAGCTTTTTAACAATTTTAAAGGGAACATTTTGTTTTAAAAATGAAAACTGTTGTAATTAGTTTCTTTTTGAAATCTGAAAAATGTTTGTGATGTATAGGATCAAACTCCTATTTTTTACCCAAGTCAATATTCAACATAATTTATCCCATTCATGTTTGAAATTCACATTATAATCAGTGTATGATATAATGTCTCCTAGTTTTTAATATTATAAACAATACAGTTGTATCACATAGATTTTTTGAAATACATATAGGAAAAAATACAACCAATTATGAACAAAAAGAAAGCATCACTCCTCTGTATGCCTTTCCAAACATGTTGATAATAAGTCTAAGTTTTTAAAAAGGAAAAATAAGTTAAAAGCTAATGTTTATGAACAGTTTGTCTGTTGATGAAATGCAGAACTTCTAGTGATTTTCAAATGATATGTTTAGAGTCTGTTGTTTTCCTTGCACTTCAACCTTTCAAATCTTCATCATCTGAAAAAAAAGCCCAAACTATCTGTGGCTGAAAAATAATGTTCCCCAGTATAAAAAAAAAAAAAAAAAAAAAAAAAAAGCAAAAAAAAAAAGCAGTAAATCTGCCCATTTTTAGATACAGTGAACTACCAGTTCTCAGATCACATAGGACTTACCAAAACCAGAGACATGGGTATATTGTTGCTTCTATAAATAAATAGGAGAAGGAATTGAGGAATAAACCTACCTCCAACTGTCTTTCAGAGGTGCCAGTAGATATGCACAGAGCCTGGCAACTAGAACACACTTTTCACATTGAGTAAAAAAGATTTTAGAAGTGCCTTCTAATAGAAGCTATGAAGACAAAAGATCTGGAGAGTTTTTTTGTGTGTGTTTGATGCTTGTTAAATTTATAAATGGTTTGAAGATTATGCCTGCCAGCTACTACCTCTAACCAAGATTTCCTCTTTTTATTCTATATTCCTATGTTTAGACCAAATATTTCAACAAATCTCTGCATTTCCAGAAGAAAAGTTAGTACTTCTTAAAAGCAAGTAATCTGCTTCTGAATGGCTTTGATGACAACCAGTTTGCATGTTTTTCAACATGCTGTGCCCAATCATATAAAGCCTTGCACATATTTTTTAGTTAAAAGTAATGGTAAAACTGCTCTAGAAGCATGACTCCTTTTCCAAAAAGCTCTCTCTTCTAGGGGTTCAGCTCAGGAAAATACAGTAACATTCCTCCTAGTTCTGTTACTCATGTATTAAAAACCTGACTAGGTATGTTCCATCCATATTTTCCAACATTATTCCTTCTGCCTTGACATTTCTCTTGGATGTATTATGCATTCTCTATAAGGGCAGTGGTAGATCTTTATAAGCTACAACAAACTTTAAATATGACCTAATTAAGCCATATAGAGAAAACAACTAAAGAAAAGAGATTTAAAATACATATACTAACATTTCACAAGAAAAATAAACAAGAAGATAATTTGCAAAGAAGGAATGAGCACATTTCTTCCTTGGGGAAGAAATACTTTGTTCTTTATTGACTGATTTTTTTATCCCTAAGGGAACACAATAATTAGACAGATTTATCTTTGATTTACCAGCATTGCATTTAACTTATTAGCAGAAATCCATTTTGTTATATAACCTAGGAAATGACACTTCAGACTCACCTGCATTTATAAAATTAAATATGCCTTCAGTGAAAAATTGGTATTTTGGCACAATGGCTTTTCCCTAGAACAATATGAAACCTATAACAGTATTACTCAGTTTTTTAATCCTCAAAATGACGAACTGCTTTCTGAACCTAATCTTTTTGTCACAGATCTCCCCAAAAGGGTTAAGACTAAAGGGTAAGTCTCAATGGGACTTAAATGTTCCTTATGCTACTTACAGACCAAGCATGTACTGCATATGAAATTTTATGGTTTGTTATTGTTTCCTACATGAAAAAAAATCATATAAAGAATTAGTCATGTGGATTAAATTCAGAAAACTACAGCCTTGTATTTCCCTCAGATCTCACCTGAATGCTCGCCTAGGTTGTGATTACTACAACACAGCTTAGGCTCACAACCTGGCAGTTTTCAGCACTCACCCATGCTTTTTCTTCTCCTATCTTCTTCATTTTTAATACCAATTAACAGGTAAAAGGCTACAATTCTTCTCATGAACAAAGCATGCTCAAACTTTCATCTGCAAATTTGCCATCTAACCAATTCCTTTTTATTTTGTCACACAAATGTAGAAAGTGTAAAAACAATTTGATTCTTTGATGTCGAAGTTGCATCTATGTGTGCAGACACATGTGCACACACCCAAACAGACACAACCACTTCTGCAGATGACCAGCAGTTCTACAATCTGCATGTGCAGAACTGCAATCCTGTTCACTTCTAACTGCAGAATTTCTGGCACTGCTCTCCTAGGTAGGCAAAAGTCACTTCTTAATTGCAAGCCTCTCTTTCTTCTCCTTTTTAGCAATTCAGCTTATTCCTTTGAACTGTGCTTAGCACAAAAGCCTTTCCTTAGAACAAAATGAAACCTCCAAAAATTATGTCTCTATTTGCTCAGTTTCCAAAATGAAAGAAACACAGGCTCAAAATTTCTATTGCTCTCCTTGATTAGACTACTGAGTTATTTTACTTCTTTCAAGTTCTTTTCAATACTTACACATGACTTTAAGAATTATTTAGCACAAAAGGTTTTCTGGTGGTCATTAATTGAGTGAAAAGTACATATGAAAAAAAAAATCTTTCACATCTCAGTTGAGTTCATTGTAGTAAAATTCATTATTTCTTTGGGAAATTATATAACTTAAAAATATAAAACAGAAAAGCCCAGAGAGGGAACTTTTCCAGAATTCATAATCTAGGACAGCTGCCAGCAAACATACAGATTTAAAAAGTTAAATTCAGCAGTGGGATTTGAGGAGGCAGTGTAGTGAGGGACGATTGAGCAGCATGTAATGCTGGCTCAGTAACTGTGCTTTTCCCAGTGTCAGTCACAGAACTTTCCTAAGCCTGGTAAAACACTAGGAAATTCCCTCTTTCTGGTAGTCATCTTTCCCAACTCAGATCTTATCCTGATAGTTAAATTGCAGAGACAAATTAGGTAGATGGCCACTCTTAGCACAGACATTATCAGAGCACTCAAAATCTTCAAAGGAGTGAAGATATTGTTCAGCGAGAGGGAAGAAGGTACCAAAGCCCTTCAGCAGGCAAGGAAAATTTTAGTGCTTCACATGAAAAAAACAAACATATTTCAAAAATATGTTCATCTGCTTTGTTTTGTACTGATGATGTACTGCAATTGAGCAAATCCTGCTACCTGTGCCTCCCTGAACTGTGGCTTCTGATTAGAGCTGAAACACGAGCGTCCTCCTGAACCAGGATGTGGCACTGCCTGAGAGGTGATGGCTTGGGAAACAAAGGTACCACTCACAGCCAACATTTCCAAAAAATGAAAACTTGACTGAAACTGAGTTTATTCATGCCATTGAAGTGTATAGGACACTTTGGAAACCCATGGTAAAGGAGCAAGAGATTCCAGAAATATATATATGGCAGCATGTTGCACTTAAAAGGCAACATAACAGGTATTTAAAGCAAGAAGGTACACTCTCAGGGAAATGAAAATTGAATGAGCAAAAAGAGTTCTCACCATCAAAAATGAGGAACAAAATTTTGTAGATCCTATAAGTGAAATGCTAAACAAGTATTAGATTGGCTAAAGACCCACTATTGCAGTTTCCACAACTTCCATCGACTTCCCCATGTTAGGTGGGCTGGGACAGAAGTGAATACTGCCAGACAGGAGATATTAATCCTCTGGCCTCACAGCCAAGGCTGTGCTCTTCATGCCATTACCCAGCCATGCCTCTACAAGAACAACTAATTTATTGCTTCCTGAGTTCTCTTTTTTTTTTTCCATTTGCAACCTCCTTAGAAAGAATGTCATCTTAAGATGTACAAAAACTACAAAACAAGAAAAAGCTCCACCATTTTAAAAAGGCATAGCATAAACTTAATAACAGACAAGGAATAATAATGAAACTATAAGGTAGGTATTAAAAAAGTGTAAACAAACCTACTACTCTATTCATATAAACTTTTATTCTCCTTAACTCTCCCTGCTTTCTCCTATTTGTACCTTCCTAACTGCAACTGTATTATTCCTCACGATGAGAAGAATTTTTAAAGACAACTAAATACTGAAAAATAACCTTCATCTGAGTAATTTTTGTTCAATTGTATTCTGCTCCCCTTTACTCTTCATAATCCTTTGATTGCAAATGGAAATACACATTGTGCTTTTTTATGATTTTTATATTGGCAATCACTGCGTAAGTCCAATGAGTTACTGACTTTTCCTCCAAAAACATTAAACATGAAATTGCCATGCCAGAGATAACAAAACAGACTGCATCTGCTTAATTTTCAAATGTCAAATGACATGCCATAAATAGGACTGTGAAAGGAATAAAAAATACAGTGGGACATGGATTTAGCTGTTGGTTTGTAAGACAAAGTCCAAAATGCTTTAAGCTTTGGAATATACTGAAAATAGTACTTAGTCTAAAAATTGATTATCATTCAATTTTCATAATCTGTTCAGAAAGCATAAATAATATCACATTTGTGATGTACACACTCATTGCTAGCTGAGCATGTATACAGAGAATATCCAAGTGGAAGGTTAAAACAACAAACATATGAAAAGAATTCTCCCTCATAATCAATTATATTTGTTGAAAACCACTTAAAGCATAACTTAATGACCCTCAACACTGCAGGAAACAAACTTGGAGACATTCATAGGAAACTTGAGAATTACTGGACAGCCCATAACACAGCAGTTGGGTTAGTGCCACACTCAGTCCTTATGGGGTCTGATGAAATTCAGTGGAGGCTGCCCAAGTGGGAATTTAACACAGCTATGTAGTTCCCCTACTAAAATGATTTTTTAGTGGTAGGAAGAACGTCAACTTTATACCTTATGTTGCATGCATATTGTAGGTAAAAAATGCACTTACTGGGAAAAGAATGAAGGTCACCAACTTTTCCTGTGACTTGAAATACCAGCTGGAAGCTAAACTTGCAGTAGAAACATGTAATTTTTTACTTAACAAAGGGGTTTTTGTAAACTCTCCACATATGTAAGACTCAAGCTGCATTAAAATACAGGTTTCTGCTTAAAGCTCTGTTTCACAGCCATCCTAAATTTGGCTTACTAGGATACTTTCTAACATCATTCCTTAAATTCCTGTAAAGACCTCTCCCACTAACAGCAGCAGCTTCTGCTTCAAACTTCAACAAGGTTTCTTTCTTTGCATGTTAGATTTATAAATATAGACTTTACTTGGCAAAATGAAAAAATATTAAAAACAAACAACAGGGAATGGATTAAGTTTTCTGAAAATGCTGTATCTTCCCTTGCTTCTCTCTCTTCTCCTCAAGTTCAAAAAAAAAAAAAATTAAAGCTCTGGCAGCTGTACTGCTGCAACACATTTACAATGCAAATTTCTCAAACTCCTCAGCTGAGTTTCAAGGATGACTACTTCCTAAATTTACAGAACACAGTCAATAGTTTGTTTTCTGAATCACAACACTTCTGTTAGAATAATATACTCCAGACTTCTCATGTTAATTCTTCATTTATTTACGGAGGTGTTATTAAATAAAATAACTTTGCAAAGGTATTTGATTTCTCGTGTATAAGAAAAGTATTTCAGTTAATCCAGCCTGAATACATTTATGGGCTCACACAGCTCACAATTATTGGAAATGGCTAGATTCAAGACATCCCTTATTTAAATCTGATTCTAGACTAAATTATACAACAAGTATAAGAGGAAGAACCCAATGGCAGTTTCTGGCAAATCATACACATGGGGTGATAGGATGTTAACTCCTTTCCCTGATACTGTCTTGCAGAGATACCTCTCAAACACAGGCAGAGAAGCAAGGCTGGAGAATTACCACCAATCCATTTCTCTTATCTTCCTGCACAGACTCCCTGTTTTTGTCACAGTATCATTCTTACTCTGTTTTCTACAACAATTACATAGTATAATACCCACAGGGTTTTATGTCTGTCACACCACAGTGCTGTGATTTTGTTGCTGCTTTGAAGTGGAACACTGTCTGCTGCTATTGTTCAATGTTTCAGTACACATTTCATAGAGTAGAGATGATTGTAAACAAAACCACAAATAAAGGCCTGTGCTAATCAAAGTAAGGGTGAGAATTATTTCTGACACATTTGCCAATGTGTTTCATTCTATAATGAGTAACACATCCAGAAAGTACCTATAAAGCCTGATATCAGCTGCATTATTATTTTGTCATTAGTATCAGGATGTCTGTCAACTACTGGCCAATTGGGTCTTCATTACTCCCTTTCCTATTTCCCAAATATATTTTTGAGTAACAATCCCATGCAGTTCAATTTCAAACTAGCGGGAGTTTATCTTTCCTTTAATCAATACTGAGAGCTGGCAGTATAATTTCAAAAATTAAAACATGTGAAAAAATAACTACTGAGTTATTGGCAAATGAAACCAGCTAAGAAATACATGCAAATATTTTATTACCCATTTTGAAAATGGTTGCTTTTGAATTGTGCCAAATGTCTAAATTTGCAGATGAATATGATCAAATTTTATTTAGCTGTGACCAAACTTTGATGCCTGTCCCAACTGAATTCCAGTTTAATATTAATTCCAGTGAAAGATTCATATTAAAAAGTCAAAATGGCACAGTAAGGAGAAAGATCATTTTTCATGAAGTCTGCTAATGCTCTGCTCTGGAGAGTATTATGTCGAATTTTCCCAGCTGAGTACTTGTTGGACCTGTGGTCTTCATCAGAAAATGTTTCTCTCATGTAACTCCTGTAATCACTTTGCTTTTTCTAAAATTTCTGAGACGGGTAAGGCAAACTAAAACAAGAGGGCAGTAACGTAAGTTCTGAAGTTTTTTATCTATTTCAGAGTCTTATTTCTCACAGATGAGAGCCAAATTTGCCTTTAAATACTTTATTTTGAGCACAGTGCTGAAGAGTTGTGGTTTTATCAATCTTGTTTTATTTGTTTGGGTTTTTTGTGGTGATATTTGAAATTATATGATTATGCATACATTGCTATTAATTTAAGAGGGTATTTCTAGCAGTTAAGAGCCTGTAAATGCAAACTGTAAATTAACAAAGTGAAAAGTCAAATAGCAAGCATTCGAATTTCTAAAATCTTTCTTAAAACTTATATAATTTTGTGAAGTACTGTTCATGAATCTTAACTTTTTGGTTGCCAAAACTACAATCAGCAGCAGCTGCATAAAACTTGGTAGTAATGGCTGCTAGGAGGTTGCCAGGAAAGTCATGTCTGGTGTTTGGTCACTTTCCATTCCAAAATGCAGTGATCCAGATGGGGTAAAGAGACAGAACAGATAGTCCTGATCTAACAGCTCTGACTGTGTGAGCATCCCCTGATCTGCTGAGTGTTACAGCAGCCAGGCTTGTACTCTTGGATGGATATTCTCTCCCAAGACTGATGATAATAACTTGCTCATCTCTGAGCTTTGAAAGAAATGAAAGGCACAGGTAGTTTTCCTTTTTCAACTTTTTTTTTATTTAATTCTTAAATAAAATTTCAAAGGATGGCTTTTGCATGGTTTGTTATTCTTCCCAAACCTAATATTCTTCAATACCTCTTCAATAAGAATTTGCTATACAGAAAAGTTGCAGGATTAGGAGAAAATTAAGAGCTTTCAACCACACTGTTTTCTAACAGCAATATTTTCAGTTATGCCAAAGCAGAACTATTTGGAGTACTAACTGTAAGTATACAACTTCAGTGGAATTTGGTATTATGAAAAAAGTATTTTATTAGAACTTGTTTTATACTGCTGTAAATTTTCATGCCTACTTAATGAAAATATGTCTAATGCAGAAAATACTATATTTCTTTATTCCATTTTTTTTCCATCTTAAATTGAAGTTGAGTGCCTTCATAGAACAAATAAGGCCATGAATAGATGAAATGAATAGTAATAAATTGCCAAATTTTATTCATTAAGAACTGGATGACATAGTTGAACCAACTCTTGATCTGTAAGTCTGATGTCTGCAGTAAGTAAATTAGTAGAAAATGTAACAGCAAAATTAGGGTGCATTGAGGATAAGTATTATAGGTAAAGAAAAAGTTAAAGTGGCCCTTAAAAAGAGAGGTGCTGGCTTACAAAGCTAATGAAGTTTGAGGGGATCACCAAAGCTGAAGATAGGGAGGGTGTGGTTATTATAACTATTTGAATTTTGCCAAGTGTTTCGAGGAAATAAAAACCCATTGGTTAGGAGAGAATGTCCCTCATGAATTACAAAAAGGGCTGAATAAAAACAGGACATTATTGGTTACTTGCTGCAGTGACCAGCAGCTGTCAGGGGATCTGCTGAGATCTCTTGAGGGCTCACTGCTGTTCAAGGGAGACGTTGACTCAGGTAACGGACACTGAGCTGGGAAGTGGCAAAGTTTTTGCTGGTATTTTGTTATTCAGAATAAGGGAAGCCTTCTGACAAGCAAGATTTAGTGGACAATCAATAAAATAATAGATGACACATAGGGATCTAAAGGACTTTGAGTAAGATCCTGGAATTAGGATTGGTATCTCCATGGAAACATTCTCAATTGTTAATTTTAATTTAGCTGTCAAGGAAAACAACGTTAAGCATTATTAGGAAAGGACTGGAACACATCTGGAACTTTGTACATCATCCAGAGTTCTTGGTAAATACAAAAATATCTGTTTCTTCCTGCTTTAATACTATTTAGCTCTTGCCCACCAAAACATAGCAAAGTGGGAATGATTCACAGAGGACTAAATGTGAAGATTAAATGTATTTATGGCTTCAAAGGGGCAATGCATAAATGCACAAAGAAGAACAATTAACTCACATGTGAAAAATAAAAGCATTTTCACTTACATACTATCAGGTTATCTGAATTTTATTTTTCTTTAGGGGGAGCAATTGATAGAAAATTTAGGTTATAAAATAGTTTCTAAAATAAAACATTTTAATTAGAAATTCACTGAAGTGAGTCTTAATGATGACATAGTTACAATAAATCTCTAAGATCTTTTGTCTCTTGTACTCTTTTAATTGCCTTGTTCTGTCAAAATAATATTAGGTAAATAAAATGGTGGGGATTTTATATTTCAGATATGGGCTCAATGAAAACTGACTGTTGGGATACACGTATTTGAATATGCCAAGTGAAATGTTTCTCCACTGAAAAATAAAGTAAATATTTAAACAATATTTTTCAAATTAAATGATACAATACTTTTCAACTTTCTGGAACCAGAGACTCAGATGATGAGCCATGTTGGAGATGTCTTCTTATAAGAAAATGAAGTCTGGTAAATTATATGATACATTAAAGAATACTGGGGAACTTAATACTTCTGGATTTTCTCTGTGATCATTTCTGTGTCTTAAATCACATCTCAAATACTTAATAAATGTGTTAAATCTTATTCAGTGTTGTAGAAGTGATTACTGGATACATATTTTTTTCTGCAGGAGAGTTGCCAGTGTGCTCTTACTTGAAAATGAACATTTCTTGCTGGCAATTCTGATGTGTAAAATTCTTTCACAGCATTAAAACATACATAGTTTCCATATATTTTCTTGTAAAAAGCTATTTTTCCCCTTCTGAAAAAATCTCAGTACTTGTAATCCCAAACCATGACTTGTGATCAACCCCCATAATAAAATAAAATAATTTCTACATCATTAAAATTCATCCCATGAGACCTACCTTTTCTGCTAACAGTTCTCTGATCTTGCTTGCCTGGAGACGAAATTTCATTAACTGTGACTCCAAAGTTAAACATCTTTCCTTCCAGTTTACAGTACCTTCTGGCTCTGAAAGTTCAGCCATATTTATGCTGGAAAAAGAAAGGGAAAAAATCCCCATGTCAAATTCAGTCTGTATTTAATGTCTGACTTTATTTTAAGATGCATACTAACCTATTGTATATAAATCTCAAGAATGCCCCCAAATTTTACACAAGTACAGTCTCATAAAACATGGTAAAAGTATGTTAGTTTTCTGAGGCCCTTATCATAGCTATCAAGTTCTGAAATCTATGTTGATAATATTTAGGTTTATTGTATTTTAATTTCTTCAATTATGCTATGGCTGCAATTATTTTTCCTTGATAAGCAGAGACACATCTCACATTTTAATCTTCAGTTACTGCATTTAACCTTTCTTACTCAGGAGAGTCTTGCAGGGAACTGAGCTTTTGCTTAGCAAATGTTTTATATAGATGTAACTGCCTGTGAGTTAGCAGCATATTTGGTTTTTTGCAAGTTAAATGTTTGGCAGACCACTCTTTTAAAAGTCCTTTAAAATTCTGCTTAATCAAATTTCCTTTAAAAGTCAATATCCTTAACAAGATGGAAGTTTCTGATTCCAAATGTGAAGGTGGGTGAGCAAATGGTCTCTAATGGACCCCCCACATGAAAAACAAACTTTTTGCATTAGCTGTTTCAGATCTCAGGACATCCTTGTTGAGACATGTTTCAGTCTCAACTCTGTGCTTTTATCCACATTTAACTGCTCATGCCTTCTGGAAATTAGCCTCAGTGCCCTTCTGGACAAGCATTTCTGGAAAAATTATTCAGGATGAGAGCTGGCTCATCATGGTTTGAGTCTGAGAAGCCAAGAAAATCATCTGTGTGTAAGCAGAAGGACTGGGCTCTGTTGTATTCCAAGTATTTGTAGACAGATTAATAAAGTAAGTGGATGGCTGAATGTAACCATTCAGTCCAAAATTCCCTTGCTAAGTAAAGACCTGGCCTTTGCAGTGTTCTGGACACTTAGGTTTGGCTTTGAAAATAAAGCCTGAATAGCTCCTAAGTATCCAATTTATCTCAAAAATAATAAACATGTAAAAAAAGCCCATTCAGTGGAAGGCCACTGGAAGATCACAACAAAGAAAAAACTACAAGTCATGATGTTATACTGCATTCATTTTGTCACCTCAACAGTGGGACATGGGTGAGGAAAGGCAAGTAGCCACTGTTTTCAGTGTGATGAAGGAGGCTGATGGAGGAAGATTAAGGCTAATACAGATCTCCACACTGCAAATCCTGACACAGTTAGCATGGATGAGTGAGTGACTCCACAGAGAGCCCCTCTCCCATGACTATCCCAGGCCTGCAGAAGCCCAGCTTCAAGCACTTCCCTTCCTCCCTGCATGGGAAGAGGCAGCCCCACATGAAACTCCTCAGCTGGAGATCAAACACCCATGAATTGATCTTCTCTGTTATTTTTGACAACAGGAAGAAAAAAGGAAAAGCACCACAAGACAGATTGAAGTCCTTCACTTTTCTTTGCTACAGTCATTTCTATTTCTCTTCTAAATTCCCATGTCTCATATAACTCTCAAATTCATTTTTACTAAAACAGGTGAAAAACCCGGCTCAAAACTTTCTTTCCTTTCTCATACCCTAGACTCCTTGTTTCTTTCATTTCATACCTTAATTTAGAAGGAAAACTAGGAAAGAAAACCTGTGGTTTGTAACATTTTGCTACAATCACTTGTCTGAATTAGCTGCTCTATTTTTTGCTTTTTCTTCCTTTGGTCCTGCAGGTTGGGATTCAAACTGCTAAGCCAGAGGTTACAACTATCCTTTTTCAGGAATCTCCCACTCAGGAATCCCCAAGGAATCACTAGGATGTAAGTACCTTATTAAAATAGTTTCCTAAGCTGATCCTACAACACCCACATTCTAAACACAAGCATTTCAACTGCAGTCCTCCTTAGTGACCAAGACACCTCCGGTGTTTTTTCCCATTCTCCTTTTAAGCTTAGCAGAAAATTCCCTGGACTGTCAGGGAAGCAAGCTGCTCACTGTTGTCCTGTCCCTAATCCACGATCCTCTCTGCTTGTCCAGAATCCCCCTGTTCAAGGGAGGAAGGTGGCACTGCCAAGCAGCAGCATCTCCTATTTTGGAGGGGAGAAGTATTTTCAGCTGCAGATTTATCTGAATTCTGGTCTCCTAAGTAATGAGGAGTGGCAACATGTTATTAGACTATTTAGGATATTTTAAGTTTTTCCTTTTTAACTAATTGCAGCTACATAAAACAGAAATGGATGAGGCCAACATCTGGTTAACAGTGGGATTTTTCAGTGTTTGTGGCTGTGAAAACACAAACGGGTCAAGTAATAAAAGAATTTTTGCTTTTTGATAGGGTGCAATATTACAGGGTGGAGTTAAAAATGTTTGTCTTTCAACAGACAAAACATTTGAGTAGATGGATTTCTGGCAGTGAACAGTGTGTCCAGCCAAGTAGTTTCCCAATGTCCAAACTCATTAATATTCTACTGCAAAACATTATGGATAAAAAGATTGAAAATAACTCTTTTTATTGCAGGATTTTTGCTAGAAATTGTAATAATTTACTTTGTATTTTCCAACAAGCCAGTGGGTTCTGGAAATATTTACAGACACATAACACACTGTTTACACTTGGAGAGTGAATGATCTTACTTAGAATCAATGACTTCCTGTTTCTTGTCTGATTCCCCAAGGGAGGATAAAAATGAGTTCATCTTCTCTTGGCTTAATAGAGTACTCTGAATCAGCACTCAAACCTACACGGAGCCCGCCCCTTCTTCCTGCTCCCGTTCCCACCGCAAAGCCCTCCGCTTCCCCTGAGACTTTAAATGTTAAATCTTTTGAGAAGTAAACTAAAAAAGCACACATTAAAGCCTTAAGTTCTAATTATGTCATCAAAAATTAATTGAGACAAGTTTGACAAGTCTGGAAAGATTAAATTTGTCTTTTTCATTTTTTAAGTTTATAAACCTCTTTCTAGGCTTCAAGAAGTCAGAATGTCACATTCTCCCCAAAGGGATTGATATAATTTCCTTTTCTTTGCTGTCTGCTTGGAAATTATCAAAATACATTTCAGGAGGGAGGGAACAATGTTCTACCTTTTTGAAGCATGTTAAAAAAAATTACATATTCTTTATCACATTGTCAGTGTTTTCCTCTATTTTTAACAAAATGCAGTGTTTAACCAAACACTTCATATTCTGTCCATATATTCTGGATGTCCTTTCTCTGCTGGAGAAAGTTTGGAAAGTTCTTCTGTTTCAACAGGCGTGGGTTTATGCAGTACATAGTGGATTCCCTTCACCATCCTGAAATATTTACTGGCCTAAATGTATTTGGACCATACCTCTTGAATTTCAAGTCCATTTCTTCCATCTTTTCACCCAAACTCAGCACTTATAAATATTTTTGGTGCCATAAAGATTGGACTGGAGAAGGGAAATGATGAGACACAAAGTGGACCTGTGTAGGAATCAAGGAAGTCATTCTCAGGTTTGTTGCTGGCCAAGGCCCTTACTCGCCTCCAAACACTGCTAACTTTATTTTCCATTTGACTCATTTTGCATAATTCTCTGCTCAAACAGACTGTTGCCTGCGCTATTTAAAACTTCCTTCAAAATCTAATGTAGGAATGCTTTTTCTGCTGCTTCCTAGGTATTGATGAGGTTGTTCCCATCAAGTGATGCAGTCCGTCAGTGCTTGCCCGCTCCAGCCGCGGGCGCAGACCCCAACAAACCCCGATTTCAGGGCCAGGCTGTCCCCTCCCAGCTCATTGCTGCCTGCTCGGCTGCCCAGTGTCAAATGCGTGCAGCAAACAAGATTAAAGCACGCAAGATCATTTAATGTCCTCTTCCCGATGACAGCAACTTTTAATTCGCAGTGTGACACCACACTACGTCCCAATTTAATTTCTTGAAATTCTGAAAGCTAGCCATGTAGGTATCTCAAAAATATCGTAGTTTTGCATGTTTGTTTGGGAGTTGTGTTCTCCTCGCTCTTCTATATTCGGGAGGACGGCAGGGATGCGGCAGCGGCACCGCCAACGGGACGAGAGGAGCCTGGACCTAACGGGACCTTACGGGACCTCAGGCACGCCAGTCCCCCGCGGGGACACCGCCTGGGGACAGCGCGGAGTCCTGCCGTGACCCGACACCCCGCGGTGATGTGACCCAGCATCACCCTCCGCCACCCGCCGCCCGTCGGTGTCACCGGGAGCACCGCGCCCGGGCTGTCCCACCGCGCCCCGCCGCCGGCACCGACCCCGCCGGGAAGGGCCGGGCCGGCCCGGGCGCTGCCCGCTCGCGAAGGGAGGGAAGGGGGCAAGGAAAGGGAGCTCAGACCTGGCCGGCCGTGGCTCGCCGCGCCGGGCGCCGTCCGGGCTGTGGGCGCTGCCCGCGCCCCTCGGCGCCCGCCCCACCATCCCCGGGCGAGCGGCGCGGCCGCCTGAGCGACGGCCCGGGCGGCCACTGAGCAGCGGGGCCGCCCCCGGCGGGGCCCGGGCGGGGCTTGCGCGGCCCTGCGGCCCCGGCAGCCGGCGGGAGCAGCGGCCCGCAGCCGGGGCCCGTCCCGGGCTGGCGCTGCCGGCGGGATGAGCTCCGGGGGCCGGGGCCCGTCCCGGGCTGGCGCTGCCCGCGGGATGCGCTCCCAGAGCCGCCGCCGCCCCCGGCGTGCTCCGGCCCCGACGATGGAACCCGGCTGGAGGGCTTCGAGGGCAAGGCTGGCGGAGGGGTCCCAGGAAGAGACGGCCTGCCCATTTCCTATCGCCGTTTATAAAGTTCCTTTGTGAACTAGGAATTTTTCCTCTTCGTTTCGGAGACGATGTTAGGAAGAAGCATTCCGCTTGCTCTGCAGTTCCTCGGCTCCAGCATTGGAGCTCACTGTAATTGAAGTTACACGTCTTGTGAAAGGTCATTTGTCAAGTACATACCGGAGGGTTGGAACCGTGCGGTCTCCGGGGCAATTCTGGGGATATTATGGTCTAAATGGGTGTCGCTGAGCTGCCCTATCCCATAGGTAACAACCCGCTTGTATTTGAGTTCCAGCCGGGATAAAGCAGCAGGTGCATGTGCTGCTGAGTCGTGCTGGCAGCAGGCCCTTGGTCCCCTCCGGCTGAGAAGAGCTGAGAGTACATCTCGGGCAACCAGCCGTCTCTGGCTCTTCTAGAAGACTGACTGAAGTATTACAAAGTATCTGGAAGAAGTAATTAGTGGGTTAGCCTGGCACGTAGAGGAATCTTCCTTATACACATTCGTTTGGACTCAGATTTAAGGATTCTATTTTGTTTGGATTATGATTTATGGAGGCAAATTTTTTCACAGACTCTTCTGGTGCATAAACAAACCACACTGCACCATTCCTCTGAGGGTTATTTATAATGTAGGTGTGCAGAGTAAACTGCTTGTTCACATCTGTGAGTCATTTAAAGTGCAGTTTTTTTCTCTTGGAAAAAAAACCAAAACCAAACCCAGGTCTTAGAAGCTCAAATATTCCCCATCTGGTTATACACACAATTTCATTTTTTCCTATTCAGTTCAGTACAGGCTCCAATTTTCCACCCGCTTGACCTTAGAGTATCCAAACAACTTCACTGAAACAGTTTCATTTGCTGGTACTTTCCTAAGTGCTTCGTGTATTTTTTAAACATTGGTCGTTGTAAAGAGTGTTAAAAACACGCTTGGTTTTTAGCAAGGAGTGCATTGTGTTCCACCCGATACCTCCTGCCTAGAGTGTTGGCTGCATTAAAAACACATGAGGTGAAAAAACCCTTTCTTTGGGTTACAAGATTTAGCCAAAAGAATAAAAGTCATCATCTGGTTCCTAACGAGAGCTATACAAAATGATTTCGCGTTGGCGTTCAATGAAAACTTTGTCCGTATCGTTTCCTCGAATAGCGACCCGCTCGCTCCCTCGGGATACTCCCAAGCCTTTGAATCCAGAGAGACAGAGCTGGGGAGGCTGCGGGAATGACGGGCTCGGACCGCAAGAGGGAGAGCAAAGCCTGCTCGCCCCACGAGGGTTTCTTGCAGTTTGTCTGCTGGATTGACTTTTTCACTGCCCTCTAAGTAATAAAAATGCCCTGCAGTGATGGAGCTCTCGATACTGATACAGAAGAAGGAATAGGGATATTCAGGATTTTCTCTAAACTGCCCTTAGCTGTGATGTAGAGGTGGCTAGAATCTGTATTCCATTCCTGAAGGGAATAGCATTACAAGGTAGAACAACTGGGATGCATAGAACGAAATACAAAAATACAAAATACAACTTCATTTTGTAAATAGAAAGCAAGGGGCAAAGCCATAAATCTTCCAGGCAACGACACAGAAAACTATTGTACATGTAAGCACAGATTCAGGAAGAGAGTTCTTCCTTCTTACTGTTGTTGTTGATGGAAGGTACATACAAGCAGTAATAAATCTGCACACATTCCTGAAAATATGTGGAGAAAGGCAAAAAACAGAAACACAGTACATTGTAGAAACAAACTGCAAGGTGTTTGCACTTGGGAGTGATCATTTGTTAGCTGGCTCCAGAAGCTGCAGAAGTTAGCTTCAGAAGTGAACCAAAGTCAGAACATTAAAAATATTTCTCTCTGTAATGTGAATTTTAAATGTTAGCCTCCACATGGGCTGAAGATGTTGCAGATTTTTTACTGTCTGTGATTGACTTAATGCAAGAAAGTAAGTTCTAAGTTCCTGGTTGTCTTGTTAAACAATAACCTCATTTGTTAAAAAGTATTATGAACATTGTATTGCAAAACATCTACTCTAGGGTGTGAAAGCCAATCCAAAAAATGCCACCAGCTTCATTCCAGAGACGATCAAGTTGTCATCAAATCTGCAACTAGAATGTAAAATTTTGGGTTTATGAGACTTTTCTGCGTATGTAGAATGTCATTCTGACGTGCTGGACCAGGACCTTACCACTTCATGACAAAAAGAACTTTTTCTGGTCTTTTCTCACATAGATAAATATTGAAACCATTTAAGTTTACGTATTTCAGATTGGTTTGTGTGTCTACAGTTGGACACATATGCCAGGAAACATCTTGTGATTCATAAATCTTAGATCATACAGCATCTTCTGTAAGTTCATTTTTGTGTGGATTCTTTGAAAAGGTGGCATATATATTTGAGATTTGCAATAGAGAAAAAGATTCCCATTTTTTACACTAGTTGCAATTACAAAACTGTGATATAAATAGATTGATCATTTTCAGGCAACAGTCAAATTAATTTAAAAGTATCTTTCTTGACAGAAAACTTTTAAGGTATCATTTAAGTGGAGGAGAGGAAGGGAGAAAGATCATTCCTGTTCAATTACTATTATTACGAGATGACTTAAAGTGTTGCTTTTTCAAGGCAATGACTTGTCTTTCAGTGACAGAAAAGTGGCATTTTATCTAAATAACCTCTAGTATTTGTGCTTTGGTGCCTTTGGATGGAAGAATCTGGAGTTACTTCACTTACTACTAAGGGCTTTTTTAACTTAGGAAAACTACCATTTATGAGAAGATCCATGGCTTCCCTTTAAAAGCTCAGCCTCTTTTTAATTATCTGGCGCCACAGAGTGGCAAAATTCTATATTGCTCTAAATAATCAGTTTCTGAGAGTTTTCAAATGATCATATAATCATGTCCATTTGAAAGAAACATAAATTATAAAATATTCTACTTACTGGCACAGGCATAGCTCAAGAGAGCTAGAATGTACAGCTTAAACATTAAAGTTTCTGCATGTGGGTTAGATTATTTCTTTTGAGGAGAATTTTTCACTGGTGGATGTTGATTTATCAAAAGTGTAAAGTTTGTGAACATAAGCCCAGTGCTTAGGAAAAAAGCCTTCTGCTGATTTGCAGAAATATATTGAGACATTCCAGTGAAAATGGCTGTACCTGGTCAGCCAGTCCGGTGCCCACTCACTTGATTGCTGTCCTCAGACAGTGCCCAGGGAAGTGTCATTACTGCAGAATCCTGTCCCAGTCACTAGAGGTTCAGGGACTTTGTGAGCCAGAAGTTTTGTCATTTGAAACTTTTCTTGGTGGGTTTTTTTTTTGTTTTGTTTTTTATTTTTTCTCTTGTGATTCAGTCCAGATGCTTTTGAATAAACATCATTTTCAAGATCGAAAATGTCCTAAGATGGTGATCTCCATGGTTTAAATGATTCATTTGGTTTTAGGCGTCATCTCCTTGTTTCATTTGAGGCCCCTACATTTTCGCAGAGACAATGAAAAATGTTCTTAGAAATTTCTGTCATATTCCATTTTCTCTTTCAGAGTGAAGTTACTAATTTACTTTAAGGGTTTCACAGTAAGATGCCCCGCACTACCTTTGGCCATCCCTCATATCCTACCTCACACCTGTGGCAGTCCTACCATGTTCTGCACGCAGTGTTTGAGGTGTAGGTGTATTTATGCAGCAACATAGTGATGTTCTCTTGCTTGATTTTTATTCTCTACCTAGCAATGTTTAATGCTATGAGGCTTTTTTGGTCTCTGGCAAGATTTGTGGCACACAGCAGAGCACAGTACCGCCACAGCATCGGTGATTCAGAGGTCTGTTGCTCCTTACCAGCAGATCAGATATTATGAAAACAGTGTGAGTTACCTTTCTAAGGTAGTTAAGCCTCATAAGCCCTGCCTGGTGAGCACCGGTGTGTGAGCTAGTTCTGAGTAAGGTGTTTTGAGTACTGCAAACTTGGTGCTCTTAGAGAACAGAGCAATTGACGTGTGTGGGTGTTGCATGTTATCATTTCATTCCTCTAGATGCCTCTTTGCTTTCCTTGCACTAGGAAATGTGGATTCTTTGGGTGTTACCTGACAGCTCCCTGGCACTGATGTTTCTCCTAACTGGAAAAACTTGGGGAGAGCAAAGCTCTTCTGGAAAGGAGAAAGTTACTGGAAATAGTGTCACAGAAAATGAGGTGGAATACACAACGCTGGAACTTTGGAAAGGTTTCCTGAAACTGCCCAGTCTTTAGAAAAAGAATCACAGTGAATGTAAAATATGTAGGTACTGAACTGGGCTGAAGGAGCTGGAGACTTTGCTTGCACTAAGTGAGGATGAGGATAATTGTCTGATTTGTCTGGAAGGTTAAATCTCTTAAGAGCATCCAGTCTCTCTTTGAGCTGAAGATAATCCAGCATTTAGAGTAGGTCACTGGGACAGGTAGTGCCAAATAACTGTGTCAGTTTCCTTGAAATGGCTGAATGCAAAACAGGGAAAATTCAATGAACTAACAGTGAAAAACTCAAATTACTTTCTTTATATGTTTTCATGTGGTTAAACCTTTTCTCAATTCCTTTGGCCATTACCATGTCAGAAGTCAGAAGGCACAGTGAACCTTTAGTTCTAAAGAGGGATCCAGAAGTTTGCTGGAAGTCCTGAGCATACCCTAATGGCCTGCTTTAGATTGTTAAGAAAATTACTGTTGGGTGAAAGTCAATTGGCAAGGAATGGGTTTTGTTATATTTTCCACTTTTTCCTTACCTAGACATTGCCGCTCTTAAATCTTTATGGAAGCATGACTGCTATGTTGAGGTGCCCTTTTACAGTAGTCACTTTTGCAATAACCATTTTCTCCCTGAGTGAAAAAGTTGTATCTTTGCTAGATACAACTCACAGACTTGGGAAAGGCTGTCCCCATTTGATAATCTGTCACTTGCAAATGATGGGCTTAATATATACATTATATTCTTGGGACCTGGGAGGATTGTGAAAGGCACAGAACATAGGTGTTGAAAACTTAAAAAAAAAATTTCTGGCTAAAAATCATAAAATTATAGAATGGTTTGGGTAGGAAGGGACCTTAAAGGTCATCTTGTTCCACTCCCCCTGCCGTGGGCAGCGAGACACCTTCCACTAGACCAGGTTGATCAGAGCCCCATCCAACGTCTCCTTGAACACTTCCATAGATGGGGCATCCACAGCTTCTCTGGGCAACCTGTTATAGAGCCTTTCCACCCTCACAGAGAAGAATTTCTTCCTAACATCTAATCTAAACCTATTCTCTTCTACTTTGAATCCATTTCCCCTTGTCCCCTTACTAGATGCTCTTGTAAATAGTCTACCTCCATCTTTCTAGTAGGCTCCCTTCAGATACTTGAAAATTTACTAATGTGTAAATGCTTATATAAAAAAATAGCTGGGTTTGGTTCATAATTTTACAATTTTAAAAAATGTGGAAGTGGTGGCAAATTAGGGACTGTTGGAAAGGATCAAGAGGTATGGTTATGAAGAAACAAATGGAGTATGCTTTTCAAATTAAGTTTATTGGATTTTTGTGAAGTGTGTAGTCAAGTCTCTTTCTGCTCCTTAGATAGAGGGTTTGTGACTAGAACAGCTTGATTTGCATTGGATGCAAAATAGCATTTGCTTCCTCTGGCTCTGAAATGTAGTTGGCTCTGCAGGGAAGCCAAGCAGCCACTGTGTGCAGCAAGGGCACCTGACAGATGAGGCTCTGAAAGACACAGCATGCCTTTAAATCTGCTGAGGACATTCAGGACCTGAGGAGGGAGAGTAACTGCATGGCAAGAAACACAAGCTAAGGCCATCATGGGATACATCAAAGTCACCACCAATTTTTTCCACAGTTGAGAATACATTTAAAATAAGGTAAGACAGCTGTGTCTTACAAAGTCCAGTGTATCGGGAGTGAGTCCAGAGAAGGGCAGTGGAACTGGTGAAGGGTCTGGAGCACACATCCTAGGAGGAGCTGCTGAGGGGTACAAGGTTGTTTACCCAGGAGGAAAGGGAGACTCAAGGATGGCACTTTCAGTCTCTACAACTGCCTGAAAGGAGGTTGTAGCCAGGTGAGTGTCGGCCCCTTCTCCCAGGCAACTAAAGATAGGACAAGAGGACACAGCCTTAAGCAGTACCGGGAGGTTTAGGTTGGACATTAGGAAAAATTAATTCAGAGAAAGGGAGATTAGACATTGGGATGGGCTGCTCAGGGGGTGGTGGAGTCGCTGGAGGCGTTTAAGGAAAGACCGGACGTGGCGCTCGGTGCCGTGGGTCTGTTTACATGGCGGCGTTCGGTCACGGGCTGGACGCGATGACCTCAGAGCGATTTTCCACCACCATCGATTCTGTGACTCGGAGGCTCACGCAGGTTCATCTTTGAGTTAGCACAAGGATTTGCCACCAAGGAAAGGCGGCAGTCGCTGCAGCCCGGCCGCGCGGTACCGCAGGGAGCAACGACACCCCGGCCGCTCCGAGCGCTCCCGGCGTGAGGCGGCGCGGCTGCGGGGCCGGGCCGGGCCGGGCCGGGCCGGGGGCGGGGCGCGCCGCGGTTGGCGGCGGCCGGCACGTGGTGGGGCGGGGAGCGGGGAGCGGGCACCGGGAAGGGACGCGGCGCCGCGGGTGAGGGTCCGCTGGGGTAAGGGGTGGGCGGCGTGCCCTCGGTGCTTTTCCTGCCTGCTGCTGCTGTGGCGCTCTGTGTGCAGCCGCTTTCCCAGGCGCCGCCGCCGTGCTCCGCGCCCGCGCTGCCGCCGGGGCGAGGGAGGCCCCAGGCGGGTGCCGGGGGCGGCGTGGCCCGGCCTGGCCCGGGGTCATTCGGAGCGCTCGGTGCCGCGCTGGGCGCGGGGCTGTTCGGGCGGGGAGGGCACGGAGCAGCAGCGGGGTCCGGCCGCCGCCACCTCTGAGGCCGGGCGGGCCGGCTCCTGTCTGATCTGAGCGGCCGGAGGCGCCGGGGGGCGGCCGCGATGGGCCCACAGGTGGGGCGGGAGAGGGGATCTGGAGAGCTTCCCAGAGCTCATCGCTGTGTGCAGAGGAGGCGCGGACAAGATACCGCCAGGCTCCATTCCGTGGTGCTCGGTGGCGGGGCAGGGGCCGTGGGTACAGACTGAAACACGGCGGGTCTCTGAGGCCATCGGAAGCGCCAGGTGGGGAGTGAAGGTGGCCGAGCACTGGCACAGCTGGGCCGGAGAAGCTCCTGCGGAGTTTCCATCCCTGGAAACATTGGAAGGACACCTGGGCTTGGGCCTGGCTAGCTGGCTCCAGGTGGCCCCGCTTTAGCAGGAGGTTGGTCCAGATGGGCTCCAAAGGCTCCTTCCGACCTCAGGTGTTCCATGATAACGCGCTTCGGTGACGCTGTAGCACATATTAAATCTCCATTGCCACTCAAATAAGAACTTGCTATTTGTAACATCCATAATAGCAGAGCTGTTCGGTTTGCTGCACTGTTCTTACTTGACGTTATTACAAGCTGAATGAGTTTTGAACAGCAAAACTGAGCAAGGGAAGTTTTGTGGCATTAATTCCTCGCCTCTGTATGATGTTTCCAAGCGGTGATCCAGGGTCATGCCACAAACGATGTAACAAGTGCAGTGAAATCTCAGTGTCATGTGTACAGCAATTCCCCTTTTCTATTGCTTCCATTTTGCACAGTGAAGTTTGGGTGAATTTGGATGAAATGCTGGAAATAGCTAAAGTTGTTATAATCAAAGAGAGCTATTTCCTTGAGAAAAATTGCACAGATAATGCAACAAACATTTCGAGACAGTAGGACAATAAAAAGACCATTATTGTAGGAAATGTTTGTAATTATGTTTTTAAAACCACGTGATCTGTTGTTTTGATTTTTTGTTTTGTTTGTTTTTTGAGCAGGCATTTCTAAATCAGCTAAAATGGTTTTAAAGAAGAAGAAGGAAATTCAGGTGGATGCATTCTTTCTTGATCACCATCAGCTTGAAAAACTTCAGAGTAAGTATGGTGTTTTTTTCTGAACTAATGTGTGCTTTCTCTTGCCTTTGAGTAGTTACTGAAATTGATCTTTTTTTTTTTTCTTGTTATGTTTTATTTCTAGTGGTTTTGTTTTGTGAGTTTTAGGTGTGTTTGCTCGTCTGTGGTTTGTTTTTGTTGTGTAATGACAATGACTTCTTACCTTGGCAGAGTCAAAAAAATCCTTTAGAGCATTGTGGCTTTGGTTTGAAAACTCTTTACTTTGTTTTATCAGCAGTGTGAAGGTAGTAGAAGGTCCTATTTTTAATCCTACTTGCAGGCCTGTAATTCAGTGATATCTGATGGGTTAGCTTAATATGTGGGATAACACTGAATTTCCCAGAGTCACAGAATGATTGAGGTTGGAAGGGTTCTCTGGAGGTTGCTTTCCCAGTCTTTGTGTCTTCTGTAGTTAATTTGTTTTAAAGCTGCTGTTCAAATGGTGTTTTCTTTTGTGGGGACTTTGTTTGATGAGGGAAGCTTCCAGTGATATTTACTGTAAAACCCTGAAAATGAAGTAATACAAGATTTATATGCTAAAGTTACTATGAGGGATCACTGGTGAGGTCCCACCTGGATTGCTGATCCAGTTCTTGGCTTCCCAGTACAAGAATAATATGGACTTGTTGGAGAGACTCCAGCTAAGGGCTAAGATGTTGAAGGGCCTGGGACTCATTGGCCTGGTGAAGAGAAGCTCAGGGGAATCATAGCAATGTGTAAAAAATACCTGAAGGGAGGACATAAGGGAGGCAGAGCCAGCATTTCTTCTGTGCTAAATAGTGACAGGAAGGCATGGGCACAAACTGAAACACTAAAGATTCCCTCTAAACATCTATTTTAATGTGAAGGGAAACACTTTATTAATGTGAGGGTGACTGAGGACAGGCACAGCTTCAATAGGGAGGTTGGGGAGTCTCCAGCCTTGGAGGTATTCCAAAGCCACCTGGCCATGGTCCTGGGCAGCCAGCTCCAGGTGAACATATTTAAGCAGTGGGCTAGGACCAGGTGAGCCCCCAGAGGTCCCTTACTATTGTGTTCTAGTGCAACTGATATTTTACATTTGTTAGGGAAAAAAAAAGTGTTAAGGTGTTAGGAGACTTAAGGATTTGAGGCATCAATAGGTTTACTGGAACTGGAAAAAAACCTAAGAATCAAGCAGTCATTTCTTCTTCTTATAAATGATGTGTTATTTATACTGCTTGTTGTAATTACTTTATAAAAAGATATTCTTCTTCCAAATGTAGAGTTTTCAAAGGCTGAAGAGCAAAATCTGGCATCTCTGCTTGTGCACTGTGCAGAGCTGAGGAATGGCATCCAGCAGATCCAGTCAATTAAACAGGTACAGTTTCACTGTTGGTAATGTGGCTTTTGGTAACTCAGAGCGTGTCCTGTGCACTGTTAATGGCAAATACAGCTCTAAAATAAACTCCTAATGTTTTCTACATCCCTGGAAACACAGGAAAAACAGCTGCACATGCATCAGGTAGAAATGCAGTTCTAGTACTTAATTAGCAAGGGCCTACTGAAAATGGGGGAAGGCAAATGACACCAAGTTTATTTTTTTGTGGGGATTTTTTTAGAGGTGTTCTTACAACATTATTTGAACTTGAAACTCAAAGGGGAATGGTAAAGAGGGAGACAGTTTTGTGCCATATGCTTGGATGAGAGGGAAATCTGCCACTGTTGAAAATGATATATCCAGATTTTTTTGTTCATCATGTGTTCTTTTGATTACAGATTATGCCACTGTTGAAGCAGATGGATCAGAGTTCTGCAGGTGATCCTATGGTTAAAGCTTGTTTGGATGTTTTGGGGGAGGCCTATTTTTCACTGGGTGCCAAGAATCCTTTGAAGAAAGTATTGGCAAGGTAAAAGATCGAGTAGTTAGCCTTCATTTTTTTAATGTTTTCCTTATCTCTAAGTCAGTAATCTGTAATTCACTATAAATTGCTGTAACTTAATTATGAAAATTTGCAATACTTAAAATGTGCATATGTACAGTTTTTCTTTCTAAGTTAAAAATCGTAATTATAAATAACATATCATTGGATAACTTCAAAGTGAAGCATTGTTTTGGCCCATTTCATTATTGGAAAGACAACATAGTGTGTAATTAGCAGTTTGAACTTTAAAATACAATGTTAGAATAGAAATTTAATACACAAAGTCTCAGCTTTGTCAATAGAAGATGGTTCAGAGGATTCCTAACTAAATTGTGGTTTCTTGTGCCTATTTTTATTGCAATTATATTTTTTTATTGCACAATTATTGCTGTATTTCTTGAATGAATTTTTTTATAGCCTCAGCATTTTTTAAGATCTGGTGCTGAGCTGCCTTCCTTTCTTTGTCTGGAAACATTCCCTGTCCCACTGAGATGCAGGGGCTTCCATCCTGGATTTGGTGGCAGCCATCCCCAAGCTGTGCACCCCTCTGACAGGTTTTCTAGCTGCAAACTGAGAATGTGCATGTTAATTTTAAAACAGATGATGTTTTCATGCAGGAAGTAACATCTGTGTATTGGAGTTTTAGCTGACGTGGATTTTGGTGCAGTGAATGTTACAATACCTCAGGAAAACCAAGCTGAGTGTGCTGTTTCTTCATGTTGCAGTTCACTGAATGGTCTTCCTGGACATGTGATGGTGCCAGCTGTGCAAAGCTTTGTGTGCTGCCTTCGGGAAGAGCTGAAAACCACAGATGTGTATTTGTACAGAAAAGTGCTGGACAACCTGGCTTCCTGTATGGAGGACTTCAGCTTAGGTGCAGTGACATCAAATGTTCCTCTGGTTAAACTTGCTCAGCGCTGGGGCCACACCTGATAGTGATGTTGGCAGTTATGTAAAATAGATAGTGCTGGCTAGTACTCAGCACTTAAAATGTATTTTCTTTCCTCTAGGTAGAGCCTGTATTAAGAACCTGTTTGAAGAAGGTAAAGTCACATTTATAGTAAAATATGCTTCACTGCACATTACTGTGGGAGGGTTGTGTGTGGAGAAGAGTGACATGAAGCAGGCATGGAGATCTATCAGATCTGATTTCCTCCTGGCTAATTTTCAAAAAACTAGTAGCCTTAAATGGTACTTTTTTGTGAAAGACAAGACTGATTCATACCTTTAATTTCCAGGGGTCAGTTTTGCTTTACTGGGCAACCCTGATACAAATCTGAGTAGCAGTGAGCAATTGTGGTAGGTAGAGTCAATATCTCACAGATTAGGCCAAGTAGATTGGAAACTTGTTTTGTATCAGGTTGTTGCAAAGCAGTTTGAGATTTTGTTTTAACATTGCTTGTGTTTGTCTGTACTGAAATACCAGTTTAATTTGTTGGTGGAATGCAAGAATCACCACTGTATGGGTAACTATTCATTGTAGCTGGGTATGTGTGATGTCTTGAGATGTATGTGGGATGGCTTTGCTGGAAATTTTCTGTTCTATTTCTCTTGTAAGTAAATTTATACCATAATTGTTTTCACTAGTTCTTCAGTTTCTGCAGAAGTTGCTGCTTGACTTACAGGAAGAAAACAGGCAAGTGAATTCAACTGATGCTCTGTTTTATCTGGTTTTATTTTACTCTTGCAAGATAATTTGGTTTGGTTGAAAATATCACTTTGGTAGCCATACATTGATGAAAGATAGAAATATTATTTTACAGTGGTGCAGATTTTAAATAAAAACTGATTTGATTCTTTTATTTTGCGGCAATATGATAATATAATAGAGGTAAGGCACTGATACTGTTAGAGCTACTACTAAGGGAGGCCTTTGAGTTAAGGTTTTGCTGTCTGAATTGGGGCTAAAGAGTGTAATTAGTAAATGTAAAATTCAGGTAGAGTAAAACTCTTTCATGTTCCATGAATGTTTAATTCAGTATTGATATACTTGACATTTTCCAGCATTTCATTAAGTGAAGCAACTTCATTGTGGACTCTCATTCTGAACTGAGAGGAGAGGGGCACTTAATGAAGTGCTTTGTACACTGAAAGATTGGATACTTTCTGCCTTCATGTTACAAGAAAGTCAAATCATAGAAATGTCCTTCATACATGGAGGAACTACTTGAAAAATTAGAAGAGAGCAGCACTGCATTATGTTGGCCTTTTTGGAAAGTTTCTGGTAAAGTTCAGTTCTGCTCAGACAGAATAACATGAATGAAAGTTTGTCACAGGAACCTGTAGAAAATGTAGCACAATTTGCCATTTTCATTTGTTAACTTCATTTTAACAAACTACCCTTGAGTCTGCTCCTTGTTTTCCTGTAGTTACATATTGATCAACTCAAGCAATACATTAGTTTTCACCAGTAATCCTATCTAAAGTTGGCAGAATGTGGTTCTCTGGGGATGGTGAAGAATGATTTTAATTTGTTTTTTGTGTGCTTACTTGTCTCTTTATTTTTCCACAGAAAGAATCATGGAAATCGTATTGTTCAGACTCAGCTGATGCACGATTTACTGATAGCCATTAAAGTTTCAATGATGCTTATACAGAAATTGCAAGAAAATATCCAGGGAAGTCTTTGGAAAGACAGTGAATCTTCTGTTTGGCAAAGTATGTGTAGTTTACTGAAAAGTTGCACAAACTTCCTAATGGATGGTAAGTTTAATAACATTAAAACCCTGATATTTTCATTAACCTGTTGTCTTTGTAGTAAGCAACCTGTAGGTATAAAACTTATTTTAGCTTGCATGGAAATTGAACTACTGAAATCAATGTGAGTAAGAGCAGTAGTTGTTTTTTTGGTGAGCTATGAGTTGTAGGTGGCAGTTTTAGAGTGTACAGTTTAACTTGTCCCACTACAAATACCAAGATTAATGCTGTTATTAATAATTCAAAAACTAACAGAAATGCTTTTGAGAGTCACCAAATGTCTGTGCCTACCAGAAATATCTACACCTCCATGAAATATGCTGTCAGAACTATTCATGGGCACACCATAACTGATAGTGTTTTCTTTTCTAAAAGCATACAGATGTTTTTATGTAGTAGAATTTAACATGTCAGTAGTCTCTGCCACAGCCCTCCTTGCCTTTGTGGGCAGTCCTGTGTTTTCTTCTGCTAAAGATATTAGCAATTTCTTATTACACTGGAGGATCAAGTTATTAATATTTGCTATCCAAGTGGGCACTGCAGATTTGTGATGGTACAACTAACTACAAGTAGCCTAGCAAAATTCAATGCCATATTTTATAATTTTGCCCTGCAGTTCTAGCACTCAGTGTTTGCTGCATTCTAATGTACAGTATCTCTGCTGTGTAGCAATGCTCCTGCAGACTGTTCAGACTACCTCAGGACTGGCTGTTGTTCTCTTCACCAGAGCTATGTATGAGCCAGTTGAGGAATTACCGTCATTGGTAAGTGTGTTTCTTGGCTGAAGACTGTGCAGTATCATGGTGTTGTTACCCTGTGCTGTCAGTGTTGTCTGGAGGCTTTGCTGATGCACATACCAGGACTTGCCAGCCTCTCTCAGTCCTTAGCTGGGATGTAATCCTTTCTTCTCTCCTTGCTATATGAAGTAGTAAGACTTGGGCTTGGAATTTGACAAACACACTATTTACAACAAGTCTCTTCAGATCTTCTAAGCTATGCATAAAACAGGTTATGTGCTGTGCTGAGGTGCTGTGATGGGTGTGTTTTGGTGTTGCAGATCAGTGGCTTGCTGCTTGGGACAGTGGAACACTCAGGTGTGCCAGCGTGGTTCCTGAGGAGCTGTGGGGTTCTGTGCGCGCCACAACTCCCGGGCTCGGTGCTGCTCTTCCTTTGCCACGGAGCCCTGGCTATGCTGGATTGGAAAAATGGCAGCATGGGTGAAAATGGAGAGAAGCTGTTGTTAGATATTGCATCAGTCTTGCTGTCATTGAGTTCAGAGTAAGTTTGTGTTCTGTGTTGTTTCATGTTTTCTAACTCTATTTTTGCATGACTCCTGTGGTCCTGGTGGAATATCTGTTTTCAGTGTAATGATAATAGGTTCTGTCAAAAAATGCAGTCTTTTTAATATATTCATAAAAGCTTTGTAAATTTGAAAAAATATATTGATGTTGCATGTGTAGTTCTAAGTTTCAGTTTTTCTTGCATGCTAAAATTTTGTTTTCTGACATGAATGGGATAAATTTATCAATTCCCTTATGGTTAAGGTGTGTCAGGATCAGTTCTTATGTAGACAGATAAACTTCAGTTTCAGGACATCACGTCCTCTCCTGCTGAAAGTTCAGAGGAAAGCAAAGTGTGCCAGTGCATGGAATACTTGAAGTAATATGAGTTTTATTTGTTTTTTTTTTCCTGGCCGCTTGCATCTAAGGGCCCACCAGCACGATTGGATTGGAGATTAAAATGTGCATTCAGTTCAGTCTTTGATTGTGCCTTGGAGATCAGTTTTGTGATCTTGTTTTTGCACATAGGATACTCAATTCTGATGGTTTTATATGGCAGTGAAATTTTTTCCTTACATTTTCAAGAAGCATGCAACATCATAATGCTGCTCAAATGTTAGCAGGTGCATACTAAATTTTTTTGTTTTATTGTTGTGGAGCTTGTGTGGTTTCTTTTCCCCATTGTTAGGGGGTTTAGCTGCAACCACTTAATAGCACATCAGGTAACTAAGCATGTACTTGGCAACATCCAGTTGATTACTTCTGTGTTCATTCCTTTTCCTCCATGAATGTGTTGAGTCTCCTAATCTGTTTTCATGTAAGGTAAATGAATGTGATGAATAGTTATTCTGAAATAGAAAATGTATTTTTAAAAACTACTGATAAACGAAGATAATGAATTTTTTTTTGTGTTTGTTCTTTTTAAAAGGTTAAAAGAACCCAGCGTGGCAACATCTTTGTCTAGAATTCTTGTTATTTGGACTAATTCAGCACTGGCTGCCCTTGTTTCAGGCTCTCCAGATCTAAAACTCAAACTTAATGGGAGCTCTGATATAATTGGGAAGCTGCTGGAATACATTTATACACACTGGGACCACCCTCTGGATGCCATCAGACACCAAACCAAATTGATTTTCAAGCATCTTCTTCAGATACACCAAACCACTATTGCTGGATCCAATGGAAAATCAGACCCATTCTTTGCAAGGCTGATAAAGCATTTACTGAGCTTGGATTGGCATGTAAAAGGGAAATATGCTTCTCTTGGCTCTCTGGTGGAATGTGTGGGCACTGAAAATATACTGCAGTTGGACAGGACAATTCCAGTGCAGATCCTGGATGTGATGAGTGATCAATCTCTTGCACCTTATGCCAGTGATCTTCTGGAAACCATGTTTACAAATCACAAGGCCCATTTTACTTTGAGTTTTCAGAAGGGCACCTGGATTGACCAGTGGCACAACATCTGGGTTTCTCCTCTTCTGGTAATACTGTGTGAAGGGAACCATGACCAAACTACTTATATAATAGATTACTATTTACCAAAATTGCTCAAATGTAACCCTGACAGTCTGAGCTACATGATAAGAATTCTTCAGGCCTCTGCAGATGCTAATCTGGGTAAGAAAATAAACTTTGTATTTGTAATTATGATTGGATTAAAAAAAATCGTAACCATGTGATTTCTGGTCTATTATTATTGTTAGAATTAATTTGGAAGAAAAATTCCAGTTGCTTATTATTGCTATTAGTATTTCAAGGTGAAAGTCATGATAATTATAAGTGTGTCTTTGGGCCATGAGCAAAATCCTTCTGTGGGTACCTTATGGTTCTCTTTACTAGGGTTTGTTAGGTTTATATATTTTCTACTACCGTTTTTCTTTTTTAAGCAGGTGTGTCCAGTAACAGATGGGTTTTTTTCTTGTAAGTATGTGAATACGAGATTTATGATTCTCTTGTTTTGTAGTAATTTTATGGACTCAAAAATAATGGCATTGAGACCTCACAAGTTCTTTTTGTCAGATGACACATTTGTAATGAATTTTTTTGGGATTTAGAACTAGTTTAATCTATAGCAGCACAATCTTTTGGGATTTATGGAGTAGAAATAAAGGGGGCTGGGTCCATGTGTTGAAAGTATTGGGATTTCTGATGAGTACTGCAAATAGTACATTGCTTCTGTTAATCAAACAGTAATTATTAATGGTTTTAATTTTCTTTAGGCTCTTGCAGTACTAGAGGAGCTCTTGGAGCATTAATGGCCTGCTTGAGAACAGCCAGGGCCCATGGACATCTGGAACTTTCAAATATCATGAGCAGTGGTCTTGTATCCACTGAGTGTATAAAACAGGGTCTAGTTCATCAGCACAGCCAGGTAAAGGACAGCCATTTATGTATCCTAAAAATTAGAATAATTGCTTTGATCCTGATTACTGTGGTAGTGTTGCATTAAAGCAAAGGTGTCATTATAGGTGTCAGTAACTCTTTTGTGCTGAACTTTTAAATATCTTTCAGGTTTGCATTGATGCTTTAGGTTTGCTCTGTGAAACCCATCGTACTACAGAAACTGTGTCTCTGGAAGAAATGCAGCTAATTCAATTTTTTATGCTGTACAACTTGAACAACCAATCTCCTTCTGTAAGGCAACAGATCATTTCTCTGCTGAGAAAGGTAATTTCAAACTATGAGCAATGTCTAACATGCCTCTTATTTTAGTTATAACTCCATTTTAAAGGAAATAATGAGTATGTTACAGAGTTGCTCATTGGAAAGAGTAGAAGCTCTAAGGCCAGGAGTATGCTTTATGTATTACCCAACTGAATGGTGTTAAGTCATCACAGGCAAGGATGGCTTAAACAAAATATTAAGTGGCAGAGGCAGGGTGACTTCATGGGTGGTGGTGGGTGTTGCTTGACCTGCCAGCCCCTGCACACTTTGCCAATAGCAAAGCAATGTGCCCTGGAGTCAGCAGTGAGCCTTGTGTTGCCTTTGCTGGGGCCTAAAGCTGTGCTTCCATGGACTTGTCACACCTCAGGCAAATTCAGTCACTTCATCACCCTCAGAAACCTGACCTGGAAAACAAAGTAGAAGAATATTCACTATGATGTGATTGCGCCATTACAGTCTGCAGGGAATGAGTCTCTCCGTTTGGTGGAAGTTGCCAAGGTCACATGTAGCTCATGGTAGAAGGATGGGGATAAAATGAGGAACCATGCATGTATAAAGAACATATTGGAAGATGTTTATGGCAAAAGAAGGCAGTGTGGAAGGAGAAAATAATTAATTTGAGAAGGGAGAAAAATGAGGGAGTCAGTTTGGCAAAACCAAATGAGAAGTCCCATCTCTTTCCTTTCTTACCTGGTGCAGACTGAGGAGCATGGGATGGAAAAGTTGTGCTAGATGGGAGTGTGATAAGGAAGGAAATACTACTTATGGGCACTAAAAGAGGTGGAGGAAGCACTTCTGAAGTGAGTAAAACTCTAAGGGACACTGAGGCTGTAGAAATTAGCTGCATTGAGTGTTTTTATAGATGAATTCAGTTCCACAGAAAATGGGGCAGGAGGAGAAGGCTTGGCATGAATTTAAGGAGGGAGATGGAAGAAGGTTTTGGAGGTGTAGAGGGAGGAGAGAAGAAATTCGTCACGAGAGGTGGGAAGCAAAACCTTGGAATTTGAGTGAAGAGAGAAGGATCTGTTTTGTGTTATTGCTGTATGCAAACGTCCTAAAAATTATAAGCAGTGTGATTTGGAAAATAAGCTGAAAATCTACCTTTCCCTGATTTCAATGTCAATGATTCTTGTCTCACCTATGTTTTCTTTTGTTTTAAAAGTTATTTTGCAGGATACAAGAAAGTTCTCAAGTGCTTTATAAATTGGAGCAAAATAAAACCAAGCAAGAGTTAGTTGAGAAGTCAACTAAAATGCCTCCTTTGAGGACTTTGCAGCAATACAAAGTAAGTAGACTGCTAGAGATGCAGGTAATAGAGGGTGGGGATAGCACTTCTGAGAGTTCTTTGTTCCTGACTTTCACTGGGTAAGTTGGGCACTCTGTGTTAGGCAATAGTTCAGTGCAGAAATAAAAAAACCTATGAAGTCAAACAGTACTGGGGAGCTTGTCCACTCTGATGCTCTTGTGCAAGTTTATTTTGACTAAATATGCTGTTGTTGATGAACAGAATGCCCATTGATATTTGAAGGGTGCCTTTAAGGTAAATTTGGTTTGAAACCAATAAAGGTAATGAGGGATTGCTCTGTGATGTGCATTAAAACAGCAGTGAGTGAGGAACAGCTGGAGATGTACCCTCAATCAAAAAAAAAAATATTGGGCAAATGTCTTGTCATCTGTTGGCCATTTAGTAGTGAGCTTCAAATGATGTGTGTTATTGGGATTAAAATAGAGATCAGTTGAGCTTCAGTCTTTTTCTAGGTCTCCAGAATAATCAGTGAGTGAGAGAATGAATGACAAGAGCTTTAGCATGAAGACTTCTTTTGTATTTGTCCTTTTTATCTTATTTAAGGGCTCACATCATCAGTATCTTTGTGCCAATCTGTTCCTTGAGTTCTGCTTTTCTTGGTCAGCTAATTTTCAGGATTAGATACAATGGCTGTCTTTCTGTGGGCCTGAGGAAAGGAAACTGTTGTATTTAAAAACGCAAATGATTGTCCAGCCTTCACTGTACTCTAAGAAACAAGAAACTGTCTGCACTGTGAATGTTGGCCTCCTGTTTTTCCAAAATTAACTGTAAGGTCATAATTTTTGGGGTAAAGCAGAATGTCTTGAGTTCAGTTACTTAGGCTTTTCTTTCTTTCTTTCTAGGGCAGCAAGTAAACAGTCTTAATTTTTTTCCTGCAATTTTTTTCCCCCAGGATTTCATGTCATCTGTATGTGCCAGACTTTTTGAGGTATTGTTTCCTGGTTCATCACACCCAACCAGGTTTTGTGCACTGAGTATTTTGGAATCAATAGCAGAAATATTTTCTGTTCCAAAAGGTAAGATTTCTAATTTATAGACTTTAATAGACTGTAGGAATGGGAGGTATTGAAGAAATGTCTTTTATGCCAGCTAGTCAGTTTCTGTCAAAGTAAAAGGGTATTCTTAGTCCTTTATTTCTATGGCATTTCCTGGATTGCTTTTGTTTTACCTCAAGGGAGGAAGTTTTTATGGGAAAAGGAATATTGAAGTAAATGCTACTAATTGCCTGTTGCATGTCTTCTATAAATTTAGATTTTACTGCATAGCCTGTTTTTTAGGAAGGCTTATTTTTCTTTTATTATGAGGAAAATGTCTGGACAAGTGTCAGTCATTTGGTAACTTCTCTCCTTTTTCCTGCTCATATATCTTGATAGCTTGAAATGCTGAATTGAGTAAAAACTCTTGGTTGAAAAATATTGCATATCCTCCTGATACTATGCTAAATAAAATCCAGTTTTATTGTCCAGTTAATGATGTGCTGATGTTATTTTAAATTTTCTTCATGATTTTATGGCAATCTGAATTCAATAAGTATTTAGAGCTTTGGAGTATTGATTATCTTGCTAAATCTTGTCTCTGGATCACACGGTCAACATAAAAATATGTTTCAGTCCTAAATTGTAACCTTTTCTTTAAAGAAATTAGTTGTCTAATATTAAAGTTGATTTTTGAGAGGGAATAAAATGGCCATCTTGCTAAATAATTTCTCAAAACCACTTGATAAATGAACACAATGTTATTATTATGAGTATGTAGTATATTATTACTGTTGTTTTTAAAACCAGAAAGTTACCCTCAGTTGTTTATAATAGCAGCTGAGGGTTTTGTAGATTGGACATTTCTATAAAGGCAATTCAGCTGTTGTATTCTGTGCTGTATTATGGTGCAGTTGTTTACATCCTAAAATTTCTGCCTTCTTTACAGCATTAAGTCAAATCACCAGAATTCACAACTCATTTATATCTAAATTAAAACCAGAAGAAATTGTAATGGCTTACATTTTAAGGGACGGTTCTATGACAAAATAACTCAAAACACCAAGTGCCAAAATGCACCGAAACTTTCAACCACTTTATTGAAAGGAATTATTTTCTAATATTACACACTTACAGGAAAAGAGTTTTTAAGCAAGACTAAATAAAGGGTTTTTTAATGCTAAATTTAAAGGGAGTAAATGGGTTCTGGTTTTGGCAACAAGTTATTTTCTGTATTACTAAGAGTAATTTTTCTAAATAAGATAAGCCTTTTTTTATTCCTAACAATGTTAAATATGGTATTTTAAAACCTATTAAGAGAAATAATATTAAAATAATAATTTGGCTAAAATTTAATGCTTCTTTTAGTATAGCAAAGCAGAATGTGAGGAGAGTGCTTATTCTGGAAAGAGTTACAGCACAGCTATCTAAGGCTTTAATTTCTTTGAACAGGCCAGGCACAAGTTTTCCAGCTGGATCAGGAGATGGATTCTGCTCGTGTCCAGACTCTGATCCAGTGTTTTGCCAGTACTTTTGAGGAAGTAAAAATTCTGGCATTTAGACTTCTGATGAAACTACGTGATGTTGCATTGAATTTACAGGTACGAACTTGAAGAGTTTAGAGGGAGTAATTTTGTGGAAGATGAATGTTCTGTAGTACACCAGGTGCTTGTGTTAGGTACAGAGCAGGAATCCTGAGCCTTAGAAGGCAGTCCAGGTTGCCTGCAGCAATGTTCATCACTAACACCTTCTGTATAATTTTACACAGCTGCTGCCCTTGCCTATGGAGGCTTGTTTCACTAATGGATGGAGGAGTTTGGGAAGTTCTTTGGGTATGACTGTGAACTGTCAGAAAAATAGTTAATCCAAGCCCTTGGCTTACTTGTGACTTATCTTTCTAAATGATTGGGGCATTTTAACTTGGTTTGTCTTGTACTTTTAGGAAATGCAGCTCCCTGTTTCCTTTCCTTTTTAATTGATCTCAGGTTTCATTGTCTGGTTGGTTTTATTGATTTCTCACAAATTTTGCTGTTTGAATTGATACTGATTTGTCTGTAATAACTTGATGAAAATTTATTTTAAAATTCATTAGTACAGATGAACAAATACTGCTACCAAGTAAATTGTGCTTCTCTTTAATGTCCATTAGCAGATAAAACACATTAACTGGAAAAAAGAAATTTCCTGTGAGGTGCATTGTAATTGAACACTGCTTTATAAATGGCTGTCCCCATCCTCAATGTCTATGTAATTGTATCCTTGCTAAATACATGCACATGCATGTTTTAAGGTCATCAGTGCACAAAACAAGTGTTTCTCAAGAAATATGTACCAGCAAACTTAATTATAAGCAGGTTCTCAGATTCCAGGCTTGTAAGAAGCTTAATTAAATCAATCTGGAAGCTCAATTAAATGAACAATATTACTGATTTGGTTTCTTTTCAGGGTTCTGAAAATCTAGATCTTCTGTTCCAAGCAGCAATTGATCTTAGCACAAGCACCAAGCCATATGATTGTGTCACTGCTTCATATTTGTTGAACTTTTTAGTATATCACAAAGGACTGCAGCACATTTGTTTAGGAAAACGGCTTGAGCATAACTTCCAGCTGGATGAGAACACATCAGTGAGTACAGTGGAGAAGAACACTTTGGCAGGTAAGATTTTGAGGAAAGGTTTTTTTATATTTGTTGAAAGTTTGCTGCTTTTTCATAAGGCTTTTGGTAGGAGGATTAGTAAGATAGGCTTATTTCCAACAGGATTTTAAGTATATTGTATTTTGCTGTTAAGAAGCCATCTTCTTTAGTAAGATCTCCATCTAGTCCTGTTGGTGTTGAGGCTGTTGAATATTCTATAAGATGGCTTTTGTCATTATTTTGAGCAGTGACATTAGAAAGTGCTGTGGAGGCCCAGGCAGTGAGCCTGGTGAAGCTGGGTGCATGAAGTGCAGGGAAGAGCCCTCTGCTTCCCCTGAGAGCTCACTCACCCAGGGGGAAGGCAGCTGTAGTTTCAATACTTGATGTTTGCAACCCTGCCCCTTGGAGCTCTGTTCACCTGGCCCCATTTTTCTGTGTGATTTGCAGTCCTGTGAATACACACCCACAGTAATGAAGCTTTGTTGACATACAGAATCATTTTCTTTGGTTTAGTGTCCCTGGATGAAAGATGACAGGGCTCTAGATCTGGCAGGTTTGCCAAATTTGTTCACCAAGCTTTCTCCACTTAAAGTAATCTTCAGTGAAATTAAAATACTTAAGTTCATTATTTGTAGTAAAATATTTTATGTAATTTGCAGTGAACTCATTTTTTGATACTTTTTTGTGCCATTCTTGGCTTCTCTATAGATGCCTGTTAATCCTTTCTTGATATGCAGTGAAATAACAATTTTGAGACATGGTTGTGGTTGCCATAAGTGAAGGAAATGTGTGGGTAACCTCACGTCTCATTGCTCTGGGGCATCTGCTGCTGGTGGTGATCCATGGTTCCTCATTAGGATCTGCAATTTGTTCTGATTCTGGCGCTGAGATGTCACAAGCTATAAACAGAATTAAAATAGACACGTGTCCTTAAATTGGTCAGGTTGCTTAGTGGAAAACAAAGTTCAAATGTATAATTGTGAACTTTCAATCTTTAATATTCTGCTGTACTCATCATTGTATTATTGTGGCTGTAAGGGTGTGAAGTCTGACTTTGCAGTATGGAGTAGGTAATTCCTTGTGACTTCATCATGAGCTGTGGGATTTTCCCTGAGCATAGGATGTGGGCTGTGCTTTTCACAGCTGCCATTTGGTTCAGAGAGATAGATAGATTAAATTGACTATAACAAATACTGCTGGGATTTAGGTAACTGAAAATCAAGGGTAACATATTTCAATGACAAGAGGGATGTGTATAATAAAGGAAATTGCTGTTTATATTCCACTGAATTGTTGTGTACACAGGTTTTATTCCTGTTTCTTAAAGCAGACTTATTTCTTAGAAAATCAGTATATGAATGTTCAATGTAAATCTGTGCTTTAAAATATTTTAGTTATCAAGCTTTTGTTGGTGGAAGTTGAAGAAGAAATATTCCAAGCCAAGAAGTCTCTGCTTCAAGCAGCAGCATCCTTCCCCATGTATGGGAGAGTGCACTGTATAAATGGGGCTTTGCAGCAATTACCCTTCAAGTAAGTAAAACACACTAAATAAGTTGTGACTCCATATTTTAAGGAAAACATACTAAATGGAAAGCTGTAACTCCATGTTTAAGTGCAGTGGAAGAGCTGTTAAGGAGAAGAGGAAATCATGCAGTATTATTTATAAGGAAATACAGTACCTGTGGCTTTTAGAACTCTTGCTGGCTGCTGCAGTGTTTGATACTTCCTTTGTATGTGGTAAAAGGGTAACTCAGCCTTAACACTTTTCAATCTCTACCCTATTCATAGCTTTCATAAATATTGTTGCAGAAGTGTTTGTAATTTTGGTTCTTTCTTTTAAATATAAAATTATTTTTAATCCATGTTTTGTTTTGGTTGTGATTTTGACTTTTTTTCTTTAAGTGACTTGACCCTGGTGTCTGAATGGAAGGAAATAGTGACCAGGCTCATTCTGATGTCATACAGCCTCTCTGCTGTGGTATCACCAGTTGTACAGAGCTCATCACCAGAGGGTCTTATTCCAATGGACAGTGATCCAGGTAAAGAACCAAACAGAATCCCAAAACAATTATTTTCTAATATGATGCTTCTGAAGGTCTGTTTGTCTTGCAGTCATTCAGAACTAGACTGAGCACGCCTCCCTTTCAGCTTCTCATTTTATGTCATAATTTTTGGTCACTGTTTTGATTTCTGATAAAGTTTTCTTGACTTCTTCACTAAAAAAACCCACAAACATTTGTAGAGTGCATTGTTACATCTCTTTCAAAACAGGGGCTGTAAATTCAGTGTTTTTTCCTTGATCATTCTAATCAACATAGAACCTTGTGGTTTTTCTTTTTTAATGCTTATAGCTTTCTTCTGTACTTATGCACCCAAAATGAATTACATCAGTATAAAGAAATGGAAATAGTTTTGTCTCCTGTCTTAAATATCCCTCTTGTTTAATGTGCAGAAAGTGCAGATCGCCTGCAGATGATTCTGCACGAGATACAACCACAGGACACAAATGATTATTTTATGCAAGCAAAAATCCTGAAAGAACACTGCAAAGAAGAATCTGAAAAGCTGGCTGACCAGAGGCCGATGAAAAATACTTGCATGGAAATGAGAGGTAAATCCAAGGCTATATAAGTAATTAAATCAAGGTATTTTTTATAGAGGAGTCATTTATGTGGATGATCAGTTGGAAATTACTTGCTTGTGTAACATTTTAGTTCTTGCCTGTCAGAAGCTTGTTATCCATAGACTTGGCTTTAGAAACTGTCACAGACATGTTTTATGAAAAATCCTTTCCTTAGAATTTTTTCTCCTGAGAAGCTGAGAGGCCTCAGGAGCAAAATATAAACAATGATTATCTGCTGCTGGGGAATGCAACAGGTGCATCTGTGATTGGTCTCATGTGGTTGTTTATAATTAATGGGCAATCACAGCCCAGCTGTCTCTGACTCTCGGTCAGACATAAGCTTTTGTTATTCATTCCATACTTGTTCCTCTCCTTGCTAGCCTTCTGATGAAATCCTTTCTTCTATTCTTTTAGTATAGTTTTAATATATCATCTACTTTTAATATAATATATATCTCATAAAATAATAAGCCAGCCTTCTGAAACATGGAGCCAGATTCTCATCTCTTCCCTGGTCCTGGGACCCCTGTGAACACCCCCACAATAAAATAATTAACTTCTGGAAGATTGGGATTAATCTCTCTTAAGACACAAGTGAAAATCAATTATTTTGATATTGGCCTAGACTCTGTTGCCTTAAATGCACTGGCAGGTAATCCTGAGCACCTTTTCTATCAAGCAATGTTAATGTATTTGTTGTTGAGAAGTGTTATTGTGATTTTCCTCTCCAGTTTACACAAGGCTAGTGGAGACTATGTTAATGCAATACAACTTGTTGCATGAAATTACATAGCAGAAACTTCAGCTTGAAAGATTCTAGTGGTAAAATGTTAGGTAGTATTTGTCTGTTTTAATGAATAGCAGCTATGAAACTGAACCTTACAACGATAAAGAAATGGTAAACTTTGGCATCTTTAGTGTGGGCCAGAATAAATGTATAGAATATCCATACACTTGAAAATTTAATAGTTTATGCAAGTTTTGAACTTCCTTTCCCCGGTTGCTTTTCGTACGTTGGAAACGTGTGGGGCCCCATGTTTTGTTTTTCACGAGAAGGGACAAACGCGTGCAGGTGCCGCAGTGGCCGCCAGGTGGCGGCGGCGCGTCACAAACGCGTCTGGCTTCGGGAGGCGCCCGGAGCCGTCCGGGATCCATGGATGGGCAATGGATGACTGCCTGCGGAGGTGTGCCTGCTTCTGTGCCTCGGACTGCGAGTAAATACCAGTTGTGACTCTTTAAAACAGCTCTTCTCTGGTAAAATGTTTATAGTACTGCCTTTTCCGAGTGTAAGAAAGTAAAGCAACTGTTGAGCCGGCAATTAGTTTCCACAAGATTAAATTATCTTTTGGGCAGGGAATTTAGAAATTTTTTCATAGTTACTTGTGTTTTTTAAGACAGGCTAAGTGAAGTTTAAATTACACACCTGCATCTGAGAACCTATTGCATTTGTTGTGTCTTTGTTTTTAAGGCAAAGACAAGCAAGCGTGTGATGTCACAGCTCAAATGGTTCTTGTCTGCTGCTGGAGAAGCATGAAGGAAGTATCTCTGCTCTTAGGGACACTGTGTAAACTTTTGCCCTCACAGACTACATCTGAACCTTCAGAGGGTTTGATTACTGTAGAACAGGTAGGGAAATAATTTTTATAAGAAAACCTGAAATTTCCTCTTGGGTGGTGGTGAGGCAAAGGCGGTTTTCAGAAATTTTTTCCTTAAGTCTGTGTTCTGTTTGGGAAAAGTGCATTTTAAATTTCTTTGAATTGCCATAGTAAGGGGTTTCTTTGCTATACTTGGTTATCAGCCCTGTTTTTGTCCAGTGGTATCTGTAAAAACAGAAAAATTAAGAAGTTACTATACATTACTAAAAAACTCATTCATTCTAATGGTATTGGGTTATTTATGAGATGTGTGATGTGTTTAGGGATACCAATGCCTGTCTGCCACCCTCCCTGTTGTCTCTCTCTCAGGATATATTAGTCACTAATCAAATTGTTAAAATCTTCTAAACTGACTTCCTATTTGAAGTCTCTTTTGTCTCATTTTGAGCTCTACATATTGAGATTCTTCTTAAAGCTCTTCCTTAATTAGCATCAGAGTCAAGGGTTTTGAAAGTCAAACATGCTGAATAGTCCTAGTCTTGTCTTCCTCCTATCCATTGTTATGAATAATTTGTATGTAGTGTGATTGTATCTTTTTCCTCTGATTTTTTTAATATGAGAGATCAGAAATGTTAATGTGCCATCTGGGTCTCTTGCAGAACGTTGAGTTCAGTGTTTTCAAGAAATTAGATTACCACAGGCATTTATTTGGCAAATATTTTGTGTTTATTGAATTTTTGTTTTAATTGATGACCTTTTCATTTACATATGTTTCAACAAAATCAATTTGTGTAGAAGACTGAAATATGAAAGGCCAGCTACCTTTTAACCACCTTTCCTTTCCAACAGAAAACAGTTACTTAATTCTTCCTTAGATGTTAGAACTCTACATTTTAAAACAAAACACAGTATTATGTACTCCAGATTTTATTTCTTATCTAATGTTGTGGTGCCATGGAAATAGTGTTGGTGTCTTGATTCTTGTATTGTCTCCAGTGCTCATGTTTTCATCTGGTTAACAGCTGTGCTTGCTTTGTTGCTGGGGTCTGGAGGGCAGCTGAGAGAACAGATATGCATTTCCACCATTATGTTCCTTAATCTGCACTAAGTCACAGAGGAATTGGTGTTTTAAAATGAGTCAGTTCTTACTGCAGCATCTCTTTTTGGAAAGCAGCATTAGATAGGTGCTCTTTCAGAAATAATACATTATTAAGGAAGGAGTTGGACTTCCATGATCTTTTGGGTCCCTTCCAGCTCAGGATTTTCTGTGATTCTATAAAGATGCCTTCTTTTCCTATTGATACCTCTTCAGCTTGTTAATGCTTCAGATAATTCCTGTAAAACAGAAGAAGAATGCTAATGGATGAGAAGTCTGTTTGAAATCCTGATTTTCCTCAGGCATGCGAAGAAATACACAAAGAAAACTTTGGGCATTTTCTTGGGCATTTTCTTTTGTAACTTTGGGTCATTACTGTGTTTTGTACAAAAAAAGAAGGGTTTCATCAGAAATGACAAAAAATGTCAATACCATAGCTGCTAGGGCTTCAGACTTATCAACCACTTATCAGTGCTGACAAATAAGCAAGTTGGATTTTGTTGTCTTATGCATGTAGAACTTTTCTTTCAAGTTGCCCATTCTTTTGCTTAATTTTGGAACTATTGGAAGAGATTTAAGAATACAGAGAAGGAAAACTTTGAGAGAAACCTTGGTCAGCTTGCCTTGAGCCGGGCTAAGTAATTGTTGAGAAAAATCTGGTACCACCTCTTGGCCAGGATGTGCCAGGCTGTTGCAAACCTTCCTCTTGTTGTACCATGCTCCACATCTAGGTCAGTAACTGTATGGTGCAGCTATAGACAGACATAGGAAGTGCAGAATATAGCTGGAGGAATCTCTCTGTTCAAATGCTGGGGGAATCTCTCTATCCAAATGCATTCTTTTCATTTTCCCTCTGATCCTGAAAGTCCAGCGATGGCAGGCTCAGAGCTCTGCCTGTTAATGAAGTCCATATAAATAGTATCACGTAACCACCAAAATGGCATCTAATAAAGATTCTGTGGGGTGTTTTGCCATATGACATGCAAATTATGAGTGCTCCAAATCTGGAGGAACATTTAGTTCTTCCTCAATCTCCTGTTTATCTCACCTGCGAAGTTTTAAGACAATTTTAGGAGATAAGCTTGCCACAGCTGTGTGCCACAGTGAAAAGAAACAGGCAGCAGAAGTAAAGACTGAGTTGTCCCATGGCCTGTAATAATCTTTTGGAACACCTTGGAGAGAATTTATATCTTGAATACCCAAATTCTTGCCCTCAGCAGCAAGTCTGGTCCTGTATGTTGTTTTATTAGTAAGGTTCACCTGTTATATTCTAAATTTCTGACCAAGAACTGAGTTATGGTAGTGCTGCTTCTAGTTTGAGTTCAGTTTGATGCAAGCTTCTAGTCAGTGTGGCCGTTGCAAGAAACTCAGAAGTATAAATAGTAAAGTTGGAAGTTATGTGACCCCCCCCAAAAAAAATTGCTTTGAATTCTAGAAGCGTAAGCATGGTGCTGGGACAGGCTGGTAAATTGATTTACATGTGTATGGATTTCTTGATTTGGTTTTGTTTACACACCTGGAGAACTGCCCTGTCTGTGGGTCAGTTCCTTGTGAATAAAGGGCACTTACTTCTCTTTTTTGGACTAGAAAGCTGAAATGAAACCCTGTGGCTACATAAGCTACCTTAAAATGTACTCAGAAATAACTTTTTTAGATATCTCCATATCTCCAGTTATTGTGTGTTTCACATTAGGTAAGTTTTAGCTGCAGGAAATAATTTGTAGATGGTCTCAGATTTGTTTTTTTTAATTAATGCAATCTCATTGCTTGGGTGATGCAAATTAGTTAACAGAGGTTGAAAAACCATAAAGGTAGATATGACATTAACTTCCCTGACAACTTAATTACTTGTCAGGCTATTAAAGTATTAGAGCAATTGTATAAGTAACAGAACAAGCAGAATTTTATAAGCAACTAGATGTGATTTTATGCATATTTTTATATAAAGGGTTTAAAGAAACTTTTACTGGAGAACTTCTAGGAAAAATTCCTGAAGTAAATTTTGCATAAGGCCATTAAGGATTTGCAATGCATTGTAAGCAAATTAAGTGGGAAGTTGGATTTAGACCATAAAAGTTGATGAGAATTAAAAGAAAAAACCCAACAAACAAGACAATTTATCCTTCGTGGAATTAGATTGTGTGGATCTGTAACTTCCAAACAGATTTAAAAACTTTGTGTTGTAATAGAGCTCTAGAAAATGAACTATAAGTGAAAGTTGAGGTATCACATTTGCAATTTTAATGCTTTTAAAAATAGCTCACATTCCAACATCATCTTCATTTTAAAATTGTTTCCAATGGTCAACAGCAATTATGCAGAATTCTGGAATGTTAGAAATTTTTATTTATATATGCATTATCTAATCTAATGTAGATTTGTTTCCCTTCGGTACAGTTTTTGGATTTTGAATTTCATATCTTGAATAGTTTAAGATTTTTTTTCTACTGTTGTGCTTTAGTTGACGTTTTCTTTGGTGTTTTTGGCAAGAGTGTAGCAAACAAGAAGGAATCTGCATTTGTTTCCCCTGAAAATCAGAGTTGTCCCTTTCTTGTCTTAAAATCTGAGTATGTCCATCACAGACAAATAACCAATTTCATGTCTTTTATATTTTTGGACTTTTTGAAAGGACACAGATCTACCCCCTTAACCTAAAAAAGAAGTATAATATTTGTTATCATTAAAGTAAGTGGGTGTTTTTTATAGCGCTTCTAGTTGCTTTTTGCTTGTACCAGTGACCCTTCCAACCAGGGGGAGGATTCTTGCTTTGAACTGCAAAATATTTTGCATCTATAAATAAATTATGTGTATGTAATTCCAAATGGCTTAGTAATTTTTTCTTTCTCTTTTAGGTTAAAAATATTGGTGATTACTTTAAACATCATCTGCTGCAATCAAGGCACAGGGGTGCATTTGAATTGGCATATGCTGGCTTCGTGCAACTTACAGAAATGCTTTCCAGGTAGAGGATGGACAACTTGCTGTGCTTTTAATACAAGTTTTAACCAATTTTGGCATTGTCCCTGAAGTTGAGCTGTGCAGGCAGATCCTTGCTTTCATGTGGATTTTATTTAAGTTTGGTGTAGGCATGATTATGACAGTTACATGATGTCTATGACTTGGACTACAATACTTATGGTTAGAGATGGTGCTTAGGCATTGAAAAATGATACAGACATATAATGCTTGCTGCATTTTTCTTCATTTCTGGCATCTTAGTTTCCTGAACAGCTCTTAAAAGCTCTTGGGGAAAGTAGGAGTGTAGAGTTCTTCCATTTCACTCCCCTTCTCTGGTCCTTTGTGAAAATGGATGCCAGACTTTTTGCTTTAGCCAGGACATTTTCTTGGAAACTTCTGTTACCTGTCACAGAGTTGGTTATTGTGACATTTGGAAGACTACCTGACAGTGCATCACAGGGTGTGATACGCACTCTGGCTTTTTTCTTTCCCCTTGTAACTTTATCTTTTCCTAGAAGAACTAAATGAACAGAATTGTCCTGAGGTCTGGGCAAGATCATTGGAATTTCCATTACATGCTTAGCTACTGACTTCAAGTGCTGGTTATGTTTCTTTGTGGTATACAGTGTTTATATCCTATCCATGTTTTAATAAGACAAACTAAAATTTCTACTGACTAGGTAGAGTTTGGTAGGTTTTTTTATTGTTGGGGTTTTTTTTAATATGAAAGACCAGTCAGATTTTCAATTTGAAGTACCTGTATTTTCATGCCAATGGTAGGCTAAGTAACCAATGTTCCCCTTTTGCCCCACATCAGCCAGTTTGAGGTGCAGATCTGTTTCTTCTTTGTTTCATACTGGAAACAGTTTTGGTGCTTTTAGTACAGACTGGCTGGCTGATGTGGTGTGTCCCCTCAGAAGATTTTCCTAGCAGAGCTGAGGCTTGGTCTCTGCTACAGGATGCTGGGTGAGGCTGCTGCATCTGTGTAGCAGCAATGCTGCAGAAATGGTATTTGACACGTGGTGGTGTTGGTTCTGTGTGCCAGAGGGATGTTACACTGCATGCCATGATTCTCTTGGTGATCTCTCTCTCTCCAAGGTGCATTATTTTCTTTCAGGTATTAGTAATCTGAGGGATTTCAAATTGGATTGAGGAGTTTGAGTGCTCACACAACCTTGCTTTACCCTTGGTTGTTTACTCAAAAAGAAGAAAAAAAAAGAAACTTATTACTTATCTTCTTGCCTGTCCATATGTTTTACATACACTTGTTTCCTTATTTTGTTTCTGCTTTGCTGATAGAGAAGCCTCAAACCCTTCTCAGCGCACCTATATAATCTGGAAAATTTTGTTTCCCTATTTAAACATTGGGGTGTTCTTCTGTACCATGGAAACTTGGTGCAGGAAGTTCTGAAGTGATGTAAGTTTTCTCCCATCAGCATGAAGAGAGAGTCTGGCCATCACAGTAATACAGTTTATAAAAAAAAAAAAACCAACAAACAGACCTTTTACTACCATGAATCTGTTTGGGAGGAGAAAGAAAGTAATCCAGGCAGGTACAGCCCCCCTGGTCTGATCTCAATGAATATCAGGACTCTCTTGAAGCAAAGGCAAAATAAAAAGCAGGGAATAATGGAAGACATCTAAAACATGCAGTCAGTTTATAGCAGACTCACTATTTTTCTTTGATTTTCAGTTTTGAAATTTCTTTTAGAAGCTGAGGCAAATAGAGTAGAGCAAATATGCCTAGATTTTGGAAAAGTTGTTGATGTGTTTGGTGCCCCTCCTGCTTTCTGCCATTGTATTTAATGGAGCAGAATCCACTTAACAGCAGCCTTATGTTAGGTTGAAAAATGAAGAGCCAAGCCCAAGAGAACTCTGCTTGCCTGAAAATTATTCAAACATTAAGTGATATGTATGTATCATCTAAAACAAAAGCCCTCCAAAATTAAGGAAGTTTCCTCTTTTGAATTAGCAGATGTCTGTTACAATTTTTTTGGTTATCCATATTGCCTAGCATTTTTTAAGTTAAGATACTTCAAGCAGAGCAAGTGCTCCTTTGGGAAAAAGATTTATAAGAACTGGAGAGCAGCTCTGTGGATGTACATTAGTTTCAAGGAAAGACAATATTTTCCAGGAACTACAGGTCTCAAGGCTTATATTTGTATTTAAAACAAAGGAGAAAGGAGACTGATACCAGAACAGGAAATGACTATTTGATTTTGTCTCTGGGGACATGAGGAATATTTTGAGACTCTCCTCCAAAAGGGAGGAATTAAGTCTCAGTGATTGCAGCTGCCTTGCAGGTCTGTTGATTGTCATGGAGCCTTTCCATGTCCCCTGCTGCAGCTGGGGGCTCCATTCTGCCCTGAATCTCAGCTGGCCTGCCTCTCTCCACTGCTGAGAGGCTCATGGGCAGTCCTGGAGCATGTGTGTCAGAATCTGTATTAATTTACTGCTGTGTCCACAAATGCCAGAGCAGAAAGCTTTTGTCTGGGGCAGCTTATAATAAATAATGTACAGCTTTTGATACCTTGTTGAACAGGATTGAATTCTAGATATGCAGAAGCATCCCTGACACTTGAATTTGTTCTTTCTGTAAAACACAGTGAAAAATCTGTCACTAAGACTGTGCCAGGCATTTATGAATGACTCCAATTGAACATAGTCCTTCACTTATTTCTAGCCAAGCACTTTTTAAAAGACTTTTTGCTGCAGTGTCTTTTTCTGACCTTGATTTTAGCTGTACAACACTTAAACACCAGTCCTTATAAGTACCAAGAACAGACTTGTTTTCTAGACAGAATGATGGTATTCAGACCTGTTTGAGTTAGTGGTGAAAGAAAAATATTTCCTCTGCAGAGATTTCTTAGACGCTTGATGAAATTGATCTGTCTTGAAATTGGGATGTGAATTGCTGAGTCTGCTCTAATATGCAGGTTACCATTCTTCTGTTTCCCTGTTGATACTCCTTCTGGGAGTGTCCTGCTCCCTTTTTCATGCCTGCTTAATGTTGCCTGCAGCTGCACCTTCAGAAAAACCACACAGTTACATAACAAGCAACATTCATATCAATGAAATAAGCAATATGTTTTTAAAAAGGGTATTTCCTGTCAAAGGCCTGGAGAAATTAAAAAATGCTCATTTGGTCTGATAACGTGGTGGTTCAGGAAGGTCAGAAATCTGTTTTAAACTTGAAAACTTGAATCTCCTGTAGTCCTTATTACTCAAGCAATTTCTCTGTCCCAAATGACATTTTGCCTGCTTTGCATTTCTTTTATTCAGTGATCTCTTTGCTGAGAGATCAGGTAGATTTCTGGAAATCTGAAATGGTGTTGCATAGTTATGGTGGTAGTGCTTTGCTTCACTAAAGTTGCAGAATGCAAGTGTAAGGTTTGGGAAGAGTAATGTCATACAGTGCAATGTATTTACTTAGGAATAATTTATTTTGAAAACTTTCAAATATTTGATTGGAACTTAAATAGGGGTGAGCACTATTTTATGGGGTGCAGTAAGTTAGGTTCATAACAGTTTTGTGGAAAGCTGTAATTTACTGCATGATGAAAATCATGCTTTTATTTTAAAAATGTTTTATCTGTCAGTATCAGTGAAAATTACTTATCTGTACTTAGTCAGTGTCTGGTCTTCTGTAATATTTCATTTGGGGAACACTAATCCTTAGCAGCAAACTCTGCTTCTATCTCATTTTCTTGCTCAGAAGTGACTGTTGCTCTTTGCTTTCCCAGCCTGCTATGATCTGCCAGGAGGACTTGTAAAATGGAAATATTGCTAATGGACTTTCTAGTGAAACTTACCAATATTGTAAATAACTTTTTAGCAAAAGCATAATCACAGATGTGAAGGAAAGAGTGTTGAAGGGAGAGAAAGAAAGTGGGGAGAAACACTGCTCTTATATATTGAGATGCTTGTAGTGTTAGGAAATACATGGCAAAAGGAAGCATGAGATACAATGTTAAGGCACTGCTCAGGTTGGAGATGTATTCATTTTTAACACTGTTCATGTTTTACCTCCCATATCTTTCCCTGCTTGCTGTGAGAGAGATATGGGGTAATGATGCTGTCTGAAATTTTGAAGGCACCCAAGGTTCTCTCTGCTCTGCTTTGCCCAAAGAGAAACCTCAAACCCTTCTCAGTGCACCTGTATAATCTGGAAAATTTTGTTTCCTGTAGAGTGGATGCTATGAAAAGGAGGATGCAAGTGGAAGGACTTGGTAGTTTCAGAGGAGTTGTTCTTAAAAGCAGACTTGTAACTGGAATAGTAGTGTTTTTGAGGTTAGATTCTGGTCTCAGAAGTACCAGGGGCAATATTGTGTCTATAAAAAAATGGGAATCACATTACTTCTGTGAAAAAGAATAATACTGCAGGCCTGTTGAGAGAGAAGAAAAATGGTGAAAGAAACCCACTTCTTTCCTAGATAGGAACTGCTTACAGGGATTGGAATCACTGAATTCTGGATATACACATGTCGAATAATGCTTCTGGTCATGAGATGTTTATGCCACATGGCATTTGCATCCAGGAGGGCCAAATTCAAGATTGACCCATTGTTAACACACCATTTATTTCAGATAGGAGAAAATACAGATATATCACTTATGGAGAGGAGTTTAGCTTTAACTTAGGATTTTCAGGCTTTTGTACTCATTGATACTGAACACAGAAGGGGTTTGGGGCATTTATGAAATTGTTTAAGTTGACAGATGAAGAGAGAGAAAATTGTGGATTACACTTAATGTACTGCATCTTAAGTAATTTGTGTATCAACTTACTGGGTTGCATTTTCATTATCACCAATATTTGTTTGATCAGGTAGAAATAATGACTGTTTCATTCTGGAAAATGACATTTCATCTTGAGGCCTTAATTTTTTTTATTGTAAAGCTTTGTTATTCTTAAAATTTAGGGCCACCTGCTTCTTATGACAATATTCTTCTTGCCAGACCACAAGGAGACAGAGCTGCCAAGTGGAAGGGAGTAGTCATCTCCATTGCAAAGTCAATAGTCTCTAATGTTTCTAACTCTACAGCAGTAACTCTTTCACCTTCTAATAAATAAAAGTGCATTGGTGGGTGACTGAACAAGGTAGAATTACTTGTGGTAAGATCAAAGCAGTTTGGCTTTAAGGGAGTCTGAGGTTTATTTGACTTGAGTATGCTTCTCCTCTTTCTACTAATACTGAGAGGAGAAGGATCCCTCAGTTTACTTAAGAATAAAATATTCAGTGTGCTACACAGCAAATTCTAAATATTTCCTTAATGCTTTACTTTGTGCTTCTCTGCACCCCAGCAGATGTAGGTATTTCTCATGGGTGTTCATGTTAATACTAAGATAACACACTGAAGTAAGATGAGCACTGTTCTCTGAGTGATTGAATGGAGACATTTAAATTCTGCTTAGTTAGGGAGGTAAGACCAGGTGTCTCCATGATCAGAAGGAGCAGATTTTGCAGAATGTGTTGATGTGGATGAACAGAACTGCAAAGTAGTGTCTTAATTGCTGAGACTCATGGAGGAGATTTGTAAGAAATTTTGTGTGGCCTCAATCCTAGAGTTGTATCCTCATTGTGTACCCAAAAGTGAGCAAAGGAATGCATCCTGAAAGTAACCCAGGGCAAACACTTATCAGCAAAAGAGAGTAGTTAAAGGAAAAGAGAACTCACTGTGAGTTTCCAGGTTAGTCTGTTTGCCTCTGTCATGGGCTTGGGGCAGGAAGTGCCATGGTATGAGATGAGGAATTGCTTGTGAAGCCCAGTTCTTGTTGAGCTCTGGACTGGTGCTTTGTATTCTGACTGTCCTTTTAAAGAGGTGCTGCCTTTAAAAAACATGGAGAATGCCTGGCAGCAGTGTAGGAAATGTGGTGGAAATCCTGCAGGAATTATTGAAGAGTAAGAAGTGTCCTATGTCTTCTGCTGACCTGTCTGGCACTTCCTGTGACCTCAGGTTTCTGCATTACTATTTTTTTGGGTTTTCTTGTAATAGAAGGAAAGGTGTGTTTCACTGGAGATTAAAGCCTCATTTATTGTTAATGACCAGGTTTTTAGACAAAGTATATTCTTGCTTTAATAAGAGGAGGATGAAGAAGGGAATAGATGTAGACCTTCCATTAGATTTTGCTTTTCACACCAGTACCTGCTGCCTTTTACCTCTGCTTTTAAATTCTTTATTTCAGTCACCCAGGTAGAAAACTTGATTGTAGTCTAACTGTAGGTCTCACTACCTCATCATGAATTTAATTATAGTTTATATTTTTAGGTAAGGCAAGTCCTGCATGGTTGAGATAGTTGCAGCTGTATTGCCCACAGTGATGAATTATTTCTTCTACTCTGAAACACCTATCAAACCAGTGTGACAGGTTTTAATAACAATGTCCTGTTAATAGAAATTTTTGTAACAATGAATGAGCCTTTTGGAACATTGACATGAGATTAATGGGCTGGTGTTGCACAGTGAATGTGGTACATTTCATTGAAATGAACAGCACCAGTAATTGAAGTAGACTTGAGTTTTTCCTTGGAAGTTGTTTGCTTTCAGGCAATGCTGAGTTTTATAACTGCAGAGGAGGAGTGTTTGATGATAGGAGAGCAACTGAAGTGCTTTACAAAAAGTTTGACTGACTTAATATTAAAAAGAGCACAATGTCTTGTTTTTCATTCCTTCCATTGCTCTGAGCTTTGCAGGGTTATTTACATAATGTGTACTTACTTTGAGGGGCTTCAGATTCAGTTTGTATGTTTATAAACATCAATAATAGTATAAAGGGGCGTATATCAGCTACTGTGTGGCAGCAGAGATATGAATTTGTGAAGTGTCACTTCCTGCACAGTGGCTGATGTGCATATGTCCTTGCCTTTTTTCTCCAGAACATGTTAATAATTTTTGGCAGAAGAGACTTGTTGCAGCAAAACACAGAATCTTGTTTTCTGTACAGTTAAATGTATTTTGCTAATGGCACTTTATAAGTAGGGTTAATATTATTTGTACCAACACTGGAAAAAATATACACTTTTGTTTAAATTTAAGCTGATTTCATAATAAAAATTGGAGATGTTAACATACAGTAAGAAATACTTATTCAGGTTGCTCAATGCTTTCTTTGACTTTGTCCTTGTTTTATTCACTTGTTTCACGTTTCTTATGTATCTGTTTGATGTAGATGTAACAGTGAGAGTCTGCACAAGATGCCAGAGCACTGGCTAAGCTCTGTGTTAGAAGAAATCAAATCTTGTGATCCTTCTTCCACACTCTGTGCAACCCGACGGAGTGCAGGAATTCCATTCTACATACAGGTACCAACTTGTGTCACTGCCTCTGATTTAAATATATTCTCCAGAAAGGACATTAAAAAAAAGGGAATTGCATATTTAGTTTTCCCACTTCAGCCCCTTTTGATCAATTGTTTGGTTTTTTAATAGAGATTTTTATTGCCTTTGTGCAACCAAGAAGCTGTTGGTAATTAAGCTATGTTTGGCGCCTCAGTTCTGTTGACTTGAGATTTTTGGCTTGTGGTAGATTTCAATGGCATTTCTAGACTGTGTTTAGGCTTTATGTTGCAACTGTAATAATTCTGGCAAATTCACAAATTAATTCACAGATTAAGTCAGGCTTTAACTATGTGCTGCTTCGGTGTGAAGTAGCAGAATATGAACAGACCTTCACAGAATTGCAAAATGGTGACCTGTTAAAGACTGGAAAGAGCTTGGGAAGGCCACTCACCAGCAGTAAAGCACAAGTAATAGTGTCACACTGACTGGTGTTGACTGGAGTCTCAAGTGCAATGAAGGAGTGCATTGCTGAAGACTTCTATCTGAGAACGTGGGGCCATGCTCCCACATTCTTACCACTCCCTGTGTTACCCTCAGCTCCATCAATCCCAGCCCCTTTGACTTCTGCCAAGTTCAGAACTGATGGCAGTGTGGCAGTTTTGTCTCTCCTTGAAGTGTCACCTCTTGCTGAGTGCCCCACATTAGTAAGCAGCACCTCATCTGCATCCTTGTGGATCAGTCACTGCAGAGTTTGTTCTGCAGATTACACTTCACCTATTTTCATTCCTTTGTTCCTTAAAGCAGCCATATTTGCTTTCCCCTAAATTAACCTCCATGATCTTGATTTTCAACCAGTTTTCTAAGACAGGAGTCCAAGAGTAACAGTATGGTTTGTAACTTTCTCCACTCTCAGAAGTACAGTCTCAAGCACGTTCCAAGGATCTGAGGGACTGCTGGGAGCAAGCTCTCCCTGCCAGAATAATTCATCTTGCTTGTTTTCCACTCTGAGTTTGCCCTGAGAAAGTTGAGGCAGCCAGCTTCTGTCTGACCTCTAAGGTCAGTCACAGCCTGCTCCTGGCTTTGCTAGATGTGTGTGCAAGGCAGCAGAGATCAGAAGTAGGGCACTGGCTTTAGAGACATTTTTCCTGTTCAGTTTCAGCACTTAAATATCTTTCTCACTTCTAAGAGTAAGTTGTCTGCAGAAAAAATTTGATTTCATGTTTTCTGGTTTCCCCATTCACACCGCACACTTTGAATCTGATGGACATTATCTAGTTTTAATCTTATTAATGTGGAAAAAAGCAGCATGTTTGAATCAGTCCTTTATGTAAAAATTTAGGTTACTGGAAGGACTAGGTGGACCCAGTGATATCCCTCTGCATGTGTACTCTGCAGTTGGCCTACTGATTCCACAGGGCAAAGCTTGCATTGTGGATAAATAGATCAGAGGCTTCTTTCTTGACAGCTCTGGAAGAGTACAGAGTTTAGTCAGTTAGCAGGAAAGTTTAAAATTAACATTGGGATTAGTCTGAAATAAACTGTTTTCATACTGTAATTTTATAGTAAAGAGGGATGGCAGTGTTCTTTGGAAATAGTTTTGAATGTGTCTGTAGATTCAGTAAAATTAGTTGAACCTTCAATGCCTTGTGGCATTTAGATAATAAAAATATGAGCTGTAATGTGTATCCTAACAGCAGTAAAAGAAGGATATTTTATTACTGCAGTGTGGTCTCTTTGCTATTTACATCCTATGCTGTGTTCTTGTGAACTTAAATAGATCTATTTTAATGAGAATATGTAATTTTTTAGATTATAACCATTCCATGACCTCTTTTAAATAGGAATGTTATTACTGCAAAGGTGCAGCTCCATTTAGTGGGTGGGAAAATATGGTTTTCAGCTTTAACATTATGAAATTTTAGTCTTCAGGTCATTCTTCTCTCTTTCATACTTCATGAACACCTTTTTTTTCCCCACCTGCCCTCTCTGTTTCTCCTATCATTCAAGATACTGATACAATGACAGAAACTACTCCTGGGTTTCTGCCTAAACTCTGAAATTCATTTGGTTCTTACTGATGCTGAACAGACTCTAGGCCCCAAAGCTCAAATAGATAATAATCTTTTATTGGTAATAAATGATTTACGGTTATCCACTTGTCCTAACTTGGAAAAATTCAACAAGAGCTGCTAGATAAAGAGAGAGGCTGTTCTAAATTCAGTCCTGAAGTTTAGAGAACTAATTTAGAGTATTTTCATCTCAGCTGGCTGTCCAATCCACTGAAATATTGTTTGGAGAGGGATACATCTCTTCCCTTATTTCAAAAACGTGCTGCTTGTTTTATCCTGTGTTGCAGACCAGAATTTATTATTTGGCCAGCCCTTGTCATCTCATACAGTGTTATTAACCTTAAAAAAAATCCATACTAGGAAATGTAAGTATGTGTAGTACAGCAGATACTTTTGCTGTCCAAAATGCTATGACTTGTATACTGACAAGCTTTGAACAAGGCTGAGTTGAAACTGAAACTTGATTTTTTGTTAATTTTTCTTAGTCATTCTGTATGGTCAGAAGCTAGGCTGTGATATGGTAAATACAGGAATGAGAGAAGAACTGGTAGTAAAAAAAAAAAAAAAAAAGGCTAGAAGCACCTGATTTTTAATTTTTTTTCCTCCTTTCTATAGGCTTTGTTGGCATCAGAACCAAAGAAGGGCAAAACAAATTTGCTGAAAATGGCAATGAAAGAATTGATAGCTCTGGCTGCACCTTTGAATGAATCTTTAAGTGTAATTCCACAGGTAAAATTCAGCCTCTCATCAAAAGGCAAATCTCAAAAGTGTGTTTACACCATTTGAAGCAGTTAAGGAGAGTGTGTGTTTTTAATGAGAATATTTTGTTCTAACTGTCTATAGCTAGATTTTAAAAGCTTTGCATGTGTAGAGGTTACAAAGTTACTGTAAAACATACTAAAAAGTGGATTGGGCATAATTCCATAGTTTTTTTCTGGTACAGCCAATGAAGTCATATATGAGCAATTTACTGCCTCGAGTATATTTTTAAACAGATAGATAAGTAACTTCCTTTTTACAAGTTTGTAGCTGAACAAGCAAGCTTTGCTTACATTTAAAGTAAATAAATGAGTTATTTATGCATGAATCATAGCAAAACACTACATGAAAACTGATTTTAGTCATACTTAGTAACTTCTAAAACTTAAATACATACATTAAAAAATATTTTAAAGGCAAGACCTATATCTTCAAAATGTTATAATTTGCTTTCTGTCTGTTTGTAAGTGCAAGCCATAATTTGTTCCCATCCCATAAGGATGTCCTAATGACTCTGCCAGATTTACTGCTGGTATAAATTTATGTAGCCTTGTCAAAATCTGTGAAACTATGGGTATTGCCACCTTCCCTTACAGAGGGTAGAGAAATGTCAGAAAATGCTCCACATGGTAGAGCAAGCCTGGTTGTCAGTTTTAGCTTAATATTGCCCTCCTGTGAGCTGTAGTTTATTTTTTCTCACAGTATCCACAGCGTGTGAAGAATGTTGGAAAAGATGATTCTGAACTTCAAAAGTTATTTTTACAGCCATGATAAGCTAAGGATAAAAGAATGTTGGCCTTCACTTGCAATGCCTGGACTATAATTATTAGAGGAATATATTTTTAAACTATAACTGCTATTAACTGGGTTTACTGCAGCACTATTTTAATGTATTTTTAAGCAGCAGTATTGCTTGTATTTAATATGGAAATAAAGTGCTGTAAATGTGAGTATAGATTATTTTTGCTTTGCATATTCACTGTTTTTACATAAATGAAATTTATGTAAAAATTTAAATCTTCACTGTAATTACATAAATGAAATTTAAGATATTTACTTATGAATTTATACTTTTCATATATTTCTTCTCCCACCACAGGTTCATGCTTTAAATATCCTCCGAGCACTGTATAGGGATACACGTTTAGGTGAAAACATCATGCCTTATGTTGCAGATGGAATAAAAGCATCAGTTCTAGGGTTTATGTCACCTGTCTGGGCAGTAAGTTAATTCTTCATTTTGCTTCTCCAGTTTACCAGGATATAGAGTGGTCAGTGAAGCTTTGGTCATATTTATAAATGGCAGTACGATAATTTCTGAAATGTAATATTTTAAGGTACAGTGAAAAATAATGTAGACCTGCAAAATTAAGTCATAATTTTGGTCTTTTTTTTTGGTTTTGTTTAATTTTTCTTAATGTGAAGTGCTGATATCCACAAAAAGTAGGGACAAAGATTACCTTATAGGTTAAAGTCTCTCTGGCTGTTAAATTTTGAGTCAGTGCACTTAGCTAGTAAGAAGTGCATTTGCATTCATTCTCACTGTTACTTTGCTCTTGAATTAAAGATCCCATATGGCATGTTCAGGTAGAACACTTCATGATCTTCTCTGCATAAGGGTGAATGCTTTGAATCACTAAAAATCTGGATACATTCCCTGTAATACAGATAGGCATCTCCAAAGAACCTGACCTTTCCAGTAGAATCATCTTCATTGGAAGGATGCTCTGAATTAATAGTTTCCATGTGCTGACCCCTGTAGCTTGCTTTTCACTCAGCTTTTGTTTTTTTTTTTTTTTACTGTACATTAATGGCTGTATTTAAAAAAAAAATCATGCATTTCAAAGGGACTTTTCAAACATAGTTCTTACTTTTTCCTCTAGGTACGAAATTCATCTACACTTCTTTTTAGTGCTCTGATTACAAGAATTTTTGGAGTTAAAAGAGAGAAAGATGAAAATTCCAAAAAAAATAGGTAAGTTTCACTTTGTATCAGATACAAATTTGCAAAACATGACCTTAGCCAACAGCAATTTGAAAATGTTGCTTGCTTTATGGATATATTTGAATCAGGATGTTAGAGGAACGTCTAGCTGTGCTTATATCATGCTGTCAAGAGGTAAGTGGTAGGGCCAGAAATGTTTGTTGTTAAACACAGAGTTAATTTGTACTCAGGTGCAATTTCTCAGGAGTGGAATGTTGCTGGGAGGTTTTGCTGCCAGTGGCTCTTCCCAAAGCCAGGGGCTCTCATGGTCACAAAACAGACCTCTTGCTCTTAAGAGCAAAGAGAAAGGGGGTAAAAGAGGAGAGGTACAGTGGTTACACATGTGTTCACTTCCTTCTAGGGCAGGCCTGGAGTTAATTTCACCCCTACTTACTTGATTTTCCTCTTTAGTCTTCCTACTCTAGAACACTGTCATCTCTTTCCTCCAAACGCTAAAAATTGCAGCTTGCAGAGCCATTTCTCTTCCAAGGGACACTGCCTTGGATTCTGTAGTCCTGCTTCAAATCCCTTACTATTTCACTTTATGTAAAAACAGTTCTCCTCTAACTCTTAAAACTCCCTAGTCCTGATCATTCCAATTTCTTTGCACCCTCCAGTTACTGCACAAGGACCCCTCTGTTTTCTTTGGCCTCTTCCTTGAGCTTTTTCAGCAAATGAAGCATATCCATGCCCTGCTCTCTGTAACTGAGGTTTCTGCTCTAGGAGGGATGTGAAAATAACCCTGGATGTAGAATAAACTCATTAAAAAGTATTCCTGGGTAAGCCTGTGGGGCCATAGAGTGGTCATGGTATGGATATTATGGTAACCATTTCAGAAATTCCTAATGGATTTTCGCATCACAGGCAAGGCATGCAGTTTCTGAAAGAAGGCAGTTGTTACAATTTACCTTCAGAAATTCCACCCCTTTTATCGTGGTTCCTTACTGTTGATCTGTGTAACTAATAAATTTTTCACGCATATTTTGAAAAACTAGATGTCTTGGGATGATACTGGTCTGCCATCTTTTAAATGCTACATAGATCCCATTTTAGCGGAATGAAATAGTTGATTTCAGGTGTCACTTGAAAAACTTTGTTACTGTGCATGTATGAACATGAGGAAGAAATACAGGTGGGAAACTGAAGGGAGATTTGCCTTAGAAAATAACTCTTTCCCAAAACAGTTTGAGATGTTAACTGCTCTACTGCATGAAATTATTCTTGTTTTGTCACATATCCAAATAATTTCTAAATTCAGTCCTGTAACCCTCTTGTAGCTCATGCATAGCAGTAAAAAGTGTTTTTCATTTCTTGCCTTCCTACTTTTGTTATATAACAGCATTTAAAGTTGCTTTTTTCCTTTAATTTTTATATTGAGCACTTACTGAAAGAGATAGACACCCTGCTTTTTTAAACTTGTATCTTTGGGAAAAAACTTGGCACTAACTTCTGCAGTGGGGAGGCAAAGTGACTTCTCAAATGAATGTAGTGTGATGATCTGTGGAATCTGAGATTTCTGTTTGTGAAGCTGCAGAAAATAATGCATTTGAGCTTCTGTTGGATATGGGAGATACCAGAACAAAGGATCTTTTATGTAGCTAAATTAAATTTTTTAATGACAATGTTAATATTTACGTAACTGGCCCTGTTGACTTGCTTCTCTGAAACTTTTGTTTACAGTAATTTCTCTGTATTCATTTTAACCAAAAAAATGTTAAAGCTGGGCTGACTTTATTTTCTTCATCATTTGATTAATGGTTGTGCATTAAACATTGCATGAAATCACTTGTGCTGTTTTCCATGTGTGCTTGTCAGAACTGTGACACAGGGATTAGGAAGACACATTTAAGGCAGGTCTCTGAGATAGAGGAGTTATGAAAACAGGCAGAGATTTGATTTGTAGTTCCTGTCCCTGCAGGAGAGCCCCACAGGTGGGTATGAGGTGGGCTGTGTTTGGGAAGAGAGAGGTCTGTGTTTCTGTGGTTTGGCGCCACGAGGTGTCACCATTACTGCACAGCTCCTTGCAGCCTCATCCCTGGGTGCAGCTGTGCTTGGGTGCTTCTCTTCTGGAGCTTTAAACTCAAGGAGTGTTTTGCTCAGACAAAATTAATCTGTTAAAACCAACTAATTTTCCCCCATTTCCAAAGCACTGGCATTTTAGCAATTTCAATCTGTAGGAGCTTTTGTGAAAGTCACCTGGCTTTAGACTGCTTGTTCTGTTGCCTTGAGGATGTTCTGTTTACATTAAGGGACAGTCTGTCCAAAGACCAACTCTCCCATTAGCACCCTGCCTAGGTTTCCTAATCTAGGCTTCAGATTAGGAGGTTAAATCTGTCATTTTTGTGTCAGCAGGGAGTTAGGTTATTACTGGGCATCTTTATAGAAGAGAATTGACTTTCTAACTGATTTCTCAAAAAGAGTTCCTATAATAGTGATAGAATTGGGGTGGATTTTGTAGACTTTTTCTGAAAGAAGCTTTGCTGGAACATGAAGTATTGATGCATCTTTTAAATTTTAGCATAGATGAAAAGGATGATGAGTTGGAAAAATAATATGTGAAAAAATAACAGCTGTGTGCAGTCTTGCAAGTAGAAGAGAGAGGAGTTATGTGAAGGCTCTTTACAGTGGTCCATGTAACTATCCATGTTGAGCATTTTCTTCTAGGGAAAATAAAGTTAGAACTGTTTTCTGGCTTTTCTCTTTCTGAGAAAGACTGTATCAAAACTTCTAATGCTGCTGCAAGTGTGTGTGATGGTGTATGGGTGTGTATTTGGCTAAATGATGTTCTGAATTTAAGAAAATTTACATTTGTAAAATGGCCCAGTTAGCACTTTCTTACAGAGGGTTTAGTTTAGATTTCATATACTTGATTTGTCAATACAACTTTCTTAAATGCTCTGATAATTTAAAGTCTACAAGACTTGGAGTGAAATTCTAGCCATATAAATTCAAAGAACTGAGGAAGATTGGATAGAAGTCTTTGTGTTGTGCCTGTTGATATTTGGTTACAGGAAGTGTGTTCTGCACAGACACATCATGGTGTGCTTTAGAGAAAATACCCCCCTTTTCTGAGCCCTTCACAGCACAGGTGTTTGTGTTGCTGCCCTCAGACACTTACGTTGCTGTGCCTCCTGCATCCTGGCTTGCCTGGCTAAGGTGGGACCAGCTGTGAGCTGTCCCCCAGCCCCACTGGTGTTCAGCACTTGAGCTGTGCCCTGGGGTCTGCCCTCCACCCACTGAGGCAGTGACTCAGGAGGGGGTCCCAGCTTCCAGGCACATCGTTCCTCTGCCTGCTCTGGTGTCACAGACTGACATCAATTGCAAGAGAGCTGAAAGAACAGCTTGTTCCAGTGCGCCTGCCATGGGAAGGGACACCTTCCACTAGACCAGATTGCTCCAAGCCCTATCCAACCTGGCCTTGAGCAGTTTGAGGGACAGGACATCCATAAATTCTCTGGGCAACCTGTTCCAGTGCTTCACAGTGAAGAATTTATTCCTAATACCTGATCTAATCCTGCCCTCTGTCAGTGTAAAGCCATTCTCTCTTGTCCTATCTCTACACACCCTTACAAAAAGTTCCTCGGCAGCTCTCTTGGAGACACCACTCTGAGGGGCCCGTTGAAGACCCGAGTACTGTGCTTGGTTTAATGTGAATTGGTTGAATGGTACTTTGGACAGCAAGGAGTTCTGTAGGCTAATGATTTTTTTGATTAAATAACCACTTCTTTTTTCTTGTGCAGTCAATTTGCAATGTAGATTTGCTTATTCCATGCACTTTTGAAGAAGCTGGAGTATAGTGTGTGCTTCATAGTTCTGTTTCTTTCATGGTCATTTCTTTTTTATCTTAGTGTTGCTACAGATTGCAAATAATCTGAAGTAGATTTTTGTTGTAGGTGATTGTAGTTTTCAGTGTCACATAAAAAATTAGGATGTCTTGATTTGAAGCTATATGTGTATTATGATAGTTAATGCAGACCTGAAAATGAAAATAACTTACATGTGCAGTTAACTGAAATTAATTTTGAAATGAAATTTCTCATCATAGAGGAATTATTTTCTGTCCAAAGGAGTTCCAGTAATAATAATGGTACTTTCACATATATGTATATGTATTTATATATGTATATGTCAAATATCTTTTTGGTCTGTAGTACAATGCCAATTTACTGCTTGTTAGTGAACAAGACACTTGTCATCAGATATTTGATGAGACTCTTCTTATCAAATCCTTGGTATTTCAGACTTTTATTTTTTTTTTAATTTCCTCCTCCCCACATCCCAAAGGATAAGCATGATCAGGAATTGCCTTTGAGGCCTTTGTCATTTGACTTAGAACAAGTTTCAGTCTTTATGGTAATAAAAAAGGATCATCCTAGTTTATCTGAAAATGATTTTTTTTTGATTTGGGATACAAATGTTGCAGAGTCCTTAGGAAGAGTGGCCAATGGCCTCAGGTATAGGCTGGGATTAAAAGAAAGAGTGTGGAATGGGAGAATTCCCTCTGCTTCTCACCTTTGGTGGAGGAGGTTTCAAGAAGGAAAAGCTTCAACTGTTTAAGTAAAAGCCAGAGTTCTAAGCAAGGCTGAGATGGTACAACCTGATGATTTTTACATTTCAAAACTGGTGTGTGTATATGTATGTATTTTTGTATTTTGGGAGGAGGGAAGCTCCTGTGTATTTATAGTGTAGTGAAGGGATAATGCATATGCTGGAAAATATTGTATTGTCAGTGCAGATTTTCTGTGTAGTTAATACTCATGCTGCCTGGAATTTGAGTATGAATGCTGCCATGTTTGCTGCCGTGTTGGTTTAGATCTGTTTGTGAAGAAAGAAAACTTTTTTTGCCGTCTACATTGCCTTTATTTTAATTTATAGCTTGTCAATAGATGTCAATGACTTCAAACTCTGGAAGGGGGAAACTTACCTTTTGAATTACATTAAGAGGAAAACTATGTGGATGTTAACAGGTTATGAAGATGCCCTGCATGACTGCCCTCTGCTTTCCTTGTTTTTATTGCAAGTTGAGTGTTCAGCAGTGGTTGCTCAGTAAGTGGTTGCTCGCACACTTGAAGGTCACAGAGTGAAATCAAATTAACTTCTAAAACCACTTAAATTGGTCTATTTTTTGTTCTTTCTTTAATGTTAAGACTTTTAAGACCATAAAGAATCACATTTAATGCTGTGAAAAGTTAGAGGAAAACACTAAAAAGTGAATGTTCTTATGCAAACCTCTCTTTTCATAACATTATCCCTAAATTAAATGATTCTGGTATTAGCTTCCTTTTCTCTAAGCTTCTTTTGAGTTGTAGCTTCAAAAATGTAGGCTACATCGTATGTACATGATTCCTGTTACAGATCCCACTCCTGGCAGGCTAACACTTCCAGTATTTCTAACATAGCACCTGAAAAGTCTGTCTGACATCGAGGATGTTTTGTCAGCCTTAACAGCAAACTTGTTAGACATTTTCAGTGGGTTGTGCTAAGCTCTGCAGGACTTCTGGGATGGGTCAGTGTTGCTCACAGAGGAGTGGCCAGTCCTGTTTTGGGATAAGCCAAAAGAAACATGGGTGCTACTAACGTGGTCAGGCTGTAGTGGCACATCAGAGTGGTAAAAGGGGATAGCTCTTCGGTGGGTGCCCTGAGGGGATGCTCACAGCGACTCCAGCCCTTAAACGCTTGGTGCCAACTTGGAGACACACCAGTGGCAGAATTCCCATGTGCCAGCTGAGGTTCCAGCTCCATGTGAGGGATGGTGACCAGGGCTGTGGCTCCAGGAAGGCTGAGCCTCTTGTGCTGGCTCCAGCAGGGATGAGCTCCATTCACAGGACTGGCCTCACTGAGCTTTGGCCTGTGTGCTGAGCAGGGCTTGGGATTGCTGAGCTTGGATCCCATTAGTGATTCCCTAGTGGATTTTCTCTGGCAGCCTTGGCCTGTTGCAGCTCTCCAGTTGAAATACTGTGTCACTGACAGTGAGGTTTTGTGAGGTGACTGAGCCATTTCAGTGCCTCTGGTGCTTTTCTTCTGGCTCCTTCTGTTTCACTTTTTGCTGCTTGTTGCTTCCGTGGCACCTCAGTTGTTCTGGTGAATGCTTTCAAAGTAGTTATTAAGGATTTGTTGCAGTACATTGCCTTGTGAGGGGGTTGTTTTTGTTAAGGAAAAAAAACCCCTTGCCTTTCTGTGTGCCAAAAATAGACCACATTTATTTTGTTCAACTTTTTGTTTTTAATACTCCATCTCTCCTTTTTTATTGACTTTGACAGATTTAGAAGACTTAATCTTAGAAGTGTCTCAAGAAAACATGCAAAAGTTCAGGCTGACTCAGATAACCGTTACGGCTTTTGCTGATTAATAGTTCAATAACAATATGCTTGTTTAAACATTATTTTGAACAGGCTCCCTAAGTGCCTTTATAGCAAGAATAATGATGATAAGGTACTATTAACTTGTAAGTTGAAGGTAAAATTTATGAAAGTTTTGTGCAGAAACAGAAACAAACTGAAAACAAGCTCCTAAACAAATCTGTTTCCCTCTGTGTTATTTGCTTAATTACTCTGTTTGTTTTGCAGGGCTAAACTAAAACCCTAAAATCCTCTGTAGCAGAAAATAGGGATTTTTCTTCTCAAGGCTGAAGAAACTCTTGTCTGTATGATTTCTGCTGGTTTTAGGAACACAGTGTGTGTCTTTGTCTTTTTGATAAAGTACCTAAAATCTACAGAACCATTTTTAGTTCAAGATCTTACCTTGTCTATACAGAGTCAGAAAAGCAATAACCTACATAAATCCCAGTCACATTTCTGGGGCCTAAAACACAGTTAAATCATTGGTTTAAATCAGTGCAAACATGTATCTCTGGGAGTATCTTCATAACATCCTGTCTTAAGTCAGGCCCAGAAAATAGAAAGATGAATGTGGTAAAATTAGCTGAATTAGTTTACCCAAAGTGAAACATCCTTAAACTATATATGCTGGCCCAAGGTAACTCCAGTTCATTCATTTGTTTTAAATGAACTAGGGGCATAATGTTAATGTTTGTTTCTAACAAGTGAATGAAATTCATTCCATAAAACAAAAATTAGTGTAAACTAGCCACATGAGTAGGTAATTTCATTTCTCCCGTAGTGATAAAAGTTTTAATTAGTGTGAATGGTGGTAATTATTCTATTTTGATCTGTGCACATTATATATATCCCTTCTTCATTAACTATGCTAAGTAAAAAGCAGCTACTCCTCACAAAATACTGCCAGAGAGAGAAAGTGTGGATTATTGGAGCTGAAATTTACAATGCTAAGTTTGTGGTAAGAGATTAAAGATAACAGTGTTAGAGACAGTGGTTGAACAGAATTCTTGGAAACTTTCTAGATGCATATATGCATATCTCTTAATTTTAGTTGCATCTTTTTGTGTACATACATTTTCATGGACATACATGCACAGTTCAATATCCTAAAAAAGTTTGTTAGAAGTAATTATATGTAAAATAATTCACCTCAGTTTTAGATACAGTTTTATATACATGCATATATATATATATATATGAAGATACTTTTGTCTATGTGTATCAAAGTTGAGTAGTGATTAATGTGTTGCTGTAGGTACCAGGTTGTATCTGTGATGTTGGGTTGAAGTTTTGAACATCTGTGATGTTGGGTTGAAGTGCTGGTCCCCTGTTTTTATTCTGGGCCCATTGTATGCATGCTTCTTTATCTAGCATCACAGCAAAAGTGCTCTTGTCAAAGTGCTCTTCACAAGTTACTTTACTGAACTGTGTGTTGCATAATTATTCCTCTTAAGTCACACTTTTCCTGAATTTTTATTTTTGTTCTATGCAGGTGCTCTTTCCATACCTGATCACACAAAGAGTGTAATAAATAGCAAAACAAGAGGTATAAAGAAACTTGTGCTCAAGAGATCAAAGCAAACCAGACCATGCAGTCCTTTAGAAATCTTGGCTAGGTCCCTTGTAAATAAAAGTGCCTCTAAAGCAGAAGGTATTTACCTGCTGTATTTATACAGGTTTTGATTGGCAGTTCAGTTATTAACCTCATAAAAACAGAGCAGTATAAACTAGTACAAATGTTTATTCTAGCACTTCTATCTGAAGGAAAATGAAAACCAAGATATAGTGGCACATTCTTAGTTCCTTTTAAGTATTTATTTTAGGTCTCTGTAGCATAAAAGAATGTTTTTTCAAGTCAGTGAACTTAAACTATTTTGCTTACTGTTCTGGGATTTAAGTGTTTTCTACTTACTAACAAAACAAATGTTAGATTTATTGAAGGTACAGAGTCACCACATCTTTATTAAAGGTCCCCACATGTTTATGATGATGCTTCTTTCCCCTTCATAGTGTTTTCCATTTCATGGGGGTAGAAATGAAATCTGAATTCTTTTTTCTAACTGATTTGATGAGGTTACACAAAAGTTGTGCCTTTTTGTCACGGAAGAGGTGTCCTGTGTCATGCTAGGTCTAGAAAAACAAGTATGCAATAATCTTCTGTATCCTTGCTCTTGGGCTTATTAGCCAATGCATTACACCAGTTTTTTGTGTTTTTTTTTTTTTTTAAAGTTGTTTTTTCCAGGCTTCATTGTGGCCTCCCACAAAATTACATGGCCATTTTGCCTTCTGAGGCAGCCCTAAAATTCTCTTTTGTGTGTGAAATGTTTTATTGAAAGCAGTTTGTCATGAGTCCTGAAACAGTATGTGATTTTAATTCTGAGGTATATTCTTTAAACAAAATTATCTGAGGCAAATTAAAATTTGTGTATAATCTGTATTTCTAAAGGAACTTGCCTGCTCCTATTGTCTGTCTGAGTAAAAATAGTGATGGTTCTCTAGTGGTCATCCAGAGGGACTGTTAATCAAGATATTTCATAAATATGTACTACTTCTGAAATAAAATTTTAAGTGATTATTTTTATTCCTGCGTTTCTCTTATTGTACAATGTGGCAAAAATAATAGTTTGTGCTGAATTAAAGCCAAGTTACTAACTTAGTCTTGAAGACTTTATAAAAAACGAGAATTTTGTTCTGAGCAGGATCTATTCTTTACTGCACTTGCAGTGGCTTGTGATGGCCAGCAAATGCAGGAAGACAAGAAAAACATTGATCTTTTAAGAAGGCAGTGTTAAAACCATGATGGCAGAGTGGGAAGTGGCTAAGTGGAACCATACAAACTGTAAAGGGATCTCTTTGTCCTGTGTCCTGGATTCCCATTGAGAGTGTGACTGCTGGCAACACTACATCAGGTCAGGGGTGTCTTTGGATGAGTTAAAACCTCTGGAGTTTCAAAAACATTTCATAACTATTCTGAGTAAGAGTGCTTCATTCCCCTGCACAATTTAAAACTTCCAGGCTATGATTTGTGACCATTGGTCCTTTCTGTAGTCTCTGCAGCTACTGCAAGAAGATTATTAGCTCTCTACTCTTTGATTCCTTCAAGTGGTAGTAGGCTGCTGTTACAACTACCCTGGACCTCCTCTTTGTTCAACAGAGCAAACCTGGCTCCTTCAGCTTCTTACTGGGCATGTTCTGTAGGCCATGTCCATCTGGGCAGCTCTTTGCTGGACCCTCTCTTGTGTGTTCTGATCTCTTCTGGACTTGGCAACCAGAATGTGATGGGGATTCCATGTGCAGCCTGACTGATCTGCTCCTGCTTTTGTTCTAATGAACACATTCCCATGTGTGGTTTGCCCTGTGAGCAGTGAGGATGTGCCCTTGGCATCCACTCTAACCCATATATTTTTTCTCTTGGGGCTGTTGGTTTCTGATCCATTTTTCACCTTGTGCTGATGCTCAGGATTATTCATCCCAGATGCAAAGTGTGTCGTTTTGTGAATTGTTCTCCTTACTACCACTTTTGAATAATTTCAAGTGTTATATATTTGCCTTTGTAGTTATATAATATTATGCTGTTTTGCTGTGTTCTAAAATAAAAGATAGCATTACCCTTGGTGTCAAATATAGTAAATTCTCTTGAGTTTTGCTTCCCCTGTAGTTAAAACCTTTCTGTTTTTTGTACCTTTATTGCTGTTACTCGTCCTGTCATGGCATGCAGATGATTGTCATATAATTTAGTCCTATTAAAGGAGCAAAAAATTAATGTAATTCTTAAAGCATATCGGAAATTAGCTTTGGTCTTTACCATAACCTCAGCATAAATCAATCTGCCATACATTTTTTCTTGGTGTTTTCTATGTAGTTATAAAAGAAAAGGTTTCCCATTTATTTTGAGTTTATGTTTCTGAAATCTATCTTTCTTAGTAGGGAAATAGGTTTCTATATTTTGAGACAGCATCCAGCTGTTTAATAAGTGATAAAGGTCAGGGAAAGAACACAAATGTTAAAATGGGCAACTAAAACCTAGTCTAGTCAGGTTAGTCTAGTTAAGTTGCATTGTGAGATTTTTTCATAATTCAGCAATGTCAGAAGTAGCCAATGTGTAGAACGTATATTGTTTACATAAATCTGTCATTTTGAATGACAGTTTGCCAAAGTGTGTTCTGGTTTTCAAGTTCTTTCAGCAGCAGTTGTTCTTGCAGTGCCAGGAGTATGTTGGATTCTGTTTCTGCACTACTGCTCTTTAACATAAAGGATCATCTGACATGGGGTTAATGATTCCAGTGTAAGGATTGTTACTACACAAGTAGGTTTTACAGGAGACAACTAAAAGTATTTCTGTAATTTCATCAAAACTATATTCTTAGTCCTGATCCAAGTGTGCCTTGTCTATATTTTGTTCACATTCCAGTTGTATTTTTTATTTTTAAATGTAGTATTTTTCCCCTGTAAAATATGACCATGTATTTGTCAGCTGACATGAGATGTTAGCAATATTTGTGTTTCAAAAAGAACACCAGAAACTTTTGCTGCCCTCTGAAGATTGTCTCTAAATCTCACCTACCTGTGCTATACTCAAATATGAACATGTTTGCTGATGTTCTTTTACGTGTCAGTTACTAAAAACAGCCCACAAGGTTAGAAAGCTTCATTCTTCTGAAAAATAAATGAAAGAACAGAAGCAGGTACTCTCTGACACGTCACAGTAAAATGATATGTATGCTCCAGTGTCACAGCAGAATTTTAATCTCCTAGAGTGTTCTCTTAAGTGTACAGCACAGTTTTAAAAAGAACACTGCAACATCCATGGTTTTATTCTTAAATGTATTTTCAAAATGCAATTAAATAATCCATCGACTTGTTATGTATAAAGGTGGAATTTTGTTAGAAAGGCATTAATTAAATAAACATAGATGTCAACCCTAGAGTTCTGTAGCATCAGGTTGCTGCTGAGGCAAACACAATGTTTAATCTCTGGAGATGTCAGTTTCTAGAAGCATTTATGAATTGGTTCTAGAAGTTTGGTGTTATTGACATCTCCACAAGCACAGCATGTGAAAACTTTAAAGCTCGTGATTTTTGGCTTAATTTAAGCCTCTCCAGGTTCAGTTCTGAAAAGTGATAAAGCCAAAGAACTGGTGCTAAGTGAATGGAAGAACTGCTGACACTCAAGTGTATAATAAGGGCTTCTGAGTTGGGTTATTTCAGCGGAAGTAGGACCAGTTTTTGCCTCTTTTCTGAAGAAGCGTTATCAACACTCTAAACTGTGTATCAAACCTTCCCTGAAGTCTTACAGACTTACTGTCTGCTTTGAGTTTTCTTTTTTTTTAATTTTTACCTCTAGCACTAGTTGGTTTTCTGTAACTTAGCTGTGACTCAGTTGTTTTCCAAGTGTTTATTGCTAGCTGTTAAATTCTGTCCTTCCTATCATCACATGCCTTCAAAGTAACTTCTTGCCAGTTGATGGGACATCTATATTTGGTGAAAGATTTTTCTTCCCCCCCAGTTTTGCCTGCTGCAGAATCTATTTAGGAGAAAGAGTTTGACTCAAGGGTACACAGACAAGTGATAGGAGTGGTGGATGTAGCCTGATTCTGTATTACATGGTGCAGAAGAAACTTCTGTATAACTGTTTCTTGTTAATGGAACATCTTTTCAGGTAGGGAGAACTGAATGAAAATGGCAAAGAAACTATTGTATGTCTCTCTAAATAAACATCATTTTTTCAGTCAGTCTTCTGAGTGTTAAACCATGACTGCTGTGTCTAGCCATCAAAAGGAAATCTTTTGTGAATGGGTTGTACTCTGTCATCTGGCTTTTGTGCAGAATTGCTTGCATGAAAAAAACATTATATTGTTAAACTGGAAACTCTGTGAGAGGTAAATACTGCATCTTCTTAAGTACTGCAGTATCCTGCATGTATACAGTTATTCAAATTATTTTTGCAAGTGAATTTTATGGGATGTAAGTGCTTCCATTACTTTCTCTCTCAGCCTTTCTACATTAAGCATAATTTTAATTGTGTACTTGAATGACATTTTACATTTGGGAAGACGGATTTTATTGTAAGCATCATCGACCCATTGATAACTTTTCTGTCTCATTACTCTACTTCCTCTATGTGTAAATAACCTTCCACCAGTTCATTGTTTGAGTCTCAGCAATCCTGTTTGAAATTCTGGATTGTGAAATTGTGCTTCTTAGAGTTGCTAAAAGGAAAAAAGAAAATACTATTATCGAGTCTGTGGTTGAACGTACTGTTGAAGATGATCTCTGAAGCAATATAAAAATAGTTCCAGCTGGACATGGGGTAAAATAGTAGTATCTTAAGGCTCTTCTCAGTTACTTCTCTTATAAACATATTTTAGGGGGAGTAGATGTAAAATCTTGTGATCTGCACAATGTTTGGTTTAAGATTTTAATTATGGTAGCTCTGTTGCCAAAAATCTGTGTTTGAACTATGGCAGTGACTAATGGGAAGGTAGTTATCTGTATTTTTAATTTCAACTTACTGTTCCCTGTCAGATCTGTCATAGAGTAGGAAGAACAAGTTTGTTTCATGAAGACTGTTGGCAGTGGCTTTTGGGTTGTTTTAGTCCACGTTTACTTGATATGTTCTTTTATAGCTATGTCAGGGATTTGTCTTCTTTTAAAGATAGGTTCACAGGGAATAAGCTATCCCTAACTCACATTGTGTGCATATGTACATGCATGCATGCAAGTGATAGATTCATGGGACATATCTCATGTTTTTGTTTTTTAAAGGAGTATGTTTTTTGTGGAAATTAATATAAAATATGTGGCTTAGTGTCATGAGCAGTTTTGAAGAGCACAACCATTATACTTTTTGTTGTTCCAGTCTCAATTACACTACACAAATAGTTGTGTGTACATTTTTCCAGGAGCAAAAAGCATGGTCAGCATTAAAAAGTGAAACAACTGAATTCCTGTGTTCCATACTGTCTAGCTGTTTTGCTTCCTGCTTATTCCCAGTTGTGCATCTCCTTGCCTTGACATCCCCAAGCAGTGGATTCACACTTAAATTAATGCCTTGCATTTTGAGCACACTTTTTAATTTTTCAGCACTTCTGATAATGTGTAGTGGTTCTTGTTTCCCCTCTGAACTGGAGGCCCTTTAACAACCTCCTCAGACAGTTGTGTCTCCTTTTTTCTGAAAATGCTTGCGGACATCTTCTCTGCAGATACTGCCTGTCAGTGGTTTTGATTAGGCTGCCTTCTATCAATAAACTCTGGAGCAGTAAAGCAAGTAGGAGGTTATGTAGGTTATGTAAGTTACCCACTTCAGTAGTTACAATTTTCTTTTCCTGTCAAAAAGATTTATGAAACCATGCTAATTGCAAAGAATTTTGAGGCTTTGTCAAGATACTCAGTTCCATTATTTAATATTGATTCAAATGTGGCTGCTGAATTTTTAATACGTTAAAAATGAACCTGGTTAAAAGTACTTGTGAGATGCTACTTGGATGTAGTCTTCTCTTAAATATTTCAGCAGTGGCCATCCATTCCATAGGAAACTTGACCCAAATTCTGCTTTTGCTTTTTGCACTCTGTAGCACAAGAGATGAAGAGGTCACAGCATTTTTGGGTAGGACCTTTTCTTTTTAAATACTGAGTTCTTAATGTTTTACATAGGGAAATTCAGTAGGATGGGCTGTTTGACCTGAGAGATCTTAGGTTTTATGCTGTCTCTGGCTTTGCATCTTCAGTTTGCTACTTACTTTATGTGCAAAGAAATTGAAGTAGTTTTGAGGACACTGTTAGAAAAAATTGCATGGGTGTCTTCTGCTTAAATAACCAGTTATTATCAATATTGATGTCTTTAAACTGTTCTCATTAGCCTTCAATTAAATAAAATACATGGAAACATTAAAACTGAATTAATATAAGCTGAAATCTTTGTAGCTATGACAGCTACTGCAGATTCCTTCCTTTTAGTTCTAGCAATTCACTATATTGTATATATATTCACAGAATTTTTCTTAAGTGCCTTGGGAAAGTTTCCTGTCCCTCTTTGAACATTTGTTTCCACCTAACAGTCTGGTTTTGCTGTGTTTATTCTGTGGCCTGTGGCTAAGGCATGTTATGTTAGCTGAGTGCTGGAAGGAGCTGTGCTGATGTTTGCCATGTGCTCGTTTACTTGTGCATGATTTTTTTTTTTGTCTGCTTATTTTTATGCACATTCAGTCTTGCCATCTCATTGTGTTATTTTTCCAAACCTGGATCTGTCTGCTTATTGGAAGCTTTGCATTGGAGTCATGCTAACATGGATCATTTATCTTGGTTGATCTTGTGGCAAGCAAACTCTGCAGTTGGCTTTGTTTTTCTAAATGATGGCCTTTCATTTATTTATTTTTAAAGGAAGTCTTTTTAATCTGCATACCATCTATGTCTAATTAGAGCTTCCCCCACAGTAACATTCAAGTGGTTCTTGCTTGGATGATGCTGAGTGGTTTCATATAAACCATGAAGCCATCTGATGAAAAGATTGTAAAACAAATACAGAATATTTTTACTTACATCTTTTTAGCTTGGATTGGTTTGCTGTTGTTGCAGCTTTACTGTGCCACCTTAGTGGTTCTGGCTAGGGATGAGTTCCTGAGGTGTTTGTACGTTGCTCTGTTTTGAACATGCTTGCTCCATCTAAGGAAGCAGAAGTGGCCTGCAGTGTCACTAATGCCATGTGCTGGAAGCAGCACTGGAAAGAGGGCTAATGGAAGCTCAGACTCTTCTGACACTGCATTTGACAAATCTTCCATGAATTACTTCTATGAGGTGCTTTTTAGTATCATCGAGTTCTCTGTTAGTACATGTCTACTAAGTGTATTGTGTTAGCTATTTAGGACATGAGCCATGCTGAAGCAAGTGTCATCTTCTCTTGTTCAACCAGAATATTGTTAAAATACTGTCAGAATTTAAACTGTTGTATCTTTTTCTTTTTGGTGTGGTCAAGGGGCTAAGATCCCTTTTTCCCAATTTAGCTGACGAAGTGTCAGTGAGCACACATAGAGACAGTCACTTAACTTGTGTAAACTGCACTCTTATCACTATCTTCCATGAAAACATTATGCCTTTTTTGTGAGTTCATTGTGTGTGCGTGGTTCTTCTGCCTCTCCAGCTTCACTGTAGCATCAGAAATACAACAAATAAGCTGATATTTTGAGTGGAATTAATTACTGTGGAATGTTAATTATGACTCTTCTTCATTCGTTTCTGCAGAATGACAGGAAGGGAGTTTTTCTCTCGGTTTCCAAGCCTTTATCCTTTCCTTCTCAAGCAGTTAGAGGTTGTAACCAGCACTTTGAGCAGGTAAGATGATGTCTGAGAAAACTTTGAGATACAAAGTGAAGTGAAAAGGTTAAACTGATTTGTGTCACACACACACACCCTAGTGCCATTGTATGCATCAGTACTTCTTGAAATGATACAGTTCTAATGTTTTTGCTAAGGCTTTTTTCTTTTAACTTTGGCACATTGCATGAAGTCTCTGAAGATTGCACTACTGTTGGCTAATTAAGAGTTTCTGTGTTCTTAGGATCAGATGTTAAGGAACTTCTGTTTTTTAGGGAAACAGAGCCCGGGTATTTGAGTGTCTCACATTTAACAATGATGCTTCCCAGCATGTTTAAGTGATATGGGGTCATAGGCCTCAAGTAACACCACATGAACACTTTCCAGCCTGTGGCACACTGACTCTGGGGAAGGTCCTTGATCTTGTTTTAAGACTCCACAAATGGTGGCTGAGAGCTACAATTTGATCAATGCAGATGATACCATTTGGGATGACGCTGTTACCTCCAGGTTCACGAACTTGTAAAGTAAACCAGTGCTGGCTTTGTTTTTTCTTGAAATGCTATGATATAAACTGTGGAAATTGAGCAGCTGATTTATGGGTGAGGTTCAGCTGACTGTTTAATGGGCCTAGGAAGCAGAAGTTTTGCCAGTTACTCCATGTTTTGCAGTCTCTGCTCTAGGAAAAGAGCTTGTGTATTTTCTGCACAGCAATCCACTCTACCTGACTTTACAAAAGGTGTCATCACTGCAAATTTTGGGAAGGTTTTCAGTTGAAAAAGATTGAAAACTGCTGTCTGAAGTGTTGGTCATGAATGCTTTTTCAATGTGGATTAAGACTTGTATCTTATTATTAGTTGTTAAATAAATCAAAAAGTATTGATTTTAACTTGGTTTTCTGATTGTTTATACTATATGAATAGTAGACCCTTGGTGTCACTGACAAGAGCTATTCTTCAGTCAAACATGTTATTTACTAAATCCACAATTCCTTTCAAACTGATAAAAGTACTTTTTTAAACCACCTTTTTGTAACTCAGATCTTTGTTTCCTGGTTCATAGGAAAACCTTATCTGCAGGTTTTTAATATTCTTTAGAAATGAAGGCAGCTCACCACATTTGGGAATAAAGGAGGCTTGGAATAATGTGGGAAAGTGAAGGCAGTACAGCCATGAGTGTCTTCATTAGAAGGGTCCTCTGCAGAAGAACTGGATGCCATATTTGATCCCAGCAGGGTTTGCACTCCCCTGCAATGATCAGCCTAGGATAACTCCTTGAACCAGAGATGCAGAAGCCTCTTTTGTGGGAAGGAGGCTCAAGTCTAGTGTGAAGGAGGATGCTTTTTTTTCACCAAATGCTTCTTACACCTTTTCATTTAGTGAAACTGAAGAGTTGAAAATCCATCCAAGCCTGTTTCTTTTGCTCTTAATCCTGGGAAGACTGTATCCATCTCCAATGGATGGCTCTCACTCAGCTCTCAGCATAGCACCTTTTGTCCCCTTTATTATAAGGTAAGGTGATTTTGTAGTGCTTTCTTATGTGATGGGAGTTCTTTCTTTAATCTTCAGATTTTTTTTTAATAAAATGCCTTTTTTAAGTTTCTCTTCAGTTTTAGTCCTTAAATGAAAAATTGGTATTCATTGGTTGTACTTTCCTGTATTCTTATTGTTTTGGAGAATTAGAAAGAATATTAACTTACGTAAGTCATTGTATGATTTGTTTGAAAATCTTCATCTGCAAAAATGCTGTATGGCCTCACTGCTGCCCCTGAGAGGGTAGATTAAAACTGGTGAGTTTGACAGATTTTTAGCAGTGCAAGATTTGCTATACAAGCTTCTGATGGTTTTTTCCAGTCCTGCAGAATGATTGACTGTAACACATAAATGTAATGTCTAATATGTAGGTTTGTAGATGTGTGTATGTATCTCTTTCCATATCCGCCCATGAATATACTTAGATAAAGATAGGGATCTGTCCTTTATCTAATGTGTTTCTAAGATGACTTTTCAAATATTAATACAGTGTAACTTTCATTTATATGGTGGTTACAAGAAGATATTCAGCAGACATTTTGCTACTCTGTATGACTCCTGTTTGGGATTAGGAGCCTCATAACAGAGTCAGAGCTGTGGTGGGTAGGAGGAAATGAGCATCACCAGTATTTGAGAGCAAGTCCTGCTAACTGTGTGAAAGCTTCAGTGCTGTAGGGTGAGAAACTTACATGCTTAATCTTGCTCATCTAGTAGTGAAACAAGACAAGGTTGTTATCATAAGATATTTCAATTTTTTAACTACTTTTGGACAGAAAATAGCATCTCTGTCTGCTTCTTTTTCACATCAGAGGTGATGTATCTGTTGCCTTTTATAATTTGTCATGAATTTTCAAGAATAAATGCTAATAACCATTTTTTCTGAAAGGAAAAAACCTGCAGTAGCAGTTTTTAAATACACTCTATTTAACAATAAAATGTGTTTGGCTTTCTGCTGTATCTGAATCCGAAATGCTCTTTCAGGAAAAATTATTAATTAAATTATTAAAATTATTAATTTTAATAATTTAAAATTATTTGTTACATCAGTAATTGGCTCTGTTTTGATGCCTTTATTAATGCAATGGAGAATGCTTGTTTGTGGTTTGTTTTTTTTAATGCAATCTTTCAGCATAATTTTGGTTATTGCTAATAGATTACCTTTTGATAAGCTTTTGGTTGCAACTTTTTAGTTTTGTCTTTGTTTCTGTTATGACCACTACTTTTTGCAAGGCACATACACCAGCCAAATAACTTTTCACAGTTACCTAGCTTATTGTTTTGAGGTTATTTACATTCATTCAGAAGATGTGGGGGGAGAATCCCAATAAAATCTTTAAGCTAAGAACCTGGAATATTTAAGAGACCTGTACTGTGGGACCTACTTTCCTTTAAATGTGTTCCTAAAGAGGAATGATGTGGCAGGTAAAGATGCTGTATTCTGGATTTCCTTTCCATTGATTTTGGTAGTAAATGCTGGGGATGCAGGTGTAAAACTAGCATAAAATTACTACGTATTTGTGACAAAAAGTTGTAGATGGGTGTACAGATGTACATTTTCTGTCTTGTTACTTAGCATAAGTGTTGAAATTTTTATGGTTGCCCAGGGACAATACCAAGGATTCTGCAGAGGTGAATGTATTTATGATACAGCTCAGTGTGTTGTTACTGTCTATATTTCTGTCTGCAGTTTTTACACCCTTGTCCTTTGGATGTTGTAAGTGTTTTCAGTTCATTTTGACTGCATTTGATTTATCTTGGTAAAACAAATAAGTTGCTATTTTCCCTTCTATTTCCCTTTTCTATTTTTCATTATGTTGTAGCAGATGAACAAAAATAAAATTGTTTCTTATTCATTTGGTTGTTCTTCAGAAGGTGGTAATGAAGTAACCTATTAGAGAGGATCAAAGAGAAGGTCTGGTGCCAAGGGCCCTGTGTACCAATTCATTAAATTGGGTATATAAACTGTCTCTTTGAATTTCTCAGTGCAATGTTGTGTTCTATAGCATCTGCATATACATATAACTACATGGTAGTCCAATGCAATGATAACACGTAATTGCCATGCCATACCATGCCTCACCATGAGATTTTTGTTGAGGATGGTGTACCAGTGTCAGGGAGGGATGCAGCCATGTGGTGAGGAGACAGGAAAGGTGAGTGTGACCCATATGAGGTCCTAATACCCATTCCAGGGCTGAGCCTGCAGGGAAGCAACATCCACTTGTTGCACTGAGGAGATGAACAGAATATTGCTTGCAGGCAAGCAGTTCTGTGAACAAAACTGGGTTGAGCAGAAGGAATTCAAGTTGGGCTTTTGAAGAGTTTCCCTTAAGCTCGAGTGGAATTTTCCATCTGGTGGGAGTAGAGCTGTGGTTGCTCTGACCGTGCCGAGATGAATTGCACAATGTGAGCAGGATTAAATGCTGCAAGGACAAATCTCAATCTCTGGCACATAGTTGTTACTCCCTGTTGAACTAGGGCATTTGATTACCTATCTGCAGTTCTATTAAGCTATTTTTCCCCCTGCAGATGTTTTATTTGGAAGGGAACACTTTGATTCACAACTTATTACCTCACTTTTTATTTTTTTTAAAGAGCTAGATAGGTCTGTTTTAATGGTTACTTTCTAAGATGAAAGAATGTACAGCATGTTTTTGATTAACAAGGGAGGTAATCGGGAGGTAATGTTTTAAGTATGAAACAAAAACATAACCTCCCTTTTGCCTCCCTCTCCTTTTTTCAAAGACCTGTAATCTCTTCAGAATGATCTAGAATTGAGTTACCTTATGTCCTCTTGTACCATGGCACTGACAGAGTGTTTGTTTATTGTTAAATGTTCTGGGCCAAATGCTCTGAAGGAGTAAAATGGGTATTGCTTTATTAACTTGAATACTTTTTCACTAATTGAAAAAAAATTGAATAGTTACCTTCTGTTTAAGAGAGTGACTTTATAATATTTTAGAAAGTTTTATAAAAACTAGCTTTAAAACTTAAAACAGTGTAAGGTTTTAAAACCTCATTGGATGTATGTGCCTTGGCTTCTGCTTGACAAAACTTAATTCTTCATGAAATTTCCTTTTTAGAAGTTCAGCAAATAGATTTCAAAGCAGTGCTGCTTCTAGGTGTGTTATGTTGCAAGAAATGTGAACATTTCCCATGAAATTAACAGTTATGAAATAGACACCGTTTTCATGGGCAGAATTTTGTAATCTGTAATGCATCTTCATGGAGAATGGCAGAGCGAAATTCCCAAGTGCCCTGATGCTGTTTCCAGTCAGAGACCTGGGTGGATGGCAGAGGGAAGCACTTTACAGCTGTCCTCTTTCCCTTTCTGCCCTTCTCCATCCACCACTCTGGACTGATGGGGTTTTGGTTTTGTGCTTAAGAGCTTGTCATTGATGTGCAAGGATGATCACTGTGACTGGTAGGTAATGATGGACACTAAGATGCAAGGGAAATAAAACTGTATGTGGTGAGGAAAAAGTTTCTGTGGGATGGAGCATTGTCATTTTTTAATTAAAAAAATAAAACCTGTAGCCATTCATAACAGAATGTTTAGGGAAGGAGACAGAAAATTCTTATCACCTATGAGTTTATAAATAGATTGATCTGGGTTTAGTTTGGCTTCCTAGCAAGCAGAGCAGCTGACCATGAATTCCGAGGCTCTGAGTTTCAGTTGTGTCTTACTATTTCATAAATGTGAGAGAGCTCACTCCTTAAGGAAAAGAACTCAGATGCAGTAGTATTAATATTGCAAAAGGAAGTGTGAATTTGAATTTTTACCAGTCAGTTATGTTACTTGCATGTACGTTGCTCATTTGAGAAAGTTACTCTTTGTTGACTTGTGTTAATAAGTTTGATTGCTCTGTATTGTGTTTGATTATGTGAAATTATATCCAGTCTGTCAGGTGACTGGTTCTGTTCCACTGTAGCTCCGTGACAAAGTCTGTATGGGCTACATAGGAAGAGAAGCTCAAGAAACAGGCCATTGGTGAAGTTCTAGTAACCAGATATCCTCAATTTGTTTGAGAAGAGCTTGGTGGAAATAATTCATGTATATATATTTTATAAGCTGAAATTGCTGTTTATGTAAGTTTAAATGCAGATTTGCTGGTGTTTGTTTTGTTTCACACATGTGCATTTATATATGTGGGTTTGATATATCATCCTGAATCTGCCTTGAAAGCAGCCATCTGATTTTCTGTAGGCTGAGCACTGGTATCTTTTGGTAAGTGGCCAAACAAGGTAGATGACTGTGCTGAGTGTACTTCCTCTGCCTTTCTCCTCTTTTCCCTGTATTTTAGTGTGGCATGGCAGCGCTAGAAGAATTAATATTAAAACATCCCTGGTTTCAGCTGTCATTTCTGTAAGACTGGGAATCTTACCAGGGGTCTGATAAGGAAAGAGCTTTTGTGGGAATGTCTTTTCATAATAGATTAAAATATCCAACAAGCTGTGTGCTGCAGCCTTGTTGTATTACAATAGCTCCTTTTGATTACAGTTGTTTATGAAAGCATCTCCCTGGCTTCCCTTTTCAGTTGCACATCTTCTCAGTCTTTGGTCTCTGGTTTTTTTATTTGTTTTGGGATTTTTTTAGTTCCTATTGTTTGTTTAGTATAAGTGCTCAGCATTATAACTGTTTGCAAATACTGCATTATATGGAATCCCTGTGAGGCTGGGAGCAGGCTCTGACTCACTGGAATGCCCTGTCCTCCTTGAGGAAGCTCATGGGGCTGGCCAGTCATTGCAAGATGAAGACAGATCACCTCTTTTATTATGGGCAAGGTTCCCAAAACATGGGCTGGTCTAGACATTTGGAAAAAAGAAGCAGTGTGCACTCCTAAAGCATACATTGTCTTTTAGATTTTTATTATCTTTTATCTCTTGCTTGACATCTAAAGTGGAAATTTTGCATAGCTGGAGGAGAAGGAGGGAATGACAGGAATTAATTTCCCCACTGAGCTTATCACTAATGAATTGGGACTGTCTTGGAAATCTCCCATTTTTAGTTAGTCTATTCTTTGTGCAGTCCTGATTGCATAGTGATTAATACTGTTCTCTAAAAATATTTATGGGTCACTGTAAATATTTATTAATAAGAAGAGTTTCAGTCCTTTTAATCCTTTTAGCAATTTTAAATAAATTGTAAACAGGCTGTATTTTTTTCCAATTTGATTAAGTTAAAATTGTAATGCTAGGGAAGAATGCAAAGGTCTTGATTGGCAGTAGGCTGCTGAAGACCTTCTGAGCTACTAAAACTCTTTATTAAGCTTGTACATTCTTTACAGTATTCCTGTCTTTCCTCTGGAACTGTAGACAGATGTGTCATATCCAAGTGATGTTGATGGGAAAGAACAACCCTTAGGTATTTGTTATTAATTTTTTATTCCAGTTTTCACTGTTTTCATCAGTCATTGGCAGATTATTGTCTGAAGCAGTTTAGGAAATATGCACAAACTGCAGGGAGCTGTCAGATTCATGGGAAATAAAGGGTGACACTTAGCAGAAAGGCATTCATGAGTACTGAGAGTAATTCTCTTTTTCCAGTGTTGCAGGCTCCTGAAGAGGACCAGTGGCTGGGATCCTGGGTTAAAATGTGATGTATGTTGAATTTGTTGTATGCTTACTTGAAACATGATCCTGTAAAAATATGATTGGTGAAGTAATTTTATTATTCATTGATATACTTAAAATTAACCAGCAAGTACTCTAGTGGTCAAGATAAGTATCCAAAAAATAACATTTAGCTTATTCTGGAAAAGTATTTGCATGAAGAAATATGAAAATAGAGAGAAATAATACATGGACTATCCAGACAATGATACGGGGAACTAAGTATAATGATATTTTAAAAAGGCAATATTCTTTAAAAAGAACAGTCTGAGTTTGAGAAGAGTCAATACTGGGAAGGGTTTTTAGTAATGGGCTAGATACTTTTGGTGGGATGGCTGAAAGGGAAGTGTCTTTGAGAACCCAGATCTTTTGGATGTTTTCATGGGTCTGATGATATGTTTTTTAAATTGCTCATGTTGCAGTTTTGCTTACAGTCATCTGAAGCTTTGAAAATCATTGCAAGGTGCTGAGACTTGATTTTTCCATTCAACTTCCCTTTCACAGAGTTCAAAATAATGACAGAGTTGTTAAAACAGAAAGTAGTCTTTGTTTTGGTTTTTTCCCAACTGTTTGGATAGTAAGTGGTGTGTTTTTCTTTCTGTTATTCTGCAGTTGTGAAACATCATGGTAACTATTCACAAATTAACAAAGTAGAAGTATGATTGTGAATGAAATTGTCTTTTACATGACCTTGCATTAAGAGCAGTTGTTTTTTTCTCTAGAGTGCTGTGAACCAAAATGGAGGCTCTACCCTCATGTAACTTCAGTGGTAGCTAAATAAACCTAGAGGCTTCCTACCTAGACAAACTCTTTGAGATTTCTTGATGGGATTTCAAGAACAGATGCCATTTAAATTGCGTCAGCATGTTCCATAGGAAATCTCCATTTGACAAGAACATATTTCTGCTTCTCTGAAGTTTATACACAGCATTAGTAATAGTTTTCATAGACTCAGATGTGAGGGATCCTAGGTGTTTTGGCTTGCTAAATCACAACAATTCAAGTTTCTGATGTTGATTCAGCTTGGTATCAGTTGGCCACTTGTTTACGTTAACCTGGACCTTGGTGACAAGAAGAGAGAAATTTCTATAATTTTTCCTTAGAAAGGCCTTGAAAACATATGGAGAAACAGCTCCTGGCAGAGCTTGTGGACAGCTTTCACAAATAAAAGCCTGTGCACTTTGCCTGCATACCTTCTGCAGTATTTATGGCTACTCTGCTTCATTAAGTGCTTGTGGAAAATACTGCCCTTACAAAAACATAGGGTTTTATCTTAATTGCCCAAGTTGGAAGAATAAAATACTTAACACAGTGTATAAAGAGACTAGAAGTTTGGGCAACCATTAACTTCACTTTAAAGAAAATAGATAAGAATTTAGAGGATTAGTACTGCATAAATAATGTGAAATTAAATTTGGCTTGTTTCTGTCCATGGTTTTTGTTCAAACACTTTCTGAGCTATATGTATGTGTTGATTGTAGATCTAAAACCTCCAGCAAACTGCTGGTAGTTCTGTAATATTTTCCTACTCTTCAGGTAAATAATGAGAAGTTATATCAAGTCTCAGGTTTTTCTGTTTTTTTTTTTTTTTTAAATCTTAATCTTAGATTAAAGAACAAAACAACAAAACAGGCCAATTACAATACAGGTTTCCACAGAGAAGTAAGTTTTTAAAATTAAATGCTATGGAGACTTTAATTGCTAAGAAACATGAAAAAACAAAATGGAAAATGGTTGCATTTCCTTAAAAAAAACCCCATAAACCTAAGAAAATCAATAAATGAACCAAAGAAGCTGTAGGTAACGTGTAGTAAATTATCATTGGTATTACAGAAACCTTACTCTCCCAGTAAGAAATAGGTAGTGTCCTGCTGATTGATCTACAGGAAGAAGTCCAAGTTGCTTAATTGTGTGGAAGCATGAGTGTTGCTTTTAATTCTATTTTTGGACCTCACTTAGCTTGGAAGCCTGTCACACTGCATTTGAAGTTACTAAAGGTATTCCTTTAGGAGGTAATTTGAAGGGGAAAAAATGAACTGGTGTATAATCATGAGGAATGCATACAATGCTCTTGAATCTTAATAACCAACTCCTTGTAATAGGAGCTGAATCTGTTGCTAAATACTTTTCTCTCTGAGCTTTGACCAGCATCCATGTTTTCCCCTGCTCTAATTTCTTGGTTTTAATTCTTGCTTTAGAACTGATGACATAACTGGGACTGTATAGCTGTGTCATGGAGGAAAAGCAAAATCTCCTTCTCGTACTATCTACCCTGTCCATACAGAATCAGACAGAAGATTTACCACAATTTTTTCTTAGTATGCATTTGTTAGGACCTTGTGGCACAGCTAGCTGTGAGGATTCAAAGAGTACCATGTATGTGATTTTTGTTTATTTATATATTTCAATCACTTTTATCTTTGAAAAGCCCTGGTGCCTGTTAAAAGGCTTTAACTTGCAGGCAGAGGTGATTAGTTTGAATTGCAAAGCCTCTCCTGCCTCGTGCTGGACTCTTCTTCCAAGCTCTTTGTGATTGGTAGGATACTTGCTTTGACTTAGAAGCTCAGAGGCCCCTTCTGCAGAACACTGACTGTTTTCATTAATTAGCAATGACTTTGTTAGTAATGCACAGATGGGGTAACAACAGCCGGTAAAACCTGGAAATAGACATTCTTCTCCCTGTTAGTCCTTCTCACAACTGTAGGAATTTAGTATAATGAACATATTCTCAGCAACAAGTGTAATTTTTCAAATTAATTTTACTCATTTGTTTCTGTGACCTTTATCTAAAAGGTAATCCTTATTTGCATTGTTAATTTGGGTAATATGAAGTCTGTTACTGAAAAAGGATGGAAAATAAGGACATAGGAAACACCTGCAGTTTTGTTTTTTCTTTGCTTTTTTTTTTTCCAGAAGAAGCTTAAGATATTATTATTTACAGCTAGTGTTCTGTTGTTTGCAGCAAGAGTAATAAATTAGATACTTTGATGTGTGCAGAGGAGTATGGAATCTTTGTGCCTTATGAGAGCTGGTCATAAATCACATCAGTTGGGAGGGTGGTTCAGGATCTGAGTGTTGGAGCTGGAACGGAGCACTGGAAATGCATTGAATTGAATCTACGGTTACGCGGAGCGAAACCTTCTCAGATTTATTGACTTTTTGTTCTTGATCATGGACTGTTTCAAGTAAACATGTTTACATCCAGTTCCTCATGCACATGCACCTAGATAAACAGTACTGAGTTCAAGGTGAAATACTACAGTTGTTAATAGCTCTCAGGATTGAATAGAAGTATATCACATGAAGATTTTGCAAGTTCCGTTCTTGTTGCTGCCTTGAAGTGTAATAAAATTTGGCTGACATAATGTATGTTTTTACATATGACAACATTTTAGATAATTCCTAGATTTTGAAGTTGACTTATATCAGACATGCATGTAAAAGTAGTGTCACAGAGTTGAAGCACTTCCCCTCCACCACCCCCAAGCACCTTTCAAATCCAAGGAGATGGAGCAGTTTTAAATACAGCTTTGCACACCCATCCATGCCGTCCAAATGGGTGCAAGGCTCCATTGCTGGTGTTTCCTGCATAGAGGATGAGCCTACAGCAGAATTGCATTGTGCTGTTGCCAGGTGAAGCGCAGAGTCTGGATGGTGAAGTGTTTGGAGTGTCTGGTGGTCTCTTTTCTGCCAGTACCCCCACAAGACAACTGCTGTCACATAAATGAGACTGATCTCAGGGATGGCAGTGTGCTAAACTGCTGCAGGAGGAGTAACCTGAATGGTTTCATAGCCTTAAAATGTTTCTTTCTGAAGCTGCTGGGTTTTGCTGCAGATAGAAACTAAGTTACTGTGATTACCAGAATTGTGCAATAATATTTCTTGATGCAGTTTGTGAGATTGCTTCCCGTAATGGTTGCTAAATTCAAGATAAAATTTTTTAACAACACAGGTAATAGACTCAGTGTTAAAGTGTATGGTTTAGAGCTTGAAATAACAATGAGCAAAAAATTGCTGGATTTGGTTGGAATGTTATTTTCGTGTTGCTTAGTTGTTTTATTTGCATTCAGTCTTTCTATCCCTTTTTGAGAATTGATCCTGTTTAGTTTTATTTACAGGTGAGAGGTTAAATGTAAGTGGGATCCAGTAAATATCAAAACTCTCTGTTTTAGGGTGCTGCTAGAGGATGGAAAAACTAGTGCAGGTTTTGACATTCTCCTGGCAAACTTCTTGCATGATTCAGGAATGAAGCCAAGTGCCTTCAAAACATGAGATGTACACCTAAGTGCCTTCAGGGTATGCAGAAGTTCAGGGATAGGTCACTGGTGGTGACTTGGCATGACATCTGGCTTATGCATGTGAAATGAGGAGTAGTTTTGAAATATTATCAGTGCTATTTCTTGCTGGGGGATGGGGATTGAAAACAATTGATTTTCTTTGAGTGTTAGATGTTTAAACAAATCTTTTCAATAAATGAGAAGAAACAGTAGGAATTTTAACCCCTGTCAGATTTGGGAAGCTATTTGTTGATGTGAAATACTTTCCATGTGTTCCCATTTATGTTCCTATAAAGCAGATGCTTTATTGTTCCTAAACTTTTGTGATGCTTTTGTTCCTTAGTACAGACTTCATGGGCCTGCTGTTCTGAGGGCTCCCACTAAGGAGTGAGTCCCTGCGCCCTGGAGTGTGAGAAGTGTGCCTGAGTGTGCAGCAGCTGTGTAGGACAGGGCCAGGCTGGGGGCTGGCTTGCCCTTTGGGCAGGTAGGACTGTGGCATTGCATTTCCCTCAGGCACAGAAGGTTGCAGAGCTGGGTCCATGGCATCCTGGGGGAGCTCTCCATGACTATGACTGGGCACCTGTGTGGCTGCTCTGCAGGAGGACTTCAGACAGCTGAGAAAATTTTGCCTGTAACATGAAACTATTTTCTTCTTTCTAAATATACAGCAGTCATTTCTATTTTCATTATGAATTTGATAAAATAATAGAGTGGAACAAAATTTGGCATATAAAATACTATATCTCCATATATGTAGGTGCATGTATTGTAAGTCTTTGATGTTTTTACAAGACAAAAAAGTTAAAGACAACAAACATCTGATTAACTGCATGGAGCTAACAGTTTAAGTCAAATTCATGATACATTTGAATGTGATTAGTAAGTAACGTAAACATCCAGAAAGAAAATGAATGAATGAATGAATGAATGAATGAATGAATTAGTTTATTAAAAATATGTAGTAATTCATTGCATTGTGTTTGAGGAAAAAAACTCCTCTTGAAGCATGTAGTGTTAGAAAGTACCCTTGCACAAGTTAGAGGAAAGCCTGGAATTTTACCCATTTTCCACTCCTCCTGTGAAAACATGACAGATTCCTTGGGATCTGTAAAAGGTCATAAACAAAATTAAGAAAATGTGTTTCAGCAGTGCTGAAAGAATGGTTGCAAATAATCTCTGCTTAGGTTTCAGTTTACTGTGGAGTAGAATTAAAACGTTTGTTATTAAGAAAAAGGAAGTTGTTTCAGGAACAGCCAAACTGAATTTCTTCTTGCACCTTGTCAATATAGGATTGAAGCTTATCCCTGTGGCAGAGCTTCTAATTGGTACAGTTCTCCTTTAGCATCTTCTTGTGAAGGATAGCAAGTCTGTGAAAAGGAAATGTAAAGATGGTCTTTGTAAAAATCATGATAGAACATCCAACCATGTTTTCAAGGCTGAAAATTGCTTTAAAAACCTGTGGTTCTGGGGGTAGTTCCTCTGTCTAGATCCTCTGAAGGAGATCTGTGGCTTTCAGGCATGCCATGGCATAATGTATCTATTTCAGTTAAGACTATTTAGTTTCTTAGTCTTCAAAACCCTATCAGTTTGGTTGCTTGTTCAAGATGGAACCTGTTCTCTGTATTTCTTTCATGTGAACTAAAGTAAACTACTACTTTGAGTATTGATTTAAATTTGATACAGATACTTTAAAATTTAGACTATATTTTAATTTCTTTTAATTTTTAAATATGTGGGTGTGACACTGCAGAGTTTTTTGGATTTGTTTTTTTCAGCAAAAAACAAAATCATTTTGGCAGGGGATAATCTCATCTACCTGGGATTGTGTAAGCTGAAAAGACATAGGAAGCAATTGAGGAAAGGGATGAGAGTATTGGAGTAGGGAAGGCCATCTCTCAAGTCATCACAATCATCTAGGAGGTAGCAGAGCATAACTTCAGCCTTACTGCATTTTCCATCACCTATGACATTTGGCCTTTCATGTCTGAACCCTATAGGTAGTTTTCTCTGTGTGGCTCAATTATACCTGCAATACCAAAATTGACACATGCTGGCTTTGGAAGACTTAGTCTAACCTACTTAGCTAATTAAGGACTCCTACTCATGTCAATTCAGTATACGTGGTACTAAAGTAGAATATGACTGGTTAATGTGTTACTGTTACTCATTCTCCATGTATTTTCATAAATCTACAGCTAGTCACCAAAACCTTAATAGCACTAAAGATAAAGGATTCTTCTTGGCATTTGCTTTATATAGAGTCTTGCATCTTAGCAGTTAATTTTAAATAAAAAGTGGGGTTTTTAAAATACTAATTATAAATAATGGGAAATTATTTTATAATTTTATTTAATGTCTAATAATGAGACTTCTATTTCTGCCTTTAAATGTATTCTGAAAACCAGTGGGACATTTGGCCCAAAGTTCAGTAGGCACCATGTTGTGTTCTCATGGAAACGTCTGATTAACTACATGGAGCTAACAGTTTAAGCCAAACTCATAATACACTTGAATGTGATTAGTAACATAAACATCCAGAAAGAAAAGGAAATAATTGCATTATTTCCTTTTTGTTTTCTTTTATGTAAACACCAGAACTTGTGAATGACAACAAATCCTCTGGTGTAGCTCTGGTGTGACTTACCTTTCACTATGGCAAGACTGTATATTGAATTTGTGAGAAATATGTTTTGGTTTCTTTGCCCTGTCCTTTGTCCTGTTGTGGGCAGCCGGGTGGCTTGCTGGATGGCCCGTGCCCATGGGGTGTGTGTGGTTTCTGCAGGTGTGGGCACAGCCCCGTGTTCCGCTGCCGGGAGATGTCGGGCCGGGCCCTGGTTCCCTTCCTTGTGGCCACTGAGGTTCCGCACACGGCGCTGGCCCTGCTGCGCGGGCTCCCGGACTCTGCTGCTCCTGGCATGAGGCAGAACGCTGTTCATGGAACCCTGCTGCAAGTAAGCTTGTTTTGCATTCATTTGCTTTTGTTTTGGGAGGGTTTTTCATCTTTTTTTTTTTTACTGTTGGGGTTTTAAAAAAAGTTTTTGGTCATACTTGACAGCCAGATAACATACCATGAGTTGTGCTTAACGTTCACACGTTGTCAAAACATAGATGAAGACTGCTTTTGAGTTTATTCTGCCAGATGATAAATGTGGAATGCACATTTCAGCTGTCATTTGAAGGCAGTAAGCTGTAAGTAGTAACATTTACATTTCATATAATGTTTCATCTCCAGAGCTTAAAGTGCTTGAAGAGCAAATATCCCTATCTGAACGTATTTACAGAGAGATCTGTGCGACTTGCCCAAAATGATTGAGCACATCTGAGGCAAAGCTGAACTCCATGCACCAATAGCATTGTATATATATTCAGACTTGCTACTGACCCACATAATTATTTATCACTCCATTTGCTTTTCCTGCTATACCAGCAGCTTTCTGTCAGCGTGCTGTACAAGTTGTGGTAAGCTTTATACTGTTGTATTCTGGAAACATTCTGGAGAACTGCTCACTTATCAGAAATTTCTTCATTCTCCATATATCATTCCCCTGGTTTATGGCAGTCAGATCACTGTGTTTCATTTTCAAGCTATCATGGTAATAAGTTACTGATTTTTATTGCCTGTTTTTCACAAGCAGCCCTCCAACAAAGCCATATTGTACACGATCAGCTCTGTTGGTCTGTCTTAGTTGGCAAGCTTTCTAGGGACGTGTTCCCACTGTAAGCTCTGTGCTGGGGTGTGTATGGTTGTTTTGATTTGGGTTCTAATTATATCTTTTCAGGCATATTATTTCCCCTTAAAATCAAGGCTTTCAGGAAATCTGGGAAATGGGTGAAGTCCCTCTAGAGCTGTTCATGTCACCTTTACCTATAAAGAGTTTCAGGCAGTTGAATCTGGGTTTGAATGACGGTTGGTCACAGTAGAGGGTTTTGCAGGGTATGGGATGGGCTCCTGCTCAGGAAAGCAGTTGGTGCACATGATACCTTCAGGGGATACATGCTGTTTCTGTATGGGAAGGGGGGATTGCCATCCTCACATTGGCTGGCAGCCCTGCTGTGTCACAGCTCCTGAAGTGGTAGGAAGAGACGGTTCTTCCAACAGTGGGAATGAAATGCTTCCTCAATCCAGAATGATTATAGCTACTCATGAGGGTATGGACTGGCACTAGTGCATAGAGTTAATTGCCTTATTTTCAGTTACCTGGAGAAGAAAGATAGTAAAAAATAATAATAATGGAGGGTAGATATGAAAAAGCCCAATGATCTAGTTTTTTAATTCAGTGTTGCGAATGAGATCTTATGCATAGCTGTAGGGAGCTTTCCACACCTATGAGGTGGGAGATAGTCCCAGAGTTTTAACCTGATTTTTCATCAGTTTTGAGCAGCTGCTAGGAGCTACTTCTTCAATTTGTACTGCACAAGGAGAGACCATGCTGTCAGAGAATTATATTCTTCCAAAAAGATGTCAGTCTTACCACAACAGTTCAGTGGTTTGGTTTCTCACATTTGTCATGGGCTTTGCTGTTGTTGCTTATGAATCAAGGGTACTCAAAATCTTTATTTACTGTTTAATTTAATTTAGTGTATGCCTGACATGTATGACAACTCTCTGTTGCTAATTTAAAATAAGAAAACATTCAGAAGAAATATTTTAGAGGGGTAAAGATGTGCAAAAAATGGAGGCAAGGCAGTGGTGTTTGTTGTAGCTCCAAATTACCAATGCCAGGTAGTTTAAGCTGTAGTTAGCTCTCACTTTTGGTAGGCAGTACAGAGAAGGAAGTATTGTGACTTTTTAGGGGTTGCTAGATGCCTGGTTTCAGTTTACTTTTTATCAGTGTTAATTGAGACTTGCAAATCTGTTGGTAAGGCCTATTGAAATGTAGAAATATGTTATGGGGACTATTGGTTAAAGCACTATTTCTCAGAAGGCTTACTTGAAGAGATGGTGATCTGGCAGTGTTTGAAACTATTTGCGCTGCTTTTCCATGACACAGTGGAGGATTTATTATCCTCCTTGATATAAAAGCAAGACAAAAATCTCTACTAAAAAGAGCAAGTCTGTACAAAACTCACTAAAATATACGTTTTTCCAGCAATACACGGCCAATATCTTATGAAAATGGAATTCAGTAATTTGATTTGTTCAGTGACATGAAAAGCTACTAGGTTCATTGCTCGATTTTTTTATTTTTTTTATTTCAGTATTCATGTACTGTCCAGTTCTGAAAAGGAAGGCTGGAATTATTCAGAATTAGGTGGCAGTGCCAGATGTAGTAAATTGTGAAGGTATATTTCAGTTATGTTTCAGAGTTATGTAATTTATAGAAATATAATTCAAAAACAGTTCAGCATGTAGTGTTTGTCCAGACATGGCTCGGTTTTCAAAATGCGGAGGTTACCAAGAAGTGCTTTTTTGACAGTGGGTGTAATGTGTTGTGTTCAACTTGAGACCTCTGCATTATGTGAAAACATGTCCTTTTCACCATATTGTTTTAACTGTGACTCAATTTGCAGAGGAATATCAATGTCCATGAGGATAAAATAATGTTATGCTTTACAGATTTTACAGAATAATTCTTTTCAAAAATTATGAAGGGGGTGCTTCTGTTTTCTAACACTTGGGGAGCTGATGATATTCTTCAAGAAGCAGTTCTGCATCATAAGCAAATGCACTGTCTTAAATAAGGCAACCAAAAAATGTTTTCTATGCTTAATGTTTCCTTTATGAGTACAGTTTCTGCTGTGCTCCATAAACCAAATTGGCATGGCTTGGGGGAAGGAAATAAAGTTTGTAATTCACAAGAAAATGCAAACATTTTGTACTAGCTTTCTTGAATAAGGAAATCTTTCTGGCTTGTTTTGTTTAAGATCTCAGCTTTTTACGTGATTAGCTGAAAGGAAGATCTCATCCAGAGCTTTATGTAGGGACTTCTGGAAGAGTATCAAAATTTGACTAGGGAAGCCTAAAGGCTTGTGTATCTTTGACTTTTAGCAGTTGCCAAGGAACTTACAAATATTTAGGAAGTTTGTGAGGTTTCCTTATCAGAGTATCAAATGTCTTTTGACCTTCTGCCTCTTGGATTGGAATTTCTGCAGTATATATTCAGTCTTTCCAGAAAAAAAAAGAGAAATGTAGAATGAGCCAGGCAAGGCTGCCTTTACCTTCACTCCTCACTCAGTCATTCCTTGGGTGTGATTGAGTTCCAGCAGAGCTCCTCTCCTTGTTTCCTCTGCTGCTTTAATCAAGGTGATGACTTTTGTCACCAGTGCTCTCTTGGAGGCCTCTGGGTTGCTTGCATGGTGCTGTGTTGGTCACCCAGCAGCTGCCAGGGTGGTTGAAGCCCCCCATGAGGAGCAGAGCCTGGTGACACTAGGCTGTGTCCTGTAGAAGCCCTTGTCCACTTGTCCTGCTTTGTTTGGCAGCTCATAGCAGACACCCCCTGCAGTGTCACCCCCAGTTCAGTTCTTATCTGTGAGCTCCCAGCTGGCTCATCACCCACCTCCAGGCAAAGCTCTGCCATTCCAGTTGTTCTGCCACAGAGAGGTCTCCCCCATTTTCTCATGTCCCCTACCTGTCCTTCCTAAAGGACCTGTGTCCCTCCATTGCCTTACCCCAGACATGTCAGCTATTGTATCTTGCCTCTGTCATCCCAGCAGGATCACAGACTGCATCTGCACATGGACCTTTTAATTCCTCTAATTCTTTAAACCCTTCCTCTGAGTGCTTCAAAGTGAAAAAAAGTTACAGGGACTCTATAAAGATTTCTCCAGAAAACAAGGCAGCACCGTTATTTCATCTGGTTGTGGGTTATTTATGATGATTAAAAAACCCTCCCAAATGCATAAACTTTCAGATTGGTTTGCCA